>NC_090923.1:112742717-113367717 GCF_040938575.1 Ambystoma mexicanum
GGTCCAATAGAATCGCGTATGCGTGCTGACGCGCTTACGCGCTAAGGGCCTTTCCTCGGATTTCACGCTGACGTGCAGGATTTTCACGTGCCAAATCACTCCGTATCAAGCTGGCCACGCGAAAACACACGGAAGCCCACGCTCCTGCCCAGAAGGCCGAGTTACTGCCCCCCAGTGCCCCGAGCAGCCTCCCACGTGCCATCTGCTGCTGCCTGCCTGCCTGCCTGCCTGCTGCCACCGTGCCCTGCCATTTGGTGCCTGCACATCAGCCATCTGCAGGGGTCCAGTTGCTGTGTCCACCCCTGCTGGAACTGAAGACTCCCGACTGGTATTACATCGCTCCACAGCCCAGCCCCAGGACCCAGTTGCCCACCCACACCTGCCTCTGGGGTTGCCATGTCGGGCACTTCCACATCTGGCACCAGTGGCAACCCCAGGCCAGAGGGGCAGAGGGGCACCAGCTTCACTGTCACCGAAGTTGGTGTCCTGGTGGAGCATGTCCTGGGGCAGTATGATGCCCTCTTTGGATCGTCCCGCGCCAGCAAGGAAGGACGGCAGAGGATCTGGGCCGACTGTGTGGTTGCCATCAACGCGGAGGGGGTGGCAACCCGCGACGTCCTGAAGATCAAGAAGCGCTGGGAGGACTTGAGGTCCAGGACCCTTGTGAAGGCCCGGCGCCTCGTGGAGGGGGGCCGGGGCCGCATGAGTACCATCCAGATGAGGGTCCTGGAACGCGTACGCCCAGCGCTCCACGCCCAGATCCTTGAGAGGGAGGCCCGTCTGGAGTTCAGCGGTAAGTGTCCATGCATTACTGTGTGAGACAGGGCATGTTGCGGTGTGCTGGTTCTATGATACTTGCCTGTATGTGTGCCATAGCCCATGTATGCATGTATGTGTGCAGGGACATCATGGTAATGCATGTGCGACCAGTGATGTGTGATGCACATGGTTGTTGCATGTGTTGAAATGCCGCATGGGGAGCCCTAATCAGATTATGAACATGAGAGCAGGCCAGTCTCTGTACCTGAACATGGGTGGGGGTGAGGGATGGGTGCTGATGCCAGGTACATATATGGTAGCCATGTCTGTGTGCCTGACCTGCGTGTCTGTGACTTGTGCATGCCATGGATGCATGACACATGTGTGTGACAATGCAGAGATTCAGTAAAGCAGCAAAATTACCCTTGTATCCGCTGTGTTTGGTGTGTTTGGGGCCAGATGGATGTGACTGAGGTGAAGTGTGTGCATGTGATGGGCATGAGGCATGATGCATGTGAGTTACATATCATTGAATGTTTCAAGAGTCCATTGGACATGCATGGAAATGTCCATGGCATGCACCATGCCTGTTACTGTGTGTGTTTTGCCTGGACTGACCCATGTGTTGTGGAGGGACATGATGGAAGTGTACTTTGACAGTGGTGCTCATCTGCTATTGCTTCCTGTCTAGGGGACCATTGTACAGTGCCCTGATGCTTGTGTTCTTTGTCTCCCTCTATGCAGCGGCTAGTGAAGAAGAGGGCGGAGACGGCGCTGTGGAGCAAGGCGGCGGGGATGCCCCCACGGCTGCAGCGGAAGGGGTGGGTGAGCCCCCACAGGGGCCTGCTACGGTGGGAGACGGTGAGGAGCCATCCAGGTTGGTGGTTTGCACAGAGGAGGAGGAGGCCGCCACTGGGGCACACATGGGGCCTGGTGGGGGCATCCCTGCTGGTGCAAGTGGTGCAGTCCAGGGCCAGGGGCAGGAGGCAGCACAGGTCACCGTGGAGGGGCCTGTGCATGTCGCTGTCCCTGACCCTGTGAGTGCACCACCATGCACCAGCAGGGATGCCCCATCCCAGGCCTGTCCGCAGGTAGAGGGGATGTCCATGTCACCTGACTCCCCTCCACCTGCGGACGTGGGAACCCCTGGCCGTGCGGAGAAGGTCCTGATTGGGGTCGCGTTGCGCACGGCTGTGATTCGTGATGCCGTGCGTGCTTCCCGGGAGGAGCACGCACGTCAACACGAAGTGCACCGTGCCGACGTGGCCCAATTGGGATCGGCCATGTTCGGGGGTTTCCTGCATGTGTTGGCCAATGTGGCGGCCCTCTCCTCCTCTGTGCAGGCTATCCACCAGTCGTTCTCCTTGCCGTCTTCCAGCCCAGATGCCACCAGGGCCCCCTGTGGACCTGCCCCGACCAATGCAGCCAGCTCGGTGGGGATCCCATCCCTGCCACAGTCGGGAGTCAGAGATCCAGCAGGGGTGGACACCAGAGCAACTGGACCCCAGCAGATGGAGGATGTGACGGCATCATCGGGCAGGGCACGTGCACGACGGCGTCGGTGGTTTCCATCAGCCTGGATGCCGTCGTGCTGGCACAGGCAGTTGCGTCGGAGGCAGCAGCAGGCTCAACGTGGGAGGCATCATGGCTCGGGGCCATCAACATCAGGGGTGCAGGCATCGGCCGGAGGGCAGGAGAACCCTGGAATGGGAGTGGCTTCCGTGTGGGAGAGGTTGTGCCAGCGGATAGGTGCGGAGCGGCAGCGGGCAGAGGAGGAACGGCTCACGATGGTCAGGGCGGAGGACTCCATGCAGAGGGCGCTGAGGCGGGCTGAGTGCCTCGAGGGTCTTCGCAGGGAGTTTGAGCTTGACACTGCGTTATCCCTGCGGGACCTCGGGGCCAGGGAACATGCCCGCCTCCAAGCCATTGACCAGGAGTTCGATGATGCCCTGGCCCATGACAACAACCAGTGAGCCGTCCGAATAGCCCGCTGCCTTTGTATATAGTTCTATAGTTAGGGTTAGGTTTCCTTTGTTTTTTTGATTTTTTTTTTGGTTGCGATTGGACAATGCACCACTTTTTTGTATATAGTTCCCTTTTTAGTTAGTAGTCAGTTAGGTTTAATTTGGTAGAGCTCATGGACCCAGGATGATCTTCTTGATTGGCTTATTTTAATTTTTCATAATTTTTTCTTGGACATTCATCTTGTTTTGTTTGATTTGCTTTGTGTTTTTTCTTATTTGCTGTTCAATACATATTATTTTTTTAATATTCAATGTGTCGTATCATCTCATTGCTTTCAGGCATGTCATGTTGGGTGTTTTGTCATTCACTTGCAGCCATTGTGTGTGACAGACATGTGTTAAATTGCATTATTTACATTGGGGGTGTAACATGTAATTGCCTTTGATATGTGGGTGGGTGTGATAGTTGGTTGGGCCTTTTGGCAGGGGAGGATGGGCATTACGGACATGATTGGGGAATGTTGGGACCCAGGTGCAGGGGGGCATGGATTGGACATGGGTGGGGGCCTGCTGGCAGGTGCCCCACAGTGCTGGGGGGTGGGGGTGGTGGGAGACATGAGTTGGACATGGGTGGGGGCCTGCTGGCAGGTGCCCCACAGTGCTGGGGGGTGGGGGTGGTGGGAGACATGAGTGGGGCCCTGGTGGAGGGTGACCCTGCACTGCTGGGGTGTGGGGGTGGTGGGTGACATGAGTGGGGGCCTGGTGGAGGGTGACCCTGGTGGCTGGGGGGTGGGGGTGGTGGTAGACATGAGTGGGGGCCTGGTGGAGGGTGACCCTGCACTGCTGGGGTGTGGGGGTGGTGGGAGACATGAGTGGGGCCCTGGTGGAGGGTGACCCTGCACTGCTGGGGTGTGGGGGTGGTGGGTGACATGAGTGGGGGCCTGGTGGAGGGTGCCCCTGGTGGCTGGGGTTTGGGGGTGGTGGGAGACATGAGTTGGACATGGGTGGGGGCCTGCTGGCAGGTGCCCCACAGTGCTGGGGGGTGGGGGTGGTGGGAGACATGAGTTGGACATGGGTGGGGGCCTGCTGGCAGGTGCCCCACAGTGCTGGGGGGTGGGGGTGGTGGGAGACATGAGTGGGGCCCTGGTGGAGGGTGCCCCTGGTGGCTGGGGTTTGGGGGTGGTGGGAGACATGAGTTGGACATGGGTGGGGGCCTGCTGGCAGGTGCCCCACAGTGCTGGGGGGTGGGGGTGGTGGGAGACATGAGTTGGACATGGGTGGGGGCCTGCTGGCAGGTGCCCCACAGTGCTGGGGGGTGGGGGTGGTGGGAGACATGAGTGGGGCCCTGGTGGAGGGTGACCCTGCACTGCTGGGGTGTGGGGGTGGTGGGTGACATGAGTGGGGGCCTGGTGGAGGGTGACCCTGGTGGCTGGGGGGTGGGGGTGGTGGTAGAAATGAGTGGGGGCCTGGTGGAGGGTGACCCTGCACTGCTGGGGTGTGGGGGTGGTGGGAGACATGAGTGGGGCCCTGGTGGAGGGTGACCCTGCACTGCTGGGGTGTGGGGGTGGTGGGTGACATGAGTGGGGGCCTGGTGGAGGGTGCCCCTGGTGGCTGGGGTTTGGGGGTGGTGGGAGACATGAGTTGGACATGGGTGGGGGCCTGCTGGCAGGTGCCCCACAGTGCTGGGGGGTGGGGGTGGTGGGAGACATGAGTTGGACATGGGTGGGGGCCTGCTGGCAGGTGCCCCACAGTGCTGGGGGGTGGGGGTGGTGGGAGACATGAGTGGGGCCCTGGTGGAGGGTGCCCCTGGTGGCTGGGGTTTGGGGGTGGTGGGAGACATGAGTTGGACATGGGTGGGGGCCTGCTGGCAGGTGCCCCACAGTGCTGGGGGGTGGGGGTGGTGGGGGACATGAGTTGGACATGGGTGGGGGACTGCTGGCATGTGCCCCACAGTGCTGGGGGGTGGGGGTGCAAGGGGACATGTGTTGGTGTTCATTAGTTCAAGGAGACATGTGCCTTTGCTGGGGGGCATGCCCATGTTGGGTGGGCTGCCTGCGGGACATGACCAGGGATGCAGGGTAGTCCCCTGTGGTGTGGGCTGCCTGCAGGGGCCGTGGAGGGTGTACAGGGTACACCTGGGAGGAGCCACACTGTCAAATCACATGTGGAACTTCCCGCGCACCCCTGAAATACACGCGCCCAGGCTATTCGCGTGTGGAACTTCCCGCGCACCCCTGAAATACACGCGCCCAGGCTATTCGCGTGTGGAACTCCCCGCGCACCCCTGAAATACACGCGCCCAGGCTATTCGCGTGTGGAACTTCCCGCGCACCCCTCAAATACACGCGCCCAGGCTATTCGCGTGTGGAACTTCCCGCGCACCCCTGAAATACACGCGCCCAGGCTATTCGCGTGTGGAACTTCCCGCGCACCCCTGAAATACACGCGCCCAGGCTATTCGCGTGTGGAACTTCCCGCGCACCCCTGAAATACACGCGCCCAGGCTATTCGCGTGTGGAACTTCCCGCGCACCCCTGAAATACACGCGCCCAGGCTATTCGCGTGTGGAACTTCCCGCGAACCCCTCAAATACACGCGCCCAGGCTATTCGCGTGTGGAACTTCCCGCGCACCCCTCAAATTCACGCGCCCAGGCTATTCGCGTGTGGAACTTCCCGCGCACCCCTGAAATACACGCGCCCAGGCTATTCGCGTGTGGAACTTCCCGCGCACCCCTGAAATACACGCGCCCAGGCTATTCGCGTGTGGAACTTCCCGCGAACCCCTGTAATACACGTAGCCCGCTCCCCCAGGCCCGATCGCGTGAGGAACTTCCCGCGCACCCCTCAAATTCACGCGGCCAGGCTATTCGCGTGAGGAACTTCACGCGAACCCCTGTAATACACGTAGCCTGCTCCCCCAGGCCCGATCGCGTGAGGAACTTCACGCGAACCCCTGAAATACACGTAGCCCGCTCCCCCAGGCCCGATCGCGTGAGGAACTTCACGCGAACCCCTGTAATACACGTAGCCCGCTCCCCCAGGCCCGATCGCGTGAGGAACTTCACGCGAACCCCTGTAATACACGTAGCCCGCTCCCCCAGGCCCGATCGCGTGAGGAACTTCACGCGAACCCCTGTAATACACGTAGCCCGCTCCCCCAGGCCCGATCGCGTGAGGAACTTCACGCGAACCCCTGTAATACACGTAGCCCGCTCCCCCAGGCCCGATCGCGTGAATAACTTCACGCGAACCCCTGTGATGCACGTACCCTGCAAATCGCGTGTGACACTTCCCGCGCACCCCGGTATACATGCACACGTATTTTTTGTCAGCGGGTGTCCGTGTTTGTGGGTACCCCTTTGCACGTCATTTTTCCTGGAGGGCCACAGTATGGGACATTCATCATGGCAGTATATAGGTGCTATTTGTTGGCGCACCTTTTGGCGCACATTTCTTACAGCCGCAGAGACGCTACCGCCTCCTTTTTTCCCCTATTCTATTCCATGAATACGTGTTGTAGGCGAGCGTGTGGGCGTTCCGCGCACTTGTGCCCTGTACTTCCCCCGTGACGCCCACGTTTTGGCAAGTTGTTCCCCATTCCGAGTGTTACGCCCGTGTTCCGCCTACTTTTATTGCGTGCGCCGCGCTATGTGCGAATTTCGCTGTGGCCTGTGCGATTTTCGCTGTGACCTGGCGCACGCTGTTAGATGGCCTGTGCGCCAACGTGCGCCAACGTGCGCCGCACACTTTTTTTTCGCACATCCGCTGGTTTTCTCGCGCACGGCCTTCCATGAATCGACGTGCGCTGCTTTTCGTGCGATTTTCGCACTTGCACTGCGATTTTCGCTATTCCACTGCGATTCGCACGTTTTTGCCCACTTGCGCCGCGCTAATTATTCCATGAATCGGCCTCTTAGTCTTGTTGTGGCTTGCTCACACATGGGTACTGTCATACCATGTATGTCTAGTTTGTCTGTGGCGCTAATTTCCATTATTGGTTGCATTTCTTTATTTAACATTGTTTCATTGAATTTGAAACAGCTTGCAAGAGTTGGCATTAAGTCCATCAATTGACATTTTCTTGCGCTATTTGTTCCATAACATCAGGTGCACATGCATTATCGCCATAAAGTGCATGAATGTGCCGGTTTTTCAATACAACTTGTGCTTTTTGCGATAGTACACCAACTCTAATACTAAGATATTGGCATAAGTCAGATCTGCAGATTGCTGCATGTTCTCAGTTAATTCTCTGTATTGGAAATGTTGCCAAAGGTTTACATTACCTATGCTACCAACAGTTTTCTGGCAGAGTTTGTGGCATAAGGTTTTAGAAATAGGTTCACCTTTCACTGGTGTCAATTGTAGAAGATCTCCGAAAACGATAACGTGTTTCCCTGCAAAGAGTTCTTTGTTGTTACTTTTAAGTACTTCTTGCAATCTGAGGTAAATCAAAGCCAACATTAGGTTGGAGACCATGCTCACTTCATCTATTAGTAGCATTTTCATTTGTTTCAATACTCTGCGTAATTCCATTGCAGCTTCTGCAGAAAGTTTGTAATAGTCTAATTTATTTTGATGCTCTACTGGAAGCAGTAGTAATCGGTGTAAAGTGACACCGCCTATGTTGTAGGCAGCTAAACCCGTCGGGGCCGTTACAACAGCTGACAGTTTGTTGTTTGTCAATTGTTGAAGGAACTTGCTGATGATTTTGATTAAGAATGTTTTCCCTGATCGCGCTTCACCACTCACGTACAGCAGTATAGGTTTGTAACTTTGGCAGGTACATTCTTTATTTTCACGTTGTACACCATGTACAATTTTTTTTGTTACATCTTCAAAAATGGTGCGCTGATCTTTGTTAAGTTTTGCTTGTTGTACAGTTAAGTCTTCTGTATCTTCTTGATACTGATACATGGTGTTTTCTACTTCTGCCATAGCTACTTCAGCCTCATTTGCTATAAGTGGTTGTCGTAGTGGTTCTTGACTTTCTGTTACTGAAGGTTGACTACTGTCAGAAGAGTCCTTATCTAGTTGGGCCTGAAGTTCTTCTTCCTGTTGCTACTCATTGTGTAACATTGTTTTGTACTGTGTAAAGTTCACATCGGTGATAGCGCTTTCATTTGCTTTTAAAGCATCTTCATAGCAGTCATAGTTATCTAGTATGTCTTCCTCTTTTCTCCATGGTTTGAAAAGTTGTAACAGAGACATGTAATATAGTTATTTCTGTTGAGGAGTTTTTAATGACAATTGTAAATGATTAATTAAGCTTTGTTTGGTAAGTTTCACTAAGCTCCCTTCACAATCAGTCACTCTTTATCTACGATTGCTTTCAACGGGTTTTACATTTTGTTTTTGTATGCAAAGTTTTGAGCTATGTGGTATAGACACATGCTTTCCAAAGTGCTACTCCTGTTCAGATAGTATGTGTCCAGTAAATTGTTTTTTAGAATGTCTTGGCTGTTGGGATCATTTCTGGCAATTGTTTGTATGTCCTCATATGATTTCAGCACTATTTGTCTAGATTTTGCAGGACCAAGACTTAGTCATACTATGTTGATTGATTTTCCATACAAAGCAGTACTGGTTAAACAAATCTGCTGCTTCATAGGCGCCACATTCTCTATGAGAGAGCATTTGTATGCCTAGGATGTACAATTTCTGTGATAATGTTTTGTCTGATGCTACATCATCCCAGAGGTCTTGAAGCTCTGTTTTTTCTGCTTTTGTTAAGTAGGCTGTAACATATCGTGCAACAGCAGTTGAATTGTCTGCAATGTACTGCACATCTATGTTTGCATTCCATAAGAGGGAAATGATTGCACTGTAATCATTGATATATTTTGATTCTTCCCTTCTTTTTATGTAATACGTGTTCTTAGGTGATTTACCTTTAACACTATGTCGAACTGAAGACATGAAGTTCTGTACTTCACCTGTTTCTGTAACTGGTCTAGGGAAACCAAAGCAGCATTTGGTGTAGTATTTACCTTTGTTTTTGTATTTGCGGCGACAATATTTGCCACATTTGTGTCTTTGAAATTGTAAAATCTGCCCATGCAGCTCACTATGTGTCTTTTTTGAAGGGATTTCACAAGTGCCATATTTTTGGATAAACTGCAAAACAGTGCAATCACTGTCGTGACCAAATTCCGGTGCACCTTTGATCCATAACAGCATGTGAATATGTGGTGCTCCTCTCGCTTGATATTCTTTTCTCCAAAAGAAGTTTTTTTTTAAATTTGTAATATCTAGTTTCTTACAAACTTTTATTACAACTTATTTCATCTCTTCAATAATCACAATTTCCAACGTCAGAGTAAGTTCTTTGTCCATTCAGTTTATGGCTTTATCTAGGAAGTTTATCACCGAACAAGTTAGGTGTACCGAACTTCCACTCAAGATCCGGATCCACAGCTCCTCCATCAAATCATTTACAGTTAAATTTGCTCAGATGGATGGATCTGAAGTCTCTTAGAGACACATTCGATTAACAGATGTTTTGTTGACTCTGCATAGGATTGGCAATGCCAACAAGCTTAATTTGTGACAGTCTTCATGTGTCTCATCACCATCATTTGATTTGTTTTATATATATTTATTCTTAGTGTGAGAAATTTATCTCGATGGTATCTCAAAGGAAATTGGCATAAGTATTTTGGCATGTTATCTACTTTATTCTTTGTTGGTCCCATATCTAAGGCTGTCGACTTTTTATCATACTTGTCTTGGCTTTCAATCCATAGCCACTCTTTCAGAATCTTTCTCGCAATTTGGGGACGATTCATCAGTGCTTCTACCAAAATATTTGCGATGTACATGATAGCTTTCACTTTAACTGACCAGTTTAAGAGCAAACCTTTAAGCTGATGTTTTCCTCCTGATCTTAATATGTTAAATGCTGGTTCAGGATTCGATATTTCCATCTTTCGTAGTAAGGTCATTGATATCCATAATACTGTTCCATAAAGACTTTCCAATGCCAGCTCGTGGTGGATTATAATCATGGATAGATATTTAGGTAATCTCAGGACTCGACGCCAGAATATGACTTCCAATTGAGACTAGATTTTCTGGTCTATATTCCAGCCAGCTTCAGCCCCAAAAGTTATTGTGGGGACTACTTTTTGAAGATAAAACGTTCGGAGCAGTGTTATTGAGAATTTACCGTATAACGTTTGAATTCTTGCTCCTTGTAATGCAAGCGTTCGAGTCCGATAGAATAAGTCTTGCACCCAACTCCACTCTCGTATCGAGGTGTTCACCAATATTCCTAAATAATGAATTGACTTCCTCGATCATCTTGTTGAATATGCGCCATTTAAAGTTTTTGTTTTTGACGGCCAGATCACAACCAAACTTCATGATTTTTGTTTTTTTCATGTTGATTGACAAGTCATTGTCAGTCATATAGATTTCAAGGTTTGACAGAAGCCGCTGTAGACCTATCTGAGTCCTGTCAAACAGGACCAGATCGTCGGCATAGATCACATAACTTATATGTTGGCCATTAATTTTGGAGGGAAACAGTTGGCTCTCGCTAAAGCAATGAGTATGTCAGTGATGAAAAGTTTAAACAGAACGGCTGCGAGAGGACATCCCTGTTTCACCCTTTTGGTGGTAGTAATGGACTTAGACAGGTCTCCTCTTTTATTTAGCCTGACTCTGATTGTTGTTTTGGAATGCAATGCCTTTATTGGCAACAGCATGGCATTCAGGCATTTTCTTTTTTCTAACTTCTCCCATAATTTATCTCGATTTATGGAGTCGAATGCCTGCTGCATGTCGATGAACGCCATTTATAAGTTGTTTTTCTTCTGTAAAGCTTCCAGCTTCAACAGGTTCACCAGGGCTAAGTTGTTCTCTGTTCCCACGCCCTTTGTGAATCCTGTATGTCTATCATCAAGTAAGCCTGTTTCTTTGGCCCAAACAGAACGTTTTTTTGGGAGAAATGTCACAAACACCTTGCCAATGGTGTCCAGGAGGGCAATCGGGCGATAGTTAGAGGGGTCGTCCCGATTGCCCTTCTTAAATACTGGCACTATTATTGCCTTGGTCCATGAACTCGGGATCTCCTTTCTGTTAGCGATCTCCACAAACAGATTTTCAATGAACATTGACCACGCATTTTTATGTTCCTTAAGCATCGTGTTACTGATGCCGCCTGGTCCTGCCGCTCTTGACATCTTTAGCTTGGTAATAGCTATGCAGATGTCTTCACTGGTCTCTGTTATGTCCCAGGCAGAATCTTCTTTTTCCACTTTCTGGCGCTTGGGGCCTCTCCATACCTGTGAACACCTTCTGAAAGTGTGTTACCCAGTCATTTTCAGCCACTCCATTTGTCATTAATGCCTCCTGATTAACTGATCCTTTACTCAGAATTTTCCAAATTTCTCTTGAGTTATTCCTTTTAATCAAAGCCAACATTTCTTCTCCACGCTCTTGGTCTCTTTGGTAAGAAAATGTTTTTAACCAATTTCGATATTGTTGTTTCCTTCGTGTTAATACCATTGAGGCTGTCTTTCCGTGATCTTTTTTTAATTTGATTAGGCCTTAACTAAGCTGTTTTTTTTGATTTTTCAAAGTAATACTCCATTTATGCTTATGAGCACTGGCAGTTTTTTTTTTAGAAAAACCCATTTCTAAGTTTGGAAATAGAGGTATATAGTCTAGTCGATCAGAAGTTTCATTATGTATCTCCTGTATCTCATTTGACATTTTAAAAATGTGATTTTCTTTTATTCTTAATCGATTTCGCCCATGATTCACCTCCAATGCTTGACAATTAGTGTCTGATTTCGTTTTACATTTTAGCGGCCATGACATTACTAGTGCGCAATGATCACTGTTTATAGTTGGAATAGCTTGTTGATTGTTACAAACACATTTCTTGATGTCCAGAAGTAATCTAGAGTCTTTTCATGACCCAAATTCTGCCAGGTAAAATTTGATGGTGTGTCTCCTCGCACATTTCCGTTTACCATCAGACAGTCTCAGGCTTTCATTTTGTTGCTCCATTGTGATCCTCTTAAGTTTCCTAGAGATCCATCTGATGATTGAACCTCTATGAGCTTCTTATGTTCATTAAACCAAGAGATGTTCAAGTCACCGAACAGTATTATTGAAATGTCATGACAAGTCCTTTGGTTGTTATCTATGATTTTCATCACAGCTGATATGAATGCGCCGGCCGAGATTTTTAATGGGTTTCAGTACACATTCAACAAGAGTAGAGTCGGTGTTTTGTGTTTTGGCTCATTAAAATTTTGAAGTAATGTTCCTTGGACATATCTGTTGGGATTGATTTCTTCAATTACTTCCCAGTTTGTTCCTGTCTTTATCATAGTGATTAGTCTGGAAAATGGGCGTCCTTTGTTGGTTTTTCTTGCTGGGTTTAACAATGTTAAGTAGCCGTCTTTTGTTGGCGGCAATCGCATTCACGTTTCCTGCAGGCATATTGCAAAGTTATCAGTTATGTCTAATGGGAAGTCATTACAGAGATGGCTGAACCCTCTGGTGTTCCATGAAATCACAGTCACAGAGGCATCCGTTTAATTTTCTACAAGCTACTGCTTCCTCATTTCGGCAGCAGCATTCCCACTCTTTGAATTTAAGAATGCTTCGGTGTTTAGCTGACTCCTCAAGACTTCTCGTCGCTGATCTATGGAGTCTTTCGTGTTCCTATACTCATTGGCCGAGTTTGTGCCTTGTTTTCCAGTTGTTTCATGGGACGAAATCTCAAACCCTAAGCACATTAGTTCTTCTTTCGGGGTCAATAAAATATTGCGTACCTCTTGAGAGTTAATGTGTAATAATACACAGTCCACTCGATCTTCTGACGGATATTCAACGACACGGATATCTTCGGACCTAATGGTCTGTAGCACAGGCACTGCATGTAATAGACACATTGTATTTGCATGATTTAAGTTGACATCCAGTTCGTCACTGAACATATTACCAATCTTAATAGTTTGTGTGTGCACCTTTTGCTCACTGCGAGTGACTTCATGAGCTAGATTGGACGAGTTTTGATTGTGTGCTGTTGTATATTTCGGATTCAGCAATGATCGTAATCTATTTGAGGACTTTGAACTGGGATCTACATGCCCTTTATTCCATTGAGTTGGATGCTCATGAGTGGTTCTTTCTTTCTCTCGGGTTCCTCCTTTAGCAATTTTGTTGAAGCATGGTTTCTTTGAAGAGTGTCTCTCTTGTTTGTTCTGGTTGGGTGATTCAGAACTACTTGTTGACGTATTCAAGAAAACCACAGCAGGCCTTCGGGGACGTTCCTCAATGTCATCATCAGAATATGTGGACAAGTTACACAACTCCTCCATTAGGTCCCCAGAGGCGGACGAGCTCTGATCTGATTCGATTCTCATCTGTTTTTTTGGGTTTGGGATCACTTTTCTAGCAAATCCCGCTCTTATCTCTGATTTTCCTTCCAAGTTCTTACGATTTGGTCTGTCAAAATAGTTCACTTTCAAATGTCTTTGGTTTTTGTCTTTGGTTTCACTGGCGTGGTCAAGTTTCTTATAAATTTCCTTGTATTGCTTGGTGTGGGCTGGCTGCAGGGGCCGTGGAGGGTGTAGAGGGAACACCTGGGAGTACCCACACGGCCAATTCACGTGTAGTGCTCCCCGCGCACCCCTGAAATACACATTCCCTGCTGAATTCGCGTGTGGAACTTCCTGCGCACCCGAAATACACGTGCCCAGGGCAATCACGTGTGGTACTTCCCACGCACCTTGGAATACACGTACCCTGCTGAAATCGCATGTGGAACTTCCCGCGCACCCCGAAATACACATACCCAGGGCAATCGCATGTGGAACTTCCCGCGAACCCGGTAATACAAGTACCCTGCTGATATCGCGTGTGGAAGTTCATGCGGAACCATAATACACGTACCCTTATGAATTTGCGTGTCAGACTACACACGCAACCATGATATACATGTACACAGGCGAACCGCACTGCTGGGTGGTGGGGGGTGGTAGAAAGGAGTGGGGGCCTGGTGGAAGGTGCCCTGGATGCTGGGGGGTGGGGTGCTGGGAGACATGAGTGTGGGCCTGGTGGAGGGTGCCCCACAGTGCTGGGGGGTGAGGGAGCAGGGGGGCATGAGTTGGACATGTGTGGGGGCCTGCTGGCAGGTGCCCCACAGTGCTGGGGGGTGAGGGTGCTTGGAGACATGCATTGTTGATCAGTAGTGCAAGGTGACATGTGGCTTGGCTGGGGGGCATGGCCATGGTGAATGGGCTGCCTGCGGGACATGAGCAGGGGTGCAGGGTAGTCCCCTGTGGTGTGGGCTGGCTGCAGGGGCTGTGGAGGGTGTAGAGGGAACACCTGGGAGTACCCACACGGCCAATTCACATGTAGTGCTCCCCACGCACCCCTGAAATACACGTGCCCTGATGGAATCGCGTGTGATACTTCCCGCGCACCCCTGAAATACACGTACCCTGCTGATTTTGCGTGTGATAATTCCCGCGCACCCCTGGAATACACGTGCCCTGATGGAATCGCGTGTGTTACTTCACGCGCACCCCTGATGTACACGTACCCAGGACAATCAATTGTGAAACTTCCCACGAACCACTGAAATACACGTTCCCCGCTTGGCGTTTGCTGTTTGGCAGCCCTGGGAACTGGTCCAGGGTTAGCGCAGCCCTTTGCGATGAATTGGGAATTTTGATGGCTTTTCCTTGTGCAAGGGCGTTCTTGGGGGCATAACTGGCGCTGCTGCAGGGTCTCTGCGCCACTCTGCGCCACGGCTGGTTTTGGAGGCTGAAATCCATGAATATGCTGTGCGATGAAATGGATTTTATCGCACGCGGCTGGCGCAGTGTATCGTACTGGGACCCTGTGCGCCAGCCGCGTGCGCCTTTTTTGTGCGAAATTCTATGAATTACCCTGTGAATGTGTTGTCAGGATTGCTTGTTGCATTTCTATGAAGCACTAAGATTTGCAAACACAATTGGTCTGTACTGTGCAAGTAAATATTGTTAACAATTGGTGGCAATTGAAATAGAATATTCATTGCTACATTTGCATAGCAACTTACCCCACTTTCATTTGCAAATTTGAATGGACCAGCTAGTTCTGTATCTGAGTGCATTTTTCTGAATTTCTGTTCCTTCTTTGACGACATCCCTGGTTTACATTCCCTAATAGGTTATTCTTTGTGGTAATTGATTAAACTTTAGCTTTTTTTCTTTTCTTTGAGGAATTTGCTGTTGGATTCTGTTGCTTTTCTGTTTCATTTAGTTTTCTTTTACCATGTTTTACTTTATCTGGAACAGGATATTGTTTCAGATGAGGGGTGTACAGTGAACGCAGTCTATTGTATTCTAGAATGCAAGGAATATCAGCTTTGACTTTACTTGCATCAAAGTTCATTAGCAATAGACCGTCAAGTGTTCGTAAGCGTGATAATGCGACGTAGCTCATGCCTTCCTTAAAGACTGTGTTTCCTATATGTATCAATGCTTTGTCTAGGGTAAGACCTTGGGATTTATGAATGGTAACTGCATATGCAAGAGTTAGAGAAAATTGCTCTCTACATACATACATGTCTTTGAAGAGAAGGAATCGAGCAATTGAGCGCCCTATCCTTTTCACTTCTGAAACTTTATCAAAGCGAATATTGACAAACTTGATGTTGCTGTCATGTGGGTATGATTGAAAGCCAACAACTGTACCCAGTGATCCATTAACTAGCCCTTGCTCGACATCAAGGTTACGTTTAAGCATTACTATACAATTTAAGGATAATTTTAATATTTTTTCCAACCCAGCTGTGTTGGAGATTGAATTTTCTAAACTATTTAGTCTTGTTGTGGCTTGCTCACACATGGGTACTGTCATACCATGTACGTCTAGTTTGTCTGTGGCGCTAATTTCCATTATTGGTTGCATTTCTTTATTTAACATTGTTTCATTGAATTTGAAACAGCTTGCAAGAGTTGGCATTAAGTCCATCAATTGACATTTTTTTGCGCTATTTGTTCCATAACATCAGGTGCACATGCATTATCGCCATAAAGTGCATGAATGTGCCGGTTTTTCAATACAACTTGTGCTTTTTGCGATAGTACACCAACTCTAATACTAAGATATTGGCATAAGTCAGATCTGCAGATTGCTGCATGTTCTCAGTTAATTCTCTGTATTGGAAATGTTGCCAAAGGTTGACATTACCTATGCTACCAACAGTTTTCTGGCAGAGTTTGTGGCATAAGGTTTTAGAAATAGGTTCACTTTTCACTGGTGTCAATTGTAGAAGATCTCCGAAAACGATAACGTGTTTCCCTGCAAAGAGTTCTTCGTTGTTACTTTTAAGTACTTCTTGCAATCTGAGGTAAATCAAAGCCAACATTAGGTTGGAGACCATGCTCACTTCATCTATTAGTAGCATTTTCATTTGTTTCAATACTCTGCGTAATTCCATTGCAGCTTCTGCAGAAAGTTTGTAATAGTCTAATTTATTTTGATGCTCTACTGGAAGCAGTAGTAATCGGTGTAAAGTGACACCGCCTATGTTGTAGGCAGCTAAACCCGTCGGGGCCGTTACAACAGCTGACAGTTTGTTGTTTGTCAATTGTTGAAGGAACTTGCTGATGATTTTGATTAAGAATGTTTTCCCTGATCGCGCTTCACCACTCACGTACAGCAGTATAGGTTTGTAACTTTGGCAGGTACATTCTTTATTTTCGCGTTGTACACCATGTACAATTTTTTTTGTTACATCTTCAAAAATGGTGCGCTGATCTTTGTTAAGTTTTGCTTGTTGTACAGTTAAGTCTTCTGTATCTTCTTGATACTGATACATGGTGTTTTCTACTTCTGCCATAGCTACTTCAGCCTCATTTGCTATTAGTGGTTGTCGTAGTGGTTCTTGACTTTCTGTTACTGAAGGTTGACTACTGTCAGAAGAGTCCTTATCTAGTTGGGCCTGAAGTTCTTCTTCCTGTTGCTGCTCATTGTGTAACATTGTTTTGTACTGTGTAAAGTTCACATCGGTGATAGCGCTTTCATTTGCTTTGAAAGCATCTTCATAGCAGTCATAGTTATATAGTATGTCTTCCTCTTTTCTCCATGGTTTGAAAAGTTGTAACAGAGACATGTAATATAGTTATTTCTGTTGAGGAGTTTTTAATGACAATTTTAAATGATTAATTAAGCTTCGTTTGGTAAGTTTCACTAAGCTCCCTTCACAATCAGTCACTCTTTATCTACGATTGCTTTCAACGGGTTTTACATTTTGTTTTTGTATGCAAAGTTTTGAGCTATGTGGTATAGACACATGCTTTCCAAAGTGCTACTCCTGTTCAGATAGCATGTGTCCAGTAAATTGTTTTTTAGAATGTCTTGGCTGTTGGGATAATTTCTGGCAATTGTTTGTATGTCCTCATATGATTTCAGCACTATTTTTCTAGATTTTGCAGGACCAAGACTTAGTCATACTATGTTGATTGATTTTCCATACAAAGCAGTACTGGTTAAACAAATCTGCTGCTTCATAGGCGCCACATTCTCTATGAGAGAGCATTTGTATGCCTAGGATGTACAATTTCTGTGATAATGTTTTGTCTGATGCTACATCATCCCAGAGGTCTTGAAGCTCTGTTTTTTCTGCTTTTGTTAAGTAGGCTGTAACATATCGTGCAACAGCAGTTGAATTGTCTGCAATGTACTGCACATCTATGTTTGCATTCCATAAGAGGGCAATGATTGCATTGTAATCATTGATATATTTTGATTCTTCCCTTCTTTTTATGTAATACGTGTTCTTAGGTGATTTACCTTTAACACTATGTCAAACTGAAGACATGAAGTTCTTTACTTCACCTGTTTCTGTAACTGGTCTAGGGAAACCAAAGCAGCATTTGGTGTAGTATTTACCTTTGTTTTTGTATTTGCGGCGACAATATTTGCCACATTTGTGTCTTTGAAATTGTAAAATCTGCCCATGCAGCTCACTATGTGTCTGTTTTGAAAGGATTTCACAAGTGACATATTTTTGGATAAACTGCAAAACAGTGCAATCACTGTCGTGACCAAATTCCGGTGCACCTTTGATCCATAACAGCATGTGAATATGTGGTGCTCCTCTCGCTTGATATTCTTTTCTCCAAAAGAAGTTTTTTTTTAAATTTGTAATATCTAGTTTCTTACAAACTTTTATTACAACTTATTTCATCTCTTCAATAATCACAATTTCCAAAGTCAGAGTAAGTTCTTTGTCCATTCAGTTTATGGCTTTATCTAGGAAGTTTATCACCGAACAAGTTAGGTGTACCGAACTTCCACTCAAGATCCAGATCCACAGCTCCTCCATCAAATCATTTACAGTTAAATTTGCTCAGATGGATGGATCTGAAGTCTCTAGAGCCACACATTCGATTAACAGATGTTTTGTTGACTCCGCATAGGATTGGCAATGCCAACAAGCTTCATTTGTGACAGTCTTCATGTGTCTCATCACCATCATTTTATTTGTTTTATATTTATTTATTCTTAGTGTGAGAAATTTATCTCGATGGTATCTCAAAGGAAATTGGCATAAGTATTTTGGCATGTTATCTACTTTATTCTTTGTTGGTCCCATATCTAAGGCTGTCGACATTTTATCATGCTTGTCTAGGCTTTCAATCCATAGCCACTCTTTCAGCATCTTTCTCGCAATTTGGGGACGATTCATCAGTGCTTCTATCGAAATATTTGCGATGTACATGATAGCTTTCACTTTAACTGACCAGTTTAAGAGCAAACCTTTAAGCTGATGTTTTCCTCCTGATCTTAATATGTTAAATGCTGGTTCAGGATTCGATATTTCCATCTTTCGTAGTAAGGTCATCGATATCCATAATACTGTTCCATAAAGACTTTCCAATGCCAGCTCGTGGCGGATTATAATCATGGATAGATATTTAGGTAATCTCAGGACTCGACGCCAGAATATGACTTCCAATTGAGACTAGATTTTCTGGTCTATATTCCAGCCAGCTTCAGCCCCAAAAGTTATTGTGGGGACTACTTTTTGAAGATAAAACGTGCGGAGCAGTGTTATTGAGAATTTACCATATAACGTTTGAATTCTTGCTCCTTGTAATGCAAGCGTTCGAGTCCGATAGAATAAGTCTTGCACCCAACTCCACTCTCGTATCGAGGTGTTCACCAATATTCCTAAATAATGAATTGACTTCCTCGATCATCTTGTTGAATATGCGCCATTTAAAGTTTTTGTTTTTGACGGCCAGATCACAACCAAACTTCATGATTTTTGTTTTTTTCATGTTGATTGACAAGTCATTGTCGGTCATATAGATTTCAAGGTTTGACAGAAGCCGCTGTAGACCTATCTTAGTCCTGTCAAACAGGACCAGATCGTCGGCATAGATCACATAACTTATATATTGTCCATTAATTTTGGAGGGAAACAGTTGGCTCTCGCTAAAGCAATGGGTATGTCAGTGATGAAAAGTTTAAACAGAACGGCTGCGAGAGGACATCCCTGTTTCACCCCTTTGGTGGTAGTAATGGACTTAGACAGGTCTCCTCTTTTATTTAGCCTGTCTCTGATTGTTGTTTTGGAATGCAATGCCTTTATTGGCAACAGCATGGCATTCGGGCATTTTCTTTTTTCTAACTTCTCCCATAATTTATCTCGATTTATGGAGTCAAATGCCTGCTGCATGTCGATGAACGCCATGTATAAGTTGTTTTTCTTCTGTAAAGCTTCCAACTTCAACAGGTTCACCAGGGCTAAGTTGTTCTCTGTTCCCACGCCCTTTGTGAATCCTGTTTGTCTATCATCAAGTAAGCCTGTTTCTTTGGCCCAAACACAACGTTTTTTTGGGAGAAATGTCACAAACACCTTGCCAATGGTGTCCAGGAGGGCAATCGGGCGATAGTTAGAGGGGTCGTCCCGATTGCCCTTCTTAAATACTGGCACTATTATTGCCTTGGTCCATGAACTCGGGATCTCCTTTCTGTTAGCGATCTCCACAAACAGATTTTCAATGAACATTGACCATGCATTTTTATGTTCCTTAAGCATCGTGTTACTGATGCCGCCTGGTCCTGCCGCTCTTGACATCTTTAGCTTGGTAATAGCTATGCAGATGTCTTCACTGGTGTCTGTTATGTCCCAGGCAGAATCTTCTTTTTCCACTTTCTGGTGCTTGGGGCCTCTCCATACCTGTGAACACCTTCTGAAAGTGTGTTACCCAGTCATTTTCAGCCACTCCATTTGTCATTAATGCCTCCTGATTAACTGATCCTTTATTCCGAATTTTCCAAATTTCTCTTGAGTTATTCCTTTTAATCAAAGCCAACATTTCTTCTCCACGCTCTTGGTCTCTTTGGTAAGAAAATGTTTTTAACCAATTTCGATATTGTTGTTTCCTTCGTGTTAATACCATTGAGGCTGTCTTTCCGTGATCTTTTTTTAATTTGATTAGGCCTTAACTAAGCTGTTTTTTTGATTTTTCAAAGTAATACTCCATTTATGCTTATGAGCACTGGCAGTTTTTTTTTTAGAAAAACCCATTTCTAAGTTTGGAAATAGAGGAATATAGTCTAGTCGATCAGAAGTTTCATTATGTATCTCCTGTATCTCATTTGACATTTTAAAAATGTGATTTTCTTTTATTCTTAATCGATTTCGCCCATGATTCACCTCCAATGCTTGACAATTAGTGTCTGATTTCGTTTTTACATTTTAGCGGCCATGACATTACTAGTGCGCAATGATCACTGTTTATAGTTGGAATAGCTTGTTGATTGTTACAAACACATTTCTTGATGTCCAGAAGTAATCTAGAGTCTTTTCATGACCCAAATTATGCCAGGTGAAATTTGGTGGTGAGTCTCCTCGCACGTTTCCGTTTACCATAAGACAGTCTCAGGCTTTCATTTTGTTGCTCCATTGTGATCCTCTTAAGTTTCCTAGAGATCCATCTGATGATTTAACCTCTATGAGCTTCTTATGTTCGTTAAACCAAGAGATGTTCAAATCACCGCACAGTATTATTGAAATGTCATGACAAGTCCTTTGGTTGTTATCTATGATTTTCATCACAGCTGATATGAATGCGCCAGCCGAGATTTTTAATGGGTTTCAGTACACCTTCAACAAGAGTAGAGTGGGTGTTTTGTGTTTTGGCTCATTAAAATTTTGAAGTAATGTTCCTTTGACATATTTGTTGGGATTGATTTCTTCAATTACTTCCCAGTTTGTTCCTGTCTTTATCATAGTGATTAGTCCGGAAAATGGGCGTCCTTTGTTGGTTTTTCCTGCTGGGTTTAACAATGTTAAGTAGCCGTCTTTTGTTGGCGGCAATCGCATTCACGTTTCCTGCAGGCATATTGCAAAGTTATCAGTTATGTCTACTGGGAAGTCATTACAGAGATGGCTGAACCCTCTGGTGTTCCACGAAATCACAGTCACAGAGGCATCAGTTTAATTTTCTACAAGCTACTGCTTCCTCATTTCGGCAGCAGCATTCCCACTCTTTGAATTTAAGAATGCTTCGGTGTTTAGTTGACTCCTCAAGACTTCTCGTCGCTGATCTATGGAGTCTTTCGTGTTCCTATACTCATTGGCCGAGTTTGTGCCTTGTTTTCCAGTTGTTTCATGGGACGAAATCTCAAACCCTAAGCACATTAGTTCTTCTTTCGGGGTCAATAAAATATTGCGTACCTCTTGAGAGTTAATGTGTTATAATACACAGTCCACTCGATCTTCTGATGGATATTCAACAACACGGATATCTTCGGACCTAATGGTCTGTAGCACAGGCACTGCATGTAATAGACGCATTATATTTGCATGATTTAAGTTGACATCCAGTTCGTCACTGAACATATTATCAATCTTAATTGTTTGTGTGTGCACCTTTTGCTCACTGCGAGTGACTTCATGAGCTAGATTGGACGAGTTTTGATTGTGTGCTGTTGTATATTTCGGATTCAGCAATGATCGTAATCTATTTGAGGACTTTGAACTGGGATCTACATGCCCTTTATTCCATTCAGTTGGATGCTCATGAGTGGCTCTTTCTTTCACTCGGGTCCCTCCTTTTGCAATTTTGTTGAAGCATTGTTTCTTTGAAGAGTGTTTCTCTTGTTTGTTCTGGCTGGGTGATTCAGAACTACTTGTTGACGTATTCAAGAAAACCACAGCAGGCCTTCGGGGACGTTCCTCAATGTCATCATCAGAATCGGTGGACAAGTTACACAACTCCTCCATTAGGTCCCCAGAGGCGGACGAGCTCTGATCTGATTCGATTCTCATCTGTTTTTTTGGGTTTGGCATCACTTTTCTAGCAAATCCCGCTCTTTTCTCTGCTTTTCCTTCCAAGTTCTTACGATTTGGTCTGTCAAAATAGTTCACTTTCAAATGTCTTTGGTTTTTGTCTTTGGTTTCACTGGCGTGGTCAAGTTTCTTATAAATTTCCTTGTATTGCTTCTATGTTTTATGACAGCCTGTATGTTCTTTTTTTTTCCAGCTTTTTCTTTGCCTGCCCATTCGTCTCTGAATAAGGTTTTCCCTTGCTCACTGTAATCTCTAGACTTTTTGCGGGCCCACTAAATATTCCATATAAAGCTTTTGCCGTAGAGCATGATGGAATCTCTAGACGCTTCTCCGGTGTTGTTTTTGGTCCTCTGCTTGTTTTACTCCTTTCATCATTTAAGTCTTTGTTTCCGGCCACGGGCGGCTGTGTCATATTGCGTGCTTTCGCATTCGATTCAGCGACAATGCCCTTCACCATCAATATAGACGTTTTTTTGCACTTTTCTCTGATAGATCATTAATGGCATGTGACTTGGGACTTGCTTTGTGTTCCAGCGTCTATTCCACCATGAGCCCTGTTTACAGAAGAGGCTCGTAACTCAAGTGATTGTTTTCACATTTGTTTTATGCAGCCAAGCATTTCTTCTAAACGAGAGTTGTTCCCGTTGGTAACCTTCGACAACTGCTTGAAATGCCTGTTCATTCGATCAGTAGACTGGGTGTTTTCTCCTTCCTGTCTTGATTGTAAGGCCAAAATTTGAGCTTCTAATTTATTTATTTTGTCATTCAGATGTTTCATTACTGCTCCATTATTTTGAGTGGATTCATTTAAGCTTTCATACAGCTTTATAAATAAAATTAAGGCTAATGATGTGGCAGCTAAAACATTATTGTGGATCTGGATGGAGGCTGCAACAGATACATTCGATTTTGCATCTGGATCTTTACTAGACGGACTGCTTCTGTTCTCGTTGCTTGGGGTATTCTGCTTGCTCCCACTGTGTAATGGAGTGCTTTTCGGCCGTTGCGAAAGTTGCTGGTCGGTGTCCTTTCGCCTCAGGTTTATTGCTGTTAAACACAGTGAGGAGCCCCTTTTTTTATGGCTACTGTCAGTCGTTGTATGTGTTTGCTTTCCTAGGCTTTTTAAGCATGACGTCATTTCATTCTCTTGATTTGAATCCAAGTTAACAGTTACTCGCTTCGGCTCGGGAAATATCTGCTTCAGACCACTCCTAGACCAGCTCTACCACTTCTAGAACGATCGTTTTCACCAGCTTTGTTTTGACCAAAGTTTACTTCAACACTGCTGATGTTACTCGAATTTCCGAGTGCGAAGCTTGCCGCCAATCTTTCCTTCATTTCCTCAAAGTCGGCTTGGAGTCTCCGAGTCAGGCGTGCCTCACGCGCCACTAATTCAGTCTCCTTTAATGATATTTCATTACAGTGGCCCGATTGTAAGCTGCGAGAGTATTTCCCCATTACAACCCCGGTTAATGTGTCGCAACCGTTTAGTGAGGTTGAGTCAATTTCTTCTATTCTGTTGGAAACATTCGATGTCCTCTTAATTGACTTGTCAACTATATTACTACTTTCGATTTTTTGTATTGGCGTGCTCTCCTTCCGTGAGTTAGCGTGTTGCTCAAATGTAAGTGGAAAAGTAAATTGCAGCAGGTTTGTCTCTAACGCTGCATGCGGTACTTCAATCGCAAGCAATTAATTGTCGGTTACGTCAAAGGGCGATTGAAATGCCTCTGCATTTATTTCAATCACCTCCAGATCGACATTCTCTCTGTTCGAGTCATGTTCCCAGTGATTTACACCTTCACTCGAACCAGCGCCCAGATTGAAGCTGCCCTTGCCGTTGCTGACTTTACTGTTTTGAAAGTTCATTAAAGTGGGGCAGTAATCAATAGCAGCCTTTTTCTTTCTGTCCATAACTTTCAAGGAATCGGCGTTGTAGTCAAGAACCACACTTGCATTTTCTTTGTTTGCGAAATCTCGCAAATACAATTGTTGCAGTATTGACAATAAATCTTGATTCAATTTGTCATTGGGCTTTTCTTCTGAGTCCGTGACCAAAGTCGTTACTGAGTCAGTCGGCAAGTTGCCTGGGGCCAACTCAGACACTGATTTGGACTCCGCTTGTGGAGGCGTTACAGAAGGACCCGACTCTGCTTCTGTTGTTAGATTGCAGCAAGTCGCCTCTCGCACATCTAGTGTTGTATCTAATACACAATGATCATTTGAAAGTGTGGGTTTTGACGGGACTAACCCTTACTTCCTCCTTCGCTTGTTGTTACATCAAGGGCTGCACAATGTCTTGTTTCACTCTCGATTTCGGAAACATTTCCATCAGCAGTGTTTAAGTGCATTTCACAATCAATCATTTTGCCGGATAAAGAAGTCAGTGATTTCTGGGCTTGTTTTAGTTTGAGCCACGTCAATGGCCCATTGTCAGCCATAAGTGCCTCTTACCTCTTGATTTCAATCGCACCAGTCACTGCTGCCTTCACTGCGGACTGCTGCAGACTGGACTCTACATGGACTTTGCATGCTCTCCGCGCTCCTCTGGTGTTTTTAAGGGTGATTGGGCATTTTTTCCTTAAAGCAACACTCCATACACAAGAAACAGAGTTTGTGCACTGTAGCTGCAGCTCCTCTCTCCTGCTCACACTGCTGCAGACTGGACTCTACACAGACTCAATGTTGCACTTCTCCAAGGAGAGGAACAGTTTTATTGCAAATAAAGTGTAGCATGGCAATGAAACAATGATGGAAATATCGTAACTGGATCTAGAGAGCAAAGTTCTCCAGGTGTTAATATATCTATGTTGTTTTTGTTGCTGTTTGCTATGCATAAGAACTCATTTAAATCTTCCCATGCATATTCTGCACAATTTAGCATAACAAACCAAGTCGGTGGTCCAAGGTTTCTGATCATACAACACACGTCTCCGTGCCATTGGAACCAGTATTCCTTTGCACCACGCACCACGCATGTTTGCAAACAAATTTGTTATACTTGATTGTAAAACCTCATCTTTTTCCTGTACTTTTTGTATTAACTGTGTAGCTGACATATTTTGAAAGTGGGTTCCAGATTTCAAAATGTGTGCAACTCCATAACATAGCATTGCTAATTCACTTTCATAGAGTAGGTGGAATATGTTTTCCACATTTTGTCTAAATCTGGGATCTTGCGAATACATTCGTAATGAGCGGTATTCTGATGCCCCAATCTGAGTGGGTCTATCATTGTATCTTCCACCTTTGCCAGTAGGAAATAGCAATGGAAAAGCATGTGCTTCTATATTCTTTTCCCATATATTCATTGGTGACCCTTTGGTTTGTCGCATTTGGTAAGTATCTAGTGCATCATCTATGCTTTCATTGGAATGCAATGGATGAATTGTGTGATGGTCCAAAAGAGTGGATACTGTAGCAGGATCCAGAAGTTCGAATTGTCCAGTTTCTGATGGCTCTTGAATTATTTCAGTTGTTTCCCTTAAGCTTTCATCAATATTTATTTCCTTGTAGTACTCGTTATTGTCTTTGAGATATTGCAATGCTTGTCTAACTTTATGTAAGTCCATCAGTTGTTGCCAAATTTTATTGTCCTTTGTAGGTACACCATTTACCAAAACTATTAAAGAATGCTCTATTGAACGTTGCACTCCTAGAGTGTGTACATTTTCCATTAGATCTAATGGCAAATAAACTACTTTGCCACAAATACCTTTCACCAATTCAGAGGAAGGTAATTTTGCTGTTTTTGGATGAAGGCGTATAATTGCTTGAAATGGGTGAACTGTTTGAATTATTATGCTCTCATACAAATTGAGTTGTTGCAGAATTTTTGGTAGTGGGAACAATTCCAAATTATTTGTAATAGCACGTGAAGGAGTGTGGTTGTTGTCTAATTTTGCAGTACAGTAACTGCAACATATTAGCCGTTCAGTTAGTTCATATTTGTTTTCTGCTAAAAGGTAGAGAGCTAATTCAAACCATTTAGAATCTTCATTGTCTTCTATTTGTATGCTATGTCTACATCTTTTGTGTTCCTTTTGTAAAAAGTTCTGCGGTAACGCACACACACATGGTTTGGTACTTCAGCTGATGACCTTTTCAATTTTACTATTTCTTTTCTGTATGTGTGTAATAGAAGGTTTCTATGTGAAGAATTGTTGCTACTATGTTCTAAAACTATTGCATTTTGTAAGTGGCTTTCACTTCCAAAATACTTTCTCTGAATACGGTCCATTTCTTCTGGTAAGTGTTTGGGTGTACCTGTCATGATTCCTGCCCCTCGTGTACCTCTCATGATTCCTGCCCCTCATGTCCCCAGCCCTCCAAGAAGTCAGGCTGGAGCCAGGCCACGATCACCTACATGGCCCTCAAGGGCCTCTCCATCCCTCCAAAGATCCACTTGGAGTCAGACTTGGCGCTTGTGGCACCAGACTCACTCATTCCCATAGGATAACATTGAGGATTGGACTTGTAGTGCATTGATGGGGACAAGATGGATGCCCCCACATATTTCGGTTCCCAGGACTGCATGTGCAGTCTAGTCTTCTTTTCAGCCCAGAGACACCTGGGATACCCAGAGACTATTTAAACCACGCCCAGGCTGAGAAACATGCTTTGTGTTTTCTACACCTGCAGTGTGACACTCACCATGTTCGGATCGGTCTCCAGTAGGCCTGCATCTTTCTTCTGCGCTCAGCTCCTGCAAGAACAAGAACACCGTTAGGAACAGCCTTACCTTGTGGCGCTTCTGCCCATCATTCATCGCTTCTTCTGTTCTCCGGGCATCTTCGGCGGTGTCATTCCCATCCCGGCACGCCGCTTCCTAAGGAAAAGGGAATAGAACAGAAAAAAGGCATTAGTAAGCATTCAGCAAATCTTTGCTTATTTTTTTAAAGACTGTACGAGCTTCAAATGCTTACCTGAATCCCAGCCGCTCTGGGGGAACTCTGTCTCCAGAACTTCTCATCCATCTGCAAGAGGGAAAAGACACTCCAGGTTAGCATGGAAATATCTAGAAGCGCCGCATACTGCGCTTACTCACCGCATTTCTTCTTCATAACCGGCATCCACGCTGAAAACGTTGCGGCGCCTAAAAGACACAGAAAAAGAACTCAGTTCAATACAAATAGGAAAGGGTTGCATCGCGCATTGCGCTCTCACTCACCTTCAGCGCTACTCATCTCAGCTGCACATCACCATCCCCGGACGCCGGCCATCATCTAAGGAAGGAAAGGAACAAAGTTGAAGAACTGTTCAAAAGACTCATTCTTACCTCTCGGACTCTTGCCAGTGAAGTAACTAGGCAGCAACAAGCCTGCATTAATCAACGCGCCCCTGCGATGAAAGCAGGACGGAGAGCACACTTTCCAAGAAAACAAGGTGAGCTGTGGACCAAAGGGAAGGGTTGGACCCCGGGGATGAAGGGGTTCAAGCACACAGAGACAATAGGGAGTGAAACTCTACCAATCCTGTGTTTCAGGCCCAGTTTCCAGTCGAGTAGACTCCAGGGAAGGGTTCGAGGTCATAAGAGTTCAGAACAGGCTGAGTGACGTCCCCCTGGATACCAGATGAGCATTACAGAACACAAAGCCTCACATCAAAATCCACCTGGGTGTCATGGAAATGTCAGAAACCCACCAGTTAGCCCACATGTTGGGGCAGCTACGTTCCGAAGTACATGCAGCCAGGCAGGAGACCAACATCCTGAGGAGAGAGCTGATAGTAGCCAAAGAATGCACTGATGATTTAAGCTGGCAACTTCTCCAGTCACAAGCTTGGCATGCACCATTGCCGGGAAGCGTGCCCTCGATACCAGCACCATCAGCCAATCCCGTTCAGATAACCCTTCCTGGGGCAGTTCCTTTGGCCCCGCCCAAACAATTTACGGGGGATCCCAAGAGGTTTGCAACGTTCATGAACCAGTGTCACCTGTACTTCCTTTGAAGACCAGGGGCCTTTCTGAATGATCAATCACGGGTCGCTTTTATGCTATCCTACCTGAGTGGTAGCGCCGCAGACTGTTCTGTACCATTTGTGGCCCAAGACGATCCTTTGCTGCATGACTTCAGGGGCTTTCAGCAGGAGATGGAAAATCTGTTCGCCCGTCGTACTCATGGGCACGCATTAGACAACGAACTTCTGTCCCTACGCCAAGGGAATCAAGACCTATTAACATACATAGCCACGTTCAATAGACTTGTAGTTGAAGCAGAATGGCCAGTGGAGAAGAGAACCACGTTATTTCAACAGGGGTTGCGGGGGGAGCTCAAGGATGTTCTCGCACAAATAGTGAACCCCCCGAAAGACTGCTCAGAATTAATTGACCTTGTTGTTCAACTGGATCACAGGTTGCAGGACGGAAGAGCAGATCGAACCAGACCGGACCCTCGCCCTATGTATGTGCGTTCAAAGGACAATATTGCCCGCACAATTGAAGGTTCAGGAGAACCAATGCAAATCGGGGGGGTCAGATCCCCCTTGACTAAAGCAGAAAGGGATAAAAGGAAACAGCAGCAGTTATGTCTGTACTGTGGAAGGTCAAGTCATTTCCTTAAAGAGTGCCCTGTGAAGCCACCGAGGAGGACGGTAGGGGCCAAGGAAGATACCATCAAGGAATCAGAAAACTCCCCAGCCCGGCAAGTGTAGGGGTCCACTTGTCTGTGGTCTTAATCACCAACAACCATCTCGGATGCACGCAGTAAGAGTTTACATTGACAGTGGAGCCGTTGGGAATTACATCGACCAGGATCTTGCGGCAAAGATGGGGCTTCCGTTATGCACTAAATCAACCACTGACACTGTTACCACTGTCGACGGCACGGAAATAGCTTCTGGTCCAGTATCCCAATGCACTGCAGCTTATTAACTTAATTATATTACACTAACTATGGAAAACCGACATTACCTAATTAAACTAACTATCAAACAGAAACTTAACGAACTAAACTAAAAGAAAAATCAAAAATGGCCACATACGACCTGGGGGGGAGGGGAGGCAGCCAGGAGGGGGGAGGTACAGGGTGCTGCTCAACACCCACATGCGATGATGCTGAGCCAAAAAAAAACCCTCCATGGCCTCAACGCCTGCATAGCCCGACCTATGTGGGAGATAGATGGTTGTCCGAGTCTGGCTCATCCTGGAGAGGAGGACGTGGCACAGTAGCCTGGCCACACCTAGCCGCAGCTTGCCCCTCATCGGCAGCAAGTCTGCCGGATGGGTGAGCCTGGTTCTGTGTGGCAATGTGACATAGGTCTGCATGCAGAACCTCACATGATACACGTGCTTCCTCTTGCAAGGTAGCACGTGTAACACGGAGTTCCTCCTGCAAGGCCTGGCTGGACAACCGCTGCACCTCCCGGCAAGCCTGTAGCTCAGCCGAGATGGTACGCTCAAGCTGTGCAAACCTCTCCTCTGCCCGCTGCCTCTGGGACATCATAAGGACACCCAGAGTGGATTTGAGGGAAGCATACTCCTCCCTCAGGGCATCCATGTGCGCCTCTGCGTGAGCAGCAATTGCTTGACGCAGAGACGACATTTCAGCCTGGCGTGCCCTGTCTGAGGCCGCCATGCCCAGCCTGAGCGAGCGGGCCGTGGACCGTGCCACCTGCTGCTGGTGAAGCACCGCCTAGCAGGGGGGAGCACAGATCGGGCCACACGCTCCATGCTCTCAGCGATGTTCTCCATTGCTGCCCCCTGCCGTTCTGAATTGGCAGTCATGTCTTGCTCCCACTCAGTATACTGCGGTTGCGCGCGGCGACCGCTTTGCCGGGCTTGAGCCCTGCGGGACCCAAGGACCGGGGGTCCTCGCTGTGTTGGCACCGCTCGCGGCTGCACGACTACATGCCCCCGTCGACGTGATGTCCCAGGCACATCAGTGACTGGTGTGGAGGGTGACCCTGCGTCCCGATCCACCACGGGCGGAGGAACCAAGAATGTCTGATCCCTCAGTGCAAGTGTCGCAGACAGAGGATTGTCCACATCAGAATCACTCACCCCTGACACATGGACTTGATGCTCATCCAACTCAACAGGCTGGACTCATAGGCAGCCAGAGACAAGATGTACTGTAGCACTTGGGGGTTTTAGTGGCCTACTACCCCATGACCCCCACTTGTGCCGGGTTGATGTAGTGGTAACAACCCTGTGTCTGGCATGACAACACCATCCTCCGCCTCCATTGCGTCATCACCTGAAAAATAGAGAGAAAAAATGTCACTACACATGTCAGAAGCACACAACACACACACACACCGACAGCAAATGCATCAGGCAGACATGTGACACACAACATATAACCTGGCATGCATGCTGGGTCAACTTTGAATTGCTTCTGTGATCAGACCTGTTGAAAGGTGGCAGTTTCCATGGAAGTGGGTCTATGCAGTGCAGAAAATGTGTACACCACTCACTACCTACATGTACAAGGACTCCATGGTGTGTGCCAGGAAATGTGAAGGCAGTGCAAGGTCAAATTCAGGCATCACGTGCATTGTGCATTCAATGTGTACCATATCTAGAAGCCAAGCACCCCTCCACCCCAGTACCAAAGCAGGGATGCCTAGCATGGTATCAAAAGGCTGACCATACACCTGTGTATTGACAGGCAGTGTTGACTGGCATCAACAGCTTAATGTGATTCAAGTGACAACACTGCAAATGATGATGGGACAGTAAGCAGGACACATGATGAAAACTCTGGAGGCCGCCCACATGTGAAGAAGACACAACAACAGTTGGACAGAGTCATTGGCCATTAAACAGGCTGAAGCCTGTGAGCCACACAGATTGTCAGACCCTAAACATGTGTGCAACGCAGTACTGAGCCACAGTTTACATGGGAAGGCTGATGAGATGCCATGCAATGTATGTAACCAAGGACTTGTATTACAGTGATCATCCAGTCAAGGACACATAGGGGCATGCGTGCAATTCACATGGAGCATGAATGGGCACTCATGTCCCTGCGGGACATCTGACCTATGCACAGTACAAGTGAGATACCCTGCATCAAGTACTAAGGCTGTACCACACGGCATATTTCTGGCAGATTCTACGCTGGAAGTTAGCATCTACACAGGACGCATGAACAAGAAAGTACACATTGGCAAGATTGAAGCAGACCAGTGCAAAGGTGGAACTGGGGTGCAGAGTGGTGGAGGAGGGGCAAGGGAGCATGCCTACATGGAGTCCCCGCATGCAGACAGAGGAGACATGCATCACGGAAGCATTGCATTACTTACACATCAGAACCATGTACACGTCACATGTAGTGGCAATCATGCACAACACATCCCACAAGTGAAACACACACGTCCTCAACAAACACGCATCACTGGACTGGGCATCAAAGTCCAGCATCTCTCCCACTCCTTCGACCAATTCAGGTGGTATGAACTCTGCAACGAGTGCCTCATGCGGAGTGAGCTCTTCCTCCTCTGGTGAAGGCCCACCGCCAGTCACCAGAGTCAAGTTGTAATTAGAGGCGCGCTTAGCCTTAGTGCTGCGTTTGATGTCATTCCAACGCTTTTTGCACTCTTGCGCCGTGCGCACCTCATGGCCGAATGAACTGACATATTCCGCAACATGCTTCTAGTGGCTGTCACGTTGGGCAGCCGTAGTCTGACTATGGGCACCCACTAGCATGTCACGGCTGTGGCCCCGCACGTAGCCCATGAGGAAGTCCAGTTCCTGCTTGCAGAAAGGCTTCTTCCACGACGTGCAGGAGGTCGTGGCTGTGTGTGGGGTCCCAGCCTGTGCTGCAGATGCAACCTTCCTCCTCTTGGACTGTGGCACAGACCCTGGCTGGCTAATGCCGCCCTGACCAGTATGGCCAGTGGGTTCGGTGGATTGAGCCAAGGGAGTGGCAGGTGGAGGGACGACCAAAGGCCTGACTTGTGTCAGTGGCAGCTGGGTGCCCTCTAATGGACCCTGCGCAGCAACATCAGCTGTGGCAGGGACATTGACCGCAACGGTCCTGGTTGGCAGACTCACAACCGGGGTGTTGTTGGGTGCATCTGCCCCTGCACTTGCCAACACCCGGCTGTTCGGGGCAGCAGATGACATAACTGCCCCAGGGACACGTGTCTTGGTCTGAGCAGCCCGGCCTGCCCCTATGGTTTCTCTCCTGGCCTGTTGGAGATCTATCAAGGGCTCCTCAAGTGCCAACGCAGCCTGCGCTGGCAGACCCTGAGCCTGGGTGGCGGTGTCCACAGCTGCACCTGCAGCTACCACTACCCTTGGGCCCGTGGCAGTCGATGGAACGGACTGCCGGGTCACACGGGCGCCAGTGTCAGATGCAGAAGCTGCATCCCCCGGAACCACAGGGGGTGGTGGCATGACTGCACCGACACATGGCACAACATTGTGCTCAAGTGGCGCACCCCTGCCTCTTCCCCCTCTGTGGCCGCCCTGGACACCCTTTAGCCCCCCTACTCCCTGGTCACCACGGCCACGTCCCCGACCACGCCCGCCACCAGGAGTACACCCAGCTGAGGCGCCCCTCACCTTTGGTGGCCTCCCAACCATGGCTCAGATGTAGTAGTGCCGGCCCAGATGGAGTAGTGCCAATGGGAGGTGTACACCACAATTGACCTGGGCAATTGGGGTGAAGGGGGTGGGAAGCAAAATGTTAACAGTCCCCCTGAACCTGCAAGGCTGTATGTGACCCTGGTGATGTAGTGACGGGTCACGCGACGCTCAGGCACCCCAAAACTGCAGTAAAACCGTGCACGCAACCCTGCAGCCTACTTGCGTGGATTCAAACTCCTGCAGTACGCAGTGGCACCCAGTAACACGAATAACTCGTACGCGTGGGACACGCAGGCTACTATGACATCGAAAATGTGTGCGATACACAGGGGCACCCGCAGTGGGAAAAAGAGTGTGTGCGACTCACCGTCTGACTAGCGCGATGGAGAAAAACATGCGTAGCCAATACCCCCGCCAAAAGAAGAGATACGTCCTTGATAGCTGTGAAGTTTTGATGGCGCGCGAAACAACAGGAAGCAGCAACACACGTCGGTCTCCACGAAAGGCACGTACAGCGAACTGCTGGCCCCACTCACCATTAAGCCGTGCTGAGGGAAACGCCCGCGCGCGTCACCTCACTTACGCGCATGGGCCCTTTCCTCGGATTACACGCGGACATGCAGTTTTTCACACGCGCTGAAATGCCCATGCACGCCTGCGCGCGTTACGTCACAGGGGCGCTTGCGCTTGAAGGGCCTTCTGTCCAATGAAATTGCGTATGCATGCAGACCCGTTTACGCGCTAAGGGCCTTTCCTCAAATTAAACGCTGACGTGCAGAATTTTCACATGCCAAATCACTCCGTATCAAGCTGGCCACGCGTAAGCACACGGAAGACCACGCTCCTGCCCAGAAGGCCGAATTACTGCCCCCCAGAGCCCCGAGCACGCTCCCACCTGCCATCTGCTGCTGCCTGACTGCCTGCTGCCCACGTGCCCTGCCATTTGCTGCCTGCACATCAGCCAGGGGTGCTGTTGCTGTGACCACCCCTGCTGGAAACGAAGACTCCCGACTGGGATTCCATCGCTCCACAGCCCAGCCCCAGGACCCAGTTGCCCACCCACTCCTGCCTCTGGGGTTGTCATGTCGGGCACTGCAACATCTGGTACCACTGACAACCCCCGGCCAGAGAGGCAGAGGGGCACCAGCTTCAGTGCCAGGGAAGTTGGTGTCCTGGTGGAGCAAGTCCTGGGGCAGTATGATGCCCACTTCGGAAGTTCCCGCGCCGACAAGGAAGGACGGACTCGGATCTGGATGGACATCGTGACTGCCATCAACGCGGAGGGGGTGGCAGTCCGCGACTTCCAACATGTCAAGAAGGTCTGGGAGGACTTCAGGTCCAGGACCCTGAACAAGGCCCGGCGCCTCTTGAAGGCAGCGGATGCTAAGGGGCGCCGGGGCCACCTGTCGGAAGATCAGATGAGGGTCCTGGAACGCATATCCCCAGCGCTCCACGTCCAGGTCCTTGAGAGGCAGACCCATCTGGAGTCGAGCGGTAAGTGTACATGCATCCTGATTGTAAGCTGTGCGTGTGGTGATGTTTCAGTAGTGTGCAGGTTGCACATCTGTTTGTATGGGGTCGAGTATGGGTGGGGGTGTACAGGGCCGTGAGGCTAACACATGCGAGGGCTGTAATGTGTGAGACATGGATGGTGCTTGTGTGTGTAGGCTTGCATGCCAAATGCAGTTGTGTGGGCACACATGTTTGGATGAATGTGTATGTAAGTAGACATGTTTGTGATGTCACGCATGTATGTTGTTTTCAGCTGCATGTATCAGCACTGTGTACATGTGCATGTGTGTGTATTTGACAAGGGTGCAACAGTGATGCAACATGGATGCATGTGACAGCGGGATGTGGAAGCCTGATTGGCAGATGTGACATGGATGCCCATCTCAACACTGCGACACTTGGCAGAGGTGTACACATGCATGCAAGTGTGGTGGTGTGTGTACATGTGTAGTGCACTCCCTGTGTTGCATGTGATGTCTGGCTCACCATTGCCTGCTCATGCTGTTGTATGTGTATGGATGGTGCTGGCAGTTGCGATTTGGCTGTGGTATGGCTCATGTGTGCAAGTTGAAATGACATGTGTGTTGGGGATTGTGATGGCATGTCTGAGGTTTGCCAATGCCACTCATGTACAACTGTCATGTGTGTATGTGTCCATTGTACAGTGCCCTGATGCCTGTGTTTTATTTCTCCGTCTGCAGCGTCAACTGATGAAGAGGGTGGAGAAGGTGCTGTGGAGAACAGCGGCGGGATCCCACCGCCAGCCGGAGACGCAAGGCCCGGCTCCCTTCCCAGGTTGTAATCTCGTCGGGGAGTGAGGAGTCCGGTGCCGCGTCCCAGGCCGCAACTGCCGGGGGGAGGTCCAAGAGGCGGAGGTTGGAGTTGGACTCCTCGGCAGCAGAAGGGGCAGCTGGGACCCCACAGGGCCCAACGGAGGAAGATGGCACGGAGTCATCCAGGTTGGTGGGGGGTTTGGTGGAGGCGGAGGCCGTGCAAGCAACAGAGACGGGGTCTGGAGGTGGGGATTCCACTGGTGCTAGTGGTGCAGTGCAGGACCAGGGACAGGAGGCAGCAAAGGCCGCCGCAGAGGTGCCTGTGTGCAATCCTGTCCCTGATCCTGTCCCTGCAACATCTTGCACCAGCAGGGATGCCTACGTCCAGACCCGTTTTCAGGCAGGGGATGAGCTCACGACAACTGGCCTTCCTCTGCCTGCGGACGTGGCTATCCGGGTCTGGGTTGAGCCTGTCTTGACTGGTGTGGCGTTGTGTCAACGGGCCATGCGAGGTGACCTGCAGTCTTTTCATGAGGAGACTGCACGTCATCTCGAATGGCTCGTTGACCGCGTCGGCCTACTGGGACAGGTCACCCAGGCCGGATTCCTCCGTTTGATGGGGCTTGCTACGACCCCCTCCTCAACTGAACCCCCTATGCGCCAGTCGTCCTCCGTGCCATCTTCCCACCCATCAGTCACCTGGGTGCCCTGTGGAGCTGCCTCTGACGGTGCGGCCAGGCTGGTGGAGGAGGCATCCCTGCCACAGTCAGGAGTCGGACGTCCAGCAGGGGGGCCACATCAACGACTGCACCCCAGCCAACGGAGGATGTGCAGGCAGCAGGAGGCAGTGCACGGGCAGAGGCACAGCAGTAGCAGCAACGTGGTGGGAGCCATGATGGCTCAGGGCCTTCGACATCGGAGGGGCAGGCATCGGCTGGAGGGCAGGAGGACTCAGGACGGGAAGTGTCTTCCGTGTGGCAGTGGTTGGGCCACGCCATAGATGCGGAGCGGCAGCGGGCAGAAGAGGCACGGCTCACAATGGTCAGGGCGGAGAACTCCATGCGGAGGGCCCTGAGGTGGGCCGAGTACCTCGAGGCAATCCGCAGGGGGTTGGAGGTGGACACGTCGACGGCCCTGCAGACCCTCGGGGCCATGGAGGAGGACCGCCTCCGGGACATTGAGCAGGAGTTCGATGATGCCCTGGCCCGGGACATCCAAAAGTGAGCCGTCGGACTAGCCCGCTGCCCTTGTAAATAGTTCTGTAGTTAGTGTTAGGTTTCCTTTGGTTTTGCATTTTTTTTTTACCTTTTGGACAATGGGCCACATTTTTTTATATAGTTTTTTTTTATTAGGTAGTGTTATTAGATAGGTTTCATTTCTTCTGTTGGGATCATGGACCCTGGCTTGTTTATCTGTATATAGTTGACTGTTGGATTTTCTTTTTTTTTACAATTTACCCATGGAGCAATGGCTTTCAATTATAATTTTCCATTGGATTTACTTTTGTGGACTGTGACTTTGGACACCTTTCCTTTGGATTCTGATTTTTGGTTTTGCATTATTTCACGGACATGCTGCTTTTTATTTTTTTAAATTCCCATTTCTGTTTGTTTATTTTTGATTCAATTTATGTTTCTTTTAATACATATTTTTTGTTCAAACTTTAATGTGTAGTATCATCTCATTGGTTTCATGCATATCATGATATGGGTTTTGAGATTCACTGACACCCATTGGGTGTATGTGAGGGACATGTGTTCATTTCCAAACTTGCAATTGGGGTTCTATCATGTTATTGCCATTTCTAAGTGGGTGGATGCAATACTCGGGTGGGTGTTTGGCATTTGGAGGCTGACCATAGGGGCCAGGGATCTAGATTGTGATGACATGTTGGTTGGGGGACATGAGTGGGGGCATGCTGGCAGGTGCCCCACAGTGCTGGGGGGTGGGGGTGCAGGAGGACATGAGTAGGACATGAGTGGGGGCCTGCTGGCAGGTGCCCCATAGTGCTGGGGGGTGGGGGTGCAGGGGGACATGAGTTGGACATGAGTGGGGGCCTGCTGGCAGGTGCCCCACAGTGCTGGGGGGTGGGGGTACAGGGGAACATGAGTTGGGGCCTGGTGGAGGGTGCCCCACAGTGCTGGGGGGTGGGGATGCAGGGGGACATGAGTTGGACATGGGTGGGTGCCTGCTGGCAGGTGCCCCACAGTGCTGGGGGGTGGGGGTGCAGGGGGACATGAGTTGGACATGAGTGGGGGCCTGCTGGCAGGTGCCCCACAGTGCTGGGGGCTGGGGATGCAGGGGGACATGAGTAGGACATGAGTGGGGGCCTGCTGGCAGGTGCCCCACAGTGCTGAGGGGTGGGGGTGCAAGGGAACATGAGTTGGGGCCTGGTGGAGAGTGCCCCACAGTGCTGGGGGGTGGGGGTGCAGGGGGACATGAGTTGGACATGAGTGGGGGCCTAGTGGAGGGTGCCCCACAGTGCTGGGGGGTGGGGGTGCAGGGGAACATGAGTTGGGGCCTGCTGGAGGGTGCCCCACAGTGCTGGGGGGTGGGGGTGCAGGGGGACATGAGTTGGACATGAGTGGGGGCCTGCTGGCAGGTGCCCCACAGTGCTGGGGGTGGGGGTGCAGGGGAACATGAGTTGGGGCCTGGTGGAGGGTGCCCCACAGTGCTGGGGGGTGGAGGTGCAGGGGGACATGAGTTGGACATGAGTGGGGGCCTGCTGGCAGGTGCCCCACAGTGCTGGGGGGTGGGGGTGCAGGGGGACATGAGTTGGACATGAGTGGGGGCCTGGTGGAGGGTGCCCGACAGTGCTGGGGGGTGGGGGTGCAGGGGAACATGAGTTGGGGCCTGGTGGAGGGTGCCCCACAGTGCTGGGGGGTGGGGGTGCAGGGGGACATGAGTTGGACATGAGTGGGGGCCTGGTGGAGGGTGCCCCACAGTGCAGGGGGGTGGGGGTGCAGGGGAGCATGAGTTGGACATGAGTGGAGCCTGCTGGCAGGTGCCCCACAGTGCTGGGGTGTGGCGGTGCAGGGGGACATGAGTTGGACATGATTGGGGGCCTGCTGGCAGGTGCCCCACAGTGCTGGGGGTGGGGGTGCAGGGGGACATGAGTTGGACATGAGTGGGGGCCTGCTGGCAGGTGCCCCACAGTTCTGGGGGGTGGGGGTGCAGGGGGACATGAGTAGGACATGAGTGGGGGCCTGCTGGTAGGTGCCCCACAGTGCTGGGGGGTGGGGGTGCAGGGGAACATGAGTTGGGGCCTGGTGGAGGGTGCCCCACAGTGCTGGGGCGTGGGGGTGCAGGGGGACATGAGTTGGACATGAGTGGGGGCCTGGTGGAGGGTGCCCCACAGTGCTGGGGGGTGGGGGTGCAGGGGGACATGAGTTGGACATGAGTGGGGGCCTGGTGGAGGGTGCCCCACAGTGCTGGGGGGTGGGGGTGCAGGGGGACATGAGTTGGGGCCTGGTGGAGGGTGCCCCACAGTGCTGGGGGGTGGGGGTGCAGGGGGACATGAGTTGGGGCCTGGTGGAGGGTGCCCCACAGTGCTGGGGGGTGCGGGTGCAGGGGGACATGTGTGGGGGCCTGGTGGAGGGTGCCCCACAGTGCTGGGGGGTGGGTGTGCAGGGGAACGTGAGTTGGGGCCTGGTGGAGGGTGCCCCACAGTGCTGGGGGGTGGGAGTGCAGGGGGACATGAGTTGGACATGAGTGGGGGCCTGGTGGAGGGTGCCCCACAGTGCTGGGGGGTGGGGGTGCAGGGGGACATGAGTTGGACATGAGTGGGGGCTTGGTGGAGGGTGCCCGACAGTGCTGGGGTGTGGGGGTGCAGGGGAACATGAGTTGGGGCCTGGTGGAGGGTGCCCCACAGTGCTGGGGGGTGGGGGTGCAGGGGGACATGAGTTGGACATGAGTGGGGGCCTGGTGGAGGGTGCCCCACAGTGCTGGGGGGTGGGGGTGCAGGGGGACATGAGTTGGACATGAGTGGGGGCCTGGTGGAGGGTGCCCGACAGTGCTGGGGGGTGGGGGTGCAGGGGAACATGAGTTGGGGCCTGGTGGAGGGTGCCCCACAGTGCTGGGGGGTGGGGGTGCAGGGGGACATGAGTTGGACATGAGTGGGGGCCTGGTGGAGGGTGCCCCACAGTGCAGGGGGGTGGGGGTGCAGGGGAACATGAGTTGGGGCCTGCTGGAGGGTGCCCCACAGTGCTGGGGGGTGGGGGTCCAGGGGGACTTGAGTTGGACATGAGTGGAGCCTGCTGGCAGGTGCCCCACAGTGCTGGGGTGTGGGGGTGCAGGGGGACATGAGTTGGACATGATTGGGGGCCTGCTGGCAGGTGCCCCACAGTGCTGGGGGGTGGGGGTTCAGGGGGACATGAGTTGGACATGAGTGGGGGCCTGCTGGCAGGTGCCCCACAGTTCTGGGGGGTGGGGGTGCAGGGGGACATGAGTAGGACATGAGTAGGGGCCTGCTGGCAGGTGCCCCACAGTGCAGGGGGGTGGGGGTGCAGGGGAACATGAGTTGGGGCCTGGTGGAGGGTGCCCCACAGTGCTGGGGGGTGGGGGTGCAGGGGGACATGAGTTGGACATGAGTGGGGGCCTGGTGGAGGGTGCCCCACAGTGCTGGGGGGTGGGGGTGCAGGGGGACATGAGTTGGACATGAGTGGGGACCTGGTGGAGGGTGCCCCACAGTGCTGGGGGGGGGTGCAGGGGGACATGAGTTGGGGCCTGGTGGAGGGTGCCCCACAGTGCTGGGGGGTGGGGGTGCAGGGGGACATGAGTTGGGGCCTGGTGGAGGGTGCCCCACAGTGCTGGGGGTGCGGGTGCAGGGGGACATGTGTGGGGGTCTGGTGGAGGGTTCCCCACAGTGCTGGGGGGTAGTGCTGGGGGGTGGGGGTGCAGGGGGACATGAGTTGGGGCCTGGTGGAGGGTGCCCCACAGTGCTGGGGGGTGCGGTTGCAGGGGGACATGTGTGGGGGCCTGGTGGAGGGTTCCCCACAGTGCTGGGGCATGGGGGTGCAGGGGAACATGAGTTGGGCCCTGGTGGAGGGTGTCCCACAGTGCTGGGGGGTGGGGGTGCAGGGGGACATGAGTTGGACATGAGTGGGGGCCTGGTGGAGGGTGCCCCACAGTGCTGGGGGTGGGGGTGCAGGGGAACATGAGTTGGGGCCTGCTGGAGCGTGCCCCACAGTGCTGGGGGTTGGGGGTGCAGGGGGACATGAGTTGGACATGAGTGGGGGCCTGCTGGCAGGTGCCCCACAGTGCTGGGGGGTGGGGGTGCAGGGGGACATGAGTTGGACATGAGTGGGGGCCTGCTGGCAGGTGCCCCACAGTGCTGGGGGGTGGGAGTGCAGGGGGACATGAGTTGGACATGAGTGGGGGCCTGCTGGCAGGTGCCCCACAGTGCTGGGGGGTGGGGGTGCAGGGGGACATGAGTAGGACATGAGTGTGGGCCTGCTGGCAGGTGCCCCACAGTGCTGGGGGGTGGGGGTGCAGGGGAACATGAGTTGGGGCCTGGTGGAGGGTGCCCCACAGTGCTGGGGGGTGGGGGTGCAGGGAGACATGAGTTGGACATGAGTGGGGGCCTGGTGGAGGGTGCCCCACAGTGCTGGGGGGTGGGGGTGCAGGGGGACATGAGTTGGACATGAGTGGGTGCCTGGTGGAGGGTGCCCCACAGTGCTGGGGGGTGAGGGTGCAGGGGGACATGAGTTGGGGCCTGGTGGAGGGTGCCCCACAGTGCTGGGGGTGGGGGTGCAGGGGGACATGAGTTGGGGCCTGGTGGAGGGTGCCCCACAGTGCTGGGGGGTGCGGGTGCAGGGGGACATGTGTGGGGGCCTGGTGGAGGGTGCCCCACAGTGCTGGGGGGTAGGGATGCAGGGGGACATGAGTTGGGGCCTGGTGGAGGGTGCCCCACAGTGCTGGGGGGTGTGGGTGCAGGGGGACATGTGTGGGGGCCTGGTGGAGGGTTCCCCACAGTGCTGGGGGATGGGGTGCAGGGGGACATGTGTTGGGGGCCTGGTGGAGGGTGCCCCACAGTGCTGGGGGACGGGGGTGCAGGGGGACATGAGTTGGGGGCCTGGTGGAGGGTGCCCCACAGTGCTGGGGGACATGAGTGGGGGTGCAGGCTAGTCCCCCATGGTGTGGGCTGCCTGCAGGGGCCGTGGAGGTTGTGGAGCGAACACCTGGGAGGACCCACACGGCCAATTCACGTGTAGTACTCCACGGAACCCCTGAAATGCACGTACCCTGCTGATATCGCGTGTGAAACTTCCCGCGCACCCCAAGATACACGTACCCAGGACATTCGCGTGTGGAACTTCCAGCGCACCCCTGAAATACACGTACCCTGCTGAATTCACGTGTGTAAGTTTCCGCGCACCCCGAAATACACGTACCCAGGACATGCGCGTGTGGAACTTCCAGCTCACCCCTGAAATACACGTACCCTGCTGAATTCACGTGTGTAAGTTCCCGCGCACCCCGAAATACACATACCCAGGACATGCGCGTGTGGAACTTCCAGCTCACCCCTGAAATACACGTACCCTGCTGAATTCACGTGTGTAAGTTCCCGCGCACCCCGAAATACACATACCCAGGACATTCGCGTGTGGAACTTCCAGCTCACCCCAGTAATACAGGTACCCTGCTGAATTCACATGTGTAAGTTTCCGCGCACCCCGAAATACATGTACCCAGGACATTCGCGTGTGGAACTTCCAGCGCACCCCTGATATACACGTACCCGGATGGAATCGCGTGTGAAACTTCCCGCGCACCCCTGAAATACATGTACCCAGCTGAAATAACGTGAGGAACTTCCCGCGCACCCCAGTGATACACGTTCCCCTCTTGCCGTGCTGGTACAGGGTTAGCGCAGCCCTTTGCACTGGATTGGGGATTTTGATGGCTTTTCCCTGCGCAAGGGGCGTTCTTGGGGGCGTAACTGGCACTGCTGCAGGGTCGCTGCGCCACTGTGCGCCACGGCTGGTTTTGGTGGCTGGAATCCATGAATACGCTGTGCGCGGAAATGTATTTTGGTGCACGCCGCTGGCGCAGGGATTCGCACGCGCACACTGTGCGCCAGCCGCGTGCGCCACTTGTGCGCTGAATTCTATGAATTACCCCCTGAATCGGGAAAAGAGTCTGCGGACCGGACCCAGATATCACCTTTTTTTAACCAACGTTTAGGCCATTTAAAAAAACCTACTGGACAGATTTGGACCAAACCTCCAAAAGCACGCTTTCGGAACCAGGCCGCCACTCCTAGTGCATATTGTTTTTTTGCAAAGTTTGGTGAGGATTCGTCAGTTGTAAGCTGCCCAAAACGTGCTCTTTCTATGAGTTGAGCACCTTAACCATAACTACAGGGCTGCTACCGCAGGCCCTGTAATATACATATACATGCGGCATATCTGCTGCTCAGGTTGATATAAATGTGTCATCAGAACATTTGTTAATTTGCAGCCGCACATGGCTGATGCAGCGCACATGTAGGAAATAAGCATGTCCACTATTGATACGCCAGTAAAGCTATGCTTTAAAAAAATCAAAAAGCAGCATGAACATATGGCACAAACCTACTTTCATGGTGCCCTGTGCTGCCAGATTGTACATAGTAATGGCCCAATCGATTTCTATCATGGGTCGTGGCTTTCCCGTAATCTCAGCTATTATGAAGCACAGACTTCCATGCAGCCCTTTTGTGCTCCATCCAAATAGATGTTGAGTGCAAAGAGGAAGCATGGTAAGGGTGCAATGTGTACAAACCTCCATCCTAGCAACAGTGAAAGCCACATTTCCCTGTGTTAACCCAAGCAAATGGGATCTTTACAGAACAGATTAATGGGCCATTTCAGTGAACAAGACTCTTTAGAATCAAGCTGCCTTTTTCGAACAAAGATGTTCATACCTTGGGTTAAGTTAAAAAAAAACTCTATGGCCTCATTACAAATGTGGTGGCAACAGTAAAACAAGTGGCATTTCTGAATTCATATCATTACTCTACAAAAACCTGTGTTTAAAAGAGAAGACTGATACTATCACCTAGTCAAGTGAGAGTTTTCTTTTTTTAAGTGGTACACATAACAGGCTGTTTAAGTCCTGTTATCTATCATGTTTTGTGTTGTCAACAAACAGTTTAACATTCACAAACATTTCTATTCTGTATAAATGAGACTCTTCCTACTTAAGAAGCAACATGGGAATTATAATTAATAAATGGTGCACATATACATGACTTCAAACATTGAGGTGAGCGAGAGACATTTTCTTTTAGGCCATTACTTCATTCATTCATCTTTCATTACTTTTATTCATTCATATTTAGTGTAAATTATTGAAGTGATTAATCCCCTGTTCCTTTCTCCCCTAATTTTCACTTTCAGTGATACTTTATCTTCACCACCAAGTTGTATTCGCCCCTGATGAGGATCCTACAATAACATAGGGGATGGAAACATATCGGTCTATTTCTTTTTAAATTAGGAATAGAAATGTACCAAACGTGTCTTTTTTATTGTCACAAAGTTTAGATACTGTGTTCTACCTGATTGGATTATGTGGTGTTAATTTATTTTGAGATTTAAATTATTTTGAATTTGGTACATAAAACATTTTCAATTATTTGGTGGGGTAGGAAGGTTTTTGTGAATATAAAAGGAGCTTACATGTCTAGTTTCCCTCTCTTAAGTAATTAATTACAGACTTAGTGAAAGAGAGAGTTTTACTGTATTCAGTGTGTTGCTGAATACCACATGCTTCCACACTTTGCCTTCTTGTGGTTTTACAACATACAGATTAAAATACATGATTATTTATGGAAATAAGCTTTTCGGTGGAACTTCAACTCCTTCCAAGGTCAGTCTATGAGTCTATGTGATCGCTTAGTTCACATACTTTTCATGCATTTTCAACAGTAGACACAAATATAATGAGATTTCATGTGAACCGGGTCAGAAGCATCAGGGGGCCTCATTACGAGTCCGGCGGTAACCGAGCGGGAAAATCCAGCAGGTTACTGCCGGACCCGTATTACCATTCCACCTCCGTGATTCCCGGAATCACCAGGGCATTACGACCCAGGTGACCCGGGAATTCGGTGGCAGAATTGTGTAACTCCCCATTCCCATGGAGCCCCGTAGGACTCCATGGGGATGGGGACAATGGAAACACTGGTTCCGTCTTTGACAGAGACGTTGTTTCCATGTCCGCCTGCAGGCGGGTGGTTTAAAGCCACCTGGTCAGCCCTGGCGGGTGTGACACCTCCCGCCTGCAGGACTCTTAATCAGCTGGCCTGGAAAGAACGGTGGTGGCGGTTTTACCACCACCGTTCTTTCTGAACCGGCAGTGTCGTAATGAGGCCTATGGCCTTCTATTTGAAAATCAGCAAGACATTTATGTGTTCTGCTGTGTTTTTTATTATGAACAGAACTATACGAACTCTTATCTTGGTGGTCTCTGCCTTCATGTATTTAGTATCGATCATAGTTAAAAGACACACATTGAGTATTGAGGGTCCCAAAGTGTCATTACACTTGTATCTAAGAGAAAGTTAATTTTGATATGTAAATACTGGAGATGTTTAAACTTTTTTGCCTTTAACCCTAGGGGGCTCTAGAAAGCTGTGGGTTACTGATGCGAATATACATCGTAAGCGAACAGGAAGTAAATAGGTCTGGTGTGCAGACATTGAGAAAACATGTCCGAAGCAGGAACAAAGTTAGGAAACCTTGTCCTTCCTAGCATCGTCACAGGGAGCCCCTTCTAGCTGAAGAAAGTGGCATGTGCCCTAGGCCCTAGTCACCAGATGCAAAACAGGCGAGTGGATCAACTTCCTAGATTGGCCACTGTACTTGCAATACAGATGATCTATATGTAACTTTATAGTTAATGTGAATATCTGTCTCACCACCGACAAGGAACTGAGGTGACGCTCTGCTTGTATACGTTTATAAGGGTGTCACTCTCAAAAGAAAAACGAAGTAAGGAAATATTTGTAAAAGTGTCCGGACAGAATTGTGAGTGCAACATACCTGAAAGCAAGACTTAACTTGCTAAAAACAAAAGAAATCTTGGAAGTCAGAGGACAAACAGCAAATAACAGCTGCAGGATTTGTAAAAACGAGAACTCTACAGAAACGATCAAACACCTTTTACTGGCCTGCCCCGAAACCCTTGTACTAAGAAGGACCTACCCGACTCCATTTATGGAAGAGATAAGCCTCAATGATGAGGACTCATGGGGAGAAAGAATGATGAGTGGTCAGAGTACGAAAATGGTGATTGCAGTCGCAAAGATCCTACAAACATTGGGTTTAGAACAAGAATCAAGTGGGAGAAATGTAAAGAAATAAATGACGAGTCACAATTAGTTTAATTTAGTTTAGTTAGTTTATTTATAGAGCACAGCCAAACCCAAGGGTAACTGGGCGCATAGACATGATGAACAGCAGGGTTTATATATATGTCGAATTGAAGTGATCAATCAAGAGAAACAGAAATGGAATTGTGTGGCTAATTTTGTAAAAATAGTTTTGTGTTAAAACAATAAACAAATGCAAAATATATATATATATATATACGTTTGCATACGTTTTATGAAGAAATAACATTAAAGTTGTTCTCTTCATGTTCAACACAAATAGATGCATTTTTGTGTATACCATTGGAAGCTTTGACCCACCCAGGGCCTCTGCTAATGATACATAAAGGTAGGATCGCCTAACATGTCATGCAGTAACATTAAAGTAGATGTGGGCTGAGGGGAACGGATGTTGCCTGCCATGTACACAGGCCCAGCGTTTTGACTTCTCGCTGACCCAGAGGTCCTCTAATGCGCGGTCTCGCGGGTACTCTGGGGCCAGCAATCCTGCTATCTGTGCTCTGCTTTGTGGGGGCTGAGTACCGGGGAGGAAATTGGACTGGATAGCTTTAAAGGTGGAAACTGGGTGGCCCCTCTGGGCTTGGTTAGAGGTCCCCAGCAGGGCAAATGGGAGTCAGAAAGAGGACACCTAGATAAGTACCAGCAATACTGTTGCTGCTTCGGAGTCTGTTCAGATACATTGAACCCAAAAATATTCGTTCTCATTGGTTTTGGTTTTGGTCCATCGTCAATCGCTCGCACAGAAGGAGCATCAGGAGGCGATTAGGTGAAATTCAAGGATCGGGAAGTATGATTTCAGTAATTAAATTATATTGCAATTAAATGTCTGTGAATTAACATAAGTAAACCACTTGTTAGCAAACTGCTCTCTTTCCTGCCTTTTATTTTTCTGAGCCCTGCGAGCCGTGCTGCAAATCTGTAGCTCATTTCCTGGCCTTCAATTTATGCGGTTTAGGGAATAAAACACCTGAAGAAAAGCACAATGACAGGCTCCCAAAGGCTGTAAACGATTACAACGAGAATGCAAGTCCTGGCTCCACATATCTATAAAAACACGACAAAGGGAGAAAGAAATCAGTAGGAACACAATGATGACGTATGCACTTCAGGCAACGGCGGCCATGTTTGATTGAGCATTCCATTGAGCATATCTATTGAACTGCAATGCATTCAATACAGATCTTTATAAAAATGCATTCACCAAAGTTTAGAGAGTCCAGAACCGTGCAAGCCCTTTAAGCACTGCATAGGCGCCCCCCCCCAACATCTACTAGACCACCATCTAGCTATTTAGACTCCTAAAGGGGCCAATTTATTATCTTAGTATCTCGCAACCTCCCAATCGGATACACATTATTTAAGGCGCATCTCTTGACATTCAGGGATCCTCACTCTGAAATGCCATATGTGCCCCCTTAAGGTGTGTAGATCGCCTAAAGCTCACCAATTGCTGGTAGCTCTACCTCATTCATGCGGCCTACAGCTAGGAGGTCCAATCACCTTACTATGCCCTCCTAATTCCTGGCATTTTTTAAGCATTCACGATGTCAGGCCATTGGGTGCGTGGAAGCCATTCTTAACGCCCTGCGTGAAGCCCACAGCTACTCATACCAACATCATACGTCTTTGTCATGCACACTATAGATCTTAGCTGTCCTGGGAGAGCGAAGTATTTTCATGGAAATCTGAATAAAGCGATTGCGGTCTGCAGATTGCTGGGCCGAATCATGCCACACAAGAGAGTCACACATAGGACGACTCACAGTAGTGAACACGCTGGAGACGACGTTTGGAAATTGAGCTGTGCCGGAAAGGGATGGGAATCCGGGAGCCGGAGATGGATGGGGCAGGGGCCTCGAAGTGGGTAAGGGGAAGGAGGAAGGAGGACCCGCTTGAAAATGGGCAGGGGGAGGAGTAAGATTAACCTGGCAGGGGCAGGCCTTTACCGTGTAGCCCTTCACAACATTACTCTTTTAGCTGTGACACTTAGAGCTAGATCCAACAAATGTTTCTAAAATACCTGTGCTGAAACACTACTTTTTAATGGGTCTGGTAACCTAAATTAGTACCCGGTGACTGGGTTGGGGGGAAGCCTCCCAGCCAATGAGGAGGCTCAGAGCGGGGTCCTTACAACACAGTAAAGACCCAGTTTTGAGTCTCCTCAGGGCGGGAGGCCGCCATTTTCCTTTGCAGGAAATCCAGTAGGGTGCTCCCCTGCGCCTGACCCCTGCTCCACATATTTAGGCCCTCCCAGCTCCTCCCCACTTATCTTGTGCTTCCTTGTCCCTCGACAGCCCCAAGAACAGTAATGTCCCCGGTACATCTCTGACTCTCTAATGGTCAGCATGGAAAGGGAGAAGGGACTACATGTGGTTCCCTTCTCCCCGATCCATCGGGCCATCTTTTTTGTAGTTTTATCGCACGCTGAGAAACGGCAAACACGCTGCTTCTTAACCTGTACGTACTAATAGCAATACAACTTGAGCAGCCGAGCATTACCGGTCTTGTGCTTGCAACTGATGTTTTGATGATGGTGGGTATTACCAGACCAGTAATACCCACCCTTCTCAGGTTATATTGATTAAGTATCATCTTCCTGCCAATAGCCAGCAAACAGCATGTCATCAACCATTCAACAAAGTGCTGAAGACCCGGCTAGGGTTCCAGGTGTTTGATTGAGCACATGACCTTGGAAGGGTTATCTCTCCACCGCTATGAGTATTTATTTATCTTAGGTCTCAAATAACTACACTCAAGTAACAGCAGTCAGTGGTGCAATCCTAGTTCCAGGTGATTTAGTCATGGCATATAGATGGCATCTACCTCTTGGTGATTTGAGATGCTGTTTAATGCCTGTGAACGTTTAGTCTCATTTTTATGATTATGTGTGCTCGACCTGTGTGTCCTAATCGTTTATGTGCTCTTTTGCATTTCGTAATGCCTTGTTTGTACTCTATTAAAATGTTAATACATAAACAAAATACCTGTTGCATTTAGAGTTTCCACATGAGGGGTGGCATTCTTAGAGCCGGGCATCCTCATTTTTGAGGGTTTGTCGGACGGGGTGGTAAATGCAGGCGTAGCAGCAAGGCGTGGTGCGTTTACGACTTGATTTACCTCTCCACCCCATTTTCCAAATCTGATAGGGCGATGGCGGTCCATAAAGCAGGGATAACATCTCTGCTCTGAGGACCACTTCTGACTCGTCAGTGTGTACCGTTTTGCACCTGCATGAGATTATAGGCATTTGTAAAACAAACGCCTTTCTATGGCTTCCGCCTCAGTTTTTCACCTGCTCAAGACCAAAGGAACCCACTAATAAATATCGCTTGCAAAGCGCACGTTTCCAGCGGTATTTATTCGTTCACAAAGCAGAAAGGACAATGAATGAGTATAAGTGAGTTTGCCTCACTTCGGGGATGTCATTTCAGCAAAAAGCCAGGGTTAGCGGAAGTGACATCTCATGCCCCTGCTCCTGAGTGACATCACAGGAAGTGATGTCATTTCACAACCCCCAGTGACATCACAGGACGTGATGTCATATGACCCCACCACAGGAAGTGGTGTCATTTGACCCCACCCCCACATGGCATCACCGGAAGCGGCATCTGAAGGCATTATCCCTCAGTACACTAAGAAAAATATGGTTACAATATCAATGTAATATGACACATATGTAATACAAGAATGGATCATCATATGTAGCAAGGCCCATATTATCAGGGAAGTGTATGCCCCCAAATGATAAATCCCCTCTTTATGTGACTCCGCCCTGCTATTTCAATATGACTACAGAGCGAAATCACAATCACTTTCTGGGGGGACAGGGGCGGATAGGCGGGTGTAGGGATAAGGGAAAGCCAGGGTAGAAGGGGAGAGAGGGAGAATATTTCACAAGAGAACACGTGTTCTTATACAGTTTGCTCTTCCTTCACTATTCGGATCATAAAACTTAAAATGACCCCATTTTCTTCTGATTCGAAAAGTTACCTCAGGATTCCCTCTCAGTAAGACTTGTTGCAGTTGTTTAATGGACTCACTATTCCTGCACCAAACAGCCAGACATCTCCGATAGTCATCTCCTTCAGAACCTACAGGTAAGTTTAAAATGGTTTCATTAGTACATTGGCAGGTACTGCTACCTGATCATCCTCCTGTATCTATTCAAAGTGCTTAGGAACAAAACATTTCCACTTCTTCTACATTACTAGTATCAGGCTCTCATACTTTCAAACAAGTATCATTTTTTTGTTTCATGTACACATCTAACCATACAAGGTTTGCAGAATTTGAGTGTGTTACAAAACCTGATTACCAACATTGAACACCTGTTATTCCACTTATGGGGGGCTTATGCATTACCATTCCAGTGCTGCATCTTTACCCAAAATCTGAAAAGGGGAGTATTTGCACTCCGGTTTTCCGATTAAAAGCATTCCATCCAGACCCAGCGAGGTCACCAAAAATCTCAGAGAGCGGCTGTCGCTTGCTGTCATTTACTGACTGTACCGGGTGTTAGGCCCAGCCAATCACAACACTGGTGCGTATATACCTACCTATTAGAGGACCACGCTGCGTGCCTGCTCCGGTTTTCAGAGTACTCTCTGGGCAACAGGTATCCCCCATCTGCAAGAGGACCCCCTGACCTCAATGTGCTGATGGCAGGGATCCGCTATCCCACAGTGGCTGGGGGGTCATATTGGGAACAGGTACAGCGCCACCAGATATCACGGGGCACACAAGTCTGGGGTCAGTGAATGCTGTGGACCTGAGCTGCTCAGCGCTGGCCCTCATGACTGCAGTAAAACAAATTCTGCTACAAGACCAGGGGCTCTGTGTGCAACCAACCTACTCCCACACTTTACTTTTGCTTTCGTTCACCAATATATCAGGGCTCTGCTCAACGCTGGGTTCCATGTAATAATGTCGCTTTACTTTTTTTTTCTTTCACCAATAAATCAGGGGAAAGCGCGAACGCAGTCCCCCACTACCAGAAATAGTGCAGTCGAGTATCCGCTTTTGACGACATCTCAGGGGCACGGTCAATCCGATGTGCAATGGGTGAGTCTAGCCTCACCCTGGGAGATCTGCCTTTCTGATCACAGATTCTCCCCTGCCAGGTAAGTATGAGTTGCAAGAGGAAGGGCAGGGGATAGGCCTGTTCTGGAAGCCCTGCTAAGCGAAGGTGAGAAGGCAGGCCCTGACCCACCCTCCTGGAAGCTCTGAGCATCTGCAGAGATGCCTGTCCCATGTGTAGGGGGAACCTTCGGCAGGCAGAACTGAGCAGAAGAGGCACATGGTAGCACAGTTCCTTTCTGCCATCAGAGGCCCTGCTCAGCCCGAGATTTGCATACATTCGGGCCTGGGCCGCCAGCCAGCATGCCCAGTCAGATAGCAGGAGGGCCTGAGCAGGCCTGTTGCAGTCTGCCCACTGGCCTGTTGGCCCCAGATGGGCCGATGACCCTCCTCGGCTGACAGGCCGCCCCACTTAACAAGAGTGGCTACCAGCCCACCACAGGCACACACGAGTGCACAACAAGCACTGTCTCAAATTCAATTTGCAATTTCTTCAACTGCAGGCAGTAGCTAATATTCAACATCATCAATCACTCACCTGAGCAGCTGAGCTCCTCTCTCCTTTCTTCTCTCAGCGCCGCAGGCGGGGTCAGGTGAAGGCCACAGACACATTGTGCTCCTCCTGCCTGCAAACAAAATGGAGGGATCCCAGAGCCAGCCCAACGGCGGGAACGTGCCTTGCGTGTTACTTGGCCATGCCCCTTGCTCCTGATTGGAGGATTGTATAGGGGTAGCAGCTGATTGGTCAGTGGTAGCAAGCCAATAGCCAGGGGTAGCACTTCCTTCCCCTGGCTACCCCTAAATGACGTGCATACCTCACTTTACTCTTTCCTTTTCCCCTTCGCCTTGTGAATGTTTAAGAGTGCATGAAGGGGTCTCAACAGCATGTATGTGCTGAGGTTGGTGGTTCCCTGCATGCAATTAACAAGTCATATATAATTATCTTTTTAGTGCTTCTATGCACTGATCACTTGGGTCACACAGATACATCTGCTTCATCTGAATAAATATGAATACGTTAGTAATGCGTTGCATAGGTTATACCAGGGGTAAATGGTCTGGCAGCCTGTGTTAATTGCCTGAGCGAAGTGAGGTAACCCCAGCTTACCAAAGAGGTAACACGCTCTGTTCAATGAATGAAAAGACTTTTCAAAGATGGCCGTCATGGTTGTAGACGACAGGGCTCAGTATGGAGCCCCCTCTTCTATCTCCATGGCAGCTGGAAACGTGAAGCGGCTGCGGCTTCCACAACCAACAGGTAAATGGGGTGGGAGAGAGGGTTTGGAATTAAAAAAAATATAAAACGGAGGTTGGGGGGAAGATAGTGGGCTGGGGAGCCGGTCATCAGGCAGTTTGCAACGAGGGCTAGATTGGGCATATCAGCCTGTGTTTCCACCCTCATGATTGGCTGGCTCCCCCGCACCTGGTGATAAAGAAAGATATTACCTGCATTTCGGTTAATATAAGGAATCTTGAATGTGAAGGAGTCTTTGGCCCTCATTACGACCCTGGCGGATTTTTTCCGCCATCGACGGACTTTCCGGCCATGGCGTAAAGTCCGTTTACGCCATGGCGGATGGTGGACTTACCGCCCCATTCCGAGGTCGGCGGGGCGGTAAGTCCCCATTGACCCATTTACCCTTCCCCATTCCCATTTCGGCCCCATAGGGTATAATGGGAGTGGGGAAGGAGTTAATTACGCCACCGTAAATTACGGTGGCGTAATTAACACCAAGGTCCCATAGCGCCATGGATTTTTACGCCCGCAAAAAGCGGGCGGAAAAATGACCATGGCGCTATGGGAACTCGTAGTTGGCGGTAAGGGGTCGGCGCAGCTAACGCTGGCGCAAACCCCTTACCGCCAGGGTCCTAATGAGGCCCTTTGTCTTCTCTTAAATTAGACTAATGAGGATTAATCCACAAATAGAGACCCTTGGAACGGCGTGTGACAACAGATGACGTTGCGTTCATAGTGCACATGATCTTTAAGGGCTCATTCTGGATAGTGCAGCCAGCTCTGAAAGCCGCATCTGGAAGAAGAAAGACATGTTGGCTTCGAACAGATGTGAATAGTGAATAAGTCCTTCAAATCTAAGCTTCCAAATTTCAGTGCAAGAAGAGACTCCCAATAAGCGTGTGTACATTTTGCACATGCACAGTTGCATTAGTGCCTGTGCAGTGGCTTCACTGTCTTTGCAATGGAGCTAATGTAATAGTGCATGCATACACACGGTTTGTACTTGTGCGCAATGCATGTACACTACTCAAACGTATGTTGTGGGAGCCTCAGGGTTGTCATGGAAAGGTTACTGAAGCAGTCATAAAACATTCCAAGAATTCAAAAAGGCATTGAGGACATGCAATGATATGGAAAAGTGTTTTCCAACAGATCGCAGCCATTGAGAATATTAATGTTGTACCCATTGGGTCATATTCCGTTAGATTGCAGCTCCATAATAAAAGGGGTCTTACCCTACGCATTATGTCCAAACACCACCCCAAAAGGAGCGATTGTGGTCAAACTGCTAGGCCACATCCACTCGGCATGGGACCCCGGGCCACAGTGGATACCTTCCGAATAGGAAGATTACAGCGTAGGAGATTTCTTCGAATTCGAATTTATCGCATTTTTGTAATCGAATTTGGCTGAAAATATATGTGGGGTGTGGGTAATCATGATAATTAGGATAGGGGCCATTTGGGGGGGGAGACTGTGGGGGTTCCCCCGCATATACTGGCTGCCAAATGTAAAAAAAAGAAGAAATGAAATTCGAATTCATCGAAATGGTCTAGACCAAATGACATAGACCTGTTACTTTCTGCTAGGCATTGTCAATTAGCTGTAGATGAACACCTGGGCACACTGAGGGTAAGATCCAGGTCTGGACATGCCTACTCCACATTGAAAGACTCAAGAGAGTGAAACTACTGATGGAAAAGCAGCAGGTGCCCCCTATTCACACATACCATCTGCAATGGACACTATTTACACACACCCTGGTGGAGGTTTTGCTATGCCACCCTCTCCGTCATGGGGCTATTATACATGTTGCAGGATGATGTGACATGTGCAGGAAGTGAAAGCCAGAGGCGTCAGGTTTCGGGTGACGGGGAGGCTATCTGTTAGATGGAGGAGAGGCTGCTTAGGAAAAAGGGGGGGCGAGTTCCTGTACCCTGTCTGGCACTGCATACTCAAGTAGGAAGGTAGGTTGATGGTTGGTAGACATGGGGTCAGAGAGGTCTCTCCCACACACATGAGGCATGGGAAAGGGGCATTGCCCTTCAGCAGACTGTGGTCTGAAAAGCCGAGGGAGAGGAGCAATGCAATGCAGACAACAGAAATTGTATTTTAGGTACGGTATGGAAAGCAAACTTGTCTACTGTAGAGACATTTTAAGCCGAAACTGGAGAGGCAAAGACTGTATTGAAGATGATAGAGACTGTGTGGCAGCCAGAGAACACTGTATTATGGGACTCCGTTGCAAAGTTATGGGGTGCAATGCTAAAAGTGGAAAGTAGCGGTAATGAACCCCTGCTATACTTTATATGAAATGTATATTGGGAGGATAGCTCAGGGGCAACGTGCTCACCTTGGAAGCAAGATGACACAGAGCAACACAGGTTCGATCCCCGGGTCCGCTCAGCGCTTAGAAACCTCTCGGTATTCAACGTGTTATAAATAACCTATCATGTCATATCCATATGGTATAGACTATATGACAACGTGATTGAATTTTTGGGGGTACTGAGCTGTGTGCTACGGGGTTAAGAGCTACATGCACTCTATGTGCTCAGTGAATGATAGATATGCAGTCACATGCAATAGATACTCAGCAGATCTCTTACCTTGACTCAGCAGCAGTGTTGCGGGACATCTTACCTGAGAAGTCTGCTTCAAGCTCCTGTATCCGTTTCCCACTGTGGCGGGAGTGCGGGGCTCCGCTGCATACCACACAGGTCTCAGGGACGGGAGCACAGCTCCTCCTCTCACTCTATCCATAGTAACAAGTCCGCAATCTGGTAGACTATATCGCTGTAGGTCAGTCTAGCCACTTATGTGTGAGAGCGTAATAGGGCTGAAGAGGAGAGCTTTATCGTGGCCCAGAGGGATTTGCTAATGCCTAGGTCAGTGGTGGCCGTCTGTGAGAGGTTTGTGTGGTGTGTGTAATGTAAGGAGGGAGTAGATCTTAGAAGCCAGCCGGTTAGTCAGGGAAAGAGGGAGTAGGCCTTACCAGGCAAAACAACCTGCAACCCGGCACTCCTAGCTCTGGCCATTTGCAGACAGGTCCCATTTCTCGAGCTCCCAATGTCACCTCTCTGTCTCTCTCTCTCTCCTTCTCACAAAGATGCGTTGTACCCCACTGGAACCAAAACAAACACGTGCAAGTTGGCAGATGAGGGAAAGGGGTGGTGTGGAAAGTCAGACTTTACCATGACCTACCTGCTAAGGGTGATGGGAGGCAAGACCTTTAGGTTCACAGGAAGGGCTTCTTGGAATTTGAGGATGGCCTTCCCCCTTTTTCCCCTTTCTTTAGGGTGCTCATTAGTGGGCTGAGGAATGCCTTGACCCTGTAACATGCTCAGGTGTTAAGCTTAGTGGCTGCTGGGACTTGTGCACGTTGATGTAGGGCAAGGCATGTGTCAGGTGTGCGTCAGGTAAGTGGTCGGGGCAGGGGCCAGAATAAGCTTAAATATTGACTTCTGTCATTGGCAGCATGATTTGAACTCTCTTATTCCCTTTTCTATTTCCTCTCATTTCTTTGTAAACAAATACAAGGAGACTCATGTGTGTTCTGTTCACATTTGGTTAGAAAATATTAATTTTGTTCTTGCAGTGGGAATGATCAAGAATAACCAATCCCACCCACATTTGGGGACTATTTAGTTCCACCGGTTTTTTAAAGATCTGGTTGTCTAAGAAAAGCATGGCTCTTCTTGCACAATGAATACTTGTGGAAGCACGTTTCCCATTAAATATTCAGGCATGATTGCTCAATGGAGCTCTTTCGTGTCGAACGTTTACCGAGTTCTATACTTTCATCCCAGTTTTCGGAGGAAGTGCTGTGTTCTAAATCACCCCATTGTCTAGAATTGATTCCCTAGTAAGCAAACTTTCTGCAAAACATTCTTCATCTGTCATTTTTCATTAAGAAATGAAAACTGTGAGTGTGAGGGAACGTTTCTACCCCTGGAGAGATAGAAACAAGGCCTAAAACGACCTTATTATGTTGTTCTGAAAAATGTCACAATCCTTACAACCATCCAATGCAGGATTACAAGAGGCCAGTGAGCATCTTCTCTTTTTCGTTTAGACGTTTCTATCCATGTTGAGTTGATGTTGACATCAACAGTGTAATAACCGAGAAATACTTCTCCAGTATTCTCTGGTTAGTTACTTGTCACCACGAATCAGAAAATGAAAAGGTTCCTAAAGCAGAGGCGCCCGTCTGTTTTTTTCCCCTGTGCCGGTGACAATGGACCCCTGTCGATTCACAATAGAACATTTCTTCCCTACTTACTCTGCATTTGCACTCACATTATTTTTCTTTTAACTGGATTGTATGATTCCAGGCTGAGAGAGCATCAGTTCTAGCCTGTGGGCCCCCTTGCTCTCTGTGGTAGATTTGACCCAGACTACTCTTGAGAGCTGCGTTCCCTTTCCTATTTCCTATCCGTTTGTGCACCAAAGGAACGTCTGAAACCCTAGCAGCGCCTCTTGCACAAAGCTCTTCCGGGGGCTTTCAAGGACTTCCTGAAGCTGAAAACGGCAAGCAGTGTTTCCTCATTGTTCCCGAGACTTGGTTTCACTAGGCTAAGCTCAGAACTCCACTGGCACAGAGGGTATTCCCTGGTCCGGCAATGTGAAATACCCTAAAGTGCATATTGCGTGTACATGAAAGCACAGGGGCTAATAATGGAGACTGGTGCCATAAGGCATCTGGCTTCCCAATGCGGTTTCCCCCCAAAATACCCAATCCCTGAATCACCAGAGATTCTCCAGACGGCTCCAGCAATTCCGTAAGCACATATCAGGCCAACACAGAGCTGAGGTTAACGAGTCAAGCCTTTGGTGTCATACATAGTGACCATTTGTTAAATGGTGGCCCATGTTGAGGTATCTGACATGCTAGAGGTGTTATTCTGAGCCCATCTGCTCACTCTGTGCAGTTTTGGTCTTTCTCTACCTGACACCTGATACCATGATCAGAGTCACTGGGCAGGCACCTCTTTAGTCTCAGGGTCGATTGGTCTGACATTTTACATGCCTTCTACTTCCCTTTCTATGTTAATGATATGTTAATATGCGTTTATACTGAGCCAAATCACCACTGTAGTAGTTTCAGATAATTAAGGCTGGTCCTGAGCTTAGTCCGCTGGACAAATGAAAATGAGCAAGGAAACATAAGAGGATGAGAAGATAGGAAATAGATGCCACAAAGGGAGGGCTGCAATGGTGAAAGGATGCTTTGTGATAACACGAGTGCATGTCAATTCTGTTAGGTGGACCATAGTTCTGCAAAAAGGTGGGGGATGGGTATTATATTATTATAATAGTTCTTTTAGCACGGGATCAGGATTCGAACCTGTGTTACGCTGCGTTGTCTTGCTTTCAAGACGAACGCGTGGCTCCTGAGCTATCCCCCCTCACCAATGCCCTAAAGTGGTGTGATAATGGTGTTGTGTTATCAAGGCAGATTTGGAGAGTTGTAGGCTAGTACACAATGTAACGATGTAACAATGAATGTATGTCGGGCTCAAATTCCTGTTACCGAAAGGCTGCTTCCTTGCGCCACTGGAAACCCACGACCTGAGGGATTCCCCTGCAGGATACGAGGCTTACTGAATGATAAATGTGGCCAAGCGAATGCACTTCTAAAACCATGAGGTTGAACTTCACAGATTGTAAGATGCAGGGATATCCTGCAAGGATATCGCTGTGTTCACAGAACTCTCGCACAGCCAATGCGCTTTGATATTGCTCACAATGAAGATGTTGTACACGGTGGAACACAACAGTCTGTAGACGCGGCAGCTTTAGCACCGCTCAGCTAAATTTGGGAACACCAAGCTCCATATGCTTGCTACATTGAAGATTTACACATAGGAATTAGAGTGAATTTTATTATTGGCCTAGACAAAGACAAAGCGTGCCGAAACATGCGTGTAGGCTGGATACATTTACTAATGATTGTATGTCTGGACACTCTTGTTTATGATTGTAAGAACCTAACACCATATGTAGCTCCATATGCTTGCTACATTGAAGATTTACACATAGGAATTAGAGTGAATTTTATTATTGGCCTAGACAAAGACAAAGCGTGCCGAAACATGCGTGTAGGCTGGATACATTTACTAATGATTGTATGTCTGGACACTCTTGTTTATGATTGTAAGAACCTAACACCATATAACCTGACATGTTCTATGAAAGGTTGTGTAGTACTTCAATTGGAACTGGTTCACAATAAGACTGATATCCAGCGCAGTGTGTTAGAGAAAATTGTTTTTAGTGTTCTTAGGGGTCTGACTGTGCAACAGGTTCCCCCCCTTATCTGGCACCCGCAGCAGGTATTAAGTGAATCTTAGTATTGGTAGTGTATCACATTTCTTATGTGCTAGCGCATGGGGTTCTCTCTTCCTTTGCCCACACAGAGAATTGATGGGCCCAATAGTGAGCCTGGGCAATCCTGGCAGTTTTGTGACTCATTTGCCTGGCCCTCTCTACATGTTGAAACCCAGGTCACACTCCACCCTGTTAATTCTGTGGCTACCGATCCCTAGCCAGAAGTGCCATAGTCAAGAATAATCATAGTTTATATTTTATAACACGCTTATTACCAGCAAGTGGTTTCTAAGCACAGGCTCAGGTTTCAAACCTGTGTTGTGCTGCTTTATTTTGCTTCCAAGACAAACGGATTGCCCCTGAGCTATTGTTCCTCTGTGTATGAAAGTGATTCTTGCCAACAGAGGGTAAGGACATTGAGTGGACAAACTATTATGGTAACATTGAAAAATCCTGGCATTTTAATGCCAAAAAGGTTATTATTAAGAGCTTGTTCTGTGTCATATCATGCTAGACTTCATTTTCGTTCCCAGTGAGACAGAGCGATGCCTTGCTTTGGAATAGGCTATCCTTGTATAGTAATACATAGCCATCCATAGTGAGAAAATATAACCAGGGTTCCCTATGCAGTCTGTGTTCATTCAACAGAGGTAAAAGAAGCTAGATAGAGTGAGAAGGGCCAGCTGCCTGTGTTTATGTATGCAGAGACAGTCTGGCACTCTTCTGTTCTGTTCTTATGCTTTGACTGCTACCATAAAGCTATGGGATGCTTTGTTTTGCTAGTGCAGCACTTCAGGGCGCCTTGCAGGGGCAGGGAGTGAATCTTCCAGGCCGAAAGACAACACTCTGAACACTGGGGCACCGACAGATCCGTACTGTGGGGGCCCCCAAACCAGCCAAAGTGGAGAAAGTGGGTGTGAAACAAAACTGAATGTGCTCCAAAATGGACTCACAGGCTAATCCACAGAACTGGGGTCATGTTCCAATACGTCTCCTTCTAAAGGCTGCCAGTTTCAATCCTGGAATCCTACAGACCATTCTGCTTCCCATGTTCGGGGTGACGAAATGTTTTTGCTAAGTTTTAGTGAGTCTCGAGTTTATAGAACATGAAGTACTATTTTATGGACCTGAATAAGGAGGTCAACACACCATCCATATTCTATCTCTCAGGTTCTCTTCCAATGCATTAGGAGCCTTCACTGACAAAGGTTGAGCTAACTTCACTCATGGTTGCACTAAAGTCCTTAATAAGGACTTTAGTGCAACCATAGTTCTTACAGCTGCTTGCCCTTCATGCCAAACACAGGAATTGATGCCATATCTTCCAGCACAAGTGAATTCTTACATGCCCTCTACATCATAACTTACTAGGTCAGTCTAACCTAGCCATCACAGAGACAGGATTACTCAACATCCTCCTCCTAAAGAATGATCTCCCATCAGTCATGCATTCAATAAAAAAGTGAAATGGGAACAGCAACCGTCTAATACCTTTACTAGAGAACCTCTGCATTGAGCCCGTAGGTCTATGAAAACACGTAGAACCGGAGAATCCTAGTGGCTCACAGGACTCTGCTATTTGCAGCCCGCATTCATGAGCACCTCCATTTTCACACTTACCTTTCCCCCCATCCCATATGAACCTCCCTTCCTCCCCCTTAATTCCAGAAATAATGCTCCAAGAGACAGCTAAAATGGCAGAAATGTGCTATACAAGACCACTTAACATCACATTGCCTGTAATAAATGCAATAATATTAGTCTTCTAACTCCTTCCCATTATTATGGGCACTCTCATTCCATAGCTTAGAAAAGCCCCTTAGTGATACATATGGTCTACTATGTACAGAAAGAAGTTAATAAAAGTATAACTTTGGTCTTTGTACACTTAGCCCGTGATTTAAGTGTTGTCTTCGCCCATTAGCATCCTACCGACATAACCCAATTTAGAGATGCTGCTAACACCAGCTCTACGTCATTACTCTTCCGCGTAACTAAACCAAGAATTGATTTTATGGATGTCTGTATATGATGTGGGAGCAGCCAGGTAGAGGACGGCCGTCCCACCGCCTGCAAGAAAACAAAAGGATATATTAGACAGAGGATGTCTCAACTATTTTTTTTATTTTGTAATGGTATATGATTATAAATGACCTTTAACAAATACAAAAATACAATTCATTAACTTCATTTAAATATTCTTATCCTAACATACCAAAACACAATTTCTCTTTAAAAAGTTAGCGATCACGTTTTTTTTAAGAAATGCGCAGAAGTAACAATCCATTGATTCGAACATGAATAAAACATTATAGACTGGCATCTGACTTCCACAGATAACAGTTCATATCGTTGCAGCAACTGACCAAAATAAAAACGCCTTTGATCATGCAAAGATTGACAATTTAACACAACATGCCACAATGTTTTCACTTGGTCTGGTTGAAGGCAAAATCTGCAAGTCCTTTGCCCAAAGGGCATCCTGTCCCTAGCACCTGCAATTTCAGTAGTTGGCAAAAGATTTAGTCCTAATAACATAATCTGAGCACACCATGTTAAGCTTGGGGATCTATCGTTTCGGTGGAACGTCTCCACTTGGGCCACAGTTACCACTCTACCAAGTGGATGTTCGACCTCGGGAGTGGCAGCTCTCACTGACTTAACTTCACTTCCAATACCGCTTCCCTGCACGGGGGAGCTCCTGGGAAGGACATGTCAGTACACACTCTTTATCTGATGTCTCACAGTCTATTGGGCTCATCGTCGATATAGAGCGTGTCTGAACGAACTGTTTCATCATCGTTAGACTGGGCTCAGATTGCTGCGAGCTACCATTCTTAGCCCTGACACCTTTCCAAACAATCCTTTTCTGGTAATTTATGTGGTGGGGAGGGAAAGGAGTTAGGGGGCTATAAGGTTGTGCAAACATTTTCTAGATCTTTTAGATACATTTTTGTCCTGTGCAACTTTCATATTTTTCGTTTTTTTCTTACTGGGTTGTGGGGTATTAGCTTCAAACGGTTTCATTTTTTTTCGTGGTCCTGCAGGGATAGAAATTGGAAAATTACCCGATTCCACAATAACAGGAGCTGTTCCACCAGTTCCACACAAGAGCCACCTGCTAAAAGCTCTTCTGCCACCAAGAATACGCTCGGTTGAATGGAGGATGCCTCCTACCACACCCCACCTTGAGAGCCGTCAAAGAAGCTTTCTGCCACACCCATCAAAGGCTGTAAATTGAAGCCCCCTCAACAACATTTGTTTATTTCCAGCTCACCCCTACAGGAACGCCCATTTGGGGCTAAGGACCCTTGCAAGTCAGTTGAACATTTCCCTGGTTCAACCAGCTGCTTGCAAAATAAACCCTTCAAAAACCCCTCAACAAAAGACAGCTTTTATTTAATACATTTAGAATCGTTGTATCAGCCCTGACTGCACATGAGGCCAGTTCTTGTTGATTGTACAGAGCTGTTAATTCTTTTCTAATGTCTAAGAATGCTTTGGGGGTCTTGGGTCAACCATGATCGCTCCTTCCTCTTCTAAGTGAATCACCCAGCTTTCCATGAAAAACGAATTTGTAAACATTGTTTGATTAGACGAGTTGATCTTTGGATTCATGGCTGTAGGAGGAGGATCAGACGTCTGGAAACAACCTTCCCTTAATTTATTACGTCCAATTTCTGCAGGGCATATCATATCATTTTTCAAACCTTCACACATTGCCCTGTTCAATAGAAGATTTGTTACCAATGTGTCTCTACAACACCTTCCATTACCCAGAGTCGCCTGTCTACTGCTCACATTCCATCCACCCGGCAGGGCGTGGGGGGACCCCAGGGCCTGATACGATGCATATTGGTTGGTTTTTGCAGTCTCATCAGTCACCGTGAGTTTTCGTTGTAAAGGTGTTACAGATGTCGATAATTTTTTTAAAGAACCCTCATTTTCACAGTAAGACACACGCTCCAGGTCTGAGATTTTCCTTAATATCTCTCTACTTCCGTCAGAAGTATCATGAAGGAATCGTTGATTGGGTCTTGCTTTGTTAATTGCATTGTAAGAGGGGAGGTCTCTTTGCACTCCGCTTTTAGGCCCATAATGCTATTAAGGGATCTGGGGGCTAATTTACTTCACTGTTCCCCAAGAACCGGGTCGTGAACGTTAAATGAATAAGGTTGGTGTCGTCCAAATGTAAACATACCAGCTTCTGCTTGAGTGTCTGAAATCCTGGGTGGAGCTGATTTCGGAGGTGCGAACGATTCCAATTGTGGTTTAGGAGCTGAAGCTGACAAAGATGTATGAAATCGAACTTGTTTAGGACCAGTGAGGATTTTGGGTCAGATAGTATGGTACAGAGCAGTATTGGCGGCAGAAACCTCAACGGTTGTTCTCTCACTTTGCCAATGATATCAACCACCGAGCTGTTACAATCTCCTCTCTCCCCAACCTCACCATGCTCATTGCTGTCTAAAACCATCGGTGACAACCCGACAATCAGTTCATTCGGTTCATTCACTTCTCCCACTTCCCGCAAGGACAATACGGGGCACGTTAAAGAGTTAAAAACCTCAGACATGCGAACCCGAATAATTGGAGAAAGGGTGATCGGACATGTCACAAGACAAGTCATGCTTAATTCATATTGGTTCAGTACGCTTTGATCACACAGGGCAAAACACACGGGAAAGGCCGGGAGCAGTAAGAGCAAACCTCCTCCTTACAGGCAGCCAAATAGTATCTTAGCTCCTAAAGTTCCACCTCTACTCTCCGTGGGCAGCCACTGACACCACGGACCACACACGCCTGTCGCTCTGCAAGTGTAATGCACTTTTAGCTGTTCGATGAGAAACTCCTCCTGCTCCAGCAATGGTAAGTAAAGAAAGACTGCCCACTTCCTTTCCCAGCACTAATAGCGATCCAGGGCCACCACAGACTACTCTTGCCTAGTACTCGGCTCAGCTATATGCTGCCCCCCAGCACTTAAGCTAGAGTTTTTCAAACTGTGGGATGCACCTGAAATCACCCGAAAAAAATGAGAGAAAGCTGGTGTGGAACGGGACATGCACTTTTGTGCATATCGTATCCTAACATGGCCTCAACCGCACATGCGCAGTGTGATGGGCCAGGCTTAGGGAGTGGCTGACCCAGGAAATAGACATCACGGAAGCGCTCCCTCTGTCCCTTTCCAGAGAGCCTGCTCCCAGAATGTTTGAACCCAGTCGCAGGAACGAAACAGGACTGGAATTACATGAGGTAAGGATTGGGGTCCCAGGGGTGTTTGTGGAAAGTGTGTAGGATCTTCTTTTTCTTTTGGAGTGGGGGCCTTTGGTTTGCTTTTGGAGTTGGTGTGGGAGTCCTGGAGTTGTTTTTGGAGTGGGTCGGGGGCCCTGTGGTTATTTCTGGAGCGCCTAGGGGGGCCTTTGGATTGCATTTGGAGTTGGTGGTGAAGCCCTGAGCTTGTTTCTGGTGTGGGTTGGAGGGCCTGGGGTTGTTTTGGAGCAGGTGGGGGCCCTGGGATTGTTTTTGCAGAGGGTGGGGGGCCCTGGGACTATGCAGGGTGTGGCATAGGGGGAGCCCAGGGACTGTGCAGGGAGTGGGGTAGGAGAGGTGGGTTAGGTGGGGAGCCCTGGGAGCAGGATGATATGATATTTATATGATAGGTTATTTATTAGCGCTTAATACCCAGAGGTTTCTAAACGCGGACCCAGAGATCGAACCTGTGATTTAGTGGACATTTGGTATTTTTGGGATTTTTGTGGGGGCCTACCTACACACATTTTGATCAGGGGGACCCAGACCAAAAAGGTTTGAAGAACACTGCCTTAAGCACTCCCTTTTACCTCATATCTGGATTGAAAAAAAGGAAGTAAACAGCAAGGGATAACCACCCCAAAAAAAAGGAAGGCTCACACTCCATAGGTAAATGGTAGCAAAAGAGGATAACTGCAAAGAAGCTGAACTAAAGGCATGAGGGTGCGGCTAATGGGAAGGAAACAGGATGGTAAATGCCACTTAGTGCAGGAGTGAGGGTACAAAACGAATCCAGGGGAAAACAGTCTTGAGAGAGCGAATCCCAAAAAAACAAAACCCAAAGATAATAAAACAATCCCAAATCCAACAAAACTCCAAGGGAAATCCGTGAGCAATCGGGTACAAAAGCCAAGGTCTGGTAAGGAGGTCAGGAAACATATACAAAAACCAAACCACATTCCCAGAGTGGTACTAGGGCGGATTGAGGATGAAAACGGAGAAATACAGAGCAATTTTAGACAAACGCCAAGAAACCACACAACAACAGTTGAAAAACACTGCACTGTGCTTACCGTGGCCTTTTTAGTACGCTGCTGCCTTCGGTTTATTGCCACATACTCATGTGACATCCCAGTGCTCTGCCTTCCCTGAGTCCGAATCAACAACGCGAGCCCCGGAGCTGCCACGGTAAGCCCCGATGATGCAGACTGGGACTGTGGGCCCTTACACTTGCACCCACATAAACTATCCTGGACCCGTCCAGGCCATGCTTTCCACCCTATGAACTGAATTGCACCCTCCTCACTCTCTGCTGATGACTTTGTCTACTATGTCTGAACTAACCAAACCACGGGACACCCTGTCTGTCCTTGTATCTCTTTTACTGCCTCCCTCATTTGCCCCTAATCTCATCTTCACAAGAAAATACTGGGAGGTAGAGGGAAAACTTGGAGTCACAGGCAAACCCTCGCGTAAAGGGTGGAACCCTTGATATATACAAACAAGCCCGCTAATCACAAAATACCGCTCTCTTAAAACGAATAGGGGATACTAACCCATGTACTCACATGTCAACACATTAGTCAATAATGCATAATACCAGAGTTAGAAAATATAAAACCATTACATATTTTAATTTGAAATTTCATACACATATTTCATTTAAATTGAATACAAAAAGTGAATTAGAGAATGCTCTCATTGGATAAATCAAGAGAGTACTAAATACAGAGAAAACATGAACACAAACAGAAAAAATCACCCCACAGTAATGATGCAACGTAATTCCACAAATGCGACCCATAAATGGGCGCCTAGGTGATCGAGTGGCTTATACACAGTGATAATACGTGATCAAAATTCACTTACTAACTATTCCACTTATCACCATTCGTACCATACACCCTGAAGCATAAAATATGCTTCATTCATCCACATACGCACATATCAGACAATATTAAAAACACACCCATCTAATCTCATCTTCCCCATATTCTCCTGCCTTTGCCACTTATCCCCTCGTCCTCTACTGACAATCTACACCTAATTCACTCGGCCAACCCATTGTGTACTCCATCAGACCTCTTGGCACCATAAATTGCCAAGGAACTTTCACCTGTCACCACCACTGACTACCCCACCTTATTCAACCTATCCCTCTCAATGGGTATCTTCGTAAAGCCACCAAATCATAACTCTCCAAAAGAAATTGTGTGCTGACCTCAAAGACCTCACATTCTAGAGACCGTCTCTCTCCTTCCCTACTTGTCTGAAATCCTCAAGAGGATTGCTTTCAATCTCACAGTCAACTTTCTGGAGGTAAATTCCAGAGGAGTAACTTTGCTGAAAATGTTGGGGGGACATGACATCTGAAGAAAAGGTGCCCCAGCCAAATGAATGTGAACAAAATGGTGTGCCATGAAAATTACGCCCATGGTAAATTCCCTTGCTGATTCCCTCCAATTCAGATTCTGCTGCAAGAACTCCACTGAGGCGGCTGTCTTCCATGTTACCCATTCTCTCAGCACTGCTGACCACCCTCACCTTTCCTCCATGACCATCCTCTTTCATCTTTCTACTGCATGCAGCACTGTGGATCATCCCTCCCTCCTTCAAGCGGTTTCCATTCTTGGCTTCAAAGACATTGGGCATCATTATGACTTCAGCGGTAGCCGTGCCTATAAAACTGGCACGGCTGCCGCTGGAGTTGTTTTTTTTCTGGTGCCCGGGAGTGGCCAATTAACGGGTCATTATGGTCCGCCGGACACGGTAATTACCCGTTCCTGGGCGCCGGAAAAAAATGTTCCCCCCATGGGGCTCAATGGGAATGGGGAGGCCGGATGCACCGGCACCATTCAGAATGGTGCCGGTGCATCCGACATGGTCTGCTCGCGGGTGCCGATCCGCTCACCAGGTCAGACCTGGCAGGCGAAAAGGCACCTGCAAGCAGACCTTGTAGTTTACCGGTACGGTAACAACGGTACCGGCAAGCTTACCGGTGCCATTGTTACTGTACCGGCAAACTTGTAATGAGGCCTATTGTATTCAAATGGGTGTCTTCCTATCACTCTGACCACTACTTCCCCATTGCCTGGGACTCCAAGGACGTTCCTTGAGGGCGTGACTCACGGATCAGTTCTAGGTCCACTCCTCCTCACCCTATACACCTACATGCTTGGCAATCTCATTTCTGCCTTTGGCTTTAACTATTACCTCTTCATTGACTATACTCAGATCTTCTCCATAGCCTCCTTCACACCCGAAATCTCCAAATGCATAACAAACTCCCTAATCACCATCTGCCAATGGTTGTTCCTACGCTTACCATGATTAACTATTCGAAGCTGGAAGTCGTCATTCTTTCTGCCTTCAACTCTAAACCCACTCTATTGTTTTCAAACTCTTTCCCCGGTGACCTCCTCACCCCTTTATTCATGGCTCACAGCCTTGGGCTTCTCTTGGACAGTGGCCTGAAACTCTACCAGTTCATCATGGCCAATGCCACCACAGCCAGACTCAACATCCCTTGCATTAGAAAAATCAGCATGCATCTCACGTACCACTCAAATAAAACCCTTACCTCTACTTATGCGCCCAGCAAACTGAACTACTGAGTACGCCAACTTTTTGCTACACCTCCTACCCTTTTGTTCCACTTAAGAAAGTTCTCCACCGTTTTCCACCTACCGAGAGCCTCCCCCACCTCTACTTACTGTCATCACGCTGTTTGATAATCCTTGCAAAATTGCTCTCGCCGTCAATACTTGCCCATAAATCTATCCATGATCTTACCCCCCAACTACCTCACTGAGTCATCGTCCCTATACACTCCCTCTTAAACTCTGCGTTCCTTGTCTCTTCACAATAAGTCCTCCACTGACTACTGGGTAAGTGGTTTCTGTTCAAAATGGTACCATGTTCGCCAATAAATACATGCACGAATACACAAAGCTTCTGCCTTGCCACTGCCAGCTTGGTTCTTCTAGTAGTCCCCTTTCTATCTCCTTTCTATCTCCTCTATAGCCTCCTGAGTAGATGGATATCCTGTTGTATTTCTGGAGAATTCCTTATATCAGTAAAGTTCTCCAGAAACCAAAGGGGAAACAGTTTTATTTCTTCATTAAAGGTGAGTTCCTGTTTCTACCTTCTCAGCAGAGCCAGTGTCAGCCTCATTCCAACACTCAACAGTGCTCTTAGCATGCATGGCACCCCAGCAGTACCCCCACAGAAGGATTCATTCACACGTGTGATGCACATTACAACAAATCAATTCGGTTTCAGAAGGAAGGAGAGTGTGAGGGGCGCTGATATGCCAGTCCCAAGATGGCGGATCACCCAGCAAGGCACTGTCTGGTGGTGCAAGTAATCAGCACAGCGGAGGCACGTCCACCAACCTGGCTACTAACCGTAGATCGCTGTTGGGTCTGGTCACACAATTCAAGGTGCCTTGTATCCCACAACCAGCAGGAATAACACACAGCACAGCACCCTATGCACCCAAAGTCAGCTTGTGTGTTGCGGGAAAGTCAGCAGTGCATAACTGAGTACCTTCAGATATGCGAATCAGGGTTGCACACACATGCACATTAGTGGTCTCAGCCCTCTGAACATGCCCACTCAGCAGTGTGCATACCAACCAGTTTGCTCAATTGGTGCAAAGGTGCCTTGTGACCTGGTGCATACGCGAACTGAGTGTTTCTTTCATGACTTGCACAGACGGATATATGATATGATCATTTATTTATATTGCGCCCATACACAAATGTTTCAGGGCGCGACGAGGCAAGGGAGAGGTACAAGAGACGATAAAACAGTGATCTTACTAAGCCCAGTGACATTGAGAACACGCAAGTGCAGGGGAGAGGGAAGGGTGAAAGTGCAAGGGGACGACTGGAAAGTGCTGAAGAAGTGATCAAAACAACAAAACGTGCAGAAGGTGGATGGCAACTGCTAGACTTTAGCATAGGCAACGGGTTTCCACAAGTGCAGGTAAGGGGACTGCAGGGTTGCAGATACAGACCCAAGTGCAAGGGTTGCCAGGAGGCAATGCGGGTGTGCAGCTGGGTGGGCAGGGATCTGGGCCCGAAAACAGAGGGTGTCCAGATGCCCAGTGCAGAAACAGGGAGAGATCAGCAGTGGAGAGGAAGAGAGAAGGCCGAAGCATAGAGGAAGGCACATGCAAATTGCAAAATCGTTTTGTGAATCCGGAAATGAAAGTTTAAAAAACCTTGTTTCAATATTTAGGTTCTCGGGATGTCCGATTCACGCACACACCGTGGATATAGTTACACGTCAGCATTGATGAATGACCGATTTCACATCTTTTCAAGGAGCAACAGCAGGTCAGGCTTTTTAATTGCATTTTATTTTGTTTATTATTGTGTACACGCATGAGTGCCCTTTGATCATATGTTTGAGGCCTCTAACTTACCCTAACAAAACATAACACTGTAGACTTTCATCTTTTTTTCAGTGGGCCATCTGGGACTCAATGCATATTAACAGTTTTGTAAAAATGTACACTCGTTCATGTTCAGCAGCTGACATTATAAACACTTTTAGTATTGTATTAACCAGATGTGCTCATCTCCTTAAGTATGGGCTTTTAGATTCTAGTAAAGAAGCTTCTTTAAAGTATCTCTCCAAATCCTGGTTTGTTTACTTAAAACGGAACCCAAGTGGTTGAAAGAAGAGGATGAAAGCTGGCTGGCCAGAGGCTCCCCCTTATAAATTGCGTTTTACGTTGCACGTTTAGGCAACTCGCTCTATAAGTATGGTGTTAATGGTTCAATGGCACTTGCTTTTAAAATACCACCTAATTACGAGTTGTCATCACATGGGATATTTATTGCATAGAAAGTATTGCAATATGGGCCATTGCCCTTTGCAGTACTTATGACACAAATTGGGCCTCATTACGACCCAAGTGCTCCCGGAATGAAGGGGGCCGGTACGGGACCGGCCCCCTTCATTCCGGGAGCGCGTATTACGAGGTTCCCATTGCGGGATCTGGATCAGACGTCTGGTAAAACCAGACCTCTTCTCCGAGTCCCATGAGGGGAAGAGGGAGGTAACAACGGGACACTTATAATGTGCGCGTTGTTACCTCCATCCCCATTGCTATTGAGCAGTATGTGGGCTCAAATGGGAATGGGGAATGGTTCCTGCAAGGAGGACTTACCGGGTCCTCCTATGTCGGAATGACCCGGTAAAGGAGCTCGGTTTGGAGGCAGCCATGGAGCTAATAGCTAATAGCTCCATGGCTGCCTCCAAACTCGTAATGAGACCCAATATGTGTTCATAGCCTTTGTAATGTGCCAAATCACCACCACAGTAGTCTCAGAGCATCTTGAACTGTTCATGGAGTGGTGTACTGTGCCCCCGGCAGGGGTGCCCAGATCTTAGACTGATGTAGGAAAGAAAATCAGCGATGGGAAGATGACAAGATGTAAAGCGGGAAATAGATGCTCCAAACACAGGGATGGAGGGATGCAAGATGGGAAGAATGCTTTGTGAGAGCATGGGTGGGTGTCGGTCCTGTTGGGTGGACCATGGTTCTGCAAAAGGGATGAGACTGATATGTCCTAAAGTGACATGCCAGGAATATCGCCAAGAAAAATGTAAAATACTACATGTGTACCATTCCCAAATTCAGGCTGAAAGTGTAACATGTCTGCTAACTAATTGTGTTGTTTGTACAGCTTCCTGCTCTTGTAAGTGTTCTCTGTGGATTTGCACCCTGATGCGCATTATAAATAAATAAATAAATAAATAAATAAATAAGTAAGTGCTGGGGGATGGTTAGACTACTCGGTTGAGCCTTGCTGTTTTCAATGATCCTGCACCAGTGAAAACAATTAAAGGGTCCGGATTTCCATGAACTGATCTGGTAATCAGGATATTATCTTAAAAGCCAATCTCATACATGCCGTCATGCACCCTTTTGTGCAAAAGTACTTCATAGATCAAAGAGCGTAACTCCAACCAGCAAATGTTTTGCCAGTATGGGGGCAACAGACGCAAGTCATGACCTACACATAGGGAAGGTGATGCATGAGGATGACTGACAAATGCACAATGTAACTATGCACACATTACTATGCACTCAGCTCAGAACCATGCTACAAGTACTTCAGAAAGAACCTTAAGACCTTGCTATTTAACTAAGTTGCCTCATCTACCTCTACCATACTGTCCTGATATACATCCTACTGTCATGTACGGTATCCATGTAAAAGAACGGAAAAAACGAATGGTAGAATTGATCGAATTTCTGCTGTACCAATATTCTACCATTCGTGACCATTATAGCGAACAAGGGAAGCAGAGGTTGCGGAGGAGCCCCCGCATCCTTGTTCGCAATAATGGCATCGGCGGTGGCGGGGGTGTCCCTGCTTGCAAAACAAGAATGTTTCGCCAAAAAATAGACCCTGCAGCGCCGCTTCCCATGCACGTAAGTGAAGGGAATCGGCGTTGTAAAGGGATGGAGGAGTTGGCGGCACACAGCAAAGTGTGTCGCCATAAGGTAAGGGCAGGGTTCGGGTTGAGAGTTACCAGAAATGTTTGGAGGAGAGAAAATCAAAAGTCATTTTCGTTCAAATAACTTTCGTTTTTTTCTCCCTCGGAAATTTCCGATTCGATTAAATCATGCACAATCTTCATATACTGCTTTGTTGATACTGTTTCACTCAAATAACCAGAGCCCAGATGCCTGCCGGCTTCAGTGCGCTTTACAAATGAAAAATAAATAAATAAATACAAACAACTTATCACTGGATTTGCCAATGGGGACATTCCAAGGGTATGGTCGACGTAGCGGGTGGTCAAACAAAGCATTTGTGGTGAATGAACACTTCTAAGTTTAACGAGTATTTTCAAACATTGGTAAATAAATGTCCCACATTACAAAGCGCCATACAATGAGAGGAAACAAATGAATACTTACCTGCGCAACACGCGTGCGCGTGAGTCCACATTTCTAGGTGTAAGTGCATTTTATTGTGTGTCGAAACAACCCTTTTTCCAGCTGTAAGCTACATTTATTCCCAGGAAAACTTTAGCTATGTTACGATTGTTTTGAAACAGCGCTATAGAAATGCAAAACTAATCACAATTTACCACCACACATATGCGTTAATTGCCTATGGCGTGAGGTACACCAGGCAGAAGTTCTTAACTTTGTAACTCACCCTCTCTATATTAGCGATAGGTTTGTAAATATCATACTCAATTTGGTGAGGAAGGGTCAAAACCCTTTATGGCACGACTAGGTAAAGTATTGCAATGAAAGAATATTTAACATTTTATTTATTTATCTATTTATTCATTTCGTATTTTGTAAAGCGCCACAGTGACATTCAAAAGGTTTCAGAGCGCAAGGGCAAACATGGGCACAGCGGAGGAAGGAGAGGGGAGGTGGTTATTTTTGCGTCGAGAGGGCCAGACCCCAAACTTCCTGTGTCCAGTATACATGATTTTTGACATAGGAAATAACATTGCAGAAACCACAAACAAATGGGGCGTTAGGAACAAGAGTCCACTCAGATTAAAATAGGAGTGAAAATGAAGTGCTGTGTTGATGGTGTGGTATGGGTCCTGTGACATGGTCGAAGTAGACTGATGCTGTGACATGAGGTTAGGGCTGGCTGGGCTCATTGCCAAAAGTTTGCCACAAGAGAAAAGGTTGAATTTAAGATAATTTTGTTACAATTTGAGCTCTAGAGGGAGATTGTTTCAGAGTTCAGCCCTTTGTCCGTCTTCTACCTCCTGCCTTCTTAATGTTGAACTTCGGGAGGGAGAGCTTTTCTTGGTTCGATGAACAGAGGAGTCTTTTCAGAGTATAAACTCTGAATTCCTAGGAGCAGTACTTGGACCTTAGGAGAGGGTGGCTTTGTGAGTAGTGCAGAAGACTTGGAAATTCATGATTTCTTTGACTGGGAGATAGTGTACGAAGCACAGGGCACTTGTGATGTGTTGTTCATTCTTAGGTCTGGGCTGAGGCAGCTACCCGATTTTGGATTCCATGGAGTTTTGCAATTTGCTTCCTAGGGGTGCCCATGTTCATGATATTGGAATAATTGATTTTGAATAAGAGGGAAGGTTTTGCGATCAGGCATTTGTGTTGCTGTTCCAGTGCGGCTGGGTTTGATTTGTTACTGCTGCGATTTGGGGATGAAGTATACATTTGGTAAACAATTATCCTTAAATGTTGAGCATTATTGAAGTGTGAAAGTATGGTAATGTACGATAATGTTTATTTGCGGTAGGGCCCTAGTCAAGTTGGCTAGATTTTGCGCACTGCTGTCATGGGTGGGTCTCCGAGGATGATGATATCGGGGTTTTGGTTCTGTTTAGGGAATGGCTGTTTGCCGACACACAGTTTTGAATTAGTTCCAGATCAGACGCGATATTTAGGAAATTAAGAGCGGTGCCATCCATGGGGATCAAGAGTTTGGTGTAGCTAGCATAGATGGAATATTGAAGTGGTCCATCCAAAGGATGGATGTAGACAATAGAAGGCCAGTGGGGTAGTGAGGAACCCTGCAGAACTCCCTAGGGTTGGTGGAATGCCATTGTGTGGAAAGTCCCCAGTTTTAATGCTGATCTATCCTCATGAAGAAGGAGAACTATTTGAATATTGTGTCTTTAGTACGCATGATGCCTTTGAATCTAGCGATCAAGATATGGTTGTCCAGTGTATTGTAGGCCATGGTGGTCCAGCGTCCCATATGCTCTGATAGATTTAGGAGCAAGAGCGCTGCTGGCTTCTTGGCATCCATATTCTCTAATATTGATTCTCTGTCATCCAATAATGTGATATCTACTTCTGGATTGTCTGAAGTCATATTGCTTGTCGTAGATGTGGTTGTTTGTTACACTGTGTTCTGTGAGTTGTTTGGTTCCTTTATGCCGCAGGATCTTTGCCTCTAAGGCAAGACTTGCTGTGTGTCTGTACTTGGCTAGGATGTCTTTGTCCAGGGTTTTGGGAGAGGTATGATAGATGCTAATGTGAGCAAACACGGGATATGCCCTATTGAGAGACAGAGGGAAGAGCATGGGCTTCTTTGGGTCTTCAAAGTTTCCACTGAGGAAAATACTTTGATGATGGCTGCTTTTTTGACAGGGTCTAAGGTGGTGGAGTCTATAAGATGTCAGATGGTGAAAGATGTAGCCAGATCATCTGGCATTGTGTGGAATAGCTGACATAGAGCCTCATTACGAGTACGGCGGTAACCCTGCCGGTGCTGCTATTGAGTTGGGTAATAGTTTAAGTATGCTTTATCATTTAGTGCTTACTACTAGAGTTTTGCTGCTTCATGGCGCTGTAATAACAGGCGTTGCTATCTCCCACTTTAATGATACTCAGTGACGGGAATTAAGGCAGAGTCAGCCCTTTGGGCTTTCAAACCTGCAATCTGGATTTTGAACACAGGTCTCCCAAGCTAGTGCTTAACTGGCTGACTTATCTGACTGGCTGAACCCTTTACTTACCTCATAGCCAAAAATGTGAAAATAAGTGTGGAAATAAAATAATAATGTAACACTCTAATATTTTGGTACCAAAGCAAACCCTTGCAAACTATGCCTTAAACACCAATATCATTCAAGAAGCTAAAGCCAAGCTGCCTGAAATGAATGCATATTTCTTACTACATTTAATGCTAAACACCCTGACATCCAGACGCAGCCCTCTGCTATGCACTTGAGGGCTTCACCCCCCCACTGGCCTCCTGCTCCAAGTCCCTTGGGTTTGACATCGACAGACACCTCTCATTCAAACAGCATACAGCACGGAAGCCACAAATGGCGTGGTACCAACTTTCTCTCCTGCGGAAAATCAAGCTTTTCATCCAGAACTGTTGTCCAAGCCTTGGTTATCTCGCGCCTGCTGGCAACGCCTTTTTGGAAGGCCTTCCAGCGACTATCAAAGGTGTCAACATTTTTTTAATTGTGTACAAGGTTTAAAAATACCTTACATAAAATCAATATAAAATACATTATACATAATCACAAATTCAGACATTAAATTATTAAAAGGAAAGGAAAAAGGAAAGAAATGGATTGAAATATTGATCTTCCATAACTATCATCAAATTCCATTCCATTAAGTTTATCAATTTTAAAAAGTGGAATAAGGTGTACATCAAAGTTAGAGTTTCTGTGAAGGATCCTAGCCCTCACACAATCTTTTAAAACTAAAGAGGGATCATGCAAACAATGACTAAAACATGCTATACTCCAATTCAATAGGGTTTTACTTTGCATCAGTAAATGTTTAAGGGTTTCTTGAACCAGTTCGCAGAACCTGCATGCTGCACCCACAAATCTACTTGTGATCTGGTGAATAGCAAAGCTCTAATATGTAAGAGATTAAACCGAAATCTCAGCATCATCCTCCTCAGATGAGGTGAGGGAAATTGGACCAAACAGACACTCCTAGCTCCGACTCTCTTATGTTCATTATGAATCTTCGAGTAATGTTTATAACAAGTTACTGCATTGCACTTTCCACACCAATCGAGCCCAATCAAGTATTTTTTGCCTTGTGGTACACTTTCTAACAGTGGGCCTCATTACGAGTCCGGCGGTAACCGTCCCCGAAATTCCGGCAGGTTACCGCCGGACTCGTATTACCATTCCGCCTCCGTGATTCCCGGAATTACTGGGGCATTACGACCCCGGTGACCTGTGAATTCCGGAGGCGGAATTCGGTAAATCCCCATTCCCATTGAGTCCCATAGGACGCAATGGGAATGGGGAAGTGGAAACACCGGCACCATCTCGTGATGGTGCCGGTATTTCCACGTCTGCCTGCAGGCGGGTGGTGTTAAACCCGCCAGGTCAGACCTGGCGGGAATAACACCTCCCGCCTGCAGAACTCGGGATCACCCGATCAAGAAAAAACGGTGGCGGCGGGTTTACCGCCACCATTATTTCCAGACCAGGTGACTCGTAATGAGGCCCAGTGTCTACAAAGCTATACCTTTCCCCCACATATCTTTTCACATTTGATTACATCGTGGAGAAAAGGTCTGCCATCAGCAGAGCTCAACCGTTCATAGAGTAAGTTCCGAGTAGGAGAAATCAGATTCTTACATATGGTGACCTGCTTCCAAAGACGATAACGATCTCAACCCTAACTCATATTGAATCACGGATGTTGGCAAACAAGGAGGAAGGCCTAAGCCTTTCCTCCATATCAAGACTTCCAATCGTGACGGATCATAATCATTGAGAAGTCGGTGTGTCTCTATGTCATACCACAATGCTGCAATCCCTTTTCCATCATAATATTGAACGAGTGGATTTAGGGAAATATTTCCATAACAAGTCAGAAGAAAAAGCATTTGAGCCAGGAATTGTATAGCCCTCTTCTCTAAACCATTCAGCAGTTTCTTTCTACATTGGGCTTGCCGTCACCATAAGCCCCAAGTATTTTAAATCCCTTACAAATTCCAGTTTGTTTTTTGTTATTCAGCCACCACTTAAAAGTCCCAACTTTTTCCTTTTTAGTATTAGTTACTATTATATTTTCAACATATCACTATTATATTTTCAACATATTAATTGCTATATCATTGTTTCAGGTGAAAGAATGCCAGGCGTCTTTGTAACCCAATGCAAGTGTTGTCTAACAATATGACATTGTCTGCATATATGAGGCAGAATAACTTCTTGTCACGCACCTTAGGGGAAACAAAGACAGCTTGAGCAAGCTGCATGCCCATATCTGCCGTGTAAAGACTGTAATGACAGAGTGCTAGAAAACACACCTGTCTCAGGCCACGTAGGTATGCACTCCGAGAAATTACTTTGTATATTCAACCTCACCTGCAAATTGTTTTTGGAGTGACGGTGTATCAAAATATTTAGTAGATGGTTAGGCAATCTGGAGATAAATCGATTCTGGCCATTCACACTGGGATTGCCACTTTGGTCCAGGCCTGTCTCTGAATTTCATCAATTAAATATCCATTAAGGTTTGTGTCCACTCCAATTCTGGACCCCCTTTTTTATATGTGTTCAAATTGTTGTTTTCATTAGACCATTTGGTCAGTTCTTTCAAAATAATGTACGATAACATTTTTGTATCTACGTCAAGGAGGGCTCTAGGTCTATAGTTCATCAGATCTAGTTTGGTACTTTTTAAAAAATAAATCGGCACTATTATTGAAGTCTTCGAGGAAGCAGGGGTTTATTTAGTAGCTGTTACTATACCAAATAATTGATTTAAGAATTCGGCACATAAAGTTAGATTTGCTTTAAATATGCTGTTGCATAGGCCGTTTGCTCCCACGGCCCCGGAGTTATTGGAGTTTGTGATAGACATCTTGATAATATACATTTTAAAAGTTAACTCCCACCTTGCATCGTCCCCTCCCTCTGGTGTTGAACACAAGGAGGCGAAAATAGATTTGCATAGTGTGTTCTCCATGTGGACTCCAAGATTGGATTCTCCTGGAAGCCCCTAACAGGTTTCCGGAATGTAATATCTGACTTCCTAAGTCTTGAGCCAAGGTTCTGCAGCAGATTGAGCAATTTTTGCTCATAAGGTCTTCACACTGTTTTTATATATCTGATGCACCTTACGCAAAAGGTTTCCTTTTAGATCTGACGGACGTAATGAGGACTTAATCTTCCTTACTGATAGCCTCATTCTTTTTAATTCGCCTGGATAAGATTATTAAATTTATGTGGTCTCTGCAACACTTTCCTCTATAGTCACCATGATGAAACGTGGGAAATCCTCAGGTGAAAAGACCTTGCTTTTATACTCCACGAGGAGTCCTCCAAAGTTTTTATAAGACACCTGTAGCTATATTTTTCGGGTGCCAACAAAAAGCACTAAGGTGCCACTTTTATTTCAACTATTTGGGATCAACTTTTACTTAAACCTACGAAAACAATTCTCAAAAGTCGTTTAAAGTACATTATGGTCACTTTCATTTGTAAAAAAAACCTGCAAATGTTTTACATCGATTGAAAATGAGTTCCAAGGTGTAGATGTAATCTATGGACGGGTAGACGTTACCCCTATGCCGCCAGGGCCTCTCCCCATGAAGATCCCCCTTCATATTACCATTCAGTCTATAGAGCGAGCAGTCCTCACAAAATGTTCTCCATTCAGAACCCCTACTATCTTGTTACATAAGGTTGAATTGGTCGATCAAACAGTTGGAATTAAAATCACCTCTCAAAGCGATATAATCCATCCCAACCAAACCAGTCCATCTACACGTGATCTTCGTCAAGCAATCTAAACAAGAGTTTAAAGTGACCTCTGCCTCATTGTAATAACGTTAATTAATAATACATTCATTTGATTCATATTCGCAATAATGTGCAAAGCCAAATTCGCCTGCGTTACATTGTCAAAGGCCATAACAGATGCGACCCAACAAGAATTTCCCACCACCAAAAGAGCTCCTTGAGGCCTCCCCTTTTCTCCTCTACTAGCAGGTTCTATGACTGACCAAAAAACATCCAGGTTCACCGATTGTACTAACCACGTCTCTTGCATAAGAATATTTTGAGAATGTAAAAGAGAACATATTCCAGCATTATTTAATAACCTCGAGTGACCCTGTGTTCTCCATGATAAAATCTTCAACTCCATTTTAGCGCTAAAAGCCCAAACTAGTCTTTGGTGTTTGATTGGCATTACTGGTGAGAATGCCCTGGAGCCAACACCAGTTCTTATCCAGAACCTCATTGGAAGCGGAAATGTGTAACTTTTAAAACATTTGCTACCCACCATTCAAATCTTCTCTGCGACCCAGATAAATAAAGAGTCTGATTATAGATAAATATCAAAACCTTTCTTTTTTAATTCACCTGCCGAGGCTAGAAACATACCCTGATTGAACAGTTATCAGAACTAGATCTGTTCTTCTTTGAGCTAGAAAATAAACCAAATCCAGATCTCTAGATGTGATTCACCTAAGTGAAGGGATCTGCTGAAAAGGTGTCAGTAAGTTGCTTCAGTTCAAACCCATCATGGAGTCTTGTGGAAAGATGACCTAAATCATAATCATAATCTTATCCAGAAATGGATCAGAAATGGATCAAATGTAACCCTCGATCCAGCACACATCACCCCTGTTCCTCAGTTTGCATACTAGATGAATTTGAAGTAGGTACACAATTTAAATTAGCTGGTGGAGAGACTGATTTTGAATGCCTTTTCTTTTGCTTCCTCCATCCCAAAAAAGGAGAGCTCATCAGCTGCTCTGTGTTAGCCGATTTATCGCCTTCCAATTTTGAGCACTCGGTGGAGTCGTTAACTCAGCTGATCTGGCATGATTTTTGTAGAATATTGCTCCAAAGAAACTTGAGGATGATGCTTTTTTTAATTCTCCTGGCCTTTTGATTTGAAGACTTCTAAGGCTTAGTAGCCTGTCTGGTCTTTTCAGGTCGGGTATTCCCCCTTGTTCCCTCATACACAGGCGATACACAGATCACAGAAGGCAACGTTGTCACGTCTGTTTCAGAAAGTAGCTGGGTCAATCTGTCAAACTCTTGTAAAAATGTAATAGAGGGTGGGGAGTCCAGCGGTACCATCAAAGGTTGTTCTCTAAGGGGACTTAGCTTTGCTCTCCCTACCTTGATCTGTGGTGCCACTTCAGGGGCAGCACGAGAGGTCCTCCTAATTCCATAAACCTCTCTGTCAAAGAGAGTAAGGTGTATTGAATGTTATTCAGTAAAGTAGAATGTGTTTTTATTCCGTTACTGATTCCTTCACACAACTTAACAAGCAAATTCAGTACAAGTTAAGTGCCCCATTGAAGGTGCACTTATGTCCTGGTGCGCGGGCCCTCACGTAGAGGCCGGAGATAACATAGGCGAGCTAGAAGAAGCGAGAAAGAAAGTCACATATCATTTTGAATCTCCGGTTGGGTTTGAAAGAGCATGGGTGTAACCGATAGAGCCCCCAGAGAAGAATCTCTCATGGGGACATTCCCAATAGGACTTTCTGTTGGGAATGGGACGGGTTGTGAAAACTCAGCGGTGTAAAAAAAGGCATGCCACGCTGTAATCCAGGTTTGGATAGAGAAATGCTTGTTGACACAGGGGCATCTCCTTCCCTTACACTTCTGGGTTCAAAATAACCTGTAATTTTCTTTTTTATATTTGTTATGGTGAGAGTGGAATCCCAGCCCTCGAGACCGGAAATCTTACGCCTGAAGTCACAGCTGGATCCCTTGTAGGATTAATATTTAAATTATCTTTACAAGTGTGCTCCCTGTTAATTTCCAGCGGTCATGTATCGTCCTGCCCATGGTCTGCGGTCATGTTGCTACTTCATAAGAAATACATTGCTCACGCCACTCTGCCTTCTCCAACTGCTCTAACGTCACACTCTCGCTGCGCTCCACGCGGCTGAGATGTTATGTGCTATTGAGCGTTGAGTCAACAGCAAAGCAGTCCGTAGTGCAACCAGAGGCCAAACAGGAAGGGTCCCTGTTCTAACTGCAGACTCTCGTCGCACTCTGCTGTGCTCCGTGGCTGCAACTTTATGTGCTATTCAACCTTAAGTCACCAGCAAAGCTGTCCGTAGTGTCACCATTTGCAAAACAGGAAGGGCTCCTGCTGTAACTGCACACTCTCGCCCCAGGACTGAACCATATCACCCCAGCCCTCGTCGAACTTCCCTGTCTCCCACTGCAAGCTCATGTCAGCTTCCAATCCTGCTGCAGCATCTACAAGGCTGTCACCCTAAGTCCCCGAGCAACCTCATAGAGAAGGTCAGCATCTCTGAAGGAGGCCTACGGTGATCCACCAGCAGTAAGGACATGTGCAGACTTGAATTCCTCGGATGCAAGAAGGAAGGAACCAAGTCTCTTGAACCTCCTTCCGGTCAACATCAGACTCGCCCCTCTCACTTCTACAGCTCAAGACCCGCCCCTTCAAGGGATGGCTCCTCCCTAAATCCTAGGTCCACCCACCTTACATGAGATTTGGTGATCTGATCCCACTGTTTCCGTCCCTGGTTTAAGATACATTGATGACAAACTGCCGCCCTCCTCTGTCGTTAGTTCCCGAATCCCTTTTTCTCTGTCACCCTCATCAAGTTCTTCCATCTGTTACTGTAAAATGCTCTGTTGCTTCCCAAAGTTAGGTCAGCGCTCAATAAATACCAGAATAAGAAGAATAAGACAGATCTAAACAATATTTCTAAAGCAAAGCGGTTAAATAATTTTTACTTTATCAATTAAAAAACCCTCAAAGATTGTTAATTTTCGATTTCAACAAACGAAGGTTCTGCCTTATTCCTCCCACTTCTAAGGGGTTTGTTAATAGATATGGCTAATATCCAGCTCGCTGGTTCTCAAAATGGTGCTCAAAAAGGAAAATGTAGAAGTTGCAGGGGTTCAAGACTGTAGCCCACAGGTTAGTTCCGCAGCGATCACTTACCTTGCTGAGCTAACTTAGTGACCCTAGCAGAGCACATGTCAGGCAGGACCCCAGAAAGAATTGCCCATTCTGCATCTAATAAAGTACAAGGGTTTGATAAGTTTCATATCCTTCCATTTCATGACTGATATTTCTTTTCTGCAGAGCTAATGTGGGTTTTCGACTGTCCTTAATTACTGAATGCAGCGTGGAATACTTTAATTTCCCCCTCCATCGACCACCAATATCCGTTTGGCCTTTCTCTTCCCTTCTTATCTCTCATCTGGTTGTGTCTGCCTCTCGTTCACACGTTAACCCCTTTAATCCTTGGCCCCCACTGTAATCAGTGCTTATTAGTTGATGTTCAAGTCTACTCTCACACCCACAGTCTTTCGTTATGAAAGATACACATATATGTGTTAAATTACTTTTTCGTGGTCAGATGGGGATTCTGAAGATACACAGGAGCTGTGGTTTCCTGTTTCCTCATTGCTAATGTGTGCCAAAGTATCAGAAAACAGCTATTGCAATCCGAGAGCGTGTGTCTTTGTATTTTTACACACAGGGACACGCGAGGCAGCGCTGTGAGACAGTAGGTAAAATAATGGGTGGGCGTCCAACTGGGGAGGTGTAACGGTATGGTGTCCTATTGTAACATGAAAACAGTGTAGAAAGGAATGTGAATTCAGTAGAAAAATGACCTCTCATAAAGCAACATGGAACTGTTGGTGTTTTTTCAGACTCATATCCGCTCTTGTATTACCGTGTTCTTATCTCTCTGTAACCAGAAAGTCTTCTTCTGACATCACACTGTGACCTACCCCGTGATCCCTCCTGGTTTCGAAGTACAAACAAATACAATAAATAAAATAAATAAATAAATACAAATAAATTCCAGTAAAACAATGTATCATAATGTATGACAACGAATATGAAGGAAGGTCTGTGTGATTCCCTGGCAGGCCATTTTTGGGGGAAGGGAAAAGGAGGTCTGAGCACAAAGTCCCCTGAGTGTTCTGTCGAATACACGCTTCTGTGACAGGAGGAGATGGGTACAGGCAAGGTGGGCGTTGGAAGAAGAGTGTGACTAGTTGTGTGCCACTTTTTGAGATATGCCCCTTCGTGCAGACGAATAACGCCTCATTGAAAGGGAGAAATGGAGGGATAACAACTGTTTAGCTGTTGCATGAAGAGTGGTGAAGGATGATGAGTGCTCTCTCTCAGGGAATGCTGGATTCCTGGGGATAGGACATGATGAGTTCTCTGTCTCAGGGAATGCTGGATTCCTGGGGATAGGACATGACGAGTGCTCTGTCTCAGGGAATGCTGGATTCCTGGGGATAGGACATGACGAGTGCTCTCTCTCAGGGAATGCTGCATTCCTGGGGATAGGACATGATGAGTGTTTTCTCTCAGGGAATGCTGGATTCCTGGGGATAGGACATGATGAGTGCTCTGTCTCAGGGAATGCTGGATTCCTGGGGATAGGACATGACGAGTGCTCTCTCTCAGGGCATTCAGCATTCCTGGGGATAGGACATGATGAGTGCTCTCTCTCAGGGAATGCTGCATTCCTGGGGATAGGACATGATGAGTGCTCTCTCTCGGGGAATGCTGTATTCCTAGGGATAGGACATGATGAATGTTCTCTCTCAGGGCATGCTGCATTCCTGGGGATAGGACATGATGAGTACTCTCTCTCAGGTAATGCTGGATTCTTGGTGATAGGACATGATAGTGTTCTCTCTCAGGGCATGCTGGATTCCTGGGGATAGGACATGATGAGTGTTGAGCATGCTGCATTCCTGGGGATAGGACATGATGAGTGTTCTCTGTGAGGGCATGCTAGATTCCTGGGGATAGGACATGATGAGTGTTCTCTGTGAGGGCATGCTGGATTCCTGGGGATAGGACATGATGAGTGTTCTCTGTGAGGGCATGCTGGATTCCTGGGCATAGGACATGATGAGTGCTCTCTCTCAGGTAATGCTGGATTCTTGGTGATAGGACATGATGAGTGCTCTCTCTCAGGGCATGCTGCATTCCTGGGGATAGGACATGATGAGTGCTCTCTCTCAGGGAATGCTGCATTCCTGGGGATAGGACATGATGAGTGTTCTCTGTGAGGGCATGCTGGATTCCTGGGCATAGGACATGATGAGTGCTCTCTCTCAGGGCATGCTGCATTTCTGGGGATAGGACATGATGAGTGTTCTCTCTCAGGGCATGCTGCATACCTGGGGGTAGGACATGATGAGTGCTCTCTATCAGGACATGCTGGATACCTGGGGGTAGGACATGATGAGGGCTCTCTCTCAGACCATGCTGCATTCCTGGGGATAGGACATGACGAGTGCTCTCTCTCGGGGTATGCTGGATTCCTGGGGATAGGACATGACGAGTGCTCTCTCGCAGGGAATGCTGGATTCCTGGGGATAGGACATGATGAGTGCTCTCTCTAAGGGCATGCTGCATTCCTGGGTATAGGACATGATGAGTGCTCTCTCTCGGGGAATGCTGGATTCCTGGGGATAGGACATGATGAGTGTTCTCTCTCAGAGCATGCTGTATTCCTGGGGATAGGACATGATGAGTGTTTTCTCTGGGGGCATGCTGCATTCCTGGGGATCGGACATGATGAGTGCTCTCTCTCTCGGGGCATGCTTCATTCATCGGGATAGGACATGATGAGTGCTCTCTCTCAGGGAATGCTGGATTCCTGGGGATAGGACATGATGAGTGTTCTTTCTCAGGGCATGCTGCATTCCTGGGCATAGGACATGATGAGTGCTCTCTCTCAGGGCATGCTGGATTCCTGGGGATAGGACATGATGAGTGCTCTCTCTCAGGGCATGCAGCATTCCTGGGGATAGGACATGATGAGTGCTCTCTCTCAGGGCATGCTGGATTCCTGGGGATAGGAAATGATGAGTGCTCTCTCTCAGGGCATGCTGCAATCCTGGGGATAGGACATGATGAGTGTTCTCTCTCAGGGCATGCTGCATTCCTGGGGATAGGACATGATGAGTGCACTCTCTCAGGGAATGCTGGATTCCTGGGCATAGGACATGATGAGTGCTCTCTCTCAGGGAATGCTGCATTCCTGGGGATAGGACGTGATGAGTGGTCTCTCTCAGGGAATGCTGGATTCCTGGGGATAGGGCATGATGAGTGCTCTCTCTCAGGGCATGCTGCATTCCTGGGGATAGGACGTGATGAGTGTTCGCTCTAAGGGCATGCTGCATTCCTGGGGATAGGACATGATGAGTGTTGTCTCTCAGGGCATGCAGCATTTCTGGAGATAGGACATGATTAGTGCTCTCTCTCAGGGAATGCTGCATTCCTGGGGATAGGACATGATGTGTGTTCTGTGTCAGGGAATGCTACATTCCTGGGGATAGGACATGATGAGTGCTCTCTCTCAGGGCATACTGCATTCCTGGGGATAGGACACGATGAGTGCTCTCTCTCAGGGAATGCTACATTCCTGGGATAGGACACGATGAGTGCTCTCTCTCTCAGGGAATGCTGCATTCCTGGGGATAGGACACGATGAGTGTTCTCTCTCAGAGCATGCTTCATTCCTGGGGATAGGACACGATGAGTGCTCTCTCTCAGGGAATGCTGGATTCCTGGGGATAGGACACGATGAGTGCTCTCTCTCAGGGAATGCTGGATTCCTGGGGATAGGACACGATGAGTGTTTTCTCTCAGGGCATGCTGCATTCCTGGAGATAGGGCACGATGAGTGCTCTCTCTCAGGGCATGCTGCATTCCTGGGGATAGGACACGATGAGTGCTCCCTCTCAGGGCATGCTGCATTCCTGGGGATAGGACACGGTGAGTGCTCTCTCTCAAGGCATGCTGCATTCCTGGGGATAGGACACGATGAGTGCTCTCTGTCAGGGCATGCTGCATTCCTGGGGATAGGACATGATGAATGCTCTCTCTCGGGGAATGCTGGATTCCTGGGGATAGGACATGATGAGTGCTCTGTCTCGGGGAATGCTGGATTCCTGGGGATAGGACATGAGGAGTGCTCTCTATTAGGGAATGCCACATTCCTGGGGATAGGACATGATGAGTATTCTCTCTCAGGGCATGCTGCATTCCTGGGGATTGGACATGATGAGTGCTCTCTCTCAGGGAATGCTGCATTCCTGGGGATAGGACATGATGAGTGTTCTCTCTCGGGTAATACTGGATTCCTAGGGATAGGACATGATGAGTGCTCTCTCTCGGGGAATGCTGCATTCCTGGGGATAGGACATGATGAGTGCTCTCTCTCAGGGCATGCTGGATTCCTGGGGATAGGACATGATGAGTGTTGAGCATGCTGCATTCCTGGGGATAGGACATGATGAGTGTTCTCTGTCAGGGCATGCTGGATTCCTGGGGATAGGACATGAGTGCTCTCTCTCAGGGCATGCTGCATTTCTGGGAATAGGACATGATGAGTGTTCTCTCTCAGGGCATGCTGCATACCTGGGGGTAGGACCTGATGAGTGCTCTCTCTCAGGGAATGCTGGATTCCTGGGGATAGGACATGCTGAGTGTTTTCTCTCAGGGCATGCTGCATTCCTGGAGATAGGGCATGATGAGTGCTCTCTCTCAGGGCATGCTGCATTCCTGGGGATAGGACATGATGAGTGCTCCCTCTCAGGGCATGCTGCATTCCTGGGGATAGGACATGATGAGTGCTCTCTCTCAAGGCATGCTGCATTCCTGGGGATAGGACATGATGAGTGCTCTCTGTCAGTGCATGCTGCATTCCTGGGGATAGGACATGATGAGTGCTCTGTCTAAGGGAATGCTTGGTTCCTGGGGATATGACATGATGAGTGTCCTCTATTAGGGAATGCCACATTCCTGGGGATAGGACATGATGAGTGCTCTCTCTCAGGGTATGCTGCATTCCTGGGGAGAGGACATGATGAGTGCTCTCTCTCAGGGAATGCTGCATTCCTGGGGATAGGACATGATGAGTGTTCTCTCTCGGGGAATGCTGAATTCCTAGGGATAGGAAATGATGAATGTTCTCTCTCGGGGCATGCTGCATTCCTGGGGATAGTACATGATAGTGTTCTCTCTCAGGGCATGCTGGATTCCTGGGGATAGGACATGATGAGTGCTCTCTCTCAGGGCATGCTGCATTTCTGGGAATAGGACATGATGAGTGTTCTCTCTCAGGGCATGCTGCATACCTGGGGGTAGGACATGATGAGTGCTCTCTCTCATGGCATGCTGGATACCTGGGGGTAGGACATGATGAGTGCTCTCTCTCAGGCCATGCTGCATTCCTGGGGATAGGACATGATGAGTGCTCTCTCTCTGGGAATGCTGGATTCCTGGGGATAGGACATGATGAGTGCTCTCTCGCAGGGAATGCTGGATTCCTGGGGATAGGACATGATGAGTGCTCTCTCTCAGGGCATGCTGCATTCCTGGGGATAGGACATGATGAGTGTTCTCCTTCAGGGCATGCTGCATACCCGGGGGTAGGAAATAATGAGTGCTCTCCATCAGGCCATGCTGCATTCCTGGGGATAGGACATGATGAGTGCTCTCTCTCGGGAATGCTGGATTCCTGGGGATAGGACATGATGAGTGCTCTCTCTCGGGGAATGCTGGATTCCTGGGGATAGGACATGATGAGTGCTCTCTCTCGGGGAATGCTGCATTCCTGGGGATAGGACATGATGAGTGTTCTCTCTCAGAGCATGCTGCATTCCTGGGGATAGGACATGATGAGTGTTCTCTCTCGGGGCATGCTGCATTCCTGGGGATCGGACATGATGAGTGCTCTCTCTCGGGGCATGCTTCATTCCTCGGGATAGGGCATGGTGAGTGCTCTCTCTCAGGGAATGCTGGATTCCTGGGGATAGGACATGATGAGTGCTCTCTCTCAGGGCATGCTGGATTCCTGGGGATAGGACATGATGAGTGCTCTCTCTCAGGGCATGCTGGATTCCTGGGGATAGGACATGATGAGTGCTCTCTCTCAGGGCATGCTGGATTCCTGGGGATAGGACATGATGAGTGCTCTCTCTCAGGGCATGCTGCATTCCTGGGGATAGGACATGATGAGTGCTGTCTCTCAGGGAATGCTGGATTCCTGGGCATAGGACATGATGAGTGCTCTCTCTCAGGGAATGCTGCATTCCTGGGGATAGGACATGATGAGTGGTCTCTCTCAGGGAATGCTGGATTCCTGGGGATAGGACATGATGAGTGCTCTCTCTCAGGGCATGCTGCATTCCTGGGGATAGGACATGATGAGTGTTCTCTCTCAGGGCATGCTGCATTCCTGGGGATAGGACATGATGAGTGCTCTCTCTCAGGGCATGCTGCATTCCTGGGGATAGGACATGATGAGTGTTCTCTCTCAGGGCATGCTGCATTCCCGGGGATAGGACATGATTAGTGCTCTCTCTCAGGGAATGCTGCATTCCCGGGGATAGGACATGATGAGTGCTCTCTTCCAGGGCATGCTGCATTCCCGGGGATAGGACATGATGAGTGCTCTCTCTCGGGGCATGCTGCATTCCCGGGGATAGGACATGAGGAGTGTTCTCTCTCGGGGCATGCTGCATTCCTGGGGATAGGACATGAGGAGTGTTCTCTCTCGGGGCATGCTGCGTTCCTGGGGATAGGACATGACGAGTGTTCTCTCTCAGGGAATGCTGCATTCCTGGGGATAGGACATGATGAGTGCTCTCTCTCAGGGAATGCTGCATTCCTGGGGATAGGACATGATGAGTGTTCTCTCTCAGGGCATGCTGCATTCCTGGGGATAGGACATGATGAGTGTTCTCTCTAAGGGCATGCTGCATTTCTGGGGATCGGACATGATTAGTGTTCTCTCTCAGGGCATGCTGCATTCCTGGGGATCGGACATGATGAGTGCTCTCTCTCGGGGCATGCTTCATTCCTGGGGATAGGACATGATGAGTGCTCTCTCTCAGGGAATGCTGGATTCCTGGGGATAGGACATGATGAGTGCTCTCTCTCAGAGCAGGCTTCATTCCTGGGGATAGGACATGATGCGTGCTCTCTCTCGGGGCATGCTGGATTCCTGGGGATAGGACATGATGCGTGCTCTCTCTCGGGGCATGCTGGATTCCTGGGAATAGGACATGATGCGTGCTCTCTCTCAGGGCATGCTGCATTCCTGGGGATAGGACATGATGCGTGCTCTCTCTCAGGGCATGCTGCATTCCTGGGGCTAGGACATGATGAGTGCTCTCTCTCAGGGAATGCTGCATTCCTGGGGATAGGACATGATGAGTGCTCTCTCTCAGGGCATGCTGCATTCCTGGGCATAGGACATGATGAGTGCTCTCTCTCAGGGAATGCTGCATTCCTGGGGATAGGACATGATGAGTGCTCTCTCTCAGGGAAAGCTGGATTCCTGGGGATAGGACATGATGAGTGCTCTCTCTCAGGGCATGCTGCATTCCTGGGGATAGGACATGATGAGTGCTCTCTCTAAGGGCATGCTGCATTCCTGGGGATAGGACATGATGAGTGTTCTCTCTCAGGGCATGCTGCATTCCTGGTGATAGGACATGATGTGTGTTCTTTCTCAGGGAATGCTGCATCCCATGGGGATGGGACATGATGAGTGCTCTCTCTCAGGGCAGGCTGCATTCCTGGGGATAGGACATGATGAGTGCTCTCTCTCTCACGGAATGCTGCATTCCTGGGGATAGGACATGATGAGTGCTCTCTCTCAGGGCATGCTGCATTCCTGGGGATAGGACATGATGAGTGCTCTCTCTCAGGGAATGCTGCATTCCCGGGGATAGGACATGATGAGTGTTCTCTCTCAGGGAATGCTGGATTCCCGGGGATAGGACATGATGAGTATTCTCTCTCAGGGCATGCTGCTTTCCCGGGGATAGGGCATGATGAGTGCTCCCTCTCAGGGCATGCTGCTTTCCCGGGGATAGGGCATGATGAGTGCTCCCTCTCAGGGCATGCTGCTTTCCCGGGGATAGGGCATGATGAGTGCTCCCTCTCAGGGCATGCTGCTTTCCCGGGGATAGGGCATGATGAGTGCTCCCTCTCAGGGCATGCTGCTTTCCCGGGGATAGGGCATGATGAGTGCTCCCTCTCAGGGCATGCTGCATTCCCGGGGATAGGACATGATGAGTGCTCCCTCTCAGGGCATGCTGCATTCCTGGGGATAGGACATGATGAATGCTCTCTCTCAGGGAATGCTGCATTCCTGGGGATAGGACATGATGAATGCTCTCTCTCAGGGAATGCTGCATTCCTGGGGATAGGACATGATGAATGCTCTCTCTCAGGGAATGCTGCATTCCTGCGGATAGGACATGATGAGTGTTCTCTCTCAGGGCATGCTGCATTCCTGGGGATAGGACATGATGAGTGTTCTCTCTCAGGGCATGCTGCATTCCTGGGGATAGGACATGAGGAGTGTTCTCTCTCAGGGCATGCTGCATTCCTGGGGATAGGACATGATTAGTGCTCTCTCTCAGGGAATGCTGCATTTCTGGGGATAGGACATGATTAGTGCTCTCTCTCAGGGAATGCTGGATTCCTGGCGATAGGACATGATGAGTGTTCTCTGTCAGGGCATGCTGCATTCCTGGGGATAGGACATGATGAGTGTTCTATCTCAGGGCATGCTGCATTCCTGGGGATAGGACATGATGAGTGCTCTCTCTCAGGGAATGCTGCATTCCTGGGGATAGGACATGATGAGTGCTCTCTCTCAGGGAATGCTGCATTCCTGGGGATAGGAAATGATGTGTGTTCTCTCTCAGGGAATGCTGCATTCCTGGGGATAGGACATGATGAGTGCTCTCTCTCAGGGAATGTCGCATTCCTGGGGATAGAACATGATGAGTGCTCTCTCTTAGGGAATGCTGCATTCCTGTGGGTAGGACATGATGGGTGCTCTCACTTAGGCAATGCCACATTCGTGGGGGAAGGACATGATAAGTTCTCTCTCTTAGGGACTGCTACCTTCCAGGGGATAGGGCATGATGGGTGCTCTCTCTTATGGAATGCCGCATTCGTGGGGGAAGGGCATGATGAGTTCTTACTCTTAGGGAATGCCACATTCCTGGGGATAGGACATGATGAATGCTCTCTATTAGGGAATTCCACATTCTTGGGGATAGGATATGATGAGTGCTCTCTATTAGGGAATGCCACATTCCTGGGGATAGGACATGATGAGTGCTCTCTATTAGGGAATGCCACATTCCTGGGGATAGGACATGATGAGTGCTCTCTATTAGGGAATGCCACATTCCTGGGGATAGGACATGATGAGTGCTCTCTATTAGGGAATGCCACATTCCTGGGGATAGGACATGATGAGTGCTCCCTATTAAGGAATGCCACATTCCTGGGGATAGGACATGGTGAGTGCTCTCTATTAGGGAATGCCACATTCCTGGGGATAGGACATGATGAGTGCTCTCTATTAGGGAATTCCACATTCCTGGGGATAGGACATGATGAGTGCTCTCTATTAGTGAATGCTGCATTCCTGGGGTAGGACATTATGAGTGCTCTCTCTTAGGGAATGCTACATTCCTGGTGGTAGGACATGATGAGTGCTGTAACGTTGTATTGAGAGACCACCCTTAACCTTTCGAGTTCCTCCCCCCAATCAAGGAGCCCTACACAACTTTGCTTAAGTTTGTTAGCGCTGGCCCTACTGAATACTCATATAGAGTCACATAAATCTCCCCCTCCACCCCTGTGCCCACAGTGAGCCAAGAACCAGGCCGGGGTATAGAAAGGACATGCATTTATTTCAATTATAAGCTCAAGTGATATAGGTTTGTGTAATTCCACGCAACACCTTCTTTGTGGCTGAAAACACAGCTTTAATTACCAAACACACTTTTCTGTAGGATGTTACTTTTAAACACACTTTTTCTGCATTTACTTTTGTAACACAGGCACAATAAACTGGTCAAAACTATTTCCCCATGAACCCCTTGTATGTTGAATTTATATAATAAAAATAATATGGCACAATGCTAGGGCATAATCTTCAATTTTTCTGACTGAGAGCTTTAGTGTTAAAACAGAGGCACCATTTTCGGTTTATGGAAACTCGTTCCCCTTCACGGTTTGACATATGGAGTTCCCTCCACACTCAATATGTTAGTAGTTTACATTACAGATTTGTAGAAATGTATATGACAAAAATGACTTCACCAAAATTTAGCTCGGAAATAAGGGTTTATTTTAAAACAAGACATGCATCACACTTTCAGTGTTGGATACATGAGGTCTTACTTTTGCAAATCACTTCTAACCCCAGCACCAAACACCCAAGCATCAATGACATGAGGCACACTTCTGTTCAAAGGCCAGGTCTTGGGAGTTTTTCAGTCACCCCCTCACTTAAAGGCTTGTGTTGGGGAAGTTGGACAGTAAAATCGGGATGATTACAAATTTTGTTTTTCAGACCCCCTTCACTTAAAGGCCCGTGTTGGAGAAGTTGGACAGTTGTGAATTTTCATTTGTGGGGCCATGGGCACCCCTTTGTTAAATACAATGTTGAAAGAGTTGTGACAATTGGAAATTTTGTGATACGATATGGATACCTTTTATTTAAAAGCACGTTTTTGGGACAAGTATCTTTTGGGTTGAAAGGCAAGGTTTGGGGATGGTGACAATTTTCAATTTCGTTTTAGCGTTTAGAAGCATGCAAGGGCATAAGGAAGAACAAGGCAATCTACTAGAATTATTGCATCGACTGCAAAAGAGCGCCTGAAAATATGTACAATGGCACAACATTAAATAATCAGTAGCATTGGTGTACAGTTACTACACTAGACACACTTATTTCTGATTTGTATATCTGTCAAGTACACAAGTATGAAGAAATAGTGTTTCCAATAACTAAACAGTTACATTCCCAAGTCTGCCAAATGTCTAATTGAGAACCAGGGATCCCACTGTATGGAACTTAACTGTGGATGGTCGTAATAACCATGAACTGCAGTTTGAATAGAACACATCAAAATTGAATAGCAATAGTGTCTATTCTGCTGCATTCTGCTCATCCATACAATCCTTGGTAAGTAGGGCGACGACGTCTGCATCCAAGGGTCTGTGCGTTCCCCTGGGGTATCTACTGGACATCAGCACTTTGTGGAGGTGTATGCATGCAGTGACCTCCAGAAAGAACTCCTAAAAGGGATTCATTTCTGAAGTCACTGCATGCATGCATACAACTGCACATTCTCTCTGCTCTATGCAATCGACCGAGGCTCTTGAGCATGGAGCATGGTGGGAAGTAATCACGGCAAATGCCATGGTCCTCTCTCCTGGTGTACACCCCAAACCACCACAGGATGTGGTGGATGGGCACAATGGATGCCAGGAGGATGGGCACAATGGTGGTTGCCATTGTTCTTTTCCACCAAGCTCCATACTCAGGCACAGTATCATTACATCAAAATAAAAGAGGTGATTGCTGAAAGGTTTGGAATTAATCCTAACCCCTGGCATTGCTCTAGGCAATCCTCCAGATCATTCTTCAGCCTGCCAACCCATTACAGAAGGGGAACGCCCATATGCAAATCAGGCTTGGTCCCACCCCAAAAGAGGCAGTCCATCCCAAACTGCTTGGTCACATCCCTTCTGCGCGAGACCACAAGCATCCCCATGCAGGCTCGGGATCCATGTCTGGGCATACCTGTCCCACTCGGGGTGACTTATGCAAAACAAAAGAGGTGATGGCTGGAAGGTTTGGAATTAATCCTAACTTCTGGCATTACCCCAGCTCAGGGGTGGAGCGTGGAGCATCGTGACATAACCTGGTTCCACTGACGGCACAATTGTTGGATATGTGCACTCATAGCTCAAAACTCAGTTTGAACTGAGGGTCCTGATGGACAATCTTGACGCAATACATGTATAACACATGGCAGACCTGTGACGCATAAAGTTTACTACTATTCAAGTTGAGTTGTGACATCACTACACGCTACTCTACTTTGTAAGTTATTATGGTTGAGTGTTAACATCACAAAGCCAGCTGCTAGAACCAGCCCTGAGTATTAAACAGAGCTCTATAAGCACGCAGCTCATGTGATGTTGTGGTTGGCTACAGGGTCTGTAAAGCCCAGCACAACTGTGCCTAGTCTCTCGGCACAACAAAACTGTGAATTTCAGAAACAGTGAGCACGAACAAACGACTAGGGAGTCTAAAGCAACGGTTTATCTATCTTCTAAATGCAATACAATATCTGGACTTGCAACATTGGCAAGTGTAATATAGGACCCTGTAGGGTATACGAACCTTGTTAAAAGGGCATGTGTTCGGAATAACACATATTACAGACTGATTTCTGGGAACAGCCAATGTTGGGCAATTGGCCTCAGGACTGTCAGGTGGCTTTTGATAGAATGAAGGACATCATCTGGATGGCTGATGTCTTGTGATTATGTTATCAGCAAAGCGTTTATTGTTCAAACTAAGGCACCTGGTCGCAAGTAGGATAAGTGCCAGCCCAGTTGAATGCAGAAAGCAAAGACCAACCAATGGCTTTCATCAGTAAGCATTTCTACCTCAAGAGACAGCCATTAAGCAAAGCATTTGGACTTGAACATGTTTAAATCCTACTTTTTTTAGTAGGTCACTCATATGGACTAATGAAAAAGAGGGGATCCAACACTTTCGCCTGGAGAATTCCTCTCCTGTGGCAGGGCATGACTGCAGTACACAAGAACACAAGGAACCTTGCATGGAAAAACAGACAGAAAATGTCATACAAAAATAAAGTAGGCTTTCAAATTCACCAACAGAACAGCAAGGCTTTTATTTTTGACTCCTAGAGCAGGATAAGTGTTCACTAAATTAAATAAAGCCATAAAAATATAATTGTCAGAGAATGCAGAGAATGTATTAATTATATATATTTGTGTCTTCTTTTTTCAATTTATTTTCGATTTCACACAGGTATCCCTATAGGAATGTTTGCTCAGTCCTTGCATATCTCTAGGGTAATCAACATCCCTTTTAGTCTTCTTCTTGCTGATTAGCTCTTGCATTGACCTTGTCTGAACTCTTCTCTGTTCTTCTTCACCTTCACACTCTGGGGAGCCTGGCAGGGAGCACTCTCCTTTGTAGAGCTTGACGGCACTGAGGCGGATCCTGACTCTTCTTCCCTGGAGCTTCCCTGCTCTTGGAGAAACTTCTTGCACCACAAAAGGTCCCTCAAACCATGGTTTATGTCAGCAGCATGTAAAGTTCCAGCAGAGGACTTTGTCCTCTGGGTACAGAGCTAAAGGTTTCAGAACTGTTGTAGCATCAATTTGTTTGTCATCTTCAAAAGTCTTCTTCGACCTCTGCTGTCATGCTCGTAGCTGTCGAGACAAAAGTTAACAGACTTCGTCATAGCCATAAAATAATTGTGCATTTAATTGCAAAGAAAATAGCTGCATTATCTGTGTCAGTGTGCGCTCAAGTGGGAGCAGCAAGAGGTGTGTGCATTCGGCGTCCTGTCACCAGCTCATGAGGAGTCAGGTGATCGTCGGAGCCAGGCTAATTGCATAATGCAAATAGAGGTAAAGGAAGACAATGGAGCCAACCCTTTTTCAGCGTCACTTTTAGCTTGGCAATGTGCTCATTTAGGAGGCCATTGAGACATTGGCAAATGCTGTCCAGTATGACGGGGTATTGCTCCTCTCACTGTTCGCAAAGGGTATCCGGCAGTAAACAGCTCTCCAACTAAAAAATGTACAACAAAGTCTGAAACACGTTCCACCGGGTTTCGTAATAAACCAACACGCCAAGATTGTTGCTGCAAGACATTCTCTTGATGTGTGTGCTGGGTAATGCCGTTTTTCTACTGTTTTTTTAAGCAGCCCTAGAGGCATGGCTGGTTTCCTGGTGCTGTCCTGCCGCCATATTGCATCTGATAAGGAAAGGGAGCACCACCTTAATTTCCATAATTACTGCTCTTCTGTTGGGATTCTTCCCTGCAAATCTGTGCTATCGGCAATGTATTCAACCCCTCTTTTATTACTATATTGCGTGCACGTGTGTATTTGTTCAGTGCAGTCGCAAAATAAGAGATTTCAGAAAAATATACTGCCCTTATTGCTTCAAGTTTGGCAGCCTCATTACCATGAGAAATCAAGCCTGCACCTCTTGTGTGCTCTGCACACTTCACCACAGCGATGGCGGCCGATGGGAGCTGTAGTGTGCTTTTGAGCCTGTCCAAAATTGGTGCATGCTGCACTGGTGTGCCGCCTGCGTGTAGGAAGCCATGCCTCTTCCATCTTGACAGTCCTGCATGTACTGTTGATGTTACGTAGGCGAGTCAGAGAACACCACTACCACCTCGTCCTCACGTGCTTCAAGTTGCAAAATAAGCGCTACCAATTTAGCTGGCTGTGCAGAGAAATGCGATGGCAATCTCATACTTGTCACTGTCTCGAAGTTATCAGTCAAAGTTGCTTTTATTACTGCTGTCCCACTGTGTCGTTCACGTGTGCTAGGGTCTGTAGATGAGGGCCCATCAATTAATAGGATTGTCCTCCCTCCTAAGGCATTCTCTTTAACCTGTGGTATCTCATCATAGTATTCAGTATACTTAGTGAAGTTGTACATATATTCCCTTTGTTGTACACATATTCCTCTTCCTCTACTGGCTCTGCTACAAATGTGGCTGGATTTACCACTTGACACCTGACAATTTTAATAGATGGGTTGGAAATGATTACCTCATACCAGTAGGCTCTCTGTGTGGTCAATTTGCCTTTGGGCTCTTTGAGAATAGCAAATAGGGCATGCTCCACATATAATGTGACTGTGCATCCCATTGTTATGGTGGCAGATTTTGCAATGGCAAAGGCTGCTGCCACCAATTCTTGTTTGCATGGATAACAGCCTCTCATTACTGTATCTAGAATCCCACTGTAAAAATCTATTTGTTTCTGCCCAAGGGTAGTCTTTTGTGCGAGGACTGCATCACTACTCCATTCAAATGGGAAAATAGAAAGAATTCTGCATTGTGATCAGGGATCCCTAATATGGGTGCAGTGCTTGTGGACATTTTTAATTCATCGAAAGCATCTATCCATTTCACTTGCCCAGGCTATGTCGCTGTTGTCCTTCTGTGCACCTTTGAGTCCTTTTGAAAGTCGTCTGACATACGTGCTGCAGTCAAAGACCTATGTCCTGCAGTAATTGCAATAGCACAAGGATTGCTACAATTCCCTCACTGTTTGTGTTGTGGCTGTTAATGTATTCGCTTCTGCTCTTTCGGGGGTCACCTTTCTTCTGTCTTGGGATATTAGCTGGCCTCGGACTTCTTCCTGACAATATTGAATAGTTTCTTTGTCTACCTTGTACCATTTCTCCGCCAACACTGTTATCAACTGTACTGAGTCTCTCCTGCACTGTTCCTCTGTTTTGCTGCACACCAAAATGTTGTCTACTTATTATATTACTGTACTGTCAAGTTGTAAGTTTCCTAAATCCATATGTAGTACTTGGTTAAAGACTCAGGGTGACTCACAGTACCCATGAGGTAAACAAGTATGTTTTAGCTTAATTCTGCGATTGGAAAACAAGATCAAGTCTTGGGACTCCTCATTAAGTAGAATCGAAAATAAGGCATTATTTAAGTCAATAGGAACTCAGCCTCAACTATATTGTTCAGGGGTACAAATCCTGAATAAATCCACATGACTCCCCTGTTGCATTTGTCACTGTGTATACAACCGTATTATATAGGGATTCAGATAGCACTAACATTCCCTGTCTCATTAGAGCGGCAATGGTATCATAAACACCTTTGTCTTCTTCTTTTGGCATTGGGTACTGTCTTACCCATGGTAAAACACCTCCTTGATTCAATTTAATTTTGGCTGTCCCCACTCCTTTCAATAGGCCAAAGTCATATGGACTACTGGTCCCCAATGTGTTTGGTACTCGTGCCAAATTTTTGTGGCGGATGGTCAGTATCTTTTTTATCAGTGACATTCTCTGGGGTATTTCTGTGTTCTCAATTTTTAGCTGATACATGAGACTTATATTAAGAAATACTTTTTCATCTGAATTATTTTCTGTGAACAAGTCTTCATCTGTCAAATCAGTTCGTCTGTATCCCTCATCAAGGGCTACTATTGCCCTCCAATGTATTCCCTCCTCATCAACAAAATCACCCTGTCTTCCGCCACTATTGCTGCTTCCAGCGTTATTGTGATCACTTGCCCTTTCTCCTCAACCATGGGTACTTCTGGTCTGAATAGAAATTCTGAAGGCAGTTCTAATATTCTTTCCTGTGTTTTCAGGAGCCATGCTAGCAGTATGTGTACTCCATAAAGGAATTCTTGCATGTCTAATTGCACCCTTTGTGCTTCCTGACCTTAACATGCTGTTATACATTCTTGTGCATTTACATAATGTATCCCTGGGGTTGAACATATTATTCCCTAGTCAGTGAATGATATTGTCATGCTTAATTTGCTCATCAAATCTCTCCCCATTATGTTAACTGGTGCCTTGCAGCAATATAATAATGGCATGGAATGGTCGTATTCTCCTATAGTGATAGGCAAATCATAAGTAAAGGGAATTGTACGTGTTGCCCCAGAAAAACCTTGTGCATTCATGGCAATGCTTGGCATTGGGTATTTTCCCTCTCTGATACATTACTGAGACACCCCTGTGTTTACAAGGAAGGAGAATGTTTGTCACCTATGGTCACTCCAACCCTCGGTTCTTCTTGTGGGTCTAATGTGACTGATAGGATGGAACAAATCAAGTCTCTGTGGGCTGGCCTTTTGTAATTGGAATTGTTTATTTGTACACTGATAATACACAAGTGAAGTCTTCAATGCGCTTCAAGGCGGGAAGGGAGCAAGGGATTACAGTAGTCAGTCCTGGCCTTGAAGTTTCCGAATTATCTAACAAAAACGTAACTAGCGTACTAGGCCTGAGGCCATTTCTCCTAGTGCAAGTGCATGAAATGTATCAGGTGCAACAGATCAGGGAAGGGAGAGAAAGGGGGACCAAGACAGAACTTACTAGGCCTAGTAAATTCAGGTCATGCAAGTGTACAGACGGAGGTGCAAGGAGGTGGGAGGGGAACAAGTGCACCTAGTCCAGCAGAGCCCTAGGTTAAGTGCAGAGAGGTTACCCCTCTCATGGAACATGTGCTGAAAGTGCAGTGGTGCGGAGCATAGTACAGACACCCAGAGGCGAGTGCAAAGACTGGCGGGGAGCCTGGGACCTGTGAGGCTCTGGAGGTGAGCCAGCCGACTAGTCAGCAAAAGCTGAGCAGAGTTAGGGGACAGATCGAGGAGTGAGGCTGGAGATAAATAGAGAGGGGGTTAGCAAGGGAGAGAGAAAGAAGAAGAGATGAGAATGGTCTTGAGAGGTTTCTGGAACTTAAGGGGCTCCGGCTTAAGGCAGAGAGAGGCAGGGAGGCTGTTCCAGGGGCAGGCACCTGCAGAGGATAAAGATCAACCCACAAATCTCTGCTTGGAAAACCGGCTCACCCGCAAAAGGTTGGAAGAGGCCAAGCAGAGGGCTCTAGAAGGAGAGTATTTAGGAAGAGAGCGTTGTAGATAGTGTGGGCCCCGGCTCCAGAACACCTTGTGGACTATGCAGAGGGTCTTGAACTTGATTCTAGCAGCTACAGGGAGCCAGTGGAGGGATTCCAATGCTGGAGAGGTGCAGTACCTAGGCTTGAAGGCCAAGGATAAGTCTTGCGGTTCTGTTCTGGATGAGTTGTAGTGGACGGAGAGTAGAAGTAGGAAGATTTAGAAAGAGGCTGTTGCAGTAGTCCAGCGTAGAGAGAACCAGGGCTCTGAAGACGGTGAGCCTTTGGGGGAAGGTGAGAAAAGGTAGAATACCTCTGAGGAGGTACAGCTGGTAGAGCGACTTTTTATAGATGTCCGAGATGTCAGAAGATAAGGAGAGAGTGGAGTTGAAAATGACGCCCGGATTGTTTGCCTCACAAACAGGTGAAGGCACAGGGCCAAGGGAGGCCGGCCACTGGGAAATTTGGAAAGCAGGGGTAGGGGTCCCAATGAGGATGATCTCTGTTTTACTGGCATTGAGACAGAGATTGTTTGCAGCACACCAAGACTGAATTGTGAACGGGGAGTCAAGAATGAGCAAGGAGGAGGAAGAGGCAGAGGATAGCCTGAAGGAAAGCTGAGTGTCATCCGCCTAACACTGGAAGTTAGAAGTGAAGGTAGAGATCCTGTGGGCCAGATACAAGTCCAGTCCTGTGCTGTTGAAAGGATTTGCTCACACTACTCTAACACCACCTATTATAGGTGTGGACATCTGTGGCAATATCTTTGCGTTCTATGGTGCCACTGTATTCTGTTGTACATGTATTTTCGTCTGCATCAGTATCTGCTGTGAATGCAGTGCAATGTGGTGCATTTGCATTGGTGCTTGCTGTGCTTGCATTGGTGCTTATTGCATTTGTCTCGGTATACCTTGTTGTGTGGATTGCATTTGTGGTGCTTGTGTCTGATACTGTGTGTGATCTGGGGAACAATATTCAGGTGATTCTGTACTATATGGTAGTGAATATGTATTTCCCCTCGTGGGTTGCCAACTGGCCAGTTCTGTTGCATTCCCCCCTGCTTCTGCATGTCATGTCCGGGAAATGTGACCCATCTTACCACATGTCCAACATTGCTGTGTCTGCCCTCCAAACCTGTATTGCCCTCCATTGAATCCTCCTCCCTGAGGAGCCTGAAACCCATACCCTCTGTCTCTGGGAAATAGTTATACTCTCCTCTTCCTACAAAGGTTCTGTTAGCTGCCGGTTGTATCTATTGTGCCCCTTGTTTGTTAAAGGCTTCCCCTCCACTGGTCAATACTGCCCCTTCCATTGATCATTTTGACAATTTCTTCAGCACTAGTTTTGCTTCCTCCATATTTCGCTCATCCTCTTTTTGTGCCCTTCTCTTGCTTTAATCGACAATGGTGAACAATAGTCAATTGAATCTCTGCCCATGGCTTCGTTTCCATCCCCACAACCTTTTTCAATTGCATTTGCACTGCATCAGGAAGCCTTTGGCATAGGATATGCTACAAAGGTGTTACATTATTGTCCCACGGTTTTCTCGTTTTCTGAATTTCCTGAATATACACCGTCGGATCTTCGTCCGGTCTCATTTTACACGTCATAATAGCGCTCTTGTGGGGTGAGTCTGGATATTGAACCCAAAGTGCCCTCCACACATTAGCTAGACAATCATTAAGGGTGCTCCGTCATGGTCAGTGTTTTGTGCAGTCACTTCATGATAGTCTGCCCATGTCCAAATGTCGTCTGACCTCTCCCCCAATGTAACAGCAAGCAAGCGTTTTCTGTCACCTACTGCTAACGTCATTCCCTCTGTCATTCTTTCTAATTCATAAATCCAGTTTCCTGCTCCCAAGGTCAGGGTTGGGAGTTTGCAAACCAAATTATTTTGTCCATTTGTAGCCACAGAATATGTTGTAGCAATCCTCCACCTTTCTCTATTAAGGGGAACTCCCTGCGCTCTGTCCGAACATGCTTACTTTCTTTTGCCCCAGTAAATTGATTAACCTATTTACATATGGGGTTCTCTCTTCCAGGCTGCTCGATCACATTTTCATATGTCTGGGATATTCTACAGGATACGGTTACCTCCTTTCTGGTTCTTCCAAATCTAACCACGCTGTCTCTCTCCATATTCTAGCGCTTGCAGAAGGGGCTTGTGCAGCCTTTTCATCTTCGTCCTCATCTATAAATATTGTGTCATCGCCTCATCGTCCTCCCTGTCTTTAAAATCCAATCTCCAAAGGGGACTCATTATAGAAGTCCCACTCATTACTTTCTCCAATACTTTCCTTCCTTCATTTTGTGGAGACCCTTTGCTACTCTCCATCATGTTGTTAATACCATCCCTTCTGCAACTATCCACTTTACTTACCCTAATATGTATGGCTCCTTCTTTTCATTCATCTGGGAGAGTATGTTTCTCAAGGATTTCATCTACTTCCTTGCAACTTCTCTCTGAGCTCCTTTCTCTTTCTCTCTGTCCCCATCTTTCGTCCTTCTGCTTATCTGGGAACGTACATCCACTGATAATCTGATCAACTTCTCTATATTACTCTGCTTCTTTTTATTTCCGTTACCTTTATCTGTTCCTCTCTTCCTCCTTCTGTCTTTCTCTTAACCGATCTACATCTCTCCATCTTTCCCGCTCACTCGCTTCTTCTCGTCTCTTTTCCCTTTCTCTATCTTCTTCATTCCTTCTCTTTTTCTATCTCCTGTTCCTTTTTCTCTTCTTCTTACTGTTGTATTACTCTTACTTCCCTTTCTCTTTCTTTAAAGTCATCCATGCGCTTTCCATCTAGTTTAAGCATATCTGTCCTCTGTAAGGAAATCATGGTATCACACAGTGAAGACAGACACAAGTGATCACAGTTCAAGGTTGTTTATTGAACTTCAAATGGGTTGGTTGGACATCTAAACCTAAACCTAAGAATGGGACCAAGCTACGACCATACAATAATAATGACGCAGTCCTAGTGGAGTCTATCAAAATAAAAGGACCTATACTAATAAACCTATTGCCAATCCTTACTTCTATAACACAAATGGTGTGGGATAACAATGTTATGCAAAAGAAAAGTGTTCAAGAAAGAATATGTCAGGATGGTTAAGAAGTTGACTCCCCTTTCCCACGTTTTCAGCATGGGGCAAGGCGGCACTTGCAAGCTCTCGCACACACTCTGGCTTCTTGGCCATGAGGTAACAGGTCAACACAGTCTCTCTTCCAATGCAATGATAGTATCTTATTGGAGAGGGCCTGGTGTAACAAACCAAAGACAAAAGTTCCTTTCATTTGTTCGGGTTTTCACATTCACAAGTTCACAACTGGTCTCCCTCGTTCAGGCTCGGACCACGGGTCCCCATTGTTTGGGCTCAGACCCCTTTTCCACAGTGTTTACAAATGGTCTCCCTTGTTTGGGGTCGGACTATGGATCCCCCTCATTCGGGCTCAGATCCCTTGATATCAGAATCAAAGACTTTCGAAAGTGCAATGTGTTTTATTTAAACCGTCGCAGGACCACATCGATTCACTTCACACAATTGTTCTCATCAATCTTCTACTTTCGTTTCTCTTTGTGGGATACCTTATAGAGGCTTTCGATTGAGCACATTCGTGGTGCTGGACCACTCTGTCAAAGGTGTTGCATCTTTCCTTCTCAAGTCAAACATTCATTAGAAGTTTAGCTTTGCTTGCGTCTTTCATCATACGCATTTAACAATGTTCATTCCATCGCTCATTATACAATGTTGCCACTTGCAACCTTGATGTCAAAACAGACCAGTCTTGTTTTGGTCTCCTCAACTCACCAGCTGTGTTGATCTCTTTGTCGCTTCTTTGATCTTTGAGCCAAGGACGATACCACAGCGTCTGCTGCTCCTCCCCGCCTTGGTCAGTTATCCGGGAGGGTCTTTGGTATCTCCAACACACAATGCAGGATTCTTCAATCTGGTTTCCCGGCCTTATGCTTCCTGCCTTGAGGGATTCCTGAAAGTAATGGCGTCTTGCTGAAAAGGTCAAGGGTGATTCCCTTCTTATGACCCTCCTTGGTTTGCCGTCTTTCATCGCTCGTTCAGCTGTCGACCCGAAACTGCTGTACCTTCATGTGCTTTGCCTTACTCAGAGTGTGCTCTTGTGCTCTGCCTTTTATCTGTGTGGGGAAGTCTAATAGCAGTCAGGTGTGAGTGATTGTTAGTAATTGCCTGACCCTGCCTGACCATAGTAGTGAGAAATGTCAGGGTCACAGCTTGGTGTGAGTCTATTTTCTCCCAGAGCAGGCTGTCCATGTAAAGGTGTTTGTGCAGGAAAAGGGGGTTGAGGGGGGGGGGGCTTAGAGTTTCCTTATATCTTACCTGGTAGGATGGGGTAAAGATGTTACATAGAAGAGAAGGATACCACTTTTCACTATCAGGTGTCCGACTCCCACTCCCCGAAGACTGCTCACCCAACTGATCCTCCCGCATTGGTCCACCCCCAGGGTCTGGATCCAAAGGCAATGACCGTGCCCTGGCCACCTGGGGTGAGACACCTCTGGCACACATCCAACCCACTCATTTGGCATCATCATCGTCTCGTCTCTGTCACCCTGCCTGTTTCTTGTTCTCAGTACCTTTTGTTTGGCTTCTGCCACTGTTGCCTGAAATCTCAACGCTCGTCATATTCCACGCTTGTGGAGTATACCCAATCATAACATGTCACAGTTTACCTTGCCGGTATGCCTTTATCGATATTCTTACCAATGTTTGTTTCAATTACCTTTAACCCCCTTCTCACAACCTTGACCAACAATACTTTCCCTGTGCGCCTCTCCGTGAGACCACGCGTACTGCATCACCAAATACTCCAAAATGACACCATATACTCTGTTTACACCTCAGGCAGAACCAATTCACTGCTCCTGCACCGGACCACACCCTTCAGGTCCAAAACCACACTTTATCGTCTGCCACAATATACAACAATATACACACAGTTCACCTTTCACACAACCTAAACTTCCCTATAACACAACGCTGGTCCCAGCAATCCCTACACAAATAACTACACCACACATACAATGCGGCCATCTCCCCAACTCCTGGTGAGGTAATCTTCTCTCATCAACATCACCTTGAAATGAGGAGTCCTACGCAATCTTCTGTGACCTTGTCCCGGGAAATCTCATCACCATTAATACCTCATACATGGTGTATTGCGTAGTAAAATGCTACCTTGTAGTATTTCATCATCATCAATCCTTTATTTTACCACAATTCCCACAATAGACTAACAATTGTTACATTCAGATATCGTCCCTTGACCTTGTGGTCCAGGTGGAGGAGAAGGGTGTCTGCTGTCTACCTGAATTCGGAGTCTTCCAACATGGCCGCCGGAGTGCCCTGTGCAGTTCTAGTCTCTATGGAGGGCGCTTGCCAGGTGAAGGCTGTAACTCTTGCATCATCCTGGAGCAGCTGGCAGCCAGGATATGAATCTTGGAACCAGGAGACACGGCACGTTGCTTCTCTCTCGCTATATGCTTGTGAGTTACATTTTTCTCTATACTGTCCTCTGCTTCTGAACCCCAGTCTCTCTTTAACTCCTTTTCTGCTCTGTCCCAGAGCGATTCTTTCCTGATACTTCGTGTTAAGACGGATTTCTGAACACTGTCCTGGAGGCGCAGAGGTTCAGAAGGCCAACCTAATTACTTGGAACAGGGTAACCTCTGGACAAGCCAGACCAATCAGGGTAGCGATCGCGGCGGTCAAGACTAGGTCTCAAGAGGGGTGAGGGTGACTGAAAGCCCGCAATGAGCACACAAAGCAAGGACACTTACAAATTACTCCAAACAGGTGTTATATTAAAAATATATACACATTTATTCCAAGGCCTTTGCAACAATGACCGTAGCGAGAAATCACAATAAAACTCTAGTAAACCAACACATACCAAACCAATACAATATATATACAAATACAAACGAGTCTAAAGAGTTAGACGCACGAAATGTATAGTCCACCTAGAAGGGGAGGAAAACAGGCAGTGCGAAATAATAATTAGACCCAGTCCGCCTTCAGAGGTACCTAACTGAAAGGAAGTCCAAGCCCTACGAAGAGTAGAGCCTTGTGCTTTAAAGTACCTGCACACGCTGGTGCCAATGGGCAAAAAGGGGAGTCTCTTCGAGGGAATCAGGCAGTTTAGTTCGGTGAACAAATGAAGATGAACAGAGTTCCGCGACTCAAGCGCAGCCTCCACTGTGGGCAGAAGCAGAGCGCGAATACGGAAAGGCGTGCTGTTTGACACAGCGGGGAAAAGCTATGGGCTCCTGCAGGAGGGCGACCAGTTCCTAGCTATGCTACTCACCGGTCCCCGATGCAGGCAGACCCAGGCTTCTCCGCATCAGTTTCAGTGCTGGCAGGTTCAGGGGAGCAGGGGACGTCTCGTCGTCATGTAGATTCTGCAGCAGCAGAGTTGAGTTGAGGGCGTCCCAAATGCAGTGAACCCGCACAGTTTGTTACCACAGCAGGGCAACGGAGCGGCCGTGTGTATCTCAGCCAAATATACACTACTCACTTCAGACCTGGGAATGCCAAGTGTACGAATCGTGTGAGAGTGACAAGGACTCGAAATACAAAACAACCTGACGGCGGTCACAGAGCAAGACTCCTGGGTAGGCTGGTCAGTCTGCTGGATGGCCCAGAGACACGTCCGAAGGCTTACGTGCAGGAGATGGTGAAGATGCCGAGAATAGCTGTCCCCGCTATTCCAAGGGTCGAAGTACCAGTACAGGCCTTCTGGTTCGATCATAGGTAGAAAGGGTTTCACAGAGCGACAGCAGTGCAAAGGAGAAGTCCTTCAGCGGGTCACCAGCGATTCCTCGGTTCAGCCTTGTGGTTGCAGGATACTTGGCTCCTGTATTCCTTTGTTCGTGAGAACTCAGGAGATCGACCTGGTAGTGGTGTTTCCAGCCTCCTCTTATCCACGGTTCCCTTTGCGCCAAAACGGAGTGGACCCAATGGGAGATCTGCTCACAAAACACTCACACCGTACGTGGACCTATCACGGACCACGGTGGTCCCAGGCATTCATACCACACTAGACTCTCTGGCACCCAGGATGTGTATTGGGACCAGACATCCCAGCCCACATCCTGGAGGCACACACAAGGCCTGTAGAAGCCCGCGAAAGCATCTGTGTTTCGCGGGAAAGTACATGCCCAAAAGGCACCGGGTTGGCTCGACCTGGGGAAGGTGAAGGGGGCAAGCCGGTCAGCGGACAGGACAAAGAGCCTCGTGGTCTGGCCATTTTTGGAGCCAGGCCACGATTTTGGGCTAAGCGTGAGAAACGCGCTTAAAACGCCAAAAGGAGCTCAAAAACACAAGAAACGATCGCTGCCACCAGTCCCGTCCGTGATTCACTTGCACCGATCATTCACAATCCAAAAAGAGTATCTTGGGCCTGTAGAAGACTAGAGACCCAAGAGAGCAGTAACTTAGCTTATAGTGCCCTCTTGTGTCATGTTGCACGAAAGCTGCAACATGATAAAGAAACTACGGAAAACAACGTTCCCCGGTACTGACTGTCTTAAGGGCATGTCAGTTTCCCCGTAAGAATGGAGCGAAAGCCCAGAGGAGTGCGGTAGAAGGCTGCACTTCTCTGGCAAAGTCTAGATCATGGTGAAAACAACAGCAAAAAGTTTAGGGGTTGCCACATGGAAGGAAAATTACCCACAATTAAGAAATCTTTCCTAACACTTCGTACCAAAGCCCACCCATCTCCTGCCTCAAAGTCCCTAGATCCAGCTAGACGTTAATTGTACTTGCATTTCCTCCAGAGCTTGCTGGACCTTGTAAGACTGGTACCATTATTGTTTTCTCTTCTTGCAGTCCTCTTCTATTCCAGACCTGTAATAGACTGATCCTTGACCTAGTGAGATACAGCGAACACCCGAAGCCGACCAAAGCTTCTAATACGGATCCTGCCAACACAGGGTTTTTTCCCTTTCGAGGTTTTCCCTGGAGTCGCTACGTGCTGGCTCAATTGATGCCCAAAGAACAGTAGAGATTTCAGGAAGGGATGTCTAGTCACCAGTCTGTGGATCCTGTCCCTGTGAGTACTTTTTGTCTTTCAAATTGCACCTGGAGCATTAAAGTGTAACAGAAAACAAAGCCCAAAAAACTAAAGGTAAGAAGTAACACAATAGATCAGATGTAGCAGCTGGTGTCAACAGTCCAGAATCTGACTTTAGAGGTACATAACCTCAAGCAGGAGAGTCTGGCTCTAAGACAACAAATGGCTAGACCCCCTAATGCCACTGAACTACCCCCTGGACCTCTAACAGGGGATACATTCGATGGGAATCCCCATGAATTAAAAACGTTTCTTGATCCATGTACCATACAGTTTGCATTTAAGGCGGCGTACTTCCCAACTCTCAGAGATAGGATAGGCCACATGATTTCCCATCTTACTGGTGCTGCACTTACGTGGGCCATCCGTTTAGTCACTATCAATAATCAGATACCAGATTCACATCCTGCCTTTGTAAATAGTCTGAAAACTATGTTTGAAGAAGTGACTATCTCCGCTCAAGAACAACTCTTGGACCTTAGACAAATACATCACCAACTTTAAGCAGATGGCCACAGATAAAGCCTGGCATGATGACCCCTTGATCACCCTGTTTAGACATGGACTAAACGAAGATATAAAAGACGAGATCTCTCATATTCCCCGGGCAGCTAATTTAGCTGAGATGATCTCTCTTACTATGCAGCCAGACAATAAACAGCAGGAACGTTTCTCAGAACGCAAGAGAGGCAGACAGGGGAAGGTACCCACTCAAACAACCAAGACTCCCATAATACCCATAACCCAAAACGAGCCTATGCAACTCGGGATGGCAAGGGGCCCCTTGTCCATAGAGGAGCGGAATAGGAGAAGGACATCAGGATTAGGTATGTACTGTGCAGCCAAGACACACTCGGTAAATGAGTGCCCTTTGGCACTTCCAAGGTACTTGGGAAACACCAATTCCCAATCACAGGGGAACCCACGATTAGGGAAAACAGCATGGCTTCCCAGGAGTTAAATACCATCCCATCCACCCAACGCACCTCAAATTGCCACATGGTGGACTACTGCACGGGGTTCCGGACTTGATAGATTCTGGGGCAGCAGGTCTCTTTATTGATCATACATGGGCTGTCACCAACAAGATGTTTCCAAGGATATAGAAAATCCTGTAGAAGGAGTCAATGGGACACCCCTTGTTTCAGGTCCCATCAGAGAGCAGACAGAAGCAGTGCATATGTCTATCTCCTCACACCAGAGGAAGTAACCTTCAATATTATCAAGGCAGCTCATCACCCCATCATTTTGGGGATCCCCTGACTTCAAGAACACAATCCCTACATTAATTGGACAGCAAATATGCTTTTTTTGGGATCTGAACATTGTGTAACACATTGTTTACCCTCCATGACTCCAGGGCCTCGGTGCATATCCCTTCCTAGCATTGACACAGAGACACTGAAGAGCATCCATGAGATAGAGCAACTTCCCAGCAATACAGGCAGTATTTTCTGAAACACAAGCAAAAGAACGTCCCCCACACTAACGGGATGACTGCGCCATCAATTTGATACCTCATCAACCCATTCCATTTGGTAGAATGTACATGTTATCAGAAAGAGAAAAGGTTGTGCTGAAAGAATACCTCCACGTGCATTTACAGAATGGTCTAATCTCTGAATCTGTCTCCCCTGCGGGAGCCTCTTTATTTTTTATACCATAGAAGGACAGGGATGAGTTAAGACCATGCATTGATTATAGAGGCGTGAACAAAATCACCATACCTGATCGGTATCACATGCCATTAATCCCTGATATCCTTGAGGCAGTTAAAGGAGCAGCTCTTTATACAAAGCTCGATCTTCGAGGTGCGTACCACCTTATCCACATCAGTGGATGAATGGAAAACCGCCTTCCATGCCACCTTTGGACACTTTGGATATCGAGTGATGCCTTTCGCACTGTCAAACACCCCAGCCATTTTCCAGCGTTTCATGGACCACTTGTTTTCGGACCTCCTTCTTCACTTTGTAGTCATATACCTAGGTGCCATCCTAGTGTTTTCTAATCATCTCGAAGAGCACTCGACGCAGGTACAAACAGTTTTGCAGCATCTGAAGGACAACCACTTGTATTGCAAGAGGTCACTTATCCTGGGTACGTATTATCCTCGAGGGGGTATTTATAGATCCCAACAAGGTGTCAGCAGTGCTTGAATGGCCATCCCCAACCTCTGTAAAATAATTACAGTGTTTCTTAGCATTCACTAATTTCGACTGGAAATTAATCTTGGAATATTCACGCTTCACCATTCTTCTAACTGCTCTGTTGAAGAAAGGAGTAAAGTACGCCTGGACAGACGCCACTAACAAAGCTTTTGCGGCTCTGAAAATGGTCTTCTCCACAGCCCCTGTGTTGAAAACCCCAGATAAAGACAAGGCTTTCATTGTAAAAAACCAATGCCTCTTACGATGCCATAGGAGCTGTGCTCAAACATGAATCCAAGGAAGGAGATGAATCCCCTCTGGCATACATGTCAAAGACCTTATCAGCAGCAGAACTGAACTATACAGTCCTTGAAAAAGAATTACTAGCGATAAAAAGGGTGTTCAAGGAATGGAGACACCTCCGTTTGGGCTCTAAATTCCCCATCGAAGTCAGAACAGACCATCAGGGCCTGAAGAGCCTACAATATGCAGAGATACAAAACAGTCGACAAGATTGTTGGGCCTATTTCTTCTCTCCATATAATGTCCTTTTTACTGTCATCCTGGGACGCGCCAAATTAATGGTGGATGCCCTATCTAGAAAGTCACCATCTCAACCAGAGCGGTTATTCCCTAGAATGACATTTATCCACATGATTAGAGATTTTTTTCAAACCATATGGCAAGACACCCATCCACAGGACCCGGAATTGCAGATTCTATCCAGGAAGTATAAATTGTCTACAGAAGGGGTAATGTGTTTTCACGACCAACAGGTCCTCTTACCCACAGCAAAAACACAGAAGGAATCCTTACCCATGTGCCACGACTCACTGATGGCTGGACATAGGGGAATCAACGGAACTTTGAAACTCATCCAGAGACACTTCTGGTGGCCCGACATGGTGAAGGCTATCGGTGACTATATTTCATCATGTGTAGTGTGTCTTCAGTCCAAATCTTTCCACCATTCACCATTGGGTTTCCTAGCTCCCTTTGATCTACTCAACCGCCTTGGCAGTATATATCTACCGATTTTGTGGTTGACCTACCAGAGGCTCAAGGACACACCACTATAATGGTCACTATTAACTATTTCACTAAAATGGCATACTTTCAAGCTTTGCAAAGGGTACCTACCACTGCCCAAATGTATAGTATATCTATTGATGCCAACTTCATTCGTTATGGCCTCCCAGAGTTATTGTGGCAGATCGGGCTCCACAATACACCTCAAGATATTGGAAACATGTCTGCTCTGCGTTTAACATCAAGAGGGCCTTGAGTTTGGGATACCACCCACAGACCAACAGGCAGACGGAGAGACTAAATCAGACACTGAAATGTTATTTACAATGCTTTGTATCAGCAGCCCAGGACAATTGGGCGGATATACTACCTATGGCCGAGTTTGCATATAATAACGCACTGCATTCTTCGCTGGGTAATAGACTGCTGGGTAATAGACATGTCACCCAATCTGCTTCCCTTCCTCTCCTTCCTCATTGGCTTGATTACCTGATGTGGATGCTTTGGTACATGGTATCCAATAGGGTCCAAAGCGTGCTCTGATGGCCCTATCTGCAGCTCAAGAACGCAGCAAGTGGCTCGCAGATTGACACTGATCAGTCCCTCTTTTGTTTGGCCTAGGTGACAGGGTTTCATTATTTGACAGTTTCTATATCACCATTTGATACCGTCCAAACTGTTTCTAAGATTTTTTGACCTTTTCGAAATTCTAGCTACCAAAGGTCCTGCAGTCCTCCCACTGAAATTACCTGCTACCTGGTCCCATTTGCAAACAGTCTTCATTGTATCCCAGCTACGAAAGGACGTTCCAGATCATTTTCAGAGACAGTCCTGTTCTTGTCCTCCTGTTTCAACACAGTCTGGTACTGAGTATGCGGTCTCAGAAATCTTCGACTCCAGATACTTTCATGGTCGCCTCCAGCACTTGGTTGACTGGAAAGGGTACACACCAGCCGACCGGACTTGGGAATATTCCTCTTCTGTCCATGCCCTTCATTTAGTCAGGCTGGCTCACCGCTATCATCCTGGCAAACCGGACATGTCCCCTCTGGGAAGGGGGCATACTGTTACATCCCGATATCATCCCTTGACCTTGTGGTCCAGGTGGAGGAGGAGGGTGCCCTTGGTGTACTTGAGTTCTGAGTCTTCTAACATGGCCACTGGAGTGCCGTGTGCAGTTCTAGTCTCTGTGGAGGGGGTGGGCCAGGGTTAAGGCTGTCACCCTTGCATCATGCTGGAGCAGCTGGCAGTTGGGATATGAACCTTAGAAGGAGGAGACACAGTGCGTTGCTTTGCTCTCTCCATGTGCTCATGAGTTACGTTTTTCTCTATACTGTCCTCTGCTTCTGAACCCATGTCTCTCAATAACTGCATTACTGCCCTCTCCCAGAGTGTTTCTTTCCTGATACTTTGTACCGAAGCTCGCCCATCTCCTGCCTCAAAGTGCCTAGCTCCAGCCAGATAGTAAATGTCTATCTCTCACATACTACGGATCTGTAATAGACCAATCCTAGTCCTAGTGGGAGAGAGCGAACACCCAGAGCACACCAAAACTTCTACAACTGTTCCTGCCGACACAGGGTTTTTTCCCTTTCAAGGGTTTCCCTGGAGTCTCTACGTGCCGGCTCCATTGGTGCCCAAGGAATAGTAGAGATTTCATGGAGGCTCTTCTAGTCACCAGTCTGTGGATCTCGTCCCTGTGAGTACATTTTGTCTTTCAAATTGCACCTGGAGCATTAAAGTGTAACAACAATTCCCTCTCCCGTTTCCGTTTTGCCAGGCTGATGCTATACTTATTTTTCCATGGATCAGCTGAGGACCTTCGGTATCAAGTCTCCCCTCGATCACCAGCCACGCTCTGCCCTATTGGATGTCCCATGGGGATCGGACAGGAATTTTCTCATGGGGTCTCTTGTTGACCTCTCTCAATTCATGCATAATACCACTCTCCACAAGTCACCACATGGTTCTTCGGGCCACAGCGGTGAAACCCTTGACAATCCGACGTCTCCTAGCCTACCATCCTCTGCTACAATCTGTAATGATGGCCTGGAAAACCCCAGATTGTGCAGAAAGTGCGGAGCCAGTAAAACCTAGACTCAATGACGGAAATAGTCAAAGTGAAAGGCAAATCCCGCTTTATTAACACTCATAGGTTCTCATACAAAACAACAGATTATAAATCCAACTTTTGTCATAACCTACGTCATACGACAATCTCGGTTACAAAAACCTACTGGGTTAGGGGACTGGTTAGGGGAATTGACTATATTCACATTAAATACAGGCTGGTCTTCTAATTGGATATTACATATCAGTTGGCTCCACCTGAGACCACTTCTAAATTGATAATTGTGAATACATATCATCTCTAAATTACATGATTGGTTGGTATTACATATACTGGGTGGCTTAACATTGAGGGCCCTGATTGGTTGGCATTCTACGTTCCAACCTTGGGCGACTGACAGGTTGTCAACACATGAGCCGAAATGGGAGCTGGGGAAGAGAGGTCCACAAACTGCTTTCCTTTCAATTTAAAAAGATACTATCCCTTATTCCTAGGCCATGAGCCCGAGCGACTTCTTTGTAGTTAATCTTCTAAGGCGCCTCATGTCTGGGAATCCACTCAAGGTGTGAGGCAGGTGACCTCTCTGTGTCTATGGCTAATGAATGGATGTTGTTCTTCAAGCTGGGTCTTGTGTGATGAGATGCATTTCAAATTATTTCATCCTGCATTAATTGGGAATTTAGCAAATATAAGTGTGAGTGTTATAAACTTTCTACCACTAGGGACTTGCTTGGTCCATTCCCTACGAAGGTTTCGGGTTATAATTATCATACATCTTGCTTTCAAAGGTTAGTTGTTCTTTAATTAATCTTAGAAAAATGTGGCTTCTGTCTTGGGAATTATTATCTCCTGTTCTCTCTGAGCCATCCGGACCTCCCTTAATTTCACAGTAAACCTGGCTTGGGTTGCACAGCTGCTGTCTGTGTCCTGCACAGATCTGTATTTCAGTGAATTCACCAGATTCAGATTTTGTAGAGTCTCGAGGCTTTTCATTCACTTAAATGATTGTTCCGGCTTCCATTTTGGAAAAGATGGCTGTCCATTACTGTTGCGTTTTTTTGTTAGTGAGCTATATATATATATATATGTAATTCATATTGTATTTATCTTATACATTGTTTATGTTAATATTCTTCATGTCTAAATGGATGCAATCGATTTTCTTTGTGTATAAATGCATATTTGACATAGTGTTCTTGCCTCTTCATGGTGTGTGCATATTTGACATAGTGTCTATTGCATGCACCTGTGAGTTTGCATATTCTCCCCATCAATAGTTACATTAGGTACATTTCCTGTGTACCTGCCTGGGATAAGGATCAGCACGTTCGCCTTAGTAAGTAACGTTTTTCACCTGTGTGATATTGGGATGGGGGAGGAGTAGTAGCTATGAATGACGTATTCATCTGGCTGTCAGCATGCCTGCCTATTTGTATTACAAATCTTGGATCTGTGTTCTGTAATGCACATAGAGACAGTCCTAGGTGAGATGCCTACATAGAGCTTAGTGCAGAGAATCAAATCATGTGAATCACATTCTTGGTTTGACAATTAGTGTTTTATGTGCTGTGTAAAAGAAAAAAGAGTCAAGAAAAAATAAAATTAAAATAAAAAAGGAAAAGAAATACAAAGACCCAAGAGTGAATATACTTTGTTTTCTGGTGAAGGGCCAAATGGCACACATTCTGCAATACTTGGAGCTAATGAAAAGTTCCAACAAAACAATATTGTGTTGGTCATGTGGGTTTTTTCTTAAATCTCACATGCACAAATTTGTCTGCAATATTGTAGCCACTATTGAGAACAAAAATAGGTAAGCTAGAATTCAAATCAGTGGTGGTAACTAAAGTACAATATTTCTAGGAGCTATTGCAATTTTGGTGTGTTACACACACAACTGTGCTTTCTATCAGTTTATTTTCTCTGGAGGTGCGAAGAAATTTCCTGATGGTTTACCTGGCTTTTTGCCAAATCTTTCAATATTCCACATGGGGTTGCCCCGGGGCTGTAGTATGTTAGTTGAAGCATTTGCATGAACAGTGTAGTCCTCATTAAAAGTACAGATATGCAGTGATCATAGAAATTCACTGCACAGTTATGCAGTGATCATAGAAATAGACTGTAAGAAAAATTATCTCTTAAATGTTTATCTTATTGACTGGAATAAAGTAACATCAAATTGTGTGGTTAGTTGGTTTCCGATAAAGAGTAGTGCATAGCTTGCCTTCTTTACATCATAACCGGACAAGGAATAGTATTTTGTTTAGGCCATATATCATACTCAATTCCAAGTTGGAATAAAAAGAATTCAGCCACTCGTGGAAATCATGTAAGCCAAAGATGGTACTACTCCGAATAACAAAAATATTGTCAATATATTTTTTCCAAGAAGGAATATTATCAAAAGGCCTGTGTTTCTGAAAAACATTAGCCATATAGATATTTGCTAAACTGAGTGCAAACCCGGCCCCCGTCGCAGTGACTTTTATTTTTTTTTAAAGCACCATCTCCTAACATAAAGAAAACTAGTGCAAAGAACAAAATCGAGAAAATGCATGATGACTTTTATGGAACCTGCTGAGAAAGAGGTCTCCTGTTTAATGTATATTTGATGATGTTAAAAGCATCCTTCTGAGGTATACTTGTATATTGTGCTAAAACATCAAAAGTTACTAATATGTTGCATTATTTCATTCTAATCCTTCAATGAGTATGATAGTATCTTTGGTGTCTTGAAGGAAAGATATTGTTTTAGTTTTTAAGGGTTGTAGAAATGTATCCTATGCACTTAGTCAAAGGCTGTAAAATAGAATATCAAAGGGGCATGATAGGTCTCTCTGGTGGATTGTAAGTATCTTTGTGAATCTTAGGAAGGACAAATAATGGGTTTCTAGTGCCACGAGGTGTCAAGAACATGGCTTCATGTTGACCTAAGAATGCATCCACTACACCATCTTCACAAAGGTTTTAAAGGCGAACGTTGGTGATTTAGTGCGGGATGAAAGCGGAGTAACATAATATTAATGTGTCCCAAGTAACTTCATCTAGTTCGGAATATCGAACGGGCATTGTTGAGTAATTCTTTTGTCATTGCTCCTTATGTGTTGTAAGGAACTCATGGTTGCAACAGTAATGACAGACACAAGTGATCAGAGTTCAAGGATACTCATTAAACTGTATGCAGGTTGGACAAATGCCTAATCTAAACCTAAATCTAAGATAGGAGCAAGCGTCGACCATCAAATAAAAATAAGGCAGTCGTAGTGGCGTCATGTAAAATAAAATGGGCCTCTACTTAGAAACGTGTTGCTAAACCTTACAACTAATACAAAAACGGTGGGGGATGGTTTTCATGAAAAGAAAGAAGTGTTCACAAATAATATGTCAGGATGCAGTATCTTTGGTCTCCCTTCCCCACGTTTTGAGCACGGGGTAAGATGGGATCTTGGAGCACAGCACACACTCAAGATTTTCGGGAATGAGTTGAAAGGTCTGTTCCAGTCTATCAGGAGCCTCGTTGGCCAAGTCTTGTTTCCTTGAAAAGTATTTTGTCTTCGAGGGCCTGATGTATTCAAACAACAAAAAAGCAAAGTTCCTTTCCTGGTTTCACTTAGGGTGAGGATTCTTCACCCCTGGGTCACCCGCTTTCAGGCACTGACTCTTCACAAATCGTATGCCATATATCAATAACAGTTCCTTCTCTTAATGGACTATGGGTGATGGCTTCACCCTTGGATCTCCCTAGTTCGGGTTTGGATTGGCTTTCCTCCACCAGATTCACTATGGCTTTCAACAAATCTTCCTTTATCGTTCTCGTACAAAGTCTTTTAAACAGTTCGTTCAGGGTGCTACTAGCTCATCCCTGGGTCCCCCTCTTCCAGGTGCAGACCCCTCCTCATTTTCAGCCTCCCTCTACAAGGTTTACTATGGCTTTTCCAACATTGACCAATCTTAATGTCTTTATAAACAGTTTACCATGGGCATCCCTCGGCCAGGTTCACGTTTGTCAACACACTGTTTCTTGGAACTTTAGACTTTGCCCCATCTTTGTCAGCATCTCTCTTCCGGGTTCACTCTTGCAAACTTCACATTCACATTTGGTTTCAATGTTTGCATGATTCACTTCCCTTGCTTTCTCACAGTTCTTAGGTCAAAGACCTTTGACTATACAGGGATTTTGCTTGACCTTCTGCATGACCACTGTGACCTAACTTTGCAGCTCACCTGTGGCTTTCTGGTATCTGTAGTTTCACTCAGACGCGGATAGACCAAAGTCTCTTGAGCTTCACCCACGTGGTGCCGGTTCCCTCTGCAGCTGGTCACCCCTTTACAATTTTACAGTTCTTTGAACTTCTTTCGCAATGCCACTTTGCAACTTTCATTCATCACAGTCCGGTTCTTATCCATTCCCCCTTCGACCCAACGGCTGTGATGAACCACTTGGCTTTCTTTTTACCTGAAGTCAAGGGCGGTTCCACGGAAGCAGGAGTCTCCCTTGCTCTGGCTTATCAGCGTCGACACGCTCCGTATACCATTGACATCTGCTGCAGCACACTTGGGCTATTGTCCTTTGTCTTACACTTCCTTCTGCAGAGGTTTCGTGGGTCGGCGTCGAAAAGGGCAAATCGTGTCTCTCCTTGTCAGCTTCTCGATATTCGCCACCTTTCTCCTCCTCTTGAACTGCTGGGCCTGGATAGCTGTCTCGTTGTGCGGACTGCCTTGCTCGTACTGTGTTCTCCTGCTCCACCTTTTATCCCTGTGGGGAAAAGGAAGGGCCGTCAGGTGTGTGTGATTTAAGTCAATTGCCTGACTTTGCCTGACCCTTGTGTTGGGACATGTCAGGAAAACAGTTTTATTACAAGTCCGTTGTCTTTCATGAGTTAAAACAGTGTTCATGATGGGAAGGGTAAGGGTGTCAGATTGTTCAACGGGATAGGATGGGGGTGCTATATGGAATTACAACCCTCTTTGCAGAGGGGTTTTTGGTGATTTTAGAAGGGTGAGTTTTGGAGGGGTTTTGAAATGAATGGGAATGACTAGGGTTTTTATTATAAAATAAACAAGGGGGATTGTGGGAACAGTAGTGTTTTCCCTGAGCCGGTTGGGAGTGCGGGAAAATATCATCAGAGGGACGTGGAAAAGAACGGTTGCAATCATTCGGATAGGGAACAGGAAAACAAGGATTCTAAGATAGATAATCCTTGGTGCAAGTGGGTTTGAAATTTAAGGGGATTGGTTCTGTATGGAGGGTTAGTTGGATCTAGGTAGGAGATATTTAATGAGAGGAGGTGAGGCAGATGTATTATAGCCTATAAAGTCCTCAGGGATATAATTGTCATGATGCCCACTCCCGGGGAGCCGGTTCAAGCCCTGCGTCCCCGAAAGCGGACATCCAGTCCCCAAGGAAGGACCCAGCAACCCCATATAGGGGCCCTTTGGACAGTGTCCTGGCGCCTATGGCGCCAGGCTCATAAAAGACATCAGTCTTGGCGCCATAGGCGCCAGGCTCATTATGGATGTGCTTGGGTGCACTTACCTGATGCAGACCATGCTGCAGGATCCCGGCCTCCTTGAGGCCTGAAAGGAACTACTTTACCTGTGGGACTAATTTACCATCCGGGCGTGGTCGGGGAAGGATACATACCTGATTGGTGGAAGGATACATACCTGGAACTTCTTCCAAGGCTATTCAAACCCCATCCGAACAGCCACACGTGCTTCGCGTTGTTCTGCATCTAGCAGCTGGACGCTCACCGTGTCTGCTCCTGCATCCTGACTTCTGCCACGCCTGCCAGCAACCTGGATCACCTGCAAAGGAAGAGAAGAAGAGAACAGAAGAAGGAAAAGTCCTTACCTGCTAAATCCGCATCCCGGAGATATCTCGCCGACAATCCTGAAAAGGAAGACTTTTATTTAAAAGCTCATCGCGTCGATCGCTGCAGCACCGCATTCCACTCACCTTTACTGGGCGCCTCCATGTTCAGCAGCGATCATCCGGATTCGCAGTCACGCCCCAGCGCCTAGGGAGAAAAAGACCAGAACAAAAGGTGAGAGAGAGAATGGAATAAGGAAAGCTAAATCTCCATGTTAAGACTTACCTGTTGATTTATTCCCTCTTCATTTCGGGTCTGCGCTGCATCCTGGCATTTCCGGAGCCCGGCCCCTAAGGGGAAAAAAGACATCAGCGTTAATGAGCGAATGAAAAGACATTACCAAAAAACGCTCATTAAAGACTTACCTGATTTCTACAAGGATTTCACCTCTCATCTCGGGTCGGTGCCTGTTCCCCGGCATTTCGTACCCCGGCCCCTATGGGGAAAAAGACACTAGCATTAGTACATTAATGCATGGACACAAGGGGAACCTCTTATCAAAAAACTTACCTGGAAGCCAAGCAAGTTTGGTTCTCACCAATCCGAAAAAATCCAGTGAAGTAACTGGATACCAACGCGCCCCTGCATCAGAAGCAGGATGGAGAGCTCGTCCTTCCAGACCCTAAGGTGAGACGCTACGAGGAATCACAGAAGGGTTTCGAGGAGGGTGAGAGGGGAAAGTGGGAGGCTGATTGCATTACCCCGCAGACAGTTAATCCCCTATTTTCGCCTACAGAAGGATACTTCTGCGAGCCAAACAAGCCAGATTTGGGAGCCCGGTCCAGTCCGTCTTCCGAACCCTGCACATCACCTTAGAAGAGGTCACAGCAGCGCGAACCAGGCCAGCGCCTCCGTGGGAGTCAGGTGAGCGTTACAGAACACGAAGCCTTCCTACAAATTCCCACCCAGACGCTATGGAAAGTTCTGAGACTGATCAGTTGGCCCAATTACTGGGGGAATTACGGGCCAAAGTACATGCCGCTCGTCAAGAGACTAATGCCCTCAGGAGGAAATTTATAATATCAAAGGAAAGAACTGATGACCTGGCCAGACAGCTTTTGCAAGGTCAAGCTGGGCAAACTCCTCTACCCGGTTCCGGAGGGAACCCCGCTCCTGTGGTTTCCAGTAACCCTGTGCAGATTAATCTACCTGGAAACATGCCGCTGGCCCCACCCGAACGCTTTGCTGTGGACCCCAAACGATTCGCCGTATTCATGAATCAGTGCCGTTTGCACTTCCTATGCAGACCTGAGGCCTTCCCTAATGATCAGACCAAGGTAGCCTTTGTATTGTCATATCTCAGCGGCTGCGCTGCCGATTGGTCAGTTCCACTGGTTACTCAAGATGACCCGATTCTCCGTGATTTTCAAAGGTTTCAAGCAAGCATGGAAAGGTTATTTGCTCGACACTCTCAGGGGCAGGCTCTGGATGACAAACTTCTATCCCTGCGACAGGGCAATCAGGACCTCCTATCCTATATTGCAACCTTTAATAGACTGATTTTGGAAACGGGATGGCCAGAGGATAAAAGAGTCACGTTGTTTTATCGAGGCCTACGCGGAGAACTTAAAGATGTCTTGGCCCAAGTTGTAAATCCGCCCCAAGAATGCACAGAGTATATAGACTTAGTGGTCCAATTGGATCACAGACTTCAAAACAGAAAAGCAGACCGGTCCAGGTTTGAGACCCCGGTGTTGGTCAAGATGCATGCTAATCCCAAGGGAGTTGATGTCTCTGAGCCTATGCAAATTGGAGGGGTTAAAGGACCCTTAACTCAAAAGGAACGTGAAAGGAGGCGACAGTTAAAATTATGTCTTTATTGTGGGAATTCTGGACACTTTCTACGAGATTGCCCGGCAAAACCGCCCCGAAAGGCGGTAGGAGCCGCTAAGCAAAACCATGAAGACTCTGTTTCGGGAAACGACTCCGCCCGACAAGTGTAGGGGTCCGCTTGCCGAGCTTGAAAACTAACTCTCAGACCTCGCATTCCATTGTGCCAATGGTTCTCGTAGATCCAGAACAGCCTAAGCGGTTGCATGCAATAAAGGCATACATCGATAGTGGGGCTATTGGAAACTATGTGGATCGTGAATTGGTCTCTAGGATTAACCTCCCTCTCCGTCCTAAAACCAGCAAAGATGTCATCACCACAGTCGATGGAACAGAAATTGCCTCTGGACCGGTAACATATTCCACTACTGAGGTGACTCTTATTGGTCCCGACGGCCATCGGGAGGGTGTTGTGTTTGATGTAATCAAGGCTCCACAGTTTCAGGTTATTCTTGGAATCCCTTGGTTAGAGACACATAATCCTCGAATTGATTGGCGAGCTAAGAGAATAACCTTCCCGGATTGTACACAAACCTGCTACCCAGAAAACCTGAAGATTAATCTAGCATCTGTAACCTCTGCTTCCATGCAACTACCTCTGGAATACCAAGACTTTCAGGACGTCTTCCAAAAGGAACAGGCCAACACGTTACCTCCTCACAGATCGTACGATTGCCAAATCGATCTGGTGCCCGGTGCACAACCCCCTTGTAGCAGGATTTATGCCCTTACCGAACCTGAGAATCAACATTTGAGACAATATTTGGATCAATACCTAGCTAATGGTTTTATTCGCCCGTCAAAGTCCCCGGCATCCTCGGCTTTGTTCTTCGTGCCCAAAAAAGAAGGCGACCTTAGAACTTGTATCGATTACCGCGCATTGAACCAGATAACGGTTAAAAACCGTTATCCTCTGCCTCTGATCCCTGAAGTCCTTGACCAGGTGAAGGACGCTTGCATATACACCAAGTTAGATCTCCGGGGGGCTTATCATCTGGTACGAGTTAAAGAAGGCGACGAATGGAAAACTGCCTTCCGTACTAAATACGGAGTATTCGAGTACCAGGTGATGCCTTTCGGATTGTGTAACGAGCCGGCTGCCTTCCAATACTTCATGAATGATGTCCTTCGGGAACTCATCGATGTTTGTGTTGTCGTATATATCGATGACATTCTGGTGTACTCCTCTTCGGAATCTGATCACAGAAAACACGTCAGGGCAGTACTTGAAAAACTGCACCAACACAAACTATTTGCTAAATGGGAGAAATGTGTTTTCGATACCACAGAAGTCGAGTTTCTAGGTTTCATCCTGACACCCAAAGGAGTCCGAATGGACTCAAGAAAAGTGGATGCCATCCTCAAATGGCCATCACCTAGCTCTGTAAAAGGGGTTCAAAGCATGCTCGGCTTTGCCAATTTCTATTGCAGGTTTATCCCGGAATTTTCACGCGTGGTACAACCCATTACTGCACTCTTGAGGAAAAATAAACGTTTTGAATGGTCTGAAGAAGCCGAGCAGGCCTTTCAGGATTTAAAAGCTAAGTTTACCTCCGCACCTATATTGAAACACCCGCGTCCAGATCTCCCTTATGTCGTCGAGACTGACGCATCCAGCCTAGCCATGGGAGCTGTCCTGTCCCAAAGAGATCCCGAAACCAACCAACTGCATCCCGTTGCATTTTGGTCCAGAAAATTCTCGGCACCCGAGGTTAATTATGCAATCACGGACAAAGAACTGTTAGCCATTAAGTCTGCTTTTAAAGCCTGGCGGCATTATCTGCTTGGCGCTCGACATACTATCACAGTGATCACTGATCACCGGAATTTACAGTATTTGAAAACCGCCAAGGCTCAGTCATCACGGCAGCTCTGATGGGCTTTGTTTTTCGCTGAATTTGATTTCGTAATTACCTATCGACCTGGCTGCAAGAATGGCAAAGCAGACGCCTTATCCGGAATTGGAATGGGAGAATCTGATACAAACTCAGAACCAGTACCAATAATTCCTGAACAGAGGATTCCAGGCATGACTTCGTTACAGACGCTTGAAGACATTCAAGCCAGAGTGAAACAACTCCTGGACCCTACAACCTTACAGGATTGGATACAAAAGGGATCAGACTTTACCATAGATAATGGTTTACCTTATTTTCAAGGACGCTTATTCCTGCCACATAAGGAATTACACGAACTAGTTATTTCCGGTTATCATGATGCATTAATAGCGGGACACCCCGGTATTGCCAAGACAGAGGAAAAGGTGAAACGACAATTTTGGTGGCCCTCTTGGCGAAAAGATGTTAAATCTTTTGTGATGTCCTGTGGTGTTTGCGCCCAAAATAAAAGTCAAAAGAAAAGACCAGCCGGTCTCCTTCAACCTCTAGACATACCGCCAGCACCCTGGCACACCCTATTAATGGATTTTATTACGGACCTGCCTCCTTGTTCGGGGTACAATACTATTCTGGTAATTGTGGATTTGTTTTCCAAAATGGCCCACTTTATTCCTTTGAAAGGTTTACCTTCAGCTTCTGTCCTAGCCAAAGAATTCCTCGAAAATATTGTTCGGCTACATGGATTCCCATCTATACTAATCTCTGACCGGGGAAGCCAATTCATTTCCCACTTCTGGCGCAAATGTTGTCAAATGGCGCAGATCGACGTAAGATTATCGACCAGTCACCACCCTCAGACCGATGGTCAGACCGAGAGGACGAATCAGACCCTTGAGCAATACTTACGGTGTATGTTACAGCAATCTGAAAGCAACTGGAAAGACATTCTTTGGATAGCCAAATACGCATATAATAATTCGGTACACTCTGGAACTGGCCACAGTCCTTTTTATACTTTGTTTGGGCATCACCCTCGAACCTCAAACCTTGACTCACCTCAGAACCTCGGAATGCCTGCAGTAGAACATCTGCATTCTACAATTACCCAAGCCTTCAAAGAGGCAACTACGCATTTACAACAAGCCAAGAGAAAATACAAGGAGAATGCTGATCTACATCGGAGTGAAGCACCTCCGTATCAGATTGGGGATCAAGTGTGGTTAGCTACCAGACATTTACCACTCAAAGGGCCTCAAACTTTTAACCCAAAATATCTGGGACCTTATTCTATTACGGCAATAATTAACCCAGTGGCTGTTAAACTTGATTTACCAGCTAGTATGCGAATTCACCCTGTTTTTCATGTGTCACTTCTGAAACCAGTGGTACCCGAGAACCCGACTACTCAAACCTCCAGAACCTATTCTAATAGATGGGGAGCCCGAAATCGAAGTGAAGAACATTTTAGACTCAAAAATGTTTAGGTCAAAACTGTTCTACCTAATTGATTGGAAGGGGTACGGACCTCAGGAGAGGTTGTGGGAACCCAGCGACCATGTGCATGCACCTCGATTAGTCAGGAAATTCCACCGACTTTCTGAGACAAACCAAAACCCCCGGAGGGAACAACCTTGGGAGGGGCCTTGGGGGGGAGTGCTGTCATGATGCCCGCTCCCGGGGAGCCGGTTCAAGCCCTGCGTCCCCGAAAGCGGACATTCAGTCCCCAAGGAAGGACCCAGCAACCCCATATAGGGGCCCTTTGGACAGTGTCCTGGCGCCTACGGCGCCAGGCTCATAAAAGACATCAGTCCTGGTGCCATAGGCGCAAGGCTCATTATGGATGTGCTGGGTGCACTTACCTGATGCAGACCATGCTGCAGGATCACGGCCTCCTTGAGGCCTGAAAGGAACTACTTTACCTGTGGGACTAATTTACCATCCGGGCGTGGTCGGGGAAGGATACATACCTGATTGGAGGAAGAATACATACCTGGAACTTCTTCCAAGGCTATTTAAACCCCACCCGAACAGCCACACGTGCTTCGCGTTGTTCTGCATCTAGCAGCTGGACGCTCACCGTGTCTGCTCCTGCATCCTGACTTCTGCCACGCCTGCCCGCATCCTGGATCACCTGCAAAGGAAGAGAAGAAGAGAACAGAAGAAGGAAAAGTCCTTACCTGCTAAATCCGCATCCCGGAGACATCTGGCCGACAATCCTGAAAACGAAGACTTTTATTTAAAAGCTCATCGCGTCGATCGCTGCAGCGCCGCATTCCACTCACCTTTACTGGGCGCCTCCATGTTCAGCAGCGATCATCCGGATTTGCAGTCACGCCCCAGCGCCTAGGGAGAAAAAGACCAGAACAAAAGGTGAGAGAGAAAAGGGAATAAGGAAAGCTAAATCTCCATGTTAAAACTTACCTGTTGATTTATTCCCTCTTCATTTCGGGTCCGCGCCGCATCCTGGCATTTCCGGACCTAAGGGGAAAAAAAGACATCAGCGTTAATGAGCGAATGAAAAGACATTACCAAAAAACGCTCATTAAAGACTTACCTGATTTCTACAAGGATTTCACCTCTCATCTCGGGTCGGTGCCCTTTCCCCGGCATTCCGTACCCCGGCCCCTATGGGGAAAAAGACACTAGCATTAGTACATTAATGCATGGACACAAGGGGAACCTCTTATCAAAAAACTTACCTGGAAGCCAAGCAAGTTTGGTTCTCACCAATCCGAAAATCCAGTGAAGTAACTGGATACCAACGCGCCCCTGCATCAGAAGCAGGATGGAGAGCTCATCCTTCCAGACCCTAAGGTGAGACGCTACGAGGAATCACAGAAGGGTTTCGAGGAGGGTGAGAGGGGAAAGTGGGAGGCTGCTTGCATTACCCCGCAGACAGTTAATCCCCTATTTTCGCCTACAAAAGGATACTTCTGCGAGCCAGACAAGCCAGATTTGGGGGCCCGGTCCAGTCCGTCTTCCGAACCCTGCGCATCACCTTAGAAGAGGTCACAGCAGCGCGAACCAGGCCAGCGCCTCCGTGGGAGTCAGGTGAGCGTTACAATAATTTGCCTCTCCTTCGTTTTTAAGCATAGCACCGCGTCTCACCTGGGGCATTCCACTGAGCATAACCCCGGGCTCCCTTACCTAGGTGATCCTCCCTCACCCATCCACCCCTGGGGCTGGGATCTGAGAGCCCTCCCCTGGCCTCCTGAATAAGTGTTTCCCGAGGTCTATCTGGGAGAATACCCTCAGGATTCTCATAGTGTCTACCCTTTTTTCCACCTGCCTACCATTTCTGCTGGTTTTATGAAAATGTTCTGATTGTTATAAGCAAGCAATTTCAAAGCTGCATTTTCTTCTTTTGTCATATTTAAAAAACAGGTGGGTGCCTGAAAATGTTCAGAATTTCTTTCAATACCAACTTTTCAAATGTTAACATTTCTGGAGGCATGTCCAGAAATGTTAACAGAGTCTGATCTTGAGCTATGCAAGAGGATTTGGATATCAAGTTGGTACCTGGTTCCCTCGTATTGTTCTCTGTGATACTGAAAATAAATATTAAAATGTCATGAACATATATCCTAAGTTCGGCTTTAGTTTGAGGGATGTTAACAGATTGTGCAGTGAGACGACAGGTAATTTTGCCACAATTTTCTTAGAATTCTCTGAGATCCATGGTGAGGGTCATTTGCCCTTCAATTGGCCCCTTCCTAAAAAAGTACAGGTGGACATTTACTTAATGCAATACATCAAAATCAGAGTGAATTCCAAGTCATATGTTTGCAGGGCTTATTATTCAGCTTGATTAAACTCAGTGTAATGCACAATTGTCTTTATTTATTGTTGTATATTTACACAGGTGTTTCTCGTTTTATGTAATGCTTTACAGGCTTTGTTTTATCAATGTGTGCAGATAGTGTTAAACTAGTCATGTACTGGCTGGTATGTATTTCATTGAATTTCTACTTATTGGATTTAATCTATATTGAATGTTAACCACATATTTATAAATTAATTTAACAAATTGCATTTGTATATTTGTACATTTGTTTATGATTGACTTTTTTATGTTTTAATTTTGTCCCAGGGAACTGCTTTTAATTATTTATTCTTCAATATAATATTGACACTCTAGTGAGTTCCAATAGCACTCTTGAAATACTCCGTTGAGACAAGGGAAGGGCACAAATAGCAACAATAAGTGTACCCGACTGCTTTGCATAAAATCAGAGAGAATGTTGGGATAATGAGAATGGCCGCATATTATTACATTTGACAAATATATCTGTGACAAAAGGGTTGTAGATTTGAATCACTAAGTACATAATGCACACCAGGCTTCACACCCATTTCATTTTTTGCATCAATCACCTTAACATTAAAGTAACTATGAACAATATGAACTGATTTAAAATTGCCCCATTACATTGCTGTGATGGTGTAATGGCGGCGATCCTGCTTTTGTTCTCAGAGTTAGTTTCCACTCCCATAAGTCTCCCATATAATCTCACAAACTTTTAGTGCGTGTCACATGCACAGGAATCCTATGGGTGATTATAAAAACATGGGATTAATAATATTCTACCATGAAACCGAACACATTCATACTTTGGTCATTAACTCCTTTATGGCACAGAGCCACAATCCAGAAGTGTTTTGTTTAAAAATGTTTACACTGTAATTTGAGCGTGATACATCTTGAATATTCCTTGCTGGTTGCAGTTGTATTTGTGCCTTCATCTACCACCAAATGATACCCAGGAGCACGGGCAAATGTTGTCATTTTTGCATTAAACTATAAGAATAAAACCCAATCAAGCGGACAGGTTGAGTGGTAACGGCACGGGGCCCAAGCTTAACGATGATCCCCGGTGCCATTATCACCCGATCCGGCCTGCCGGATTGGGGTTTGTTGTCATTAGCACCCCGGTTTTCAATCTGGAAACCCGGGGTGCTGACAACAATGTATTTTGTTTGAATGAATGGGACAAGCTGGCGGCAACCTGTACATTCAAATAAAATGCTTCCCGAAGATGGCTACCTTGGAGATGGAAGCCGGGGCCCTGGCCCATTACTACAGTGGTCCAGAAGGCTGGAGTGGCAGCATAGGTGGTGCCACTGCTGAAGTGGTGTAAGGGGGATGAGAGGGAAGGGACCGGACAGCAGAGGAAAGGGGAAGGTGGGAGGAAGATGGCAGGGTGTGTTTGAGCATCTTTCAGGTTGCGGCTTGTATTGGTGGACCTAATTGGCTGGCTCCCTTGCCCCGGTGCTAATGAGCTCTTTCGGTCTTATATTTGTGTATGCATTATGGCTCAATTGTTTTTCACTAGTTCCTACTGCTTTAACGCCCACCACAGAATCATACAACCTCATTTTAAATGGGGCAGAGCAGAACATTCTTTTACGCCGCCATTTCCCATGCTGTCAAATTTTTCAAGACGGAGAAGAGAAAAGATCTGCGCCATGCAGACCTCCTCTGTCTTGTCTGTGTGCTTCGTTTTATGCCTTCATGATATTTTATTTAATTTATTTGAATTTGTGTTTAGCACTGGCCCAACCCAGAAAGTCTCAGAGTGTTTTACATGGTTCAAAGAAACGTGTTTTATTAGGCTCTTTCTGAAAGTGTTGATGGAGGGCTCAGTGAAGAGGTAGGGTGCGCATGCCCAGAGGGAAAATGCTTGTTTTGTGCGCAAGCGAGTGTGCAGAGTGGAATGTGTATGCTGTGTGGGCTGGCTTTGTGAGAAATTCGACCATCCGCAAGGGGAGTGTGCGCTCACCCCAGCTCTTTTGATTTTTGGGAAATGAATATGAATAATGGGTGATCAACCTCTGAAAATGTATGAGGCCATTCCGCACAAATTTTCTCTGCTCACTGCATGCATAGTCACGTGTACTCCAGGGTGGGACACAGCCTACAGGCGTCGTCCTCCTGTGTCATGTTCAGATGGAATGTCACAGGTACATCAAAGCATCTCAAGAAGGAGAAAGGCGACACCTTCCTCCAGCCATGGGCAGCCTAATTAAAATATCAAAGTCTCTATGGATCTGCCTTGCTATTGTTTAACTACTGGTGGCAGCGCATACTAATAGGAGTTAATTGGAAGAGGCCTGCGTTAGGCTTGATTGCAGAATGGAAAAGAGGAAGGCAGGACTAACACCTCTTGGATATGCACTGTGTCAACTTGAAGCTAGTTCCCACCCCTCGGTCTGAAGGACAATGAATGGCATGTCTGGGTCCACTACTTACCGTAGGCAACCCCTGCAGAGTGGCCCCATTTCAGAGGGATGAAGTATGTGATTTGAGGGAGACAGACGTATGTTCTCACCACAAACTTCAAGGGAGACGCGTTGATCAAGAGCCACAGAGGGCTCAGTTAACCAGAGAGACACTTTGATCTACAAGAGACAGGAAGAACGGTGGGGCTTAGGAGTACATGTTGTCACCTCTTACCTTTCCTGTTGCAAAGCACTCTGGTCCTGACCTCCCACGTAACAGAGGATTGTTTGTAGGGACCCAGGATTGGTTCATTAAGGTAGGCTTCGCCTGCACCAATCACTGGGGCCCATTTGGCTCTAAAACAGGGCTGAGCTCCTCACTTAGCAGATCATCTGACAACTTTGAAAGGAGTAAGAAGAAGGAGTCATTAGGACCCTGGCTGAAGGTACAGTCTGCCTTAAATTTTCTACCAGTGAAGGAAGGCCAGGAATTCCAAGAGAGAAGCAAGATCCCTCCCCTAAACATCTCCCAGCAAACAGAGGGGGATACCAGACTCAGAGGACTCATCCAGCAGCTCTGGAAACAGTACCCAGCCAGCACACAGCATGCCCTGTTAGGTTCTGCCACTAAGCCTCCTGGGTGGGATGTGCAAGAGAGTCTCTGAAAAAAGGACAAGGCCACCTCCTCAGCTTTGGGCCGTCTGCCTTAAAGGATGACACAAGCCCTGCGAAGAAGCTAGGAGGAACGCCACGACAAGCATCAACCAGCATCCATCTTTTAAGAACATTTTCGAGACAGTCGAGCCCTTGAACTGCTACCGGCTGCACCACTGACTGTTGTCAACCAGCGTTCTGGATGCGCCAACTAGCACAGAGACAACGATTCTTGACCCTGAGCCGCTGTGTAGGCCGTCTGTCCAGCCTTGCTTGGCGAACTGCCTGCCACCTGATACCCGCAACTATCTCCCGTCTTAAACTCTGTTGCAGGAGCTGCAAAGTGTCCCAGGACCAACTCGACGCTGTGGAGCATCAAGATCATCTCAAGCACCAGGCGCATTGTGGTTCTGTCCCCCTGGTCCTTTTCCGAAGGCCCTATGAGAAACCTGAGGGTGTTCTCCGAAGTAGACCTCGGGAATCCCTTATTCAGGTGGCCAGGGAAGGGCTGGCACTCTCAGATTCCAACCCTGGGGTTGGGTGACGAGGGAGGATCACCTGGGTAAGGGAGACCAGGGTTATGCTCAGGGCAATGTCCCAGGTGAGACGCAGTGCTATACCGGAGAAAGGAACAAAGAAGATGCGGTCCTTAAGGCTTTTGTGGGCTGTATCAACTCGACCTCCCTTCAACACAATGAATTTCCTTTTCTTGAATCCACCATCCCCTCTGCATATGGTGAATCCATTAGACACCCTGTTGCACTTAGAACCCACATTCCCCAGAGTCCCTGTTTCCCTGTTCCCTACCTGAATACTCTCAGTCATTCTTCTTCACATCCCCTTGATTATTCTTTCCAGAACACCCAATCTACATTGACAAAACCCCACCAATCCCGTCCGTCTGATTATCATTTCCAACCTGCTCAGATAAAACACTACCGTTCCCACAAACCCCCTTGTTTATTTTGTGATAATAATCCTAATCATGCGTGTTTGCTTTACACACCCTACCAATCCCACCCTTCTGAATTTACCAACGTCCCTAGGGTGAAGAACATAATTTCCCATGATAATAACCACCTTTTGACACAAACCCCTTTTTACCCTATAGAAGACAGCAGACTAACCCAGGAGATGTTTATCTGACATGTCCCAGCACAAGAGTCAGGCAGAGTGAGGCAATTGACCAAAATCACACACACCTGACGGCCCTTTCCTTTCCACACAGGGATAAAAGGTGGAGCAAGAGAGCACAGTACGAGCAAGGCAGACCGCACGAGGAGACAGCTATCGAGGCCTGGCAGTTTAAGAGAAGGAGAAAGGTGGCAGGAACCGAGAGGGTGAGAAGGAGTGAAGCGACCTTGCCCTTTCTGTTCCACAACCACGAAGCCTTCGTAAGAGGAAACACAAGGCCATAAACAATAGCCCAAGTGTGTGGCCACAGATGTCAGCGGTTTCCTGAGCGTGCTTACGCCGATAAACCAGAGTGAGGGCGATTCCTGCTACCGTGGTATCGGCCTTGGCTCCATAGACAAGGAAAGCCAAGCGGTTCTTCACAGCGGGTGAGTCGAAGGTGAAACTGATAACAAACCAAACTGTGTTGAATGACACCCGCAAAGTGGCAGATTTGGAAGAGTTCAAAGAACTGTGACTAGTAAAGGGAAAACCATCTGCAGAGGGGACCGGCACCTAGTGGGTGCTGGCACGAGAAACTTGATTTGCTCCCGTGTTGAAAAACTACTGATACCAGAAAGCCGTAGGTGAGCCACCAAGACAGCTCAAAGTGGTTATACAGGAGGTCTAGCAAAATCCCTGTACAATCGAAAGTCTATGACCGACAAACTGTTAAGAAAGCAAGGGAAGTGAGTCCTGCATCAAAAGAGAAAACCTTTGCGAACATAAAGAGTAGTGAATCCTGCAAAAGTGAAAAGTGGCAAGAGTGTACCCGGAGAATGGATGCCGATAGAGAGGGGAAAAATCTAAAGTCCCAAGAAACAATGTGTTGACAAAGGTGAACCCGGCAGAGGGATGTCCACGAGAACTGTTTGAAAAGACATTGGGCCTCATTACGACCCTGGCGGTAAGTTACCGCCAGGGCCGTGACTTTACCGCCATGGTGCTAACTACGTTAACGCCATGGCGGTAAGGGGATTTACCGCCCCATTCCGACCTTGGCGGGGCGGTAAATCCCCAATCCCCATTTACCCTTCCCCATTCCCATTTTTGCCCCATAGGGCATAATGGGAGTGGGGAAGGCGTTAATTACGCCACCGTAAATTACGGTGGCGTAATTAACACCAAGTTCCTTTACCGCCATGGTTTTTTACACCCGCTAAAAGCAGGTGTAAAAACCGCCATGGCGGAAAGGGAACTCGTAATTGGCGGTAAGGGGTCGGCGCAGCTAACGCTGGCGCTAACCCCTTACCGCCAGGGTCGTAATGAGGCCCACTAAGTCAGAAGGTGAACTGTCTTTGTGCAAAGCCAGAGTACACCCGGAAAAGGGAGGCTGAGAATCGAGACAAATATTCAAAAGGGGTCTGCGCCCAGAAGAGGGGACCCATGGGTGAAGAACCATCACCCTACAATGTGTGAATAAGCCAACATGAACCCGGCGGAGGGAGGCTGAAATTTGAGAAGGGTCTGCACCCGGAAGAGGGTGACCCAGGGGTGACAAATACTCACCTCAAGAGCAATCCAAAAGGAACCTTTGTTTGTTGTTTCATTTTGTTTGGAACTATCAGATCCTCAGAGGTAGAAGATTCAGCCACCAAAGGTTTTGATATCGATAAGAACTGTTTAAGGGTCAATGCCCGGAAGAGGGGGACCCAGGGGTGAAACCCTCACCCAACATACATATAAAACAGAACCTTTGTTGGTTATTTTACCAACTCTCGAAGGCAAGAGACTTTTTATTGAAAAAGAGAATTGGCCGTTAAGGTCTCTGAGAAGCTAAAACTGGAACTTTTGTCTCGTGTTGGGGAAAGTTCGAGAAGTGTGCTGTGCTGATGAGCTCTACCTTGTCCTGTGCTCAAAAGGTGGGGAAGGGAGACTCCTGACAATCACATCCTGACATATTATTTGTTAACACTTCTTTCTTTTGAAAACCCTATCCCACACTCTTCATATATTAAGTTGTGCAACAGGTTTTTTCTTAGTATAGGCCCTTTTATTTGACACGATGCCACTAGGACTGCCTTATTTTTAATTTGATAGTCGCCGCTTGCTCCCATCTTAGATTTAGGTTTAGATTAGGCGTTTTTCCAACCTGCATACAATTTAATTAACACATACTTGAACTGTGATCACTTGTGTCTGTCTTTACAGTTGCCACCATGAGTTCCTTACAGCCCCTAGTGACATTTACGGCCCTCGCTACCTTGGTGCTGAAACCAAATATCCTTGAACAGTTAAGACAGATTGCTTTACCGACTACCCTCCTGTCAGTATCCAGAGTGCATCCCTTTCCTTGGTGAAACTGCCTGTCCTCTCTGTTCCTTTACGGGGGGGGGGTATTTTGTAGTGTGCTAGAACTGCCTGTTGTAATAATAATAAAGTAGATATTTTTATACAACCTTGACTGGACAGTTACTTTTATCGTTGGGTAATAATTGTATTTTCACTGTGTTGCAACTAACCAACGATCCACGACTTTGCAGAGATAAGCCTGCCGTATCATCCCTGTTTACCAGAATTTGGACAAGAAGGTTTATAATTAACTTGTGTTTCCAATCTGTTCGGATCCCTTCTGGCGTACTAGAGTTGTGTGGCTGATCGATGGTTTAGAAAACGATATTCATTACTGGACCACTGGTGCCCCGGAAGTTGATTCGTCACAGGCTTGTTTGGTGTGGCTAATGGGTTTGAATTTGTCATGAAGGTACGAAGTAGCTTTGAGGTGGATGGCTATGAATACAATGCAGAGTTCTTTGAAGACAATTCTGTTGTTATGGGGAGCCAGTGGAGCTTGTAGGGATCGGAGGTGATGTGTGAATGTTTGGGTAGGTGGAGGATGAGTCTAGCTACTGCCTTTTTTATGGCTTGCAGGGGGCAAGGGTGCTTTGGGGAGTCCGGTGAGGAGAGCATTGCCTTAGTCCAGCTTTGAGAGAAACATTGCTTTGAGTAGGGTGCTGAAGTCATCAGGAGGAAGGATTAGTCTGATTTTTAATAGGAGGTGTAGTTGTAGATTGCATGTTTTGGTGACAGTGGTTATGGGATGTGTGAAGGACTCTGGCGGTCGAAGATGAAGCCAAGTGATTTGACAGGTGTGGAGAGGGATATGTCTGTGTTGTTAGTGGCGCGTAATGGATTCAGAGGGCGAGGTTAGGTTTTTGCCTGGGGGGCAGATGGGGAGGTATTCCGTTTTGGAAGGGTTGAGTTTCAGGAAGTGGATGTCCACCCCGTTGGTCATGGTGGAGAGACAGATTTTGAGGGTGTAGAGTTCTGAAGGCTGAAGGGGATGAGGTTTACAAGTATATTTGTGTGTTGTCTGCCTATTGGTGGAAATGGACGTTGTGTTTGCTAAGAGCATGTCTCAGGGATTCAACATATAGGTTGAAGAAGACCAACATGGATATAAAGTGGTGTGTCTTACAGAAAGTGAACATCACGCGTAGAGGTGGAGACATTGACAAAACCCTGACCAGACTAGAACAGAAATGGGTCCACAAACTACGAACTGTCAAAGAAGGTTTGAACATAACTGTAGAGTGGAAGCATTTCCTGTAAAATATGGCGACAGTTTGTATGTCCTATGACAAAACACCCATCTACAGCAATGTGTTTTATACAATATGGCTGCAGATGCTCTCTGAGAAACGACATCCACCTTGCATCTGCCCAGACTTTCATACAGATCCTTTCCATTTTCTAAAAACAAGAATTTGCACTGTGTAACGATTAGTTTTTTGATTTTCTGTCAAATCTTTATTTAAAGTAATTACATCTGTAAATTAATATACACCATTGACGTCATATACCTGTCATGAACAACATGTGGGAATAAAGTAACACAGGCCTGATTCTATACTACATGACAGCTGACACCCAATCGGATTGACAGGGGCTGACATCATCATCATGCGCCACACCTTGCATGACTTGCATTTTGGCCCAACTGACTGCCTGCATCAACTCTAAACAGGCATTTAGGTAGTCACCTTGCATGACTTGCATTTTGGCCCAACTGACTGCCTGCATCAACTCTAAACAGGCATTTAGGTAGTCACCATGCATGACTTGCATTTTGGCCCTACTGACTGCCTGCATCAACTCCAAACAGGCATTTAGGTAGTCACTCCACCACAGGGCCCCTGTTCTTTAACATGGCCCTGGCCTGCACTTAACACACTTGCATCCTCGCATCCGAGACGTCACACTGTTGCTGCAACGATCTTGGCAGCTGAATGCACTGACAATAGGTAAGCTTTACTGCACGCGGTTTCATGCACAGAAACTGGTATGACTACCCTCACTGTAAGGCAAGGTTGTCCAACATACGGCCCGCGGGCCACAATGCGGCCCTCCAAGCCATTTCATGTGGCCCGCGAGGCTGTACAGACAACATTGAACAAATAAAGAAATAAACTGGGCCGTGGTGGAGGACTGTTACTGCCTCTGGTGCCCTCTAAAAGGGAGGGGGGGGCACCAGAGACAGTAACAGGCCACGGCCCGGTTTATTTATTTATTTATTTGTTCAATGTTTGTCGGGTCCGTGGACCCGATTAATTTATTTATTTCTGCAAAACATTGCAGAAATAAATAAATGAATCGGGTCCACGGACCCGGCAAACATTGACCAAATAAATAAGTAAAACAGGCCGTGGCGGAGGACTGTTACTGCCTCTGCTCAGGCAGCATCAATCATGCTTTGTAGAGGACAATGCTGGCCTAAATTGGGAACAGCCAGCATAGACATGTTGCTACAGAGGCATATTTTGGGCACAACCAGAATGTCAATGTGTTACATCAGTGACAGTGCTGTCTTACACTGTGGACACATTGATCATTAAAATGTGTTGTTTTCTACAATGTTCTTGTCTGCTGTTAGTGACATGGAATGTACATGTTCCCCTTTAGAACTGATTGTAAACTTATGGCTTTTTGGTCACTTTTCCTGCTGTAAAATGCACAATTTTAGCCCCATATTTGGAAAAAAAACCTTGGAGGGGGAGATCCCCCCAAAACCTCCCTAGATTGTTATAGCTCCCTCGCTACGCTCGGTCGCCCCCACTATTTCTGAGAAATATCAACACATACACACTGGAAGAAATCACAAGAATATAACCTTTGATCACTGCCCCGACACCAAAAGCTATCTTTGGGACTGCATGGCTATGCCTGTGAAGCTATTGTGTCAAAGGTCACACACCATCGCTTTTGAATATACTGCTTTGGGTCAGGGTGTTCACTTTTGGCTCGCCGGCCCTCCGGGTGACAAAAAGTGAATGCTTCGGCTCCACATTCAAAAAGGTTGGACAAGCCTGCTGTAAGGAATCTCTAAACAGCATGACTCTACACATTTAAACACCTATAGCCCTTCATGCCACCTACACCATAGGCTGCATGACATGTGTTGTGGCACCGTAATCCAGAACTTGCACAGCCCACATAGATCATGGTCCAACCTTCCCCCAGGACCGATGAGAAGGGGCTCTCTTTTTAATCACATTGTTTTAAATACTGATTTGCACTAAGTTTTCCGTGCACTTGATAAATGGCATTTTGTTATTCCACAGAAGCCCTTTTTATCCCATTTAAGCGCCCTCCACGTTTAGGGGGACCACCACTAGGTCTACTCTCACCAAATCTGCTAAGACCTACACAACCACCTCCCCAGTCACACACTAACTATGGGCTAGAGAGGAACCGCACCCTTGGGGCGCCATTTAGTAATCCTACTACCTCATCCCCTTACAGACGTGCCTGCGCCTGTTGACAAGATGACAACTGCATCCTAAAGAAGTCGATCCTTCCACCTCTTAATCTGAGCCACTAAACTCCTCGGATTCGGTAAGCACCGGCATCCGCCCTACATAGTATTCATAACTTTTCTCTGCTAGATCTTTGCTGACCACGTACATCCTGACACGTTCTTTGTCTGTTTCACTCCTACAGCCCACATAGGACCCTCCACTCATAAAGACACTCCTGTCCTGATGAAGGCCTACACCACTAGAGCTCACCTAGCTCCACGCAAAATGGCAGAAACACTCTTGTGTTGACATGTATTATATGTTGTTGTTCAACTCTTGATTGTGCCCACACTCTATGGGCCCCCCACCTGTTTATGATTCCACTGAATTCTCTAAGCTTCCTTCCCAAGGAACCTATAGAGAATGAACAAACTGTACAAGTAGATGTCTCAAATACTGACTACTTGCTCATTCGTACTTAGGTACTACACTTTGTATGTCCTCAAATGTGAATGTCCTATGTTTTTCTAAAAATACCAGTGTATTACTACACCACTGCACTTCAAAATAAAACCCTTTTTTGCAGAAGAACAGTTTCATGAGAATTCTGTGACCACCCACACAAGGGGTCACCCACTCACGGTGTAGCAGTGGTTACTCTTCAGCAGAGATTGACCTGACCTTGCTCATTCGTTTTTTGATATGAAGAAGAGTGCAGACAAAGAGCAGCCATGTGGGACCCCAAACTAGACAAGGGTGGGGTCTGATCAATAAGGGGGCATGGAGACAGAGGGCCTCATTACGAGGCTTGCACTCCCGTAATGAAGGGTGTCGGTACGGGACCGGCACCCTTCATTTCGGTAAGCGCAATTACAAGGTTTCCTTTGCAGGACCCGCTAAGGATGCCTGGTAAAACCAGGCGTCCTTATCGGGTCCCACGAGGGGAAGAGGGAGCTAATAACAGGTCATTATTAACGTGTCCGTTATTAGCTCCCACTCCACTCCCATTGAGCCCTATTGCGGCTCAAATGGGAATGGGGAATGGTTCTGTGCATGAGGAATTACCGGGACCTCCAAGGTTGGAATGACCCGGTAATTCCTCATTCACAGAATCTGGTATTGGAGCCCAGTATGGAGGCAGCCATGGCGCTAATAGCACCATGGCTACCTCCATACGTGTAATGAGGCCCAGAGTGTGTCCTGTCAGTGAGAAAGGGGATGAACCAGTCAAGTACGGTGCCGGAGGGTTTCATACTGTGGACTGCCATATAAGTTTCCCCACATTTATAGAATGTACCAGAAGATAAGAAATTAAGTACCCTAATTAGGCTAAAATTATTTTTTTGCATTTTTCCGACTGCCGTTCCCCATACTAGCAGTCCCAACCCACGGGGGATCGTATTCTTATCTCCATGGTGGTGCCAAATGGTGAGATTTGTGGATGTTCCCATTTCCCTGTTAGTGATTCTAAGTGCGTGATTTTGTGGGAATGCTGGTTTTCTTTGTGAGGCCAGATCTATTAATTGATTTGTCACTTTTTAATGTTATAGCTTCTAGTGTATTAAAACCTCAGAGTGGAGGGATATGAGCTCCTGTCCAGCATAATGCACACGTTGCACTACTTTTCACAATTGCTGTGATAAAGTGGTAATGCCGGCAATAGTCGTCTCTAATATCTCTGTATAAGCATTATCTTTGTACCGTCGTTTCAAAATGAAGCGATGCCCTGACTCATCTTGATACATCTTGAATATTCCTTGCTGGTTGCAGTTGTATTTGTGCCTTCATCTACCACCAAATGATACCCAGGAGCACGGGCAAATGTTGTCATTTTTGCATTAAACTATAAGAATAAAACCCAATCAAGCGGACAGGTTGAGTGGTAACGGCACGGGGCCCAAGCTTAACGATGATCCCCGGTGCCATTATCACCCGATCCGGCCTGCCGGATTGGGGTTTGTTGTCATTAGCACCCCGGTTTTCAATCTGGAAACCCGGGGTGCTGACAACAATGTATTTTGTTTGAATGAATGGGACAAGCTGGCGGCAACCTGTACATTCAAATAAAATGCTTCCCGAAGATGGCTACCTTGGAGATGGAAGCCGGGGCCCTGGCCCATTACTACAGTGGTCCAGAAGGCTGGAGTGGCAGCATAGGTGGTGCCACTGCTGAAGTGGTGTAAGGGGGATGAGAGGGAAGGGACCGGACAGCAGAGGAAAGGGGAAGGTGGGAGGAAGATGGCAGGGTGTGTTTGAGCATCTTTCAGGTTGCGGCTTGTATTGGTGGACCTAATTGGCTGGCTCCCTTGCCCCGGTGCTAATGAGCTCTTTCGGTCATATATTTGTGTATGCATTATGGCTCAATTGTTTTTCACTAGTTCCTACTGCTTTAACGCCCACCACAGAATCATACAACCTCATTTTAAATGGGGCAGAGCAGAACATTCTTTTACGCCGCCATTTCCCATGCTGTCAAATTTTTCAAGACGGAGAAGAGAAAAGATCTGCGCCATGCAGACCTCCTCTGTCTTGTCTGTGTGCTTCGTTTTATGCCTTCATGATATTTTATTTAATTTATTTGAATTTGTGTTTAGCACTGGCCCAACCCAGAAAGTCTCAGAGTGTTTTACATGGTTCAAAGAAACGTGTTTTATTAGGCTCTTTCTGAAAGTGTTGATGGAGGGCTCAGTGAAGAGGTAGGGTGCGCATGCCCAGAGGGAAAATGCTTGTTTTGTGCGCAAGCGAGTGTGCAGAGTGGAATGTGTATGCTGTGTGGGCTGGCTTTGTGAGAAATTCGACCATCCGCAAGGGGAGTGTGCGCTCACCCCAGCTCTTTTGATTTTTGGGAAATGAATATGAATAATGGGTGATCAACCTCTGAAAATGTATGAGGCCATTCCGCACAAATTTTCTCTGCTCACTGCATGCATAGTCACGTGTACTCCAGGGTGGGACACAGCCTACAGGCGTCGTCCTCCTGTGTCATGTTCAGATGGAATGTCACAGGTACATCAAAGCATCTCAAGAAGGAGAAAGGCGACACCTTCCTCCAGCCATGGGCAGCCTAATTAAAATATCAAAGTCTCTATGGATCTGCCTTGCTATTGTTTAACTACTGGTGGCAGCGCATACTAATAGGAGTTAATTGGAAGAGGCCTGCGTTAGGCTTGATTGCAGAATGGAAAAGAGGAAGGCAGGACTAACACCTCTTGGATATGCACTGTGTCAACTTGAAGCTAGTTCCCACCCCTCGGTCTGAAGGACAATGAATGGCATGTCTGGGTCCACTACTTACCGTAGGCAACCCCTGCAGAGTGGCCCCATTTCAGAGGGATGAAGTATGTGATTTGAGGGAGACAGACGTATGTTCTCACCACAAACTTCAAGGGAGAAGCGTTGATCAAGAGCAACAGAGGGCTCAGTTAACCAGAGAGACACTTTGATCTACAAGAGACAGGAAGAACGGTGGGGCTTAGGAGTACATGTTGTCACCTCTTACCTTTCCTGTTGCAAAGCACTCTGGTCCTGACCTCCCACGTAACAGAGGATTGTTTGTAGGGACCCAGGATTGGTTCATTAAGGTAGGCTTCGCCTGCACCAATCACTGGGGCCCATTTGGCTCTAAAACAGGGCTGAGCTCCTCACTTAGCAGATCATCTGACAACTTTGAAAGGAGTAAGAAGAAGGAGTCATTAGGACCCTGGCTGAAGGTACAGTCTGCCTTAAATTTTCTACCAGTGAAGGAAGGCCAGGAATTCCAAGAGAGAAGCAAGATCCCTCCCCTAAACATCTCCCAGCAAACAGAGGGGGATACCAGACTCAGAGGACTCATCCAGCAGCTCTGGAAACAGTACCCAGCCAGCACACAGCATGCCCTGTTAGGTTCTGCCACTAAGCCTCCTGGGTGGGATGTGCCAGAGAGTCTCTGAAAAAAGGACAAGGCCACCTCCTCAGCTTTGGGCCGTCTGCCTTAAAGGATGACACAAGCCCTGCGAAGAAGCTAGGAGGAACGCCACGACAAGCATCAACCAGCATCCATCTTTTAAGAACATTTTCGAGACAGTCGAGCCCTTGAACTGCTACCGGCTGCACCACTGACTGTTGTCAACCAGCGTTCTGGATGCGCCAACTAGCACAGAGACAACGATTCTTGACCCTGAGCCGCTGTGTAGGCCGTCTGTCCAGCCTTGCTTGGCGAACTGCCTGCCACCTGATACCCGCAACTATCTCCCGTCTTAAACTCTGTTGCAGGAGCTGCAAAGTGTCCCAGGACCAACTCGACGCTGTGGAGCATCAAGATCATCTCAAGCACCAGGCGCATTGTGGTTCTGTCCCCCTGGTCCTTTTCCGAAGGCCCTATGAGAAACCTGAGGGTGTTCTCCGAAGTAGACCTCGGGAATCCCTTATTCAGGTGGCCAGGGAAGGGCTGGCACTCTCAGATTCCAACCCTGGGGTTGGGTGACGAGGGAGGATCACCTGGGTAAGGGAGACCAGGGTTATGCTCAGGGCAATGTCCCAGGTGAGACGCAGTGCTATACCGGAGAAAGGAACAAAGAAGATGCGGTCCTTAAGGCTTTTGTGGGCTGTATCAACTCGACCTCCCTTCAACACAATGAATTTCCTTTTCTTGAATCCACCATCCCCTCTGCATATGGTGAATCCATTAGACACCCTGTTGCACTTAGAACCCACATTCCCCAGAGTCCCTGTTTCCCTGTTCCCTACCTGAATACTCTCAGTCATTCTTCTTCACATCCCCTTGATTATTCTTTCCAGAACACCCAATCTACATTGACAAAACCCCACCAATCCCGTCCGTCTGATTATCATTTCCAACCTGCTCAGATAAAACACTACCGTTCCCACAAACCCCCTTGTTTATTTTGTGATAATAATCCTAATCATGCGTGTTTGCTTTACACACCCTACCAATCCCACCCTTCTGAATTTACCAACGTCCCTAGGGTGAAGAACATAATTTCCCATGATAATAACCACCTTTTGACACAAACCCCTTTTTACCCTATAGAAGACAGCAGACTAACCCAGGAGATGTTTATCTGACATGTCCCAGCACAAGAGTCAGGCAGAGTGAGGCAATTGACCAAAATCACACACACCTGACGGCCCTTTCCTTTCCACACAGGGATAAAAGGTGGAGCAAGAGAGCACAGTACGAGCAAGGCAGACCGCACGAGGAGACAGCTATCGAGGCCTGGCAGTTTAAGAGAAGGAGAAAGGTGGCAGGAACCGAGAGGGTGAGAAGGAGTGAAGCGACCTTGCCCTTTCTGTTCCACAACCACGAAGCCTTCGTAAGAGGAAACACAAGGCCATAAACAATAGCCCAAGTGTGTGGCCACAGGTTTCCTGAGCGTGCTTACGCCGATAAGCCAGAGTGAGGGCGATTCCTGCTACCGTGGTATCGGCCTTGGCTCCATAGACAAGGAAAGCCAAGCGGTTCTTCACAGCGGGTGAGTCGAAGGTGAAACTGATAACAAACCAAACTGTGTTGAATGACACCCGCAAAGTGGCAGATTTGGAAGAGTTCAAAGAACTGTGACTAGTAAAGGGAAAACCATCTGCAGAGGGGACCGGCACCTAGTGGGTGCTGGCACGAGAAACTTGATTTGCTCCCGTGTTGAAAAACTACTGATACCAGAAAGCCGTAGGTGAGCCACCAAGACAGCTCAAAGTGGTTATACAGGAGGTCTAGCAAAATCCCTGTACAATCGAAAGTCTATGACCGACAAACTGTTAAGAAAGCAAGGGAAGTGAGTCCTGCATCAAAAGAGAAAACCTTTGTGAACATAAAGAGTAGTGAATCCTGCAAAAGTGAAAAGTGGCAAGAGTGTACCCGGAGAATGGATGCCGATAGAGAGGGGAAAAATCTAAAGTCCCAAGAAACAATGTGTTGACAAAGGTGAACCCGGCAGAGGGATGTCCACGAGAACTGTTTGAAAAGACATTAAGTCAGAAGGTGAACTGTCTTTGTGCAAAGCCAGAGTACACCCGGAAAAGGGAGGCTGAGAATCGAGACAAATATTCAAAAGGGGTCTGCGCCCAGAAGAGGGGACCCATGGGTGAAGAACCATCACCCTACAATGTGTGAATAAGCCAACATGAACCCGGCGGAGGGAGGCTGAAATTTGAGAAGGGTCTGCACCCGGAAGAGGGTGACCCAGGGGTGACAAATACTCACCTCAAGAGCAATCCAAAAGGAACCTTTGTTTGTTGTTTCATTTTGTTTGGAACTATCAGATCCTCAGAGGTAGAAGATTCAGCCACCAAAGGTTTTGATATCGATAAGAACTGTTTAAGGGTCAATGCCCGGAAGAGGGGGACCCAGGGGTGAAACCCTCACCCAACATACATATAAAACAGAACCTTTGTTGGTTATTTTACCAACTCTCGAAGGCAAGAGACTTTTTATTGAAAAAGAGAATTGGCCGTTAAGGTCTCTGAGAAGCTAAAACTGGAACTTTTGTCTCGTGTTGGGGAAAGTTCGAGAAGTGTGCTGTGCTGATGAGCTCTACCTTGTCCTGTGCTCAAAAGGTGGGGAAGGGAGACTCCTGACAATCACATCCTGACATATTATTTGTTAACACTTCTTTCTTTTGAAAACCCTATCCCACACTCTTCATATATTAAGTTGTGCAACAGGTTTTTTCTTAGTATAGGCCCTTTTATTTGACACGATGCCACTAGGACTGCCTTATTTTTAATTTGATAGTCGCCGCTTGCTCCCATCTTAGATTTAGGTTTAGATTAGGCGTTTTTCCAACCTGCATACAATTTAATTAACACATACTTGAACTGTGATCACTTGTGTCTGTCTTTACAGTTGCCACCATGAGTTCCTTACAGCCCCTAGTGACATTTACGGCCCTTGCTACCTTGGTGCTGAAACCAAATATCCTTGAACAGTTAAGACAGATTGCTTTACCGACTACCCTCCTGTCAGTATCCAGAGTGCATCCCTTTCCTTGGTGAAACTGCCTGTCCTCTCTGTTCCTTTACGGGGGGGGGGTATTTTGTAGTGTGCTAGAACTGTCTGTTGTAATAATAATAAAGTAGATATTTTTATACAACCTTGACTGGACAGTTACTTTTATCGTTGGGTAATAATTGTATTTTCACTGTGTTGCAACTAACCAACGATCCACGACTTTGCAGAGATAAGCCTGCCGTATCATCCCTGTTTACCAGAATTTGGACAAGAAGGTTTATAATTAACTTGTGTTTCCAATCTGTTCGGATCCCTTCTGGCGTACTAGAGTTGTGTGGCTGATCGATGGTTTAGAAAACGATATTCATTACTGGACCACTGGTGCCCCGGAAGTTGATTCGTCACAGGCTTGTTTGGTGTGGCTAATGGGTTTGAATTTGTCATGAAGGTACGAAGTAGCTTTGAGGTGGATGGCTATGAATACAATGCAGAGTTCTTTGAAGACAATTCTGTTGTTATGGGGAGCCAGTGGAGCTTGTAGGGATCGGAGGTGATGTGTGAATGTTTGGGTAGGTGGAGGATGAGTCTAGCTACTGCCTTTTTTATGGCTTGCAGGGGGCAAGGGTGCTTTGGGGAGTCCGGTGAGGAGAGCATTGCCTTAGTCCAGCTTTGAGAGAAACATTGCTTTGAGTAGGGTGCTGAAGTCATCAGGAGGAAGGATTAGTCTGATTTTTAATAGGAGGTGTAGTTGTAGATTGCATGTTTTGGTGACAGTGGTTATGGGATGTGTGAAGGACTCTGGCGGTCGAAGATGAAGCCAAGTGATTTGACAGGTGTGGAGAGGGATATGTCTGTGTTGTTAGTGGCGCGTAATGGATTCAGAGGGCGAGGTTAGGTTTTTGCCTGGGGGGCAGATGGGGAGGTATTCCGTTTTGGAAGGGTTGAGTTTCAGGAAGTGGATGTCCACCCCGTTGGTCATGGTGGAGAGACAGATTTTGAGGGTGTAGAGTTCTGAAGGCTGAAGGGGATGAGGTTTACAAGTATATTTGTGTGTTGTCTGCCTATTGGTGGAAATGGACGTTGTGTTTGCTAAGAGCATGTCTGAGGGATTCAACATATAGGTTGAAGAAGACCAACATGGATATAAAGTGGTGTGTCTTACAGAAAGTGAACATCACGCGTAGAGGTGGAGACATTGACAAAACCCTGACCAGACTAGAACAGAAATGGGTCCACAAACTACGAACTGTCAAAGAAGGTTTGAACATAACTGTAGAGTGGAAGCATTTCCTGTAAAATATGGCGACAGTTTGTATGTCCTATGACAAAACACCCATCTACAGCAATGTGTTTTATACAATATGGCTGCAGATGCTCTCTGAGAAACGACATCCACCTTGCATCTGCCCAGACTTTCATACAGATCCTTTCCATTTTCTAAAAACAAGAATTTGCACTGTGTAACGATTAGTTTTTTGATTTTCTGTCAAATCTTTATTTAAAGTAATTACATCTGTAAATTAATATACACCATTGACGTCATATACCTGTCATGAACAACATGTGGGAATAAAGTAACACAGGCCTGATTCTATACTACATGACAGCTGACACCCAATCGGATTGACAGGGGCTGACATCATCATCATGCGCCACACCTTGCATGACTTGCATTTTGGCCCATCTGACTGCCTGCATCAACTCTAAACAGGCATTTAGGTAGTCACCTTGCATGACTTGCATTTTGGCCCAACTGACTGCCTGCATCAACTCTAAACAGGCATTTAGGTAGTCACCATGCATGACTTGCATTTTGGCCCTACTGACTGCCTGCATCAACTCCAAACAGGCATTTAGGTAGTCACTCCACCACAGGGCCCCTGTTCTTTAACATGGCCCTGGCCTGCACTTAACACACTTGCATCCTCGCATCCGAGACGTCACACTGTTGCTGCAACGATCTTGGCAGCTGAATGCACTGACAATAGGTAAGCTTTACTGCACGCGGTTTCATGCACAGAAACTGGTATGACTACCCTCACTGTAAGGCAAGGTTGTCCAACATACGGCCCGCGGGCCACAATGCGGCCCTCCAAGCCATTTCATGTGGCCCGCGAGGCTGTACAGACAACATTGAACAAATAAAGAAATAAACTGGGCCGTGGTGGAGGACTGTTACTGCCTCTGGTGCCCTCTAAAAGGGAGGGGGGGGGGCACCAGAGACAGTAACAGGCCACGGCCCGGTTTATTTATTTATTTATTTGTTCAATGTTTGTCGGGTCCGTGGACCCGATTAATTTATTTATTTCTGCAAAACATTGCAGAAATAAATAAATTAATCGGGTCCACGGACCCGGCAAACATTGACCAAATAAATAAGTAAAACAGGCCGTGGCGGAGGACTGTTACTGCCTCTGCTCAGGCAGCATCAATCATGCTTTGTAGAGGACAATGCTGGCCTAAATTGGGAACAGCCAGCATAGACATGTTGCTACAGAGGCATATTTTGGGCACAACCAGAATGTCAATGTGTTACATCAGTGACAGTGCTGTCTTACACTGTGGACACATTGATCATTAAAATGTGTTGTTTTCTACAATGTTCTTGTCTGCTGTTAGTGACATGGAATGTACATGTTCCCCTTTAGAACTGATTGTAAACTTATGGCTTTTTGGTCACTTTTCCTGCTGTAAAATGCACAATGTTAGCCCCATATTTGGAAAAAAAACCTTGGAGGGGGAGATCCCCCCAAAACCTCCCTAGATTGTTATAGCTCCCTCGCTACGCTCGGTCGCCCCCACTATTTCTGAGAAATATCAACACATACACACTGGAAGAAATCACAAGAATATAACCTTTGATCACTGCCCCGACACCAAAAGCTATCTTTGGGACTGCATGGCTATGCCTGTGAAGCTATTGTGTCAAAGGTCACACACCATCGCTTTTGAATATACTGCTTTGGGTCAGGGTGTTCACTTTTGGCTCGCCGGCCCTCCGGGTGACAAAAAGTGAATGCTTCGGCTCCACATTCAAAAAGGTTGGACAAGCCTGCTGTAAGGAATCTCTAAACAGCATGACTCTACACATTTAAACACTGATAGCCCTTCATGCCACCTACACCATAGGCTGCATGACATGTGTTGTGGCACCGTAATCCAGAACTTGCACAGCCCACATAGATCATGGTCCAACCTTCCCCCAGGACCGATGAGAAGGGGCTCTCTTTTTAATCACATTGTTTTAAATACTGATTTGCACTAAGTTTTCCGTGCACTTGATAAATGGCATTTTGTTATTCCACAGAAGCCCTTTTTATCCCATTTAAGCGCCCTCCACGTTTAGGGGGACCACCACTAGGTCTACTCTCACCAAATCTGCTAAGACCTACACAACCACCTCCCCAGTCACACACTAACTATGGGCTAGAGAGGAACCGCACCCTTGGGGCGCCATTTAGTAATCCTACTACCTCATCCCCTTACAGACGTGCCTGCGCCTGTTGACAAGATGACAACTGCATCCTAAAGAAGTCGATCCTTCCACCTCTTAATCTGAGCCACTAAACTCCTCGGATTTGGTAAGCACCGGCATCCGCCCTACATAGTATTCATAACTTTTCTCTGCTAGATCTTTGCTGACCACGTACATCCTGACACGTTCTTTGTCTGTTTCACTCCTACAGCCCACATAGGACCCTCCACTCATAAAGACACTCCTGTCCTGATGAAGGCCTACACCACTAGAGCTCACCTAGCTCCACGCAAAATGGCAGAAACACTCTTGTGTTGACATGTATTATATGTTGTTGTTCAACTCTTGATTGTGCCCACACTCTATGGGCCCCCCACCTGTTTATGATTCCACTGAATTCTCTAAGCTTCCTTCCCAAGGAACCTATAGAGAATGAACAAACTGTACAAGTAGATGTCTCAAATACTGACTACTTGCTCATTCGTACTTAGGTACTACACTTTGTATGTCCTCAAATGTGAATGTCCTATGTTTTTCTAAAAATACCAGTGTATTACTACACCACTGCACTTCAAAATAAAACCCTTTTTTGCAGAAGAACAGTTTCATGAGAATTCTGTGACCACCCACACAAGGGGTCACCCACTCACGGTGTAGCAGTGGTTACTCTTCAGCAGAGATTGACCTGACCTTACTCATTCGTTTTTTGATATGAAGAAGAGTGCAGACAAAGAGCAGCCATGTGGGACCCCAAACTAGACAAGGGTGGGGTCTGATCAATAAGGGGGCATGGAGACAGAGGGCCTCATTACGAGGCTTGCACTCCCGTAATGAAGGGTGTCGGTACGGGACCGGCACCCTTCATTTCGGTAAGCGCAATTACAAGGTTTCCTTTGCAGGACCCGCTAAGGATGCCTGGTAAAACCAGGCGTCCTTATCGGGTCCCACGAGGGGAAGAGGGAGCTAATAACAGGCCATTATTAACGTGTCCGTTATTAGCTCCCACTCCACTCCCATTGAGCCCTATTGCGGCTCAAATGGGAATGGGGAATGGTTCTGTGCATGAGGAATTACCGGGACCTCCAAGGTTGGAATGACCCGGTAATTCCTCATTCACAGAATCTGGTATTGGAGCCCAGTATGGAGGCAGCCATGGCGCTAATAGCACCATGGCTACCTCCATACGTGTAATGAGGCCCAGAGTGTGTCCTGTCAGTGAGAAAGGGGATGAACCAGTCAAGTACGGTGCCGGAGGGTTTCATACTGTGGACTGCCATATAAGTTTCCCCACATTTATAGAATGTACCAGAAGATAAGAAATTAAGTACCCTAATTAGGCTAAAATTATTTTTTTGCATTTTTCCGACTGCCGTTCCCCATACTAGCAGTCCCAACCCATGGGGGATCGTATTCTTATCTCCATGGTGGTGCCAAATGGTGAGATTTGTGGATGTTCCCATTTCCCTGTTAGTGATTCTAAGTGCGTGATTTTGTGGGAATGCTGGTTTTCTTTGTGAGGCCAGATCTATTAATTGATTTGTCACTTTTTAATGTTATAGCTTCTAGTGTATTAAAACCTCAGAGTGGAGGGATATGAGCTCCTGTCCAGCATAATGCACACGTTGCACTACTTTTCACAATTGCTGTGATAAAGTGGTAATGCCGGCAATAGTCGTCTCTAATATCTCTGTATAAGCATTATCTTTGTACCGTCGTTTCAAAATGAAGCGATGCCCTGACTCATCACTCTGGTGCCCTTCCTTTTTGCGACATGTTACCTTGCCTCCGCTCCCCATTATATTGTGTTAATCACATTGTGGGAGGCGGTTGGTGATGGGCACTAAGAAATACTGTTTGTGTCCAGGTGAGATACCCTACCCTGAACCATTCCACACTCTCTCAATCATACCCTGGTTCTCTCCTCCTTCTGCCCCTCTCTCCCACCCACCCTTTACATCATCATTTATTTTGATTTGTAAGGCGCCTTTCCCTGTGGGTTATGAAGATGTAAAGATGTCCAATTGATCAGTTCTTCCACATTAACTATCTGAGTCCTGTAATCCAGCTCCTGGTCTAGATTTCTAAAATGTGGTTGTTTGCTGGAAGATGTCCATACTTTCTGGGAGCCCTTTATATTCATGGTTCCTATAACTTGTCCTTCCTCCAGGGGCCCCTAACGAATTGATTTCATAACTGGTCCCCGTGGACTTGGCCCATTTGAGACGCCAGAAGAATGTGTCCTTGTCAAGCAGGTAGTGTGTTTATTTATAGTGAGGATCAATCAGGGTTGTCCAACTCCAGGCCTCGAAGGCCAGATCCATGCCAGGGATTTCAGCACACCCCTCATTAATATTGATGAGATTAATTTGCATACAATGATTGCATTGTAGGCACATTATTTTCGTGAATATTAATGAGGGATATCCTTAAAACCTGTCAGGATTCCAGCCCTCCAGGCCCAGAGTTGGACAACTCATTAACTTGCACGTATTTTGAGGGGTGATCGAGTAACAAATCTTGGAGGATTAAAGTCAGCTAGAACTTTCTGTCCTTTGACAATTTTAAGCATTTTCACCAATATGTAATTTTTGTATGATTATTAAGAGTGTGAGGTGATTCTGTTTGATCTGTTAATGCAATTGATTTAGTCATGTGTGAGTTAAGATAATAATAATTTGGCACTTATATAGTGCTACGAACCCTGAGGTATCTGAGCGCTCATTATTACCCAAGGTGTGTGGTGCTCATTTATCGTCCTCGGAACGAACCTGCGTCAGCAGGCTCTGCACGGATGTCAAAGCAAGCTGCTCTACTGGACAGCGCTCTACTCGCTGTGCCACTTGACTGGCTAGATGGTGGGCTGCCACGAAGGGAGAATGGTAAGGAAAGAAAAATGATTCAACAAATTAATCTTGTACTTCCTCCAATGTCACTCTTATTGTGCTGATAAATTTACAACCATTTTCATGTTATCTTTCCAAGAGATGCAGAGATTCTGGACACAAGGCGTGATGACAATGCACTTGTTTCACTATGTATGCCAAGTGTGCACCGCACCACCACTCAGTGGTGTCGGTAGGGCTTTCAAACACTGCGGCACCACTCAGTGGTGTGGGTAGGTCCTTCAAAAACCAGGGATGTTCAGGTAAAGCTGAAATCAGGTCCTCCTTGGATTTGTTGGTCTAACTTCACTCTGGTTTCACCTGATCTCATCCACAATGGTTTTATAAAAAGGACAATAGTTAAGAACACACTCTGCATCCCAGGGTGGGCATTAAAGGGCGCCAGAAGCATCCAAGTAAAGATGACATTGGGTGTTGCAGTCTGGATGTCTGGCCCGATTTTATGGTGAAAAGGACCAGAGGTACAATCCTGCTCTGGGGAGTGGTGGAGATTTAAAGAGGCTAGGAGAGTTGAGCAGAAGCTGGTGCCAGGCTATGTGGTATGGATTTGCTCACTGTGTCCACTCTTTGGATTGCGGTTAGAAGCCCACTCTGCAATGCGGGTTGAGTTTTAAAGAGATCTCCTGATCGCCTCAAGGTAAAGCAGAAGTCAATTTGGATGTTAGGGACTTGCCTACAAGGCTTCGCCCCGCTATGGTCTCCTCCCTCAGTGGTTCAGGAAAAAGGACAACAGTCGAAACTGAGAAAAGAAGCACCGTGCCACTGGCGACCCGACAAATACATGTGAATTCAAAGTTAAAGTGCAGGATTTTCAGGAGCTGCTTGAAGGCGAACAAAGTTTTTTTTTTTTTTAATTTAAAAAATAAATTGTTTATAGTTTACATCAGATTTATAAACTTTTACAATTATTTCATCAACTTTAAAACACTTGATTTCTTAAAAACAACATACAAAATTCATTTTCTTTCTTTGTTCACTTCATAATAAAATTAACATATTTCACTCCTATTTTGCGATTTTTCATCGTTCATACAATGTAACGTTTTGAGGTTTACATGGTTTCTTTCCATGACTGTATGTCTTGCAGGTAACCTTTTCCTAATGCATGACCAAAGAAAACACCCATGTCACTCTTGTCGGTAGAACATTCAGACACAATGATTGAAGTAGCATTATAATGCAGTTGAATAAGTAGAGTATATATTACATCAGTTGCATCCTACTTTCACCAATATCAATTACTTTTCTGTCATTCATCAACTACAGGCATATTTAAATCCAGATTTTTAATTTTCAAATCCTCATCAATGTTGAATAATAACCTTGATAAAGCAAGAATAAAACCAATACTATCCCCTTGCATGCTACGTTCCCAAAAGGCGGCCCGTGCAATATATGTTAGGCCTGGATTAAATTTGCCTAATAACAAGCATCTCTTTTCCTCAAAATATGTGCAATATACCACCAGATGTCTTATTGATTCAGTTTGGGAAGTCGGATTACAAAACCGACAATTTGGATGTGTAATCAATTTGCCTCCATGATTCCATTTATGAATACGTTCCAGAGTGGGGAATTGATTTAATCTGAATCTTAGATAGATATTACGTATTCTGTGATCAGGACATTTAGAAAGATATAGGGGACAAGTGCCCCTCTTCCGGAGTCTACTTGCACACTCCATAAATGAGACATATTGCTGATTTTTTTCAATTATCATCCTCCAGTCCCATTCATACATTTTGCGTTTATTTTTAGCTAAACCAATTTCTAAATCCTCAATTGTTACTTCAATGGTGTCCAAAAGGGTATTTATTTGTTTTTTAAACAAATCCAATGATATAACACCACCATTGTTTAATAAGATGTGCAGATCTACATATAATGAGTTTCTGGGTGGCAGTCGCATTTTTGTATAACTCATTAATTGACGCCATCTCCATTTTGCCGCTAATGTAGATAGCCCCAGTTCATGGCAAATTATCGAGTTTGGTATCGATGGTGACAAGCACAAAGTTTTTTTCCAAAGAAACCCTTGAATCCCATTTAGAATCTGTTCGATATTCATTAGACAGATATCTAAACTATAGAGAATGATAGGTTCGACCTTTAACAAAAGAAATCCAACAAGGGCAGGATCGAAAACATACAGTGCGTAGCATAGATTATCTTCATCATTGATAGGAGAGAGCGAGATTTTAAAGTTAAGAACTCCTTCCATGAATTCAGGGTATAGCTGTTAGTCAGAGGATATCCTAAATATTTAATCGAATTTGCCATTTCAAGCCTGCCACCAGCAATTGTCCAATAATATGATCTTATTCTTTTCTTATTATGGCAAATGATGATCTGAGTTTTTTTAGAATTTGCCATGAGATTGTGTTCATGTAACGCTCACCTGAATCCCTCGGAGGCGCGGGTCTGGTCTGGGCGTTCTCCGAACCTTCCAAAGTCACTCGCAGGTCTTTGGCACCACCCTGGAAGGGCCCCCTCCTTACTGTGATCTTAATCTGGAGAGTGAGATGTCTGCGGGCAGAGAAGAAACAGGGGTTAACGTCTGCCTGACAGGGTTTCGGCCCTTTCCCCTTCCTGACACTCCTACAACTCTCCTAGGCCGTACGTGCTCACCTTAGGTAGGTAAAAGCGGCGCTCTCCATCCTGCGTCTGTGCAGGGGCGCTGTAGCCAGTTACTTCACTGGACGATAGTTCAGCCTTTTATTGCGGAGGTAGGGTCCAGAAGGCAAGACCGTCGTTAGCTGCACGAGCGGTGAGTGCCTTATATGAGTCTTTTTATTGTCCTTTCAGAATCTTGCCTCTTTGCAGATCCGGTATGCTGATCCGGTAAGTGGATAAGTCCGGAGTTTTTGCAGGCAAGCAAAAAGTTCATCTGAAGTTAAATGCACTTTTAAAAGTCTTTTTCCCCTTTCTTTCAGGTCGCGGTGCAATCGGCGATGAAGACTGATGCCGAAGGATCGTGCCGGAGGATGGACAGGTATCACCACTTAAGGCACGTGAGTAGAAATGGAGTCCTGAGCTCTAATAATGTCCTTCTTGTATTTTACAGGTGCGGACAAATGGCGCTGAACGGAGCTCGCGGAGACCGTGGCACAGGTAAGCAGATATCACAGAGTTATCGCTAACCTGTATTCTTTGTAGTTGCAGATGGATGGAGAACGAAGAATCGCGGCACGAGGCCTTGGAAGGCGCCGGAAGGTGGTAAGAGCAGCTCTGGTACTTTCTCGTGCTACTCTAGTGTTCTCGTTTTCCTTTTCAGATGTCGCGGAAGGCTGGAGCTGGATTCAGGAAGGTAAGTTGAAGATTTTCCTGTTTTCAGGTGCAGAAGAAGAAGATCAGCGGGAGCCGACACGGTGAGCGTCCTGCTGCTATTGCAGAATAACGCGAAGCACGTGAAACCAATCGGGTGTGGTTTAAATAGCCTTCAGTAGTGCTTAGGCGTCTTCTTCCACAGCTTTCAGAGGTAAGAAAAGAGTTCCAGTATGTAACTCTTGGGAGTGGTGCTGGCCCAACCCAGCAGTTAAAGTAGTCCCAGCAGGATTGGATGAAGAGTTCATCCTGCAGGTAGGAAAGCAGCATGGTCTGCAGGAGGTAAGTCCACCCAAGCACCAATCCTTTTTATATGAGCCCGGCGCTTCCAGTGCCGGGACTGGGTCCCTTTATGAGCATGAGCCTGGCGCCGCTGGCGCCAGGACAAGGTCCAAAAGGCCCCTACAGGGGCCGGCTTGTGCCTGGAATAAGGGTCATGACCCTGCTTCCAAGGATGTTGGGCTAGGTCTGACACCTTGGAGGCAGTGGTCATGACAGCACCCCCCCTCAAGGCCCCTCCCAAATTGGTCTTCCCCGGAGGCTTTGGTTTGTTGGGGAAGGTCCGATGAAATTTTCTGATTAGACGAGAAGCATGGACATTTTCTGAAGGTTCCCAAGATCTCTCCTGGGCGCCATACCCTTTCCAATCAATCAGGTAATACAGTTTTGACTTGAAAAACTTAGAATCCAAGATGTTCCGAACCTCGTATTTGTTTTCTCCGTCTACTTGGATTGGCTCTGGAGGTTTAGTCAGACGGGTTCCGGGTTGCATAGGTTTCAGGAGTGAAACATGGAAAACAGGATGTATTTTCATTCGAGTGGGCAATTCTAATTTAACCGCCACAGGATTTATCACAGCCGTGATCGTGTAGGGTCCTAAGTACTTTGGATTGAAGGTGCGTGGTCCTTTTAGAGACAGATGTTTAGTAGACAGCCAGACTTGGTCTCCTACTTGGTACTGAGGGGCCTTTTTCCGATGTTGATCAGCACCTTTCTTATAAGATTCTTTGGCTCGTTGAAGGTGTGCGACGGCTTCCTTAAATGTTTGAGTTATGGTCGCATGAAGATGGTCCACAGCGGGTGTTCCGAGATCTTCAGGCGGATCTAAATTAGAGGTCCGAGGGTGAACCCCATACAACAGGAAGAAAGGGGTTTTACCTGTTCCGGTATGTATTGAGTTGTTGTACGCATATTCAGCAATCCAAAGAATTTCCCTCCAAGTACCCTCTGATTGTTGTAACATGCAACGAAGATACTGTTCCAGAGTTTGGTTAGTCCTCTCAGTCTGCCCGTCAGTTTGAGGGTGGTGGCTGGTAGAGAGTCGCACGTCAATTTGTGCAAGACGACAACAACTTCTCCAGAAATGGGAAATGAATTGGCTCCCTCGATCAGAGATTAGTACTGAAGGGAACCCGTGCAAGCGAACGATGTTTTCAAGGAATTCTCGGGCTAGAATGGAAGCTGTGGGTAATCCTTTCAGTGGAACAAAATGAGCCATCTTTGAAAAAAGATCAACAATTACTAGAATTGTATTATATCCGGAACAAGGGGGTAAATCCGTGATAAAATCCACTGAGAGGGTGTGCCAAGGGCACGGTGGAATGTCTATCGGATGCAGTAGCCCGGCTGGTTTTTCTCTCTGGCTCTTGTTTTGTGCACAGATGCCGCATGAGGCCACAAAGTCTTTGATATCCTTTCTCCAGGACGGCCACCAGAAATGTCTTTTAATTTTTTCGGAGGTTTTGGCTACACCCGGATGTCCCTCTATTAAGGAATCATGATAGCAGGTGATGACCTGTTTCTGTAAATCATCACACGGTAAATAAAGTCTGCCTTGGAAGTATAATATATCTTGATCTATCGTAAAATCCTTTCCTTTCTGCAGCCAAGTCAAGGAATCTTCGGGAGTTATTATTTGCTTGATCTTCCTTTTTATGTCGTCAAGAGACATTGTGTTGATGACTCCCAAAATCTTTTGTTCGGGGATTATGGGTACTGGTTCTGGATTAGCTGCGAGTTCGTTAACGCCTATTCGTGAAAGGGCATCAGCTTTTCCGTTTTTGACGCCCGGCCGAAACGTAATCACAAAATCAAATTCCGCGAAAAATAAAGCCCAACGGAGTTGTCTTGAAGATTGGGCCTTGGCTGACTTCAAATATTGGAGGTTACGATGACCAGTAATTACAGTGACAGTGTTCCGGGCTCCCAGGAGATAATGCCGCCAGGCCTTAAAGGCGGACTTGATTGCCAGAAGTTCCTTGTCCGTGATTGTGTAGTTGATTTCCGGGGCCGAAAATTTGCGGGACCAAAACGCCACAGGGTGTAATTGGTGTGTTTCAGGATCTCTTTGTGACAAAACTGCCCCCATTGCAAGGCTAGATGCGTCGGTCTCGACGATATAAGGAAGTTCTGGACGAGGATGTTTCAGGACTGGAGCAGAAATAAATTTGGCTTTCAAATCTTGGAAGGCTTGTTCGGCCTCTGGAGTCCACTCGAATTTTTTGTTCTTTTTTAGGAGAGCCGTGATAGGTTGGACTATTCGAGAGAATTCGGGGATAAACCTTCGATAAAAATTAGCGAAGCCCAACATGCTCTGTACTCCTTTTACCGAAGTCGGAGACGGCCATTTGGTGATAGTATCCACTTTTCTTGTGTCCATGTGAACACCGTTGGGTGACAAAATGAACCCCAAAAATTCGACTTCCTTTACACGAAAGGTACACTTTTCCAACTTAGCAAATAAACGATGGTGGCGAAGCCTCTGCAAAACTGCGGTGACATGTCGTCGGTGTTCAGCTTCTGAGGAGGAGTATACCAGGATGTCATCAATGTAGACGACTACACAAACATCAATAAGCTCTCGGAGAACGTCATTCATAAAGAACTGGAAGGCGGCCGGTGCATTACATAGTCCAAAAGGCATTACTTGATACTTGAATAATCCGTATTTTGTGCGAAAGGCCGTCTTCCATTCGTCACCCTCCCTGATTCGTACCAAGTGGTAAGCTCCTCTGAGATCTAGTTTTGTGTAAATGCAGGCGCCTTTTACTTGGTCCAATAGTTCGGGAATCAGAGGCCAAATCAATGGAGTACCTGTTTTTGACTGTAATCTGGTTCAGGGCGCGGTAATCTATACACGTTCTCAGGTCACCTTCCTTTTTCGGGACGAAGAACAAAGCTGAAGAAGCTGGAGATTTTGAGGGACGAATAAATCCGTTAGCCAGGTACTGGTCTAAGTATTGTCTGAGGTGAAGATTTTCTGGCTCAGTAAGAGCATATATTCTACTGCACGGTGGAGTGGATCCGGGTATCAGGTCTATCTGGCAGTCGTATGATCTGTGCGGGGGCAAGGTGTTGGCCTGATCTTTCTGGAAGACATCACTAAACTCTTGGTATTCAGGAGGCAATTGGAGGTTCTCGGAAGCGATGGCTGCCAGCCTGATGTCGGGCCGAGAATAACAAGTTTTGGCGCACTCTGGAAACTGGATTACCTTGGCTCGCCAGTCGATCTGAGGATTGTGTTTTTCTAACCATGGAACTCCTAGAATTACTTGAAACTGCGGGGCCTTGATTACATCAAACACGATTCCTTCCCGATGTCCGTCCTGGCAGAGCAGCGTCACTTCCACGGTGGTGTGAGAGACTGGTCCGGAAACTATTTCTGTACCATCCACTGTAGTGATTACATCTTTTACCGATTTAGGACATAAAGGAAGATTCATCCTAGCTGCCATATCTTGATCCACGTAGTTACCGAATGATCCGCTATCAATGAATGCCTTAATAGCATGCATACGATTTGGTTGGTCGGGGCTTATGAGGACCATGGGCAGTACGAAATGCGAGGTCAAGGAACTAGTTTTTACGCTCGGCAAGCGGACCTCTACGCTTGCCGGGCGAGGTCGTTTCCCGATTCTTGTAGTTTTGCATCCTTATCGGAAGCTCCCAAGGCTTTCTTGACCGGTTTCACTGAACAATCTCAAAGGAAGTGTCCAGACTTCCCACAGTAGAGGCACAGCTGTAACTGTCTTCGCCTTTCTCGTTCCTTTTGAGTTAAAGGTCCTTTCACGATGCCTATCTGCATGGGTTCCACGGAATCATTTCCTTTAGCAGGGTTTTGAGTCTTTGAGAACGTCCGGGTTTCAAATCTGGAGCGATCGGCCTTTCTGTTCTGTAGTTGATGATCTAATTGAACTACTAGGTCGATATAATCGGAGCACTCTTGCGGAGGATTTACCACCTGTGCTAAGACATCTTTAAGTTCTCCACGTAGCCCCCTGTGGAAAAGCGTGATCCTCTTGTCTTCTGGCCACCTGGTTTCAACCACCAGTCTGTTAAAAGATGCTATGTATGCCAGGAGATCTTGGTTACCTTGTCTTAGTTCATTGTCCAAGGCCTGCCCTTGTGAGTGTCGTGCGAACAACTTTTCCATACTGGCCTGAAAGTCTTGGAAGTTTTGGAGGACCGGATCATCCTGTGTCACTAAAGGAATGGACCAATCAGCCGCATTGCCACTAAGATAGGAAAGTACAAACGCTACTTTAGCTTGGTCAGTTGGGAATGCAGCGGGTCTACACAAAAAGTGCAAGCGGCATTGGTTGATGAATACTGCGTAGCGTTTAGGATCACCTGAGAAACGTTCTGGTGGAGCCAGGGGCACATTCCCTGGCAGATTAATCTGCACCGGATTGCTTGAGGTTGTAAGTGGATAATTCCCTCCCGAGGTAGGCAAAGGTGCTTGCCCAGCTTGAATTTGTAGCAATTGCCTGCCAGGTCGTCCGCTCGCTCTTTGGAAACGATCAATTCCCTTCGTAAGGCATTTGTTTCTTGACGAGATGCATGTACCTCGGCCCTCAGCTCCCCAAGCAATTGGGCCAATTGGTCTGTATCCGAGGTTTCCATTGCGCCTGGGAGGGATATTTGTGGTCGGCTTCGCGTTCTGTAACGCTCACCTGAATCCCTCGGAGGCGCGGGTCTGGTATGGGCGTTCTCCGAACCTTCCAAAGTCACTCGCAGGTCTTTGGCACCACCCTGGAAGGGCCCCCTCCTTACTGTGATCTTAATCTGGAGAGTGAGATGTCTGCGGGCAGAGAAGAAACAGGGGTTAACGTCTGCCTGACGGGGTTTCGGCCCTTTCCCCTTCCTGACACTCCTACAACTCTCCTAGGCCGTACGTGCTCACCTTAGGTAGGTAAAAGCGGCGCTCTCCATCCTGCGTCTGTGCAGGGGCGCTGTAGCCAGTTACTTCACTGGACGATAGTTCAGCCTTTTATTGCGGAGGTAGGGTCCAGAAGGCAAGACCGTCGTTAGCTGCACGAACGGTGAGTGCCTTATATGAGTCTTTTTATTGTCCTTTCAGAATCTTGCCTCTTTGCAGATCCGATATGCTGATCCGGTAAGTGGAGAAGTCCGGAGTTTTTGCAGGCAAGCAAAAAGTTCATCTGAAGTTAAATGCACTTTTAAAAGTCTTTTTCCCCTTTCTTTCAGGTCGCGGTGCAATCGGCGATGAAGACTGATGCCGAAGGATCGTGCCGGAGGATGGACAGGTATCACCACTTAAGGCACGTGAGTAGAAATGGAGTCCTGAGCTCTAATAATGTCCTTCTTGTATTTTACAGGTGCGGACAAATGGCGCTGAACGGAGCTCGCGGAGACCGTGGCACAGGTAAGCAGATATCAAAGAGTTATCGCTAACCTGTATTCTTTGTAGTTGCAGATGGCTGGAGAACGAAGAATCGCGGCACGAGGCCTTGGAAGGCGCCGGAAGGTGGTAAGAGCAGCTCTGGTACTTTCTCGTGCTACTCTAATGTTCTCGTTTTCCTTTTCAGATGTCGCGGAAGGCTGGAGCTGGATTCAGGAAAGTAAGTTGAAGATTTTCCTGTTTTCAGGTGCAGAAGAAGAAGATCAGCGGGAGCCGACACGGTGAGCGTCCTGCTGCTATTGCAGAATAACGCGAAGCACGTGAAACCAATCAGGTGTGGTTTAAATAGCCTTCAGTAGTGCTTAGGGGTCTTCTTCCACAGCTTTCAGAGGTAAGAAAAGAGTTCCAGTATGTAATTCTTTGGAGTGGTGCTGGCCCCACCCAGCAGTTAAAGTAGTCCCAGCAGGATTGGATGAAGAGTTCATCCTGCAGGTAGGAAAGCAGCATGGTCTGCAGGAGGAAAGTCTACCCAAGCACCAATCCTTTTTATATGAGCCCGGCGCTACCAGTGCCGGGACTGGGTCCCTTTATGAGCATGGCGCCGCTGGCGCCAGGACAAGGTCCAAAAGGCCCCTACGGGGGCCGGCTTGTGCCTGGAATAAGGGTCATGACCCTGCTTCCAAGGATGTTGGGCTAGGTCTGACACCTTGGAGGCAGTGGTCATGACAGTTCAACAGCATAGACATAAAAGAGATTTAATTTTTGCTGTAGTCCCGAGGGAGTCCTGTCAAACAAAATAATATCATCGGCAAAACAAAGCCAATCTAATTTAAGACTACCAAGTTTTATCGGATATATGCCATTACCTGTCCGCAATCTGTCCATATCGGAGAGGTATAAGTTAAACAAGATTGCAGCTAAGTTGCAGCCCTGTTTTACCCCAGTCTCGGTATTAATGGGGGACGTAAGAGCACATTCCCTGTTTATTCTGATTTGGAAAGACGTGTTAGTATGTAGCATTGCCAAAAGTTGCACAAGTCGATGAGGAAAACCTAAGTTCAACAGTTTTTTCCAAAGCGCTTCGCGAATTACACAGTAAAATGCACTAGTTAAGTCAAGCGATGCAAGGTATATTGATCCAGACTCAGGTAATTTAGATTTAGAAATAAAGTGTGCAAGAATAATAGCGTTAAGGGATGTTCCGATGTTCTTTCTAAATCCAGATTGGAACTTTGAGTAAATATCATTATTGTCAATATAAGATTGTAGCCTTTTTAGTAAACAAATGGCGAAGACCTTTGCGGAAGCATCCATAAGGGCAATCGGTCTAAAATTTGCAGGGTCGGTCGGATCACCCTTTTTATAGATAGGAATAATTACCGCATTCCGCCAAGAATTGGGAATGCAATTTGATTCCAAAATATTTGAGAATTTGGTATAAAGGATTGTAGCCCAGAAGATCGGATCATCCTTTAAAACACATGCAGGCAGCCCATCAGGACCTGCAGCTTTTGAAGATTTAAGTAAATTAATAACATCCAGGATCTCATCCATAGTTAGTACTAAATTATCAGTGCACTTTTCAGTATGAATGTTTGAGATGATTTTATGAAATTTTAATGGTAATTTGAATTTCTCAATCATGAATGATTTCCAAGTTTCAGAAGAAACCGAGGAACTTAAATCATGCTGCTCTCGTCCATTGGTATCATTAATAATCGACCAGAGCCTACGGGTGTCATTTTGAATAATGGCTTTCATGATTTGCTGATTCTCCATTAGCTTAGTTCTAAATTTAATACTTTTGTTCTTATTTGTGTATTTTAGACAGATTTTTTTTTGCATAGTAAATGCAGATGGATAGTTAAATTCAGTTCACGCAATTTTCTCAAACACCAGTTTTTTTCACGTTTCAAAGAAGCAATTTCAACATTAAACGTGTATGGATTACAAAGATTATGCGTCCCTGCATCGTTTATAATTGATTGAAGGTGTTTTTTTATGATCAAATTGTTCCATGCCTCACGAAGACTGGCATTCTGTTTTGCATCCTCTCCTTTGGGACTTCTCCATAGGTCCCTATGGACCAGGAAGTTCAAACTTCTACATAAGGAGGGATGCCACCTGACTGAGTGTTGGACTCTCTTGATGTTAATCATTTTAAGAATAGAACTAGTTTCCAGAATTGTAAAAGCTATCTTAATAGTCAAGTTTATAGGCGCATGGTCACTATATGGTGTATCCGTTATAGTGACCCTACTCACGCGCCCCATAAGGTTGACTGAGACAAGAAAGTAGTCAAGATAAGATTCAGCTCCACCCCTCCTCCAGGTACCATTTAATACCCCGGTTTCAAAATCCACCGGGACAATGTTCCACGCTTTAAAATACTGCAACAATTTATCACCCCTATTAATTAGGTTGGTTTTATGCTTAGAAATGCAAATTTGTCTGTCAAGTAACCCTGAATCTATGCAAATAGAATTAAGATCCCCACCAATCAGTATCGAATAATTCGGGTTTCGTTCCATAGCAGCCAAAAAGATCCCATCTATTAGTTCCAAAAATGTTTCTAAGAGACAATCAGCAGGATTGTAGTAAACACAGACCAAAAGATATATATGCTTGAGGTGTTCACACACAAAAAATTACTAGTAGGTTATCTGTTGCGTATAGGGTTTTCGCATTATGATCAATAGAGTTACCAATCATGATTGCCACGCCTCCCGAAGGACGACCAGCTAGTCCTTTGCGAGCAGGTACACTAATCGTATTGAATCCATCAATAAAGAATGAATCTAAACACATTGTTTCCTGTAGGAATATGACCATAGGCGATTGTATACCCACAGACACTTTAAGCCAATCGCCAAGGTTTTTCATCCCACAGCAATTCCAAGAGGTGAATCTTAGTTCAGCCTCATTAGGATTGTTTTTTATTTGTCGCCATGTCGATGATAGATGTCATTAGGGGCCCGAGCCAGGTTATGTTGGAAGCCACACCTACAAGTGTAGTGATCTGTGTGATAAAGTCTGCTGCCTGTTCTTGACTACCAGCATGACTCTTATCGCCAGATTTGCTCACATCCAATGCAGATGGCGCATCCAAAAAAACCTCTGCTTCTTCAATAGATCGAAATAGAGATAGTTCCAAACCACGCAACTCAAAGTCCTGCCTGTGTTCCCATAATAGCTTCGTAATAATTTGTGACTGAGGAGCACATATCATACGCAAATTGTTATGATTTGCAAGCCTAATCCATTCAATGTCGTTAGAGTTTAGGGTTCTTAGTTGCGGACTCCCTTTGAATATGTTATGAAACATGAATGATCTGTTTAATCTTTGCTGACCATTTATCTGGGGATCGCTCTGCCAACCCAATATGTAGCGTGTGTCCCTTGAAAAGGAACACTGTTCCCTAGCTACCTCTAACTTTATGTGTGCTTGGTGTGCCTGGTTTTCCAACTCAGTTTCTTCTTGTATATTGTTCGTTAATATGTTACTCAATTTATGGGTAATTTGTTCTTGGTGAGAGGGAGCGTTTTCAATGCTTTCCAGAATATTTTTAGTTATCGCATTGACCAATTCAGTTCTTTCATCACTTTGCTTAATTTCATTATCCACATCATTCTTTTGTGTAATTATCCGAGTATCCTCTCTAGTTTTCTGCAGCTCCTTAGCAACAAGTTCACTCACAGTCGAGTATGAGGTTTCTTTATGTTGTGTGTTGGTTACTACATCATGATTAGAATCTGTTCTGCTCGTCTTTATTTTAATAACAGGGTAGAAAGCTGAGAGACGCCCTTGCTTCTGAGCATTAGATTAGTCAGAAACCATCACCGTATGGCCATACGTATCTTTTTCTATACTCTTCCTTCCCATACCTTTTAATTTCTTTTCATTTGGAAGCGCCAGATTTAGCTGTGCTTTTGATTCATCGTTCAGTTGTAATAGATCAATCACTAACTCGTTGACTGACTCGTTCTCATTCATCACATGAGTGTCATCTTGGCCATCATTAGGAATATTCTGTTGTCCTTGATTGCTTTCTTTTTTTTTATTATTTTTTTTTTGCACTTTAGAGGACTCTTGAGTAGTCTGGGCAAGAATTTTTTTATTTTTTTTATTTACTTTTTTTAGGGCTTTTAATTGTGCACGTTTCATCTTTCGAGATATAAAAGTTGTTGGATTTTCTTCACTGAATTTAGTTTTGCTTTCTGGGTTAATTAAGTCATTTTCTCGAAATACAATTGTGTCAGTGCTCAATTTGTCACCCACTAGCTCTCCATGATCTGAGTCATCACCCATTATCAGGTCGACAAGAGGCGTAGGACTATTAATGTCCACATCGTGATTTGCCTCAGCTGTAATCGGTGGGGATATCTCACCAATGTCCATTTCACAGGCCTGTCGCGCAAGACATTGTTGTACTGTTAAACGATATAACACTTTGTCTATTTTTACAGAGTTTGCCTGGATTAGTTTTAAAAGCACATTAGTAGATGTTGTAGGTGCTAGAGTTTGAACATTTGCCCCTAAAGTCAAAACCTTTGCATATGATGCTTCCTCAGTCTGGGAGGAGGTATCCTGTTTTCGTGTCTGTATGGGTTGGGCCATATTTGTTAGCTGAGAATCAATCAGCATCATTTTTTCGTTTTGACACGTAACATAGGCCAACATAAATCCCTCAATTTTACATATTTTTCCCGACAAATCTGCCAAATTACTCTTGATCGTGTTTAAATGAGCATGTGTAAGGTCATGACCCTTATCTAATAGGTTCAAAATAGAGGTGATCACTGGAAATGCTGCATTTTCATTACCCGTAATTGGTGGATTAAGAGTACTGTTTGGAACTGTGTCAGACTGATTATTCATTGTGTCTTCGGCTAGTTGACCGATTTCATCAACGCCCCCTCCACTATTCACATGTGGGGTTCTGGGCTCATGAGCCCCCGAAACCCCAATTTGAGAAATTTCCCCCATAGTTTGGTTTGTTGGTGAACTAGTGGAGGGGCCTATAAGTGGTGGTATCATCGGAATCTCATGCTCAGAGGAGAATGCAACATGTGACATATTTTCCTCATTGTGCAAATAGATGCTTTCGATGTCCCCAGGATGCAGTAATGCAGGTGAAGAAGGCCCTAGGGAGATGCAACAGCGTTTTTCCCATTCATTTATTAAAGCTGGCGCCATAATAGAAACATCTGACAGCTCATTTTTAGCGATCTTAAAAGATGAGGATGGGGGATTTTTCCCCTTAAAAGGAGTCGCATATATGGGCATCTTAAGAGCAGTCCCTTTTTGTGCAGTTCCAAAAGCGGTTGCTGAGGTTGCATCCAGTCTTGTCTCCGTATCATCATTAGGTCCGACAGACAAAGACTGGAGGCTATAGGGTACCGAATTAACATCCATCACCCTTTTCCTTCCATGTTGCTTAAACAATATTGGAACAGATTCGTTTAGTATAGAGTCATGTAATTGAATAGGTGCATTACCATCGAGTGAAGTATCTGTTTTATCTCTAGAGACACTCTTTCCATTACGCAAGCTCCCAACCATGGTCAAACAACAGGATTAGTGTTACCCCAAAGGCACAACGTGCGAGTTGCAATAATGTGGAATGCAAAAAAAAAAAAAAAACACAACATACTTATATATAGGTCCACCCGACACTCGCCACACCGTCAAACAGTCCAACAGTACACTTTCGTACACTTCCGGTGCGCGCGCGGTGCGCGTGACCGGAGTGTTTGTAGTGGTCACAGCCAATCAAAATCCAGGAGGGAGGAGGGACTGATGACGGTGTGGGGCAGTGTCTAGGAGGGGACAAAAGCGAAACAAGTATTTTAGTGAACACAAGTTCTCGCAAGGAGAACAACTCTCAAAAGTGCTGCCTGCAAGTACCACTAGTACCACTAGTAAGTACTATTAACAAGTACTTATTTTAACAAGGAATAATTACTTTTTTTTTTCCTCTAGAGCTAACGGCGCTGGCAGCGTGTTTAGAGGGACACAACCCTTTCTCTTGCAGACTAGTGATTGTCAGCAAGTCCACGAGTCCACCGCTAGAAAGTCCAAAAATGCAGCGCTTGAAAGCAGAGCACGCCGACACAGCAGCCAGTCCAACAGTACACTTTCGTACACTTCTGGTGCGCGCGCGGTGCGCGTGACCGGAGTGTTTGTAGTGGTCACAGCCAATCAAAATCCAGGGGGGAGGAGGGACTGATGACGGTGTGGGGCAGTGTTTTTATTTTTCCTCAGGAGCTAACGGCGCTGGCAGCGTGTTTAGAGGGACACAACCCTTCCTCTTGCAGACTAGTGATTGTCAGCAAGTCCACGAGTCCACTGCTAGAAAGTCCAAAAATGCAGCGCTTGAAAGCAGAGCACGCCGACACAGCAGCCAGTCCAACAGTACACTTTCGTACACTTCATGCTTGAAGGCGAACAAAGTTTTTTTTTTACTTTGTTGGGTGTGAGCTGTGCAGATGATCCTGTCATTTTGCAGAAAGGAAATGGGAATCTTGGCTTGGCTGAGTTGCAGGACAATGCAGCTCGATGTGTCAGCAGCGGCCAACCCACTGAGCGCAATCAGCCGTGTTTAAAGGGGGAAGCACACTGTAAAGCAATCAGCGATGCCCTCACTTTAATGCGACAAGGACAGGGGGGATTTATATTGAGTCATATGCTATATCCATTTTGTTTACAATGTACATGTTGTCATTGGGCAGCATTCATACATGTGATAATGATTTTTTATTTATTATAGCACCTTAAACCAAAGCGCTTTACAGAGAACAAATGTACATACATTTATCATCCCAACCAAAGTTGGTACACATTTATGGACCTCAGAAGGCCAAGAGGCTGAGTGGGCATGGCCGGGATTCGAACCTGTGACCTGCAGATAACACATAGATCACAGCAGTGAGCGCACAACCCACTGAGCTATCTTACCGGCTAATTAAAGCTTTCATCTGAGCATTTCTAGGTTTCCCTAATTCATCAAACACTCACACAGTGCTCGCACATGCTTACATAAACTTGGGCGTTATTGAAATGCCACCTTTAGAGTGTGTGTATTCTAAATGCTCTGTCTCTATGGAACTCTCTCCATGGAGCTCCATGAGCTTGGAGGATGGTGGATGTGAGATTGGCGGAAACACGGCGCAGAAAGAGTAAAACCTTACTGTTGTGTACTTTTGTAGACAGAGTTTTCCTTCTAATATCATACCTTGTTTTAATTCTTTCCTTAATCTGGTGTCTGAAGGCGCCCCATGAATTTTGACCTAAGGAACTCGTCAAAGTGCCCACAACTTCACATCTGGGGTTAAGGCCCACAGCTGGACCACTAAATGAACGCTGGGGGTTGCTTCTGGACATTCTGTGGGGTTTCCTCTTTCTTGGCTAGGGTATGCGTTTTCCAGAAGAGACAGGTTCCTTCTCACAATCCTCTCATTTTTGTTGGTTGGCACCTTTGCTGGATTCAGATGTGCCCATTCTCCAGAAGAAACCATTAGGAATGAAACATATATGCTTGTTGAAAGTGACTAATGGTGGTATGTTGCTGGTCATTTCTGGTGTGCTACTACCATGTTATGCCTTCCATAGAACTGTAGTGAAAGTTATTCTGTTTGGTGGTCTCCTGGTGTAATTGATTGCTGAAATCTGGTGTTTGCCTGGTTCTACGTTGTTTCCCCGCAGGCTGATTTAATCGACACCCGGTTGACTGGGCCTGATTTCGGCGCTGTGGGAAAAAATATTTCCCTTTGTTGCACCCCCTTCCCTACTATACCCTAAAGTGGAGGACACCCCGGCAACCCCCTTCCTACCCCACCTCCCCCATGCCCAGACGTGTATCAGATGGGGGACAACACCCCCACTCCGTCTCCATTAACTCCTATACTCCTGACCCACCCCCATTCTGTACAACATACACACACATGCACCCCACGCACACACATAGACAAACCAACACCCTTCCCCAAACACCCTCCTTACCTCACAGTCCGCTGCCTCATCCTGTTCGAGCAGTGCGCAGTAAATGTATGCGCAGTTCGCCGACAGGCTAACCGCGGTTCGATGAAAGCAGCGGACTGTCAGCAAATATTTTTCAGTGGGCCAGTTCGGGTTGCCTAATGTAGAACATGCAGTTCGTTTCTACGTCTTTATCTTCTTGCTCACTGTCATATATGAAGTTATCAATAAATCCATGAGCAAGCACAAGCATTAAAATGATTCTGTGTCAACGGTACCTCTCAGGGTCTCTAAGTGCAAGACATTTGGAGAGCCATATGTTGTAGACCCCCCCTCTAGTGCGTTAACGCACTGACATAATTGCCATGCTCTACCTGAAATTACTTTGGGTTCCCTGCTGAGTCTGGCGATGAATAGGGCGCATCTGTTCTTGGCACCCTGGTACTGTGACAGTAAGTGAATGGTGCCGCCAGTATGGAGAACAGGCAGTCTCTTAAAATTTTAAAGCACTACAAAGCATTATTACTGGATCGTTATTTAGTCAAAGTTATTTTAGGCAGTTGGTGGGTCACTCTTCCTTGATGCACTGCAATAGCAATGCTGCACCCTACAGTGTTGTCCTGAAGTTTATCACACTGCGAGTTTTTGCTGCTGGATAAAAAAGTGAGGGCCCCGCCTGAGGTAAGGATGATTATTCAAACAGAAACACTGTATCAGGCTTGACTTAAACCTTTCTGTGACATTGGTGACTCAGTTACATAGATTCTTGCTGTCACTGGTGTATAATGCTCTGATCTTTTCTCTCTCTCTCTCTCTCTCTCTCTCTCTCTCTCTCTTTCTCTCTGGGTGAGCGTCATGTTGTCAGGTGCTCAATTACTAGAACCACCCCAGCCTTTGCTAACAGTTGTGTGACCCGGGAAAAGTCATAGCTATATAGGGAGGGGCTGGGTTATTTATTTATTGTTTGCAAAAGCAGCTAATAAAAAGGACATTATTTAACTGTACTAACATTGTAAACTGGCTCTTTGGAATGCTGCAACCAGTGGGTGTGCACATTGACTATTTCCTGAAACCTATAGTACAGAATACAAAGACACATATAAAAGACACTACCCAGTTTCTAAAGATACTCCAAGGCCTTACATTTGACACTAATGACATACTTTTCACATACTTTTCACCACTGATGTGATGAGCCTCTATACCAGCATACTGCATGACTTTGCCCTGGAAGCCATTGAACAGCACAATAACTCATTATGATCCTATTAGAGTTCATATCTCAGAACACCTATGGGCTTCATTATGAGTTTGGAGGTAAATCCGGGCTCCATTACCGGGTTCCTGCAATGGGGACTTACCGGGTCAATCTGACATAGGAGGACCCGGTAAGTCCTCCTTGCAGGAACCATTCCCCATTCCTATTTGAGCCCCCATAGGGCTCAATGAGAATGGGGAGGGAGGTAACAACGGGCACATTACAAGTGTCCCGTTGTTACCTCCCTCTTCCCCTCGCGGGACCCGGAAAAGACATCTGGTTTTACCAGACGTCTGATCCGGGTCCCGCAAAGGGAACCTCGTAATATGCACTCCCGTAATGAAGGGGGCTGGACCCGTACCGGCCCCCTTCATTATGGGAGCGCAAGCCTCGTAATGAGGCCCTATGTGTGTTTTAAGGCCCTTTTTTTCTACAAATCACAGGGACATCAATGGGGGCCAATATGGCCCCTGCTTATGCCAACTGCTTTATTTTCAAGTTTTACATGAGTTATATCCTTTAACATCCGTTATGGCAAAAATATCTTAATTACTGTGGTCGTACATGAGGTCGTTTCGGACATGGATCATCCCTAATGAGATCTTAATGGACTCTGTAGGCTACCTTAACTTGATAGACTCCAGAATACAATTCACTGTTGAATTGGGAAGTCCTGGTATTACATTTCTAGATGTGAGGATTAATCAGGTTGGGCAGGTTTTGATAATAATGTTTATAGCAAACCAACAATCAGAAACAACTTACTTTGCCAGTTTGAGTTTTCACTCTCCGTACCTCATCAAGAATCTATCCTATTGCCAATTGCTGAGGGTAACATGTATTGTGAGCGATACTGAACAATGTGGCATTGAAATGAACAAGATGATAGACAAGTTTGGTCAAAGGGGTTATCCAGACGTTGAACTTTCGACCACTCAAAAACAAGGTAGTGCGATTAAGCAGAGATTCACATTTGGCTAAGATTACGACCAGAAGAAACCCTGATGTGGTTTTTGCATCTAGATACTCCATCCAGAGTAACAGGATATGAAAATCATACACACATACTGGAGTATTATGACCAGTGAAGATAGAGTAGAAACATAATTCACTGTTCCTCCTATTTTTTCATATAAAAGCAGCAAAATCTGAGGAATATGTTAGTACACACTGGTAGGAGAAGCAACACGAAAGGTAGTGGCTTTAACAAATTCAAATAGGTGACTTAACCTCATCTAAAATGTGTACATTGTAATATTGTCATTAAGGACAACATTGTTTATCATCCCATTATGGGCAACAAGATTTTTTCTCCTACATTTTGAGACTTGTGACACTTCTCAGATTGCATATTCAATCAAGTGCTTATATATTATGTGGGACAATGCAATAGACCTGCCACAATCCATTTGAATGAGCAGAGATCTATCAGTAGTAGTGGAGACCTTAGTTCAGCAGTCACGAGACACTTTCAAGAACATTGCCATTAGCTCTCGCAGATAAACTTCCAAATACTGAGACATTATTTCCAACAAACCCCATGAAGACATTAATAGGATATTCAATTGCAGGGACATATTTTTTATTGATAGACTTGATGCTGTGGCCCTGAATGGGGGAATGAGGTGAATGAAAAAATGAAAAATGCAGTTTATCATACTTTGTATACATTTGCAATTACTGCAAGCTGATCCTTCATATGCACTACAGACTTTTTCTATATTTTTCTGCATTTTCAAACTGGTTTTCTAAGATTATGCTCCTATGTATGTTATGGATAATAATCCTTTTGGCATAATTTGAAAAACATGTAATTATTTGTTTGACAGCTCCTATTCAACTTTCTCTGTACATATATTGTTTTTATATGTATGTGTTGTTCTATTAAGCTGCTATAGGCATATTACTATTTCATATATATCCTCCTATGGTGGAGTTTTTATTTCCACGGTCTATGAGCACATTTGAGGGGTACATTCTTTTTAAGTTCTCTAACGACCCAATGGGAATTTTCCTATACTTGTTTAGCATTTTTTCCGCATATTTATTTTCTCTTTTGGTATTTGTTTCCAGGATTTTTTAATCGTAATTATCATTATATTTTTTGTTGATTAGTTTTCAACATTTATCCTTTTTATTTTTTCGTTCGTTTTACTTGATGGAGCTTATGACTTAATCCATGCTTACTTACCAGCAGGTCATGGTAACGTCATCACGTTTGGCATTTTATACAATCAGAGTAGCCATTTTTTGCAACCTTACACCAACCTGTTCGGGTCCAGAGCAGCATGTGTGCTAGATGATTCTACTTTGGTAGGTTTCTCTATTTTTTAAGCTAGGACCTCATTTTATCTACATTTTTTCATATTTCTACAAAACCATTTTAGATATTTTCTTATTAGGTGTTGAACATGCCCTTATCAAAGATTTTTGTATTTTGCTTTTTCAGAACATGTCTTTATATGGGTTCACATTATGACACAGATACTTTTCTTCACATCCAATATTTTTTTTCTCTATGTTTTCCTATATTGATATAGGTCTAGTTAATAATTGTGTAATTTGTGGATGCTTCAAGCAAGAGGATTCTATCCTGTATTTTCTTATATTTATATGAAGATGCCAGCTACTACAGCATTGTAGGCATACAGGTGTGATTTTAGCAGCATTGATGCACGGACAGTAAATATATAACTACATTAGTCTGATTGGCATCTCATTATGTCTATATTTTTTTTATGTTTATCTTTATTCTATTACAGATTGGCCCTGAGGAAGGAACATTTCCGAAATGCATTGGCCACACTGACAGGCCGATTCATGGAATAATTAGTGCGGCGCAAGTGGGCAAAAACGTGCGAATCGCAGTGGAATAGCGAAAATCGCAGTGAAAGTGCGAAAATCGCACGAAAAGCAGCGCACGTCGATTCATGGAAGTCCGTGCGCGAGAAACCCAGCGGATGTGCGATAAAAAGTGCGCCGCGCACGTTGGCGCACAGGCCATCTAACAGCGTGCGCCAGGTCACAGCGAAAATCGCACAGGCCACAGCGAAATTCGCACATAGCGCGGCGCACGCAACAAAAGTAGGCGGAACACGGGCGTAACACTCGGAATGGGGAACAACTTGCAAAAACGTGGGCGTCACGGGGGAAGTACAGGGCACAAGTGCGCGGAACGCCCACACGCTCGCCTACAACACGTATTCATGGAATAGAATAGGGCAAAAAAGCGCACGCTCAAACCAGCGCACAGGCACAAACACGACCGCCACAAGAAAGCAGGCGGTAGCGTCTCTGCGGCTGTAAGAAATGTGCACCAAAAGGTGCGCCAACAAATAGCACCCATATACTGCCATGATGAATGTCCTATACTGTGGCCCTCCTGGACAAATGACGTGCAAAGGGGTACCCACAAACACGGACACGCTGACAAAAAATACGTGTGCGTGTATACCGGGGTGCGCGGGAAGTCTCACACGCGATTTGGCTGGGTACGTGGATTTCAGGGGTGCGCGGGAAGTTCCACACGCGATTCCATCAGGGTAGGTGTATTTCAGCGGTGCGCGGGAAGTTCCACACGCGATTCCATCAGGGTACATGTATTTCAGGGGTGCGCGGGAAGTCCCACACGCGATTACAGCAGGGTACGTGTATTTCAGGGGTGCGCGGGAAGTTCCACACGCGAATAGCCTGGGCGCGTGTATTTCAGGGGTGCGCGGGAAGTTCCACACGCGAATAGCCTGGGCGCGTGTATTTCAGGGGTGCGCGGGAAGTCCCACACGCGATTACAGCAGGGTACGTGTATTTCAGGGGTGCGCGGGAAGTTCCACACGCGAATAGCCTGGGCGCGTGTATTTCAGGGGTGCGCGGGAAGTCCCACACGCGATTACAGCAGGGTACGTGTATTTCAGGGGTGCGCGGGAAGTTCCACACGCGAATAGCCTGGGCGCGTGTATTTCAGGGGTGCACGGGAAGTTCCACACGCGAATAGCCTGGGCGCATGTATTTCAGGGGTGCGCGGGAAGTCCCACACGCGATTACAGCAGGGTACGTGTATTTCAGGGGTGCGCGGGAATTTCCACACGCGAATAGCCTGGGCGCGTGTATTTCAGGGGTGCGCAGGAAGTCCCACACGCGATTACAGCAGGGTACGTGTATTTCAGGGGTGCGCGGGAATTTCCACACGCGAATAGCCTGGGCGCGTGTATTTCAGGGGTGCGCGGGAATTATCACACGCGATTTGGCTTGGTACGTGTATTACAGGGGTGCGTGGGAAGTCACACACGCGATTAGGCTGGGTGGGTCCTCACAGGTGTTCCCTGTACACCCTCCACGGCCCCTGCAGGCAGCCCACAAAACAGGGGACTACCCTGCACACCTGCTCATGTCTCCCACCACCCCCACCCCCCACCATCCAGGGGCAGCCTCCACCAGGCCCCCACTCATGTCTCCCACCACCCCCACCCCCCCAGTCACCAGGGGCAGCCTCCACCAGGCCCCCACTCATGTCTCCCACCACCCCCAACCCCCAGCAGTGCAGGGGCACCCTCCACCAGGCCCCCACCCATGTCTCCCACCACCCCCACCCCCCCGCCACCAGGGGCACCCTCCACCAGGCCCCCACTCATGTCTCCCACCACCCCACCCCCCACCATCCAGGGGCACCCTCCACCAGGCCCCCACCCATGTCTCCCACCACCCCCACCCCCCAGCATCCAGGGGCACCCTCCACCAGGCCCCCACCCATGTCCCCTATCACCCCCACCCCCCAGCAGTGCAGGGGCACCCTCCACCAGGCCCCCACTCATGTCTCCCACCACCCCCACCCCCCCAGTAACCAGGGGCAGCCTCCACCAGGCCCCCACTCATGTCTCCCACCACCCCCACCCCCCCAGTAACCAGGGGCAGCCTCCACCAGGCCCCCACTCATGTCTCCCACCACCCCCACCCCCCCGCCACCAGGGGCACCCTCCACCAGGCCCCCACTCATGTCTCCCACCACCCCCACCCCCCACCATCCAGGGGCACCCTCCACCAGGCCCCCACCCATGTCTCCCACCACCCCCACCCCCCAGCATCCAGGGGCACCCTCCACCAGGCCCCCACCCATGTCCCCTATCACCCCCACCCCCCAGCAGTGCAGGGGCACCCTCCACCAGGCCCCCACTCATGTCTCCCACCACCCCCACCCCCCCAGTAACCAGGGGCAGCCTCCACCAGGCCCCCACTCATGTCTCCCACCACCCCCACCCCCCCGCCACCAGGGGCACCCTCCACCAGGCCCCCACCCATGTCTCCCACCACCCCCACCCCCCAGCATCCAGGGGCACCCTCCACCAGGCCCCCACCCATGTCCCCTATCACCCCCACCCCCCAGCAGTGCAGGGGCACCCTCCACCAGGCCCCCACTCATGTCTCCCACCACCCCCACCCCCCCAGTCACCAGGGGCACCCTCCACCAGGCCCCCACTCATGTCTCCCACCACCCCCACCCCCCAGCATCCAGGGGCACCCTCCACCAGGCCCCCACTCATGTCTCCCACCACCCCCAACCCCCCACTCACCAGGGGCAGCCTCCACCAGGCCCCCACTCATGTCTCCCACCACCCCCAACCCCCAGCAGTGCAGAGGCACCCTCCACCAGGCCCCCACCCATGTCTCCCACCACCCCCACCCCTCCGCCACCAGGGGCACCCTCCACCAGGCCCCCACTCATGTCTCCCACCACCCCCACCCCCCACCATCCAGGGGCACCCTCCACCAGGCCCCCAACCATGTCTCCCACCACCCCCACCCCCCAGCAGTGCAGGGGCACCCTCCACCAGGCCCCCACTCATGTCTCCCACCACCCCCACCCCCCAGTCACCAGGGGCACCCTCCACCAGGCCCCCACCCATGTCTCCCACCACCCCCACCCCCCAGCATCCAGGGGCACCCTCCACCAGGCCCCCACCCATGTCTCCCACCACCCCCACCCCCCCGCCACCAGGGGCACCCTCCACCAGGCCCCCACTCATGTCTCCCACCACCCCCACCCCCCGCCACCAGGGGCACCCTCCACCAGGCCCCCACTCATGTCTCCCACCACCCCCACCCCCCCAGTCACCAGGGGCACCCTCCACCAGGCCCCCACTCATGTCTCCCACCACCTCCACCCCCCAGCATCTAGAGGCACCCTCCACCAGGCCCCCACCCATGTCTCCCACCACCCCCACCCCCCCGCCACCAGGGGCACCCTCCACCAGGCCCCCACTCATGTCTCCCACCACCCCCACCCCCCACCATCCAGGGGCACCCTCCACCAGGCCCCCACCCATGTCTCCCACCACCCCCACCCCCCAGCAGTGCAGGGGCACCCTCCACCAGGCCCCCACTCATGTCTCCCACCACCCCCACCCCCCCAGTAACCAGGGGCACCCTCCACCAGGCCCCCACACATGTCTCCCACCACCCCCACCCCCCAGCATCCAGGGGCACCCTCCACCAGGCCCCCACTCATGTCTCCCACCACCCCCACCACCCCAGTAACCAGGGGCAGCCTCCACCAGGCCCCCACTCATGTCTCCCACCACCCCCACCCCCCCCGCCACCAGGGGCACCCTCCACCAGGCCCCCACTCATGTCTCCCACCACCCCCACCCCCCACCATTCAGGGGCACCCTCCACCAGGCCCCCACTCATGTCTCCCACCACCCCCACCCCCCACCATCCAGGGGCACCCTCCACCAGGCCCACACCCATGTCTCCCACCACCCCCACCCCCCAGCAGTGCAGGGGCACCCTCCACCAGGCCCCCACTCATGTCTCCCACCACCCCCACCCCCCCAGTAACCAGGGGCACCCTCCACCAGGCCCCCACTCATGTCTCCCACCACCCCCACCCCCCAGCATCCAGGGGCACCCTCCACCAGGCCCCCACTCATGTCTCCCACCACCCCCACCCCCCCAGTAACCAGGGGCAGCCTCCACCAGGCCCCCACTCATGTCTCCCACCACCCCCACCCCCCCGCCACCAGGGGCACCCTCCACCAGGCCCCCACTCATGTCTCCCACCACCCCCACCCCCCACCATCCAGGGGCACCCTCCACCAGGCCCCCACTCATGTCTCCCACCATCCCCACCCCCCCAGTAACCAGGGGCAGCCTCCACCAGGCCCCCACTCATGTCTCCCACCGCCCCCACCCCCCACCATCCAGGGGCACCCTCCACCAGGCCCCCACCCATGTCTCCCACCCCCCCACCCCCCAGCAGTGCAGGGGCACCCTCCACCAGGCCCCCACTCATGTCTCCCACCACCCCCACCCCCCCAGTAACCAGGGGCACCCTCCACCAGGCCCCCACCCATGTCCCCTATCACCCCCACCCCCCAGCAGTGCAGGGGCACCCTCCACCAGGCCCCCACTCATGTCTCCCACCACCCCCACCCCCCCAGTAACCGGGGGCAGCCTCCACCAGGCCCCCACTCATGTCTCCCACTACCCCCACCCCCCCGCCACCAGGGGCACCCTCCACCAGGCCCCCACTCATGTCTCCCACCACCCCCACCCCCCCCAGTAACCAGGGGCACCCTCCACCAGGCCCCCACTCATGTCTCCCACCACCCCCACCCCCCAGCATCCAGGGGCACCCTCCACCAGGCCCCCACTCATGTCTCCCACCACCCCCACCCCCCCAGTAACCAGGGGCAGCCTCCACCAGGCCCCCACTCATGTCTCCCACCACCCCCACCCCCCCGCCACCAGGGGCACCCTCCACCAGGCCCCCACCCATGTCTCCCACCACCCCCACCCCTCAGCATCCAGGGGCACCCTCCACCAGGCCCCCACTCATGTCTCCCACCACCCCCACCCCCCCGCCACCAGGGGCACCCTCCACCAGGCACCCACACATGTCCCCCTGCCCCCAGGTCCTGACGATACTCAATCATGGCAGTAATGGGCAGCATACCCAGCACAAACACCCAGGCAAGGATTGCATCCACCCACATAGTGAATGCAATTACATGATACAACCCCAATGGCAAGTATGTAAATGAACACATGTCCGTCACACACACATACACAATGGGTGCAAGTGAATGCCAAAACCCATATCATGACATGTATGAAACCAATGAGAAAATACCACAAGTGAAAGTAAAAAAAAATGTATTAAAGATGTGAAATAAGTAAACAAATCAAACACACAACAATGGGGATAACAAAATAAAAGGTCCATGTCCCAGAACAAATGTAAAAAAATATAAAAAATTAGGAATCCAATAACAAATGTAGTCCAAAGCAAAATCATGTGGAAGGAAAATAATGAAAAACCATTTCCTCATGGTGAACACAATAATAAATAAAAGAAATGTCCATTCAAAAAGCAAACTATATACACGAAAATTCAAGGGTCCATGAGCCCAACACCATAAATGAAACCTACTACTACCTAATGAAAAAATATATACAAAAAAGTGGCCATTGTCCGAGCGGTCCAAATAAATAAAAATGAATAAAGGAAACCTAACACTAACTAACTAAATAACTATATACAAAGGCAGCGGGCAAGTCCTGCGGCTCACTCGGTGATGTTGCTGGCCAGGGCATCATCGAACTCCATGTCCATGTCCTGGAGGCGGGACTCTGTCCTGGCCCCGAGGTCTTGCAGGGATAACCCCATGTCCAGCTCAAACTCCCTGCGAGCTTCCTCGAGGCACTCAGCCCGCCTCAACGCCCGACGCATGGAGAACTCCGCCCTGACCATGGCGAGCCGCTCCTCTTCCGCCCGCTGCCGCTCCCCACCTATCCGCTGGACCAACTGCTCCCACACGGAAGACACCACCATCCCAGGGTTGCCCTGCCCTCCGGCCGATGCCTGCCCCTCTGATCTTGATGGCCCGGAGCCATGATGCCTCCCACGTCGAGCCCGCTGCTGCCTCCGACGCCACTGCCTCTGCCAGCACGACGGCATCCAGGCTGATGGAAACCACCGACGCCGTCGTGCACGTGCCCTGCCTGATGATGCTGTCACATCTTCCATCTGCTGGGGTCCAGTTGCTGTGTTGTCCACCCCTGCTGGACCTCCGACTCCCAACTGTGGCAGGAATGGGATCCCCACCGAGCTGGCTGCATTGGTCGGGGCAGGTCCACAGGGGGCCCTGGTGGCATCTGGGCTGCAAGACGGCAAGGAGAACGACTGGTGTATAGCCTGCACAGAGGAGGAGAGGGCCGCCACATTGGCCAACACATGCAGGAAACCCCCGAACATGGCCGATCCCAATTGGGCCACGTCGGCACGGTGCACTTCGTGATGACGTGCGTGCTCCTCCCGGGAAGCACGCACGGCATCACGAATCACAGCCGTGCGCATCGCGACCCCAATCAGGACCTTCTCCGCACAGCCAGGGGTTCCCACATCCGCAGGTGGAGGGGAGTCAGGTGACATGGACATCCCCTCTACCTGCGGACGGGCCTGGGACGGGGCATCCCTGCTGGTGCATGGTGGTGCACTCACAGGGTCAGGGACAGCGACATGCACAGGCCCCTCCACGGTGACCTGTGCTGCCTCCTGCCCCTGGCCCTGGACTGCACCACTTGCACCAGCAGGGATGCCCCCACCAGGCCCCATGTGTGCCCCAGTGGCGGCCTCCCCCTCCTCTGTGCAAACCACCAACCTGGATGGCTCCTCACCGTCTCCCACCGTAGCAGGCCCCTGTGGGGGCTCACCCACCCCTTCCGCTGCAGCCGTGGGGGCATCCCCGCCGCCTTGCTCCACAGCGCCGTCTCCGCCCTCTTCTTCACTAGCCGCTGCGTAGAGGGAGACAAAGAACACAAGCATCAGGGTACTGTACAATGGTCCCCTAGACAGGAAGCAATAGCAGATGACCACCACTGTCAAAGTACACTTCCATCATGTCCCTCCACAACACATGGGTCAGTCCAGGCAAACCACACACAGTAACAGGCATGCTGCATGCCATGGACATTGCCATGCATGTCCAATGGACTCTTGAAACATTCAATGATATGGAACTCACATGCATCATGGCTCATGCATTTCACATGCACACAGTTCACCTCAGTCACATCCATCTGGCCCCAAACACAACAAACACAGCGGATACAAGGGCAATTTGGCTGCTTCACTGAATCTGTGCATTGTCACACACATGTGTCATGCATCCATGGCATGCACAAGTCACAGACACGCAGGTCAGCCACACAGACATGGCTACCACATATGTACCTGGCATCGGCACCCATCCCTCACCCCCACCCATGTCCCGGTACAGAGACTGGCATGCTCTCATGTTCAAGATCTGCATAGGGGTCCCCATGCGGCATTTGAACACATGCAACAACCATGTGGGTCACACATCACTGGTTGCACATGCATTACCATGATGTCCATGCACACATACATGCATACATGGCCTATGGCACACATACAGGCAAGTATCATAGACCCAGCACACAGCAACATGCCCTGTGTCACACAGTAAAGCTTGGACACTTACCGCTCAACTCCAGACGGGCCTCCCTCTCAAGGATCTGGGCATGGAGCGCTGGGCGTACGCGTTCCAGGACCCTCATCTGGATGGAACTCATGCGGCCCCGGCCCCCCTCCACGAGGCGCCGGGCCTTCACAAGGGTCCTGGACCTCAAGTCCTCCCAGCGCTTCTTGATCTTCTGGACGTTGCGGGTTGCCACCCCCTCCGCGTTGATGGCAACCACACAGTCGGCCCAGATCCTCTCCCGTCCATCCTTGCTGGCGCGGTACGATCCAAAGAGGGCATCATACTGCCCCAGGACATGCTCCACCAGGACACCAACTTCGGTGGCAGTGAAACTGGTGCCCCTCTGCCCCTCTGGCCTGGGGTTGCCACTGGTGCCAGATGTGGAAGTGCCCGACATGGCAACCCCAGAGGCAGGTGTGGGTGGGCAACTGGGTCCTGGGGCTGGGCTGTGGAGCGATGTAATCCCAGTCGGGAGTCTTCAGTTCCAGCAGGGGTGGACACAGCAACTGGACCCCTGCAGATGGCTGATGTGCAGGCACCAAATGGCAGGGCACGGTGGCAGCAGGCAGGCAGGCAGGCAGGCAGCAGCAGATGGCACGTGGGAGGCTGCTCGGGGCACGGGGGGCAGTAACTCGGCCTTCTGGGCAGGAGCGTGGTCTTCCGTGTGTTTTCGCGTGGCCAGCTTGATACGGAGTGATTTGGCACGTGAAAATTCGGCACGTCAGCGTGAAATCCGAGGAAAGGCCCTTAGCGCGTAAGCGCGTAAGCACGCATACGCGATTCCATTGGTCCAGAGTCCCTGAGCGCGTAAGCGCGTATATGACGTGACCCGCACGGGTGTTCCCCACCCAGCACGTGATGACGGAGCACACGTGTAAATACTGCACGTCAGAGTGTCATCGCGTGTAATTGGACAAAAGTGCGCGTACACGCGATTGGCCTATGTACGTGTATTTCAGGGGTGCGCGGGCACTTACACACGCAAGTACGTCAGCGCACCTGTATCCCGTTGTGCGTGTGAATTTCCACACGCTATTGGACTGGGAACTGGATTCCAGGGGTGCGCGGGTCACACGCTCGCCTAGAACACGCGCAAAGCATGAATTTGCGCACTTAAACAATAACAAGCCAGACGCCAGGATGAACATACCGTTCCTAGCAGCAGTGGCAGTGGGCTACCAAAGGAGGAGGAGGAGGATAGTCAGGGCCAGAATATTCACACCCAGAACCAGCCTTTTCGGGATGCCTGATGACCAGGTGTATGGAAGGTACAGGTTTCCACCACACATAATACTGGACCTGGTGAGTGAGTGGGAGGATGACCTCACATCACCCACCCTGTGCTCCCAAGCACTCAGCCCCCTGGAGAAGGTCCTCAATGTACTGCACTTCTTAGCCACTGGATCATTTCAGCGGACAAGTGCCATAGTGGGTGGGGTGTCACAGGCCACCCAGTCACGCTGCCTACACCAGGTCTTGAACATCATCACTGCACGCCCATCAGTCCGCAGGCACATATACCTGCCCACCTGCAGGTATATGCAGGAACACCTGCAGAAAGGCATGCTGCCGCCCTGGATTTTTACGGTGTGGCACGATTCCCCAAAGTGCTAGGTGCCATCGACTGCACCCATGTGGCTCTACGTCCCCCCAGGGCATCTGAGCACATCTATAGGAACCGCAAGCACTGGCATTCCATCAACGTGCAGGTAGTATGTAATGTCAAGGGAATCATCACCTCAGTATATGCCAACTACCCCGGCTCCACTCACGACAGCTTCATTTACCGAATGCCCACCCTATGCCGGGACCTAGATGCTGGGCGGCATGGCGATACATGGCTGCTTGGTGAGTATGTATGCCACTGCACATGCATGCATGTTGGATACTGAGCAAGGTCACAACCCCACCAATGATACCAATCACCACCTCCACAGGGGACAGTGCCTACCCTCTCAGCCCCCACATGATGACGCCAATTCGGAACCCCACCACGCCACCCGAGGTAAGATATAACACAGCCCACATTACAACCCGGGGCATAGTGGAGCGCACATTCGGAGTGCTAAAGTCACACTTTCGCTCCCTTGACCGTTCTGGCGGGCAGCTGTTATACGCTCCCCCAGTAGTGTGCAGGATCATAGTGGCAGCATGTGTCCTGCACAACGTTGCAACACGCCGGGGCCTGGCCGTGGACATGGTGGTGGCCCCACATCCCCAACCACATGCACAGCCGCTGCGCATGGGAGGGGAAAGGGCACGTGGGGAGGCAGCCCGTACACAGCTAGTGGCTAATTACTTCACATAGAAATCACACCCCTGTGGAGTGCACACTGCCCTGGCACATTCCATCTGACAATCAATGATGACTCAACCTGACACTGATCCTGAATGTCTGGAGAATGAACCGTGAATACCATATCAGCCTGAGATTGTTCACCTGGAAGTGTCACAATGTGTGCATCCCTACCCACACAGACACCACCAATGCAGTTTTGTGGAGTTACACATTCAAGCAGCTAAAAAGAATACCCACTTGCAAAATGCAACAAGAGGACAGTGCCATGTCAGCCAACCCAACCCCAGCACCGCCACACGACACACCGTGCCGTGTCATGCTATTTGCAGGTAAACAAAGTAATCCCCACAACATGACACTAGTGTCACTATGTACAGTGTCCCTATTAGAAACCTGCAACACCTGAAATGCTCACAGCAATGCCGGACCAACAACATACTTGAGCACGTACTACCATTAACATGACATCACAAATTTTACATATTAGTAGTCTCACCACCTGGAAATGCCTGCACTCCCACCACCACCAACTGTGCAGTGTTGGCGCCATGTAGAGTTGTAGGTGCACTGCTGCCAACATGGACCCCATCTCCAGACTAGAGATCCTTGTGTAGACATGAGGAGGGGACCTGCAAATTGGGAGGTAGACACAGAAGATGAGTTACACATCAATGCAACATGCAGGTTACAACACAACAGCAATATGCACTAGGAATGTATACACAGTATTGACTACAGACTGCCCACACAGCTCATGGGAGTCCAACGTCACTGTGTAATTCACTGTCACTTGGGCACACCCTTTGCAAGCCCATGGAAACGGGAAGCAGGAGGGGTGTGTGTGACTCAAACCCAAGCATCTGAACCAAATACATTACAAGCCTGCATGTGCCCAGCCACAATGCAGCGTATGCCCACAGGAACCACGGAAGCCAACAAATTGTCCCAAAAAAATAGGGAATAAAATAAATAACAATAAAAATAAAAATAAGAAACAATCAAAAATGGCCATTGATGGGCCCGGGGGGGTTGGGGAGGCCACCCAGGAGGTCCGAGGACAGGATGCACACCAGAACCCACCTGCGTGGATCCTGGGAAAATAAAACACCTCCATGGGCTCATGGCCCACACGGCTACCCTGTTGTGGGAGTATCACTGCTGTCGCTATTATCACCCTGTGCAGCTGCATCCGGAGGTGGTTGCACTATGGGAGGCAGCCCACGCAAGGCCCTAGTCTGCTCCTCCATGGCTGCAAGCATGCGGGTGTGGTAGGTCTGGTTCTGGAGGATGAGTGTGCGGAGGTCCCCATGCAACAACTCACGGGATGCCCGGACCTCCGCCCTCGTTGCCTGCATCTCAGCTGAGAGCGTACGGGTGAGACGCTCCAGCTGCTGTTCTGTCCTTTGGTGTGTTGAAGCCTCAAGCTCAACAAGAGTCGTCCTGAGGTGAAGGAGCTCCTGCCTCAGGGCTTCCCTGTGGCCCTGGGACTCAATGGAGATGGCCTCCTGCAGAGTCCTGTTGGACCCCAACATGTCCTCCCTGTGTGACTGGCAGATGGAGTCGGTTGCCTGCTCTAGTCACTCCATCAGCCTTTCTGGGGGGACAATGGAAGTGGCCACCCTATCCATGGCCTGAGCCATCATCTCGGATGATGCAGCCTGTTGGGTTGCCATACCGTAAATGGATTGCTCCCATGCGGTATTGCCAGGTGGCGTACGGCCACCACGTCGGCGGGCACCACACCTGTCTGGGGCAAGGCGAACTGCGCCTTGCTGTGCCGGCACTGCCTGAGGCTGCAGGACTGCATCCCCCCTCTGATCTGCTGGCCCAGGAACAGGATCAGATGTCGCGGAGTGTGACCCTGCATCCGTAACCACCAAAGGCGTAGCTGCCAACACTGACATCCCCATGGAGGGTTCTGACCCTGGTGCAGGTGGGTGAGACAGAACAGAATCCCTCCCTGGAACACTCACCTGCGACGGCACGTCGGTCTCATCCGAATCAACACCTGAGTACAGCTCGGGGGAGGTGCAGCCAGAGACACCCCTTGAGAGCACGACCTGCAGCACTTGTGGGTTCTCCCCCACCACCACACCACGTCCCTCACTGGTGGTTGGTCGGCCCTCGGACCCCTCCTGGGTCTGCACCATCTCCACAACCCCAGCAGTATCAGGTGCGTCTTCCCCTGCAAAGACATGAAAACAAAGAAATGGAAACAGGCATTAGCACCATGGCACACAATGAGGGCTGAGAAGCAAGAGAACCAGTACTTGATTGACACATGTCCCACATGACTAAAACCCTCCCATGCATGCACCCTCACTGCGTATGAAGTGCAGGCAAATGGCACACACTGATGACACCAAGATGGAAAATGAACACATTTTCTGCATGCTGCCTGGCAGTGGCATCACACATTGGCCTGTGATTGCCAGGTGAAACACACATGCTATCACACAGATGGCATGTACCATTGCTATTGAGTGGAGATGGAGAGGAGGGCAGCACCTATTCATTCAGTCCAATTCCCGCATGTAATTGCTTTTCTAATTCTAACAGGTCAGATTTTTCACCTGGAGATGCCAGTCTGAAATGGTCCAATTGCACAGGGACATGTGTGTACAAATGATATCCAGGTAACAAAGTCACTCCACTTCACCATAGCCATGTCAGACAAGTGACTAGTGGACAGCGACATGGCTAGTAAAAGTGGGGGAATGCAAACAATCTGACTGAATGAACAGTGAATAATAAGCAACTATCTTGTGGCAAGGTGACACTTCAAGGGCACCTGGCGTGCAGTTGGGCTAGATGTCTACTGTTGGCAGAAGGGATACTGCTATGGCCAAATGCAGCTGCGCAGGAAGTATTGCATGAAGCACATGGCTGACCCATACGACTCAGGCGCACACACTCTCACCTGGCACACAAACAGAAGCCCTCACACACACACCATGCACATGGATGACACACACATGCATGTGCACTCACCGGACAATGCCTCATAATCAGCCAGATCTCCCACGCCTTGGATCTGTTCCTCCGTGACGTAGGTCCCAGCGACTGACTCATGTGGAGTGAGTTCCATGTCTACTACTGGAGACCCACCTCCAGTCACTAGAGTTGCGGCATGACTTGAGGCCAGCTTACTCTTTGCCCTGCGCTTTAGGTCATTCCAGCGCTTATAGCAATCATTGGCTGTGCGCCTCACGATTCCAAGGGCACTTACGATGTCCGCAACGGTCTGCCAGTGTGCCTGGCGTTGTGCAGGTGTGGTCTTGGATCCTGCAACAATGACCATCTCGTTGTCATGTCCGGACACATACTCGACAAGTGCATTCAGTTCGTCATCCGTGAAGCTGGGCTTCCTGGACGGGCCGGACTGTGTAGCCGTGTCTGGGGCATCAGCCTGTGCCGGACGAGCACTCTTCCTCTTCCGCTTGGAAGGTGGTGGTGATCCTGAGTGTCCTGCGCCGCTCTGGACACTAGGGGCAGGAGCCCTGGTGGACTCTGTATCAGGAGTGTGGGATTGCACACTCAGCATGGGAGTTGGTGCAGGCATTGGCTCTAGTGTGATGGTGTCAGGGGGAATGTCAGCAGCATGGACTAGGACCGACACTGTCCTGGCTGGGTGTGTGAGGGCTGGGGTGGATGGAGCCGCAGCTGCCCCTGCAGCCTCTCCGCCCTGCCTCCTTGGTGCAGCAGATGACCTTGCTGCCCCAGATCCACGTGGCATGATGGCATCAACGTGCACCAGCGCACGTGTCGTAGCCCTGCTGACCTGGAAGTCAGCCATGGAGTCAGCCAGGTCTGGTGCCACAATGGGCTGGTCCAACAGGGGCTGAGCATGGATGGTGTCAGCCACATCAGCCTCAACGGGAGGGGGGGAGGGGGGGATTATGGGTGCCCGTGACTGGTCCTCCACACATGGGGGGACAGGCTCACCCTGCAAATTACGACCACGTCCCCTACCGGATCCACCACGGCCACCACTTGTGGCTCTTCCACCTTTGCCACCCTTACGGAATCCTCGCCTCCCAGCCATGGCACTGATGTTAATGTGCGTATGGGAGTGGATGTAGACTATTGTCCTGGGCAATTGGGGGTCAAAGGGGTTGGGTACCAGATGGTAATTGTACCCTAGTGCTCTAGCAAGGCTGAATGTAACCCCTGGGGAAAGATGACGGGTCACGCAATGCACAGGAGGCCCAAAAAAGGGAAATGACGTGCACGCAACCCCTCCTAGACCACGTGTGCAGAAAGAAAAACCTGCACTACGCTGTGGCACCCAGTAACACAAGAATGAACGTATGCGTGTCACACGCAGCCTAGAATGACCTCTGAAGGGGTAGGCTACACACGGGGCAAGCACAGATGTTAGATACGTGCGTGACTCACCGTCTGCCTGGTAAACGAGCGTGTAAAAGGAGCACGTTTGGTTGGCAACACCCCCGCCAAAATAAGATTTGTACACTGTCTGAGGAGACAGGACAACAGTAGAAGGGAACACTGTTTGAGGGAACAGGCCCAGGTAAACCAGTAAAAGAGAAAAAAGAGAAAAAGCTGTCAGAGGTAACAGGGAATACGAACTTGAAACGCCGTGAAGTAAATCGCGTGTGAAACGACAAGAAGTACAGAATTCACCCACTCGCTCTCCACGAAAAGCACGTACAAGGAAAACGTGTTCTACACGTACCTTTTATACAGGCCCACACGTCCAGTGTCACTTACGCGGCGTGTACACGCTAGGGCCATTTCCACCAATTACATGCTTTGTCACTTCTGCGTGTAGGGCCATTTCCACCAATTACACGCTTTGTCACTTCTGCGTGTAGGGCCATTTCCACCAATTACATGCTTTGTCACTTCTGCGTGTAGGGCCATTTCCACCAATCACACGCGATTACACTCTGACGTGCAGTCTTTCCACGTGTGCTCTGTCATCACGTGCTGTGTGGGATACACCTGTGCGGGTCACGTCACAGACGCGCTTACGCGCTGAGGGCCTTTCCTCAGTTTTCACGCTGACGTGCAGGATTTTCACGTGCAAAATCACTCCGTACCAAGCTGGCCACGCGTACGCACACGGAATACCACGCTCCTGCCCGGAAGGCCGAACTACTGCCCCCCAGAGCCCCGAGCACGCTCCCACCTGCTGCTGCCTGACTGCCTGCTGCCCCTGCACTGCTGGGGGGTGGGGGTGGTGGGTGACATGGGTGGGGTCCTGGTGGAGGATGCCCCTGCACTGCTGGGGGGTGGGGGTGGTGGGAGACATGGGTGGGGGCCTGGTGGAGGATGCCCCTGCACTGCTGGGGGGTGGGGGGGTGGGAGACATGGGTGGGGGCCTGGTGGAGGATGCCCCTGCACTGCTGGGGGGTGGGGGTGGTGGGTGACATGGGTTGGGGCCTGCTGGCAGGTGCCCCACAGTGCGTGGGGGTGGTGGGAGACATGGGTGGGGGCCTGGTGGAGGCTGCCCCTGCACTGCTGGGGGGTGGGGGTGGTGGGAGACATGGGTGGGGGCCTGGTGGAGGCTGCCCCTGCACTGCTCGGGGGTGGGGGTGGTGGGTGACATGGGTGGGGGCCTGCTGGCAGGTGCCCCACAGTGCTTGGGGGTGGGGGTGGTGGGAGACATGGGTGGGGGCCTGGTGGAGGCTGCCCCTGGTGGCTGGGGGGTGGGGGTGGTAGGAGACATGGGTGGGGGCCTGGTGGTGGGTGCCCCTGCACTGCTGGGGGGTGGGGGTGGTGGGAGACATGGGTGGGGACCTGGTGGAGGATGCCCCTGCACTGCTGGGGGGTGGGGGTGCAGGGGGACATGAGCAGGTGTGCAGGGTAGTCCCCTGTTTTGTGGGCTGCCTGCAGGGGCCGTGGAGGGTGTACAGGGAACACCTGTGAGGACCCACCCAGCCTAATCGCGTGTGATAATTCCCACGCACCCCTGTAATACACGTACCAAGCCAAATCGCGTGTGAGAATTCCCGCGCACCCCTGAAATACACGTACCCTGCTGAAATCGCGTGTAAAACTTCCCGCGCACCCCTGAAATGCATGCGCCCAGGCTATTCGCGTGTGGAACTTCCCGCGCACCCCTGAAATACACGCGCATAGGCTATTTGCGAGTGGAACTTCCCGCGCACCCCTGAAATACACGTAGCACGCTGGGAGACATGAGTGGGGGCCTGGTGGAGGGTGCCCCTGGTGGCGGGGGGGTGGGGGTGATAGGGGACATGAGTGTGGGCCTGGTGGAGGATGCCCCTGCACTGCTGGGGGGTGGGGGTGGTGGGTGACATGGGTGGGGGCCTGGTGGAGGCTGCCCCTGCACTGCTGGGGGGTGGGGGTGGTAGGAGACATGGGTGGGGGCCTGGTGGTGGGTGCCCCTGCACTGCTGGGGGGTGGGGGTGGTGGGAGACATGGGTGGGGGCCTGGTGGAGGATGCCCCTGCACTGCTGGGGGGTGGGGGTGCAGGGGGACATGAGCAGGTGTGCAGGGTAGTCCCCTGTTTTGTGGGCTGCCTGCAGGGGCCGTGGAGGGTGTACAGGGAACACCTGTGAGGACCCACCCAGCCTAATCGCGTGTGATAATTCCCACGCACCCCTGTAATACACGTACCCAGCAAAATGGCATGTGATAATTCCCACGCACCCCTGTAATTCACGTACCCTGCCAAATCGCGTGTGATAATTCCCGCGTACCCCTGTATTACACGTGCCCTGGCTAATCGCATGTAAAACTTCCCGCGTACCCCTGTAATACACGTTCCCTGGACAATCGCGTGTTGAACTTCCCGCGTACCCCTGTAATACACGTTCCCTGGACTATCGCGTGTTGAACTTCCCGCGTACCCCTGTAATACACGTACCCTGGCTAATCACGTGTAAAACTTCCCGCGTACTCCTGATATGAAGGTTGCCCGCTTTGCGTTCCTTGTTTGGCAGCCCTGTAAACTGGTCCAGGGTTAGCGCAGCCCTTTGCGATGATTTAGCGATGTTGATGGCTTTTCCTTGCGCGAGGGCGTTCTTGGGGGCGTTACTGGCGCTGCTGCAGGGTCGCTGCGATTCTCTGCGCCACGGCTGGTTTGGGAGCATGGAATCCATGAATACGCTGTGCGCGGAAATCGGTTTTAGCGCACGTGCCTGGCGCAGACAATCGCACGCGGACACTCTGCGCCAGCCGCTTGCAACACTTTTCTGCGAAATTCTATGAATTACCCTGCGAATGTGTCTGCTTCGACCAGATCCATTATCTTTCCTTCTGTGTCACTACATATCACAGTACTAAAGATTTGATTTAGCACCACAGATGCATTGCTGTTTTCTTCATTTATTATGAATATCTGCAGTAATCTGAAAGGTTGCAAGAGTTCACCTTTGGTCATGTTTGGGCTCTTTTTAAAATGTACAATGTTCATTCCTAATGATCACTTGCAGTATATATTGAAGCATTAATAAGAATGTTGCATTTGTCCTACTGAGCAAAGCACATTATCAAAATCTTATAGATGGTTATCAGGCTTGCAGCCAGAACCCACTAACCCCACACACAATTGTAAATCTCCATTTCCTGACCCCTTTCTATCGACTGACCATACATATAAATAGTTATTTATTAATTATTTTTTATCTGTATTGTTATTGCTTATAGCGTGGTTAGTATTGGAAGGTAAGTAAAGGGGTGTCTAAAAGGGATAAAAAGAAAAAAGTGAGAAGTAAAAGAAGCGATAAGAATTAAAGGTATTCTCCTATTTGACCAATATGGTCATAGCAGTGGGGAGGGAAGACTGTTGTTCACATATATCCCAATTCCAATGCTGAATTAGAGCTGAAGAAACTGGAGGTTTTTTTTAACTTTGGTATTGCACATATAGTCTTATCCTTTTTGAAGGAGAGGATATCACATTCTCGGAGCAGATCCGCTACCATGTGTATTACAGAAAATAATCACTTACCCCATCTGGGAGAATAACCCCCAAACTTGAAATAGGCGTTACCGACAGTAAATCTAGTTATCGAGGTAAGAAAACATTTGTCACCTTCAAGCATCGCTGCTTTCTCTACTGGGTTAACGCCTAATAAGGCAGGACCGGACACCAAAGACATTAACTTATAAGATAACACCAGTCCTTGTTTTAGTGAAAGCAAGGTCAGAATAAATGACCCTTCTGGTACCCAAGCCAAGCCATTCCTTTTCATGTGATGAAGGCTTTATGGTAGAGCAGAAAATCTGGTGCTTGCAATCGCCCGTTGAGCTGTTGGCCTTCAGATTTTTCCCTGCAATTCAATGTTGTTTCTTATACCATAGAAAGTGTTTTACAATTGCATCTGGATTTAGGGGATGGAGACACAGTGGGTACAGAATTTTTGTCGGTCAGGACCATTTTGACTGTATCTACCCTACCTCACCAGCTGAAATACAAAGAGGACCATCTCTCAACTGTTCCAGTCATAACCTGCATCATTGCCTGGATGCTGCGCTTGTTGGTGTCTCCAATAGCGCTTTGCAGATGGACTTTCTACATTGTTCAGTTTTGTCTGTCTGTATCCCACACATAGCTGAAATGCAAGATGGGACTAAAGGAAATAACCCAGTTTAGCTCTGTTAAGGGAGTACATTGGCATTTCTGAATATTGCTCTATAGTTTCCAGGATGCTTTGTACAGATCTCTCAGGGTTATCCACACAAGGAAGATGGTCACCTGTGTACACATTTTCTAAAAAAGATAATACTCACATATAATTCTCAAAACACACTTGAACTGTCCCTAGTGGGAAGAATACCCTGTCCCGGTCGGGCAAAGCTCTCCCTAGGAGACCGGTGGTGTGCCGCCTATCTGATAGGGATAGCGAGAGGACTTTCCATAATCAACAAACACATGTTCCAATTACACTCACTAAAAAGACCAGAAGAAGTATGGATTGAGACAGTGAACATTAGATCTCGTCTCTGCTGTGTGTTGTGGAAGGCTACTTCTACCTGGATTTCCTATACATTTATTCACTGACTTGGTAGAGACCTTTCTCACATCAGACCTTGTTCAGGAATATTAAAACACAAAACCCCATCTAGAAGGGAAAACCAAGTGGCCAGGAACCTGTCTGGGACAATGGGTTGATCCGACGTGTTCACTCTGTATTACATAAACATCATCATACTCATGAGAAAGCTCATGATCCTATGGTCAACCGGTTTCGATGACCAATACAATTGGGGCCATCTTCTCCAGGACCTAATTACTTCTGTGATGGGCTTCCCTCAATCAGTAGTCCGTGGGTGCGGAACAGGCGGCACCACCGTCCCCTAGAGGCACCCCCTATCAGCTGAAACAAATGCATTAGAGTACAGATAAGGAGAAATGGCATATGAGAAGGGGCACAACGCTTGTAGATGTTGTTTTGTTATTTGCTCACCTATTGACTTCCCGTGGCCATGCTAATCTCTATGGCCATTCCCATCCAGATCCCAACCCTCCCTGTCTAAAACACTGCCTCATGGGATGACTTTGAGATCACTTTAACAAGCCTTATCATCAAACCTTGCACTCAAGGTGCCGGTGAGTGGCCCTCATTAGGACCCTGGCGGTAAGGGGTTTACGCCAGCGTTAGCTGCGCCGACCCCTTACCGCCAACTACGAGTTCCCAGAGCGCCATGGTCACTTCTACGCCCGCTTTTTGCGGGCGTAGAAATCCATGGCGCTATGGGACCTTGGTGTTAATTACGCCACCGTAATGTACGGTGGCGTAATTAACGCCTTCCCCACTCCCATTGAGCCCTATGGGGCCGAAATGGGAATGGGGAAGGGTAAATGGGTCAATGGGGACTTACCGCCCCGCCAACCTCGGAATGGGGCGGTAAGTCCGCCATCCGCCATGGCGTAAACGGACTTTACGCCATGGCGGAAAAGTCCGTCGATGGCGGAAAAAATCCGCCAGGGTCGTAATGAGGGCCAGTGTATTTTCAAAAGAGTCATCTGAGCGTTAATGACTTAATTGGAGCTTGAAATGTGCTATTGGTGTAATTATTATGTCTTAACCAAATCTGCTTTCAGCCACTCGATCTATAAGCACTATGCGTGTCCTTCACTGAAGTCCTGTTAAAAACAAGCATTGGCATAGCCAACAGTTTTGGCTAGTGTACAGGTATTAGGCATTTGCCAGGCACTGCTATTAAATGCCCAGGTTCTCACACCCTTTTGCCCCCACTACCGTCAATGGCCAGTTAATACCACTATTGTGTTGCCTTGCAAGTGCCTTTCTCATGACTACACAAAAGGCCAAACTGCTGGTATTGTCAATGCTTGTTAACATTGCTATGTGGGGTGAAGTCTAAAATGCGGCGACCATAGATCGAAAATGTGTGTCAAATCGAATGCGTCCAGTGGGTTGATTAGGAAGCCCCCACAACACCTGATCAAATGTTTTAACTGCATCCAGGGCAATTTCTTTTTAAATCTGTTTATTGGTATACGTGATCACAAAGCATAATCCACAGTCCAGGTTATCAATCAGAGGATCAGACATGCTATTACTTGCATAGCGTATACAAACAAAACTTAAACATTGCACAGAAAGGAACCAAATGAAAACAAAACATTAAACAGAAACAAAGCATCCGGGATTACTTGAGTCAGTGGTCAGCCAGGGAACGATTCTCATTCATAGGGCATCCACAGCCCATGAGTAACCCACACAAAGCACCATCTTAACCACATGAATAACGAAGATCATGCTAGGGCACCACATAAACATATGAAAGCGATTAGAAACAATGTCCGGTAAATAATAGGCTTTGATCCTGGGCGAATCTGTTCTCTGGTCTCCTTTTTCTTAGTTGTCGCCACACCAGATACCTAGATTTTGACCGTAACAATATTTCGATAAACTGTGTTTTCTCAAATGGTATCTTTTGATGTGCGCCAATTAAATACGTGGCTCACCATGTGTGTGACATGGATCTTCTTGAGGAGAGGGTCCTTTCCTTGTTTCTATGTAGGGATTGGTAGCATGTTGCTCATTTGTGTATTCTCATTGCTCCTCTTTCCACGCTGTTCATTGTCACCGCTGATTGAGATCCTTGTCTCTAGGAGATACGTTTGCCTCCTTTGCCACCAATCCGCGATCTCCTAGATATGAAAGCGAGTACCGCAACTTCAAGGTCACAGGGGTTTGTCATCCGAAGAGTGGAACATCGCCGAAAGGAGGATGCCCCATGACACAATATTCCCTGTGGGCTCCCTAATGCCAGCTCTCAGAGCTCGGTACCACGCAGTTGTCTCTGCTTTACTCCATCTCACAAAGTCTCCACACCATAAACAGTATTGAGGTCCACCCTTCAGCTCTCAGGCCATTGCTATACGCTGTTTAGCCAATATAATTGCCAAATCCAGAGGTCTGATAACATGCTGCATCCATGGCTACATGGCCCATGGGTGCACAGTTACGGCCAGCACTGGCTATCGACTGTCAAAACTGTCTGGCATTGACTCAACCAACCCAGGCGTAAACATTGATATCATAGTTTGTCATACAATGGAGACAGCTCAATAATATGATCCTCACCATCTTTTGACAACAACCGGGGCATTGAGTACGGAGCCTCCGTACTAGTAAAAATGTAATACAATAATCACAGGTGGGAGACCAGTGGTCTTTAAAGCATTTATGACATTTGACGGCGAGCCTGTCTCATCTGTAGTCAGAGCCATGAGGGATTTAGCAATCTACTGCGGAAATTGGCAATTGCAATTTGGCTTTGGTTTACTGCATCAGGGAGCGGAGTCGGTGATATAGTATTCTGACTACAGTTTCCTGGTGTAGGTTCTCATTAACATCTAGTGCCACTGTCAGTACCCCTTCTTTGGATATATTTAGGGGTCTACTGCACACTTTAACAGATGTGATTTGGGGTTTGACAATTTGTGCCCTAGAATATTCGATCATTGCTCTGCAGATCTGTCCATAGCCATCAGCCTCCACGTGTTTCCATTGTTACGGCTATCCCAGCATGGGTCATCATATGCTTATACTGTTATCGGACGGTTTGCAACAGCTAGTGTGTTCGTTGCAGATGATTCCACTCCTCCCTCACTATAATAATGTCATAATAGGCAAATCACTATCTTCATCTGCCTTATTGTGAAAAAAAATCTAAAATTGACTTCACCTCATAGAACCTTAGAAAATTGGGCTATATTGAAGGTTCCTGACTCAATTTAAGTCTATCTGATATGGACCAACCGACACGCAGCATGTTCCTATCTCAATTAGAGCACGGCTCAGCCACTTACCAAAACAATTGGTATTTCCTGCCAACTTGCACACTGTTGAACCATGAATCCGGCCTGAGCTCAAATCTCTGTTTCCTCATTTGACCAAGATGATGTGATGCAAATCACTTTATCTCCCGGTTGTTCATAACTAGAGGTGCTAGAACTGGGACCACCTGCAAGAATCTTGCATTTTTGCAATAGGCTAAAGTCTCCTGATTTAATTTATGGCCCCCCACACACCTTTTTCATCACATTGAAAGCACTGCTCCAAACTTAAAAATAAACAATTATGCATTACACAATGTTATATTATTAGAGGCCATTTCGATATAAGGTGGGATATACATAGAGGTAACCCATAGCACTTTCTGATTTATTATTCTGACCCATGCTTTAGATTGTGCATCCCCAGCATGCACAATCAGAAAGGTATGTTCTGGAAACGTCCCTGCGCAGGTTTTCACATTAATGAGGAAAATGCACAAAGATGACAAAGCTATCTTTTCAAAATAAGATCCGTCGAACTGTGTGCGTTTGTGACTGCTTGTGTGTACTGCACATTATCCGGCAGAATGCACCAATCATGTGGCTGGTGTGTTAAAGGGAAGTTGTGCTGTTGACTATCAATAAGTGCCACTGGAGAAAAAAATATCTACTGACTAGACTCTGTGGCCCTCCAAATGTCTGACATATTTCATAACCTCATTCCTTTTCAATCACCCCTTTTCGACCATTCTCCCCAGATCTTCAGCTCTCACTCATTACAGTGGCAACTCATGCATAACGGGTGATGGGGTACTTCTCCGCCACCCATTGTGGAGGCGCCACCGAGCCAACCAAAGCCACAACAGAGATCCATGCGTTTACCTTTACGCTTTGCAGTTTCCAAGTGCCCATTGCCAATGTGACCTTGAAAGCCTATGGCAGTATCCTTCCAGAATCTAGCATAGCCCATTTTGCAAGCTGACTCAGAAACTGCAGGGTGCAAGGGGCATAAAGTCACTCCTGCAGCTCCCTGAATATTGAAGTATTCTGTTGCTCCAAAACCAGTTTGATTGTCAGGAGCCAGGAAGGGTCTCACCTGCCATGCTGATATAGATCGCTGCAATTATGATTTTGTGCAAAAAATGATGCTCTAGTGGCAATGAATTCTACCATGGAATAACCATAATGCTGTTTGTTCACAATTGTAAAAGAAAGGCTCCGCATTCCTAATGAATGTTACTATATTATTAACTCTAATAATTGCATCTATACACGGCCAGCGTTATCCATTAACATATCTGTGTCTAGCTGGTGCGTCCACCTATTACTGGTTTCTTAATATATAAAAAAGCAAACGAAAAGTTAAGAGTAAAAAGGAGGAGAACAATTGTTTCCTTGAGAAAACAAAATGATTTAAAAGAAGCATGTTCTTCCCTATATGAAACAAATTCTTATTGTCTGAATCCATCTTGTGAAATATATCCTTTTTTTAATTTTAATTTTTTTATTAGGTTTATTGGTAAAATACCATTCACCCAAATTGTCAACGAAAATTACTACATTCATAAAATCAATACAAAGTTTCAATACAAATTATACACACACATCTCAAAAAATTCGATTCTCAATAAAATATTGCTCTAAAACTCACTCAATTCATCATTTACTAATAATATTATATATTGACAATACATTATTGATGTCTTAGAGTAGCTAAAAGCCATTCTGCATATGAGATTATAAAAAACATTTAAAATTCAATTCTATTAATTCTCTGATATTTCAGTATGCAACTTTACTGTTAGCTGCCAAACATAGTATGCAGCATCATTTAGTTTTAAGTTATCCCCCTGAAAATATCTGTGACCAAACTTGATCATTTTGTATATTGATGATATTGGCCACAAAATCAGAATACCCTTTAATGTGTGTTTTACTCACTTTGGTACAAGAAGTTATTAAATGTCTCGTGGTCTCAATGTTCATACTGGAAACATGGCATACATGATCTATCCTCATATGGGACGTTAGTCCATGCACCTCTTAGTTCCCAGGTGGGGAGTTGGTTAAAACGCGATCTCATTAAAATAAGTCATACCTGAGAATTCCGAATTTGATACAAATAATTAAACGGAACTCTAATAGTGAAACCTTGTTTTATATAACTGCTTAATTAAACCTCACTATTTAAATGTTTGCTATTTTTAATGCAGTCCCATAATTTAGATTCCATTTTAAGCTCCTTGACATTTAATCCGATATTTGCTGGAGATTCAGCAACAAATCCTATATCAGAATGAAATTTCATAATATCCTGCACCCAACAAGACATTGGGCCTTATTACGACCCATGCGCTAAGTGTTTAACGGCGCCGTAAAAGGATGCGGCGCCGTTAAACACTTAGCGCCTAATTACGAGGTCCCTTTGCGGGACCCAACCTTAACGGCTGGTTTTTCCAGCCGTTAAAGTAGGGACCTGCAAAGGAACTTTGGTGCTAATAACGGTACCGCAATCTGCGGTACCGTTATTAGCGCCCTCCCCATTCCCATTGAGCCCTATGGGGCAAAAATGGGAATGGGGAAGGGCCATGGCGGCATGAGGAATTACCACCCCGCCAACCTCGGAATGGGGTGGTAATTCCCCATTCCGCCATGGTGGACACCGGCCTGGGTCGTAATGAGGCCCATTGCCTTATTTGAAGTCACCAAAGAAAGAATCTAATCTAGCTCAAAGTATATAGGCATATAGCTTCAACAGGAGTAGATGGAGACAATCCCAATAATCTTCACCATAATTTCCCTTTAAAGATTTGTAACCATGTAATGGCCCTATCAGTTAATATGTCTAGCCCATATAAATCACAAAGGATTATAGCAGCATTGTACATTTTAATCAATCCTTCCATTGAATACCGACCGCCAGGGGATTTAAAGGCTCCAATGGCATTAAGCCTCCTCTTTACCTTAGTTATAATATGCTGTCCGGTCATTTGGTCGACAGACAATTGGTCGACAGACAAATGGTCGACACAATTTGGTTGAAAGACAAATGGTCGAATTTTTTTTTATTTATATATATATTTTTCAGGTTTTCGTTTAGGAATAAAAAGGGTTTTTAAGCAAAAAAAGGGGGTTGGGGGAAACCCCCCCAAAAATAAAAATAAAAAGTGAAAATACAAAAAAAAAAAAAAATGCAACCATTTGTCTTACGACCAAATTGTGTCGACCATTTGTCCTGTCGACCTTTTTTTTCGACCAAATGACCTGTAACCTTATAATATCACAGGGTAGACGTTTGCATCAATGGTGTCATAAATAGGAATCCCCAAATACCTATATTGTTTCACTATTTCAATGTTCTAATCATCCAATTTCCATCCATAGTTTCTATAGTTGTTCTTTTTGCTATTGATCACAATGATCTTTGTTTTTTCCAGGTTTAATCGAAGATCCTACTTCTGGAAAACTCATAAAGTGTGGTCAAACTATGTTTTTAACCCGATCAGAGTTTGATCAAAAATCACTGCATCATCAGCATAAAACAGCAATCCAATGGTCTGCCATCCACCTACGGGGGATTATTCTTGCAATTACTCAAAGCATCTTCTAGATCAGGTATATATATGTTAAATAGCACTGGGGCCAGGCTGCAACCCTGCTTCAAGCCATAATTGCTGTTAATAGGTTCACTCATCTGGCTGTTCATGTTGGTCCTTAGTTGGGAATGTGTATGAGTATATAATGCCTTAATAAAGTGCAAAGTGACTGAGTCCAGTCCCTAACAATATAGCTTACTACACACGATGTGCCAATTCACAGTGTCAAAAGCTTTGAAGCAATCCACAAAGCATATGTATAAGGCTTGTGTTTATAGGCGGAACGCATTAAGTAGCTCAACACCATAAATTGGACAACATATTCACATCTTTCTTGAATCCTGTTTGTAATTTGTTTAGTATCTTATTTCATACCAACTAGATATTAATTCTATTTAGTAAAAAGTGGCAGAATATTTTTGCCAATGGGCCAGTCATGGCAAGTAGTGTATAATTCTCTGGAAGTTCACATGAACCTTTTTTATGGACTGGGACCAAAATAGATCTTTTACAGCTATAAGGTATTTCTCCTGTTTTAGTTATCTGTTTAAATACATTGTCAATGATTATAGCCCATCCAAAAGGGTTTCCTTTGAGTACCATGTTGGCAATTTTGTCAGGTCCAGGAACTCTAGCGGATCTTAATTTTAAAATTACTACCAGGATTTCATCTTTCGATATGGTGAATCCCTCCCCATTATACTCAGATACCACTTTAGGCACTATTTCTTTGCTTAGAGAGTCTCTTAAATACATGTTTTTGACATATCACATCCAACAATCCTCTGAGATGGGATTTCTTTCATTTTTCAACATTAAATCAGAGGTATGCCGTATGTAGATTGGCCAACATTTCTGTCCATCAGAACTATGCATGGCATTGAATGAACATAATTTACAACTGGGCATAAGCCATAGAATGTTTGTGTTGCCTAATTTTATTTCTATAGTTTTTTCTTAATTTAGCAGTTGCTTCTTGTCTTTCGTTTTTTGTCAAACAGTTTGTTGACTTTACGCATATTAGACCTAAATTGTCTTTTCATGTGCGCTATAACAACAATGTATATTCTTCCTGTCCTGTATTAGAGGCATCATAACAGTTTTTAGTGGCATTTTTAGACATTAGTTCCAATATTTCTTACTTCTGCTCATAATATGTATCAAGATTAAAATCATCAGTGCATTCAAGTTGAAAAATGTGTTCACAACAGCTCTTTCATCTTAACAACATTTTTTACGTCCAAAGTAATCTGTTAGCAGCAGTATTTACGGAATAATCCCCCGCATAAATTACCCTATGCCCTGTTATTGACCGATTGAATCACAAATTCACTAGCAGTATATCGCTAGGCATATTGCGGTCAAGTGCAAATGTTCTGATGTAATCAAATAGCTCATTCTGTGCCAATACATAGTCCATCCAGGATTTAAGAATACCATAAATCCAAGTAAATGGTTGGTGAGAACCCGTCTACAATTCTGGATACAGTTGCTTTAGATCCATAATAAATATAAATGTCTCCCAGTCATTCAAATTGATGTTTCCGAGATTGTCTTCAAATTCAAACTCTAGTGATTTAACCTTATAGCTATTTTTTTTATTTTAAATCAGTCATCTTCATACCTATTAGCCGGCCCAGATGGATATCTTTGGAAATGTAGGTACCCCATTACAATATATAGTCCTAGGGGATTACACAATAACCATTCATTATTCTATATTCAATAAATATAGATTGTATAAAAAATAAATTCAATAAACATGCACATTTAAAAGTGTTTAATCAGCATATTATCTATATAAAAAAGCGACAAAAAGAACAAGAAAAGGGGTTATCAAAACAAAAAAAATATAACAACCACCAATAAATCAATACACATGTGCCTTTCAATGTATAATACCCACAATATTCAAAGAAGAATAATATGGTCCCATCTCAGAATTTCAGAACCATTATGTTGAAGAAAACAAATACAACATTTTGACTTTTCTGTTTTATTTTAATCATAATAATCATAAATACGTCCCAGCGTCAATATCAATTGATCTAAATACTATCTGACCACCTTCTTTTGTTGAGCCCAATATTACAATCCCAGCTCTAAAGTTCTTCATAAATGGCATGCCCCTCTGCCACTTTCATATTTAAATCCACTATCAATATGTTTCCAGTTCTTCTCAACCTTCATTTTCTTTCACCTTCCTTTGGTTGTTCATTGACATGATTGATAGCAAAGAAACTGAGTTGTTTCACATCATTCTGATTTATTTCACTAAAGTGCTTTGCCATGTGGCAAGCCTTGTCTTGAATCATAATAGCTCTAATGTCTGGAAAAGTGATTAATTTCAATGTACAAATCATGCTCCCCACATACAAAAGATATTAATTCAACTACAAAGCTAGTGCCAGAGGCGATGAAGTCTTGGTTATAGCCTGATCTAGGATTGGATGTTTGTATGACCCGCAGTTCTTTGCGTGTTGCCATGCTTCATTTCAGGTATTTATGAAACCCTCTTCTTTTGTTTGTTAACCATATTCCTTGTCTCTTCTGGATTTCTCTTTAAACGAAACTGAGGACTAAAATGTATTGATGGAGATTTCTGATAAGTGATAGGAAACAGATGTATCATGCTTCTCTGCCAAAGCCTCATCGGTTCTCAATATTTTCCAATATATCAGTAATATTTTCATGACAGAAGGTTATTGATTGTTAAAAGTTGTGGTCATGCTTAAATGTTCAAACATTCTTAGCTTTGTTTTTTTATTGTTGTACATTCTTCTGAGCAATTGATTTCTCCAAATTGGTCAATTGTAGGTCTTCTCGTTCGTGCTTGCATGCTTTTTGGAATGCTGATTCTGTAATGACCTGTGGCGATCACAGTTGTTTAAATCTTAATTCTGTTGTTCTTGCTTTATTCATGTAATGTTCACCCATAGTGTAGTTGTGTTTGATTCTTAGAAATACTCCATAGGAAATACTTAACTTCAGGTTATGTTTGATGAATGCTTCCATTGTGAATGCTTCCATTGAGCTACTTGGTTTTCAATGGAGATGTGCTTGTATCTCCACATTTCAATGTAAGTTCTTATATCTAGAAACACTATTTCCTGCTTGCTGTGTTCTTGAATGAACTTCAAATTTAAATTTTTGTTATTTAAATCCGTCACAGCTTTGATCCAATCACTGGTTTCACCGTTCCATACAATGAGGTGGGCATCAATGTACCCAAGCCACAACATGATCTATTTGTATACTAAGCATTGGTTTCACTCCATGCAAATTCTTTTTCCCACCATAACATTGTTAGATTTGCAAAGGTGGATGCAAAGTTGGCGCACATAGATGTGTCTCTGAGCTGATTGCAATATTCAGCATCAAATACATTCATATATTCCTATTTCTGAAACCCCATGAGATGTTCTATGTGTTTCAATTGTCCTTTCACGATCATGGTCACATAACTCAAAACGTTCCCATGCTCGATCACATAGAATATATATACTTTGTGACATTGTCCCCTGCCTTCCCATGGCCATTGTCATGGGAGTGATTCAGAGCATAAACCCCACCACCTGCTTTGCGATGTGTGGCCGGGGGGCCGTATGGGAGTATCCCCTTGTACACCCAAAGGGCATGTGCTAGCTAGTATTGGATAATCATCTTATTAGCACTAACTATAAAGTTCAAGAGAGAGCCCTTTTTGAACCTATGTTAAAGCAATCCACTGGCCCTTTAAATCTAGGTCAATGAAGTCAGACCTGTGCAAAGTATGCAAAAATACAGCGAGAGGAGAGTATAAAAGAGATTGCAGTTGATGAAGATCAAGGAGGTGGAGTGGGGAGGAGAGAAAAGGTTGGAAGGGTGCATGATCAAGAAGAGAGCGAGAGCAGCAGAGGGTAAAGGATTAAAAGGAAGAGCCAGAGATGGAAAAACAAAACATCTGGAGGAGAGTGGGTCAGGAGGAAATGAACCATTGTTAGAGGAGTAGAGAGAAAGCAGGGCCCCAAACAGAAGAACAATGTAAACCCCCTTGAAGAGGCATTGTCAGTGGCCATTGTGTAGTAAGGCAATAGCCATACACCATTGTCTGGAGAGAAAGTGACGATGAACCTGCTTGTGGCAGAATGGCCGTCACTGTGGAGCAGACAAATAAAAGGCCTGTAAATTGACTTACATCTTTGAGACCCACACCTACTACCCATAGGCAGGCAAAAAACACTAGCAGTGACTCAAAGAACATATTGCCAGAAGGGGCGTCAAACCTGGGAGAGACTATCTCTTCTTATGAAGGCTATCCTGACCAAAGACTTCCCCAGGCCTTACAGAAGAGGTTGGCTGTGCAGAAATTTCCTGAAATTTCCTATTGGTTCTTTTGCTATTTTCATAGCCTCCAGAGAAGTTCCTTTCACCATTAACAAACCTTTTTGAAAGAAATACAAATAAACCCCTTATTTTCATAACACTATTTGATATCTGGTAGTGGTTTTCCCCATGTCTTTTCAACAGATTGACTATAACTAAGACCCAAATAAAGGAAACCATGGGGGAGATCAAAAGACCAAAAGAGAATAGTCCTTCACTTACTAAGTGCTACAGCATAGGTATTGTGGTAACAGCATAAGAATTTTGGTATTTTAAATATTGCTTGTTTTTAAAATACTACCTACTTATGAGTTGAGATTGCATGGGACATTTACCTCATGGGTTACATAGAAAGTATGCAGTCCAAGGTTTTGGAAGAATGTATACACTCCCTAACAAATACTTCATCTTTAATCTTCATGATATTTACACCTTTCTTGGACTTATTTTATGTGAGATGATGGAACTTTAATCTGTGTAAGGGCAAGTTTCCAGTCAGATTGAGTTCCTGTAGATTTTTATTTGGGATACGCCTTAGACTGCAGGTAGGGTTAGTTGGCAGATATTGATGGAAGAACTGTCCTGGCAAGGCGTTTATCCAAAGTTCCTTCTTTGGTTTGCATTCTACATGCTTCCTCTATGGCTACAATCTTTATTAATGAAACTTCATTTTGCCTGTGATGAAGTTGTCCCCAGTATGGTTCATGGACACATTGAGCGCCAAAGACATGACTGATGAAAACATAGAATGGACTCCAATGAAGAAGAGATAGACATCGCTGCTGGTGCCACGTGACTCACTAGATGCTGCTCGCCCTTTTCCTCCTCGCCAACCGGTACAGCTGTACCCCTCCGCTGTGCCCTTCTGTATCCTACCCCCCACTGTAAATCTGTTATGTTGTTACCACAGAAAAGCACTCCGTTATGCAACTGTAATGCTAAACACCTCTGTAAAGCGCTGCATTATCTATCTGGATTGGTGTACACCTCAGTAACATGCTCTGTTGCTTCTCGGAGCTAGATACGTACTCAATAAACCGCATAATAATCATGATAATAGAGATACTGGAAGCGCATAAGCCTGTGGTCGCTAGAGTCATCACGTACAAAAGCCCAGTGAGGAGAATACTGTTAGGTGAAACCCACATGTTAAGTTGGCACATATTTAAAACAGGTCTTTTGTTATACTAGGGTTGCAGCCCTGAACCTCCCCAATCAGTTAAGGGAAATTAAGACTTTTAGGAGTGCCCGCACTGTGAGATGTTTACATTTATGAAGTACAGTCTATTCAATTTGTTCATCTTGTATCCAGGGCTATGCTGTTGTTTGTTAGGGAGAACTGAGTATATACAGAGCTTTAGAAAGAGTGTTGTACTGATGACTATGTTCACTACCTAAAGAGCACAGGATTTTGCTTTGAAAGTCCCCCATAGGAGTTACGCATTAAACATAACCAAAATAGTGATTTTGAGGCTCATCAACAATGAGGAAAAAAAGGCCCATGGAGGGCCTAAGAGATAAGGACAATCTGACATTGAGAAGACAAGAGGTTTATAACCAGAGGTCTCTGTGAGGTGATGAATATAAATCATGATTTTACTTTAGACATGTTATGTGTGAGATTATTATTTGAAAAGGACCACTTACCACAGAGCCCTTTTCATTATTAAGAAGCATTAGGCGGGGTTGGTATCTTGTTCTATTCTTATCTGTTCTTCACTTTTAACCTTCCACTAATGGAATGCAGCTAAATGAGAATGTGACTGGTATCAATATTAATGTCACCTCATTGAAAATAACTGCATATGCTGATGGTGCCCATTACCTTTTCAATATGGTTCCCCTATCCAACATTTTCTTAAATGCATGTTTGGAATTCTCTCATATTTCTGGTTTTAAACTCAACATAGACATACCTGAAACTTTGCTCCATACTCCCTTGTGTGTTCTGTCTGACATTAATATCTTTGGTAGATCATTTTAAATATGCAGGAATAATACTTACTAAACATTTGTGTTCTATAACTAATCTTAATACTAAATCCATTCTTCCTTAATTGGAGGAATGTACAATACATTATCCCGTTTGTGCCTATTCTGACGGGTAAATTTCTCCCTGTTGTACTTCACCTTCTATCCATGGATTCTGTGATTTCCGTGCTCCTGGTATCCCAAGCAGGCGTTCTTAACTGAAAGAAAGATACCACGAGAAAAATACAACTGAGAGGCAATGACCCACTTGACAAAAAAACCTGCAGAAGGACCTTAGGTCATAGAAGTATGATTCATTCCGTGATGGATATATTCTTAACACTCTGCAACACGCCCTAGTGATCCCCCTCCTTAAGAAACCCTCTCTCGACCGTGCAGTGCTTGCCAACTTCCGTCCTATCTCTCTTTTGCCTTTTCTTATGAAGGTCCTGGCCGCTCTTGTCTCGCCTATGCTCTCTACATTTCTTGAATCGTCTGGGTTTTTTTTACTGTTTCCAATCCGGCTTTCGGCTATGGAGGGGCACAGAGTCAGTTCTTAACTATGTGCTGGATGACCTGGCCCGCCTGGTGGATCATGGTGATGTTGGAGCAGTACTATTGTTAGATCTTTTGGCTGCGTTTCACACAGTTGACCATCCCACCCTGATCTCCCATCTATCTGCAGCTGATCTATCCAGCAAAGTCCTGGCATGATTTACTGCCTTCCTCGTTGATCGCTCTCAATCTGTCTCTCTCCCTCCCTTCCAGTCTAAATCTGTGTTGCTGTCCTGCGGAGTTCCTCAGGGATCTGCCCTGTCAACAATACTGTTCAATATCTATATCAGTCCACTTCTCCATCGTATCTTATCTCACGGGTTCCGATACTACTCCTATGCCGATGACACCCAGATCTTGGTACGTCTGGATTTTACTCGCTCAGACACAACATCACAGTTTAGGAGGTGCTTGGAGGCCCTGGGGTCTTGGATGGCGGAAAATTGGTTAAAACTGAATGGGAACAAAACTGAGGTTCTCGTTGTTGTAACCTCTTGTCCCCTCTCTTTCTGGACTATGGAGTTCTGGTCTATTTATCTCGGGCCGTTCCCTCTGCCGCCCCCCTCAGTAAAAAACCTGGGGGTAAAAGTTTCCTCTTCTCTTTCTATGGATGAGCAGGTGGCGGCTGTTTGTAAGGTCGGTCATTTTAATCTGTGTATCCTTCGGAAAGTTCTTCCCTTTATTCTGACCGAATTCCATGCTCCGGTAGTGTCTGCGCTCGTTTTTAGTGCAGTGGATTACTGCAACTCGCTCTACCTTGCTCAGCCACGCTTCCTGATAAATCGTCTCCAGCCACTGCAGAATGCTGCCGCCATGTCTATTCTTCATCCTCCATTTCGTGCCCTCATGTCCCCTCTGCTTAGACAGCATCACTGGTTGCCTATCGAGAAGAATGTCAGTAACATAACATAACAAGTAAACCTGCATAAGAAAATACCTTTTACAGCCTGACAGGAAGAAATTAAGCTCTCACAGAAGTAACAAGTGAAGACCATATGAGCAGAACTTAGTCCCTGAAGATGGTCCTTAGGACAGAAATGCATTGGACATCCTAGGAAAGGCTAGGTCTCTAAAAAATTAATTTTTCTTCTTCTTATACAAAGCCATGCGTTTGTAAAATGTTCTATGTACAAGTATGAAGAAGTGAAGTGAATTTTAATATTATGTATATACATATATGAACCACAGGGATATATTCACATTAGGTCCTTCCAGAAGTCTGGAATATTCTAACCCAGACAACATTCCTAGATAATTCTTGCACCACACTGTGCAAGTGGTGCATTCCTGGCAACAGGACTAAATAAGTATTTGAAACCATGCAACTATTTAACAGCCACAAGAATGATATACATTATATTTGCGGTGCCCACTCAAGCCCATCTCTTACTTGATTCAGTGGTTTCTAAGCAATATACCACAAATTGCTCTTAAAAAAACTCAAACATCTAAGCTTAAGTGTGAAATGAAGTTTTTGAAAATTTTGTAATAATATTAGAGTTTTTGCGATCAGATGTTGTGTCTCTGTTGTGTTTTTGGCATCATTTTAAAGGTTTGTCAAACTGTTTTTCTCAAAGTTGCCAGGAGACTTTTTTACTTCATTAGTAACCGGAAAGGTAATCCCTGGAATGTAGCATTTGACATTAGAATAATATCGGTACCAATGATTATCTTATATTTTGTGGAACAGGCAATTGTAGTATTCTAAAAGTTTAACACATCTCTACCACAGGTGGTGTATTCACTTCTCCGATTTTATTTCATTACATGGTTTAATTAAAATGATTATTTTTCCTTTATCTAAACATTTCTTGCGTTATCTTACAAGCATTTAACTCCATTGGTTATATGGTTGCTCCGGTATTCCTTCTTTATAGGATATTTAGGAAACTGAATATGATTCGAAAGGGGACTGCAATCTATACATTTCCCCTGGTGTTTGGGAAACATTATGGTTAAAAACAAGTTCTACTGTAATGGCGATAAGTGTGGTCCAGACTTTGTTTATTTACATAGCTAGATCTCATTCTACTCCCAAACCATTTTTGGGATTTGTCACCAATGAAGATGATATTTGCTGTTCATGAAAAGCCAATGATGGTCTTTGAAACATATCCCATTTGATTGAAAACATGGGATGTGCTTTTGGTGCAAGATTTAATTTATTTTTCAAACAATCGGTTTCATTTGTTTGTTGTCTTTTTTAACACCTTATTCGAGCCTTTTTGTGTCTCTGATATTGCCACAATTGGCTAACCAAAGTTAGTTAATGCATTAGTTACAATTGATTCAGCTGTCATTACATCTTATTGGATGAACCCTTCATGATGGAACTCAATTTAACTCACATAATTGTGAGTCAATGTGAACAAATGCAGAACCATGACTTACAATTGCATACTTGCACTGTTTCTTTTTAGAATGATTTGCAGCCTTTTATTATGTGAACATTTTGGTGAAGAGGATGAGACCCCTTATCTGCCTATAATTGATCTACTCTAGGGGTACTCTAGGGATATTTCCTGATTTTCATTTTATCAATTTTTATTAAACTATAATATGCCCAATTACTGTAAATATGAAAAGAATATTTGGGGGCATTTCTCAAGCATTCACACAGGCATCTATTGTACTAGCTGGTGTTGGTCCTTTGTGGTGCATTTCTCTATTTATGTTACATAGTTTTAATCATGTATTACTCCATCTTTGTAAATATGTGTCTGACCTCTGTATCATTTACCATATTGTATTTACCTCTTAAACAAAAATGATCAAACAAAAATAAATATGTTCCATCCCCTCCCCCATGGTTAACAAATGTCTACTATGTATGCTTGCACTAGAGAGCAGGGTTTCACAAGCTTTCTTGAGTCTCCTACTGACAGTTTGCCTTCCAGCTCAATTGTACAAGACAACAGTAAGGAGACATAAAGCTTTAGCAGAAAAAACTATGGTTATTCCTACAATAAACGTTTTAATGTATGCCTTATTCCAAACTCGTTCTTACTGGTGTTGTGCTCCATTTTGAGAACTGCCTTCAACCTCTGAATCAGAAATGTATTTCAGAGGACGATAGGAAGTGAAGTGGATACATCCATTACAGCTTCAAAGGTGTAAAGTAAACATTGTATATGTCCTTCTATTATCCAGCAACAAGCTTTCATGTCTGTTATTCCGGCTCCCCACTCTCCAATGACTCCTATATCTGGCGATCTGTGTGCCTTGCCTTCCTCCAGAATATTTCATTTGCCAGAAGATCTTACCTCCTTATGCTGATAGACATACAATTACCATCTTGTCCACATTTCTCATAGATGTCATTGTTGGTAGACTGTAGAGCATACCTCAACTACTACATGTACACTCAATGCTCAAACCAATTGCATTACTACAATTATTACTGATATCCAAACTTGCTGTCATGTTGGCTTTTGCACCAAAATGTGACTTCTGCTACCTTGTAGGTATTCTAATTCTGATTTAAACACTACGGATTGGACATGCAGTACTGCAGGACTTGTGGACCATAGTACTACTATTAAAATGTCTAGTGATAATCTAGTTGAAAGCATCAGAACCCAATGTACTGTTACTTGTGCTACTTCTGTTACTGTTATGTTAACTCATTATTGTGTTACTGCTGATATTAGTAATACTGCTCTTGCTAATAGTTCTTGTAGTAAGGTCAGTACTGTAAATACTGCCATCACTATGTTTACCAATGTTACAGCTGGTGCTGGTCCCTCTACTAGTATTAGCATTACTGCTTAAATAATACACATACTACCAATACTAAAAGTGTTACTAATGGTATAGGTACTATCTTCAGTGGTACTACTAGCCATAGAGCCACAATGCTGATGGAACTTCTTAACGTTCTCCCGATGCCTCTGGTCAGGACTGGTGCTTGATGTCATCTTGGATTGATCTCAAATATCGTTTTGGTAGTCCTGCACTTCTCTACAGGCAGAATCATATTGGATCTTCAACCTAGCTCACCAAGCCTCTCTTCATGAACTGATTCTCTATACCTTACAAACTGTGGCTACTGGATCCATCCCATCTCAAGTAAGACCTTTCAGGTAACTCTGTGTCCTGCTTCTTGCCGTAAACATGTCCTTCTGCAGGACTAATCGTATTGCTGCTCCTGCAGAACAATTTGGAAAATAAGATGTCATACGAAAGTTTAAAATCGGTAAGAATAACTGCATAGAAACTAAGATCATGTTGAGAATAGTCTACCCTCCTTGGGCACATTCCATTACTGTATCAGGGTATCTTCGGCTTCATTATAATTGATTGTATTCTCTTAACAACGAAGGGCCTCATTACGGGTCTGGCGGTAACCATGCCGGTAAAACCGGCAGGTTACCGCCAGACCCGTAATTAATTACCGGCACCTGACTTTCCGGTAACACTGGGGTAATCCGACCCCCGGCGGCCAGGAAGTCAGGCGCTGGTAATTATGTAAGTCCCCAATCACATGGGGACCACCGAAGCACCGGCACCGTTAACAACACCCGCTTGCAGAATCATACTGTGCCAGTCCGTAAACACTGGTGTGGTAGGCTTACCGGCACGGGTGTTTCCGGACCGGCACAGTTGTAATGAGGCCCTTAGTCTTTGGAGGTGATGATCAATTGCTCACAGAATAACAGTGCAAATAGTTTAAGGCATGGGGAGAATGTTTAAACTGGCTATTTCATCATATCCATGCAATGTTGATCTCTTGACAGTTCTAGATGGAATTCATGTGTGAATAGGAAATATCTCCCAGCTAATACCTCCTCATCTAGCTATCTCTCACAGTATCCCGGAGTGACGATAATCTGTAATGCTTTAGGTAACCACATTTGGTTGAGTCCCCACGACTGAGGCCCAGGAACAGCGAGATCTGCAGAGCTGCACCGTAAGAGAAGTCATCTGCTGCACTTTTTCTTCAACCTAACGGTACTGTAAAGTCTAAGAGAATTTACCTCTTGTTGTGTAGCCATTTGTCCTCGTTGGAGACTTGCTTGGTTGCATGTGTAGAGTTTCTGTCAGCTTCTTTACTTCACAAGCCTAATCAGCTTGTGACCCTACCTTGATTTTCTTCTATTCTACCAAGACTTTTTAAACATTGGAAAAGACTTTCTACTTACCTGCAAGAAGAGCTTCAGTTCACCTTGACTTTTGCTAACTTAAGATTGGCTGGCCTGGGCTCCCTGAATGACTCTTCTTTCTTCTGCTTTTAGGTTTTGCCTTTCTTCCAGGAAAGGGTTAACTGACTTTCCATTGGTGGGTTGTATTGAAAGTACTTGCCTACTTAAGAATAACTGTATGAATACTTGTTTTATTCTGAACTCTCTTCTCTTTAGCACTACTCCTACGAATATTCTAAATGCAACAGTGATATATTAATGCCAACAGCACCCTTGCTATTGAAGTCACCTGAGGGTGTATGTAGTGCCTGTGTGTCATCCCAAATCGGTATTTGCTGATTTAAATAACTAAGAGTGTGTGGTGTTTGTATATTCCTCTCTTCTGAAGAAGGCTTCTTCTGACTGATTAATAAATTAATAATTGTTTCCTCAAGGAACTTTGTAAGAGTTTATTTGAAAACTTGTCACTGTAAATCTCTGTGTAACTCCCTTACAGCTCACATCGACCCCTCTTGAGATAAGCCTGGCTGCTCCCCACGCCACCAACCTGTGTAGTGCAGACTTATACCAAACTTTGGGTTTCTATTGCCAGAAGGTCATGGTTTTTGTAGTGCACCCAAAGGGTACTGCATACAATCTTGCCTAACAGTAGGTGTTAAGTTAAGGGGCAGATGTGGTAGGAGACTAAAGGGCATACACATGGAGGCCCCCTCAGCAGAGTCAAACTGAGACAAAAAAAGACATGGTCATAAAAAGAAGTGGCGCACTTCATGAATCACATTTTGCAACATTTTCCGGTAAAGTGTTAGGGCAGAATGGGGAGGCAGATTTTAAGCAAATGTGGAGCAAATAGTGTGTTTGAAAGAACGTTGGGCTACTGACATTTGTCAATACTACTACATTTACATTGCACCAAGTGATCAAACTGGCCTAGTATGGCTCTCACAAGTCACCCACACTCTTTGCACATGGATGTTTAAGGCAGTGCAAGAAAGTGCTTTGCTTGTTACCAGATCAGTTTGTTCAAGATCTGCATTGGGGGCAGGGAGGGTCAACTTCATAGTTGCCAACATGACCCACTCCAATCTGTAGGTGGTTATCCAGTCCTGTTTTTTTCTCTGAATTCTGAGACTTGTAGTTCCACTTTTCCCATTATAAAACTCGGACTACAAGTCCCAGAATGCAAAGAAAAAAACAGGACTGAACAGGCACCTACAGATTGGAATGGGTAATATTGGCAACTATGCAACTTAAGGGTTTTGTTTGAGCAAAAACTGTGAATTGAATGGTTCAATATAGTTTCATTGATCAAATATTTAGTGCACAGGGGTTTGCCTCTTTTGTATCATCCCTGTTTTTGCATTGTTTGTCTCCCCCTGCGGCGCACTTCACTATTTCACCCCCCTGCGTCTTTTTCTATGGAAGGCTCCTTTCTCTACACACCTCCCAGGAATATCCCTCCTTTAGGTCCCATCTTGTGAGCCCCTAGGGCAGTAGGCCTCATTTCTCCCACGTACTTGCCTCCAACCCGATCCCCCAGTCTCGCTTGCTGGGAAAGCCGCCGTGTCCCAACTTTTAGGCCACTCTTGGCTCCCACCCTCGTTGATGCCCAGGCATGTCTGCCTCCTGCCACCAGCTTCCTGCACCCGGAAGTACTTCTTCCCAACGCTCTCGCCCTTCCTGACCGCGTAGTATGGTAACCGCGTAGTACAGATCTGAATGATTGCTATGTTTGCAAATAGGGAACGGCGCGATTTGCCAAGGATGGATCACAGTTTTGGCCGAGTAGGAAATATTGGATCATGAGGCCTGGATCCCTCTTTCACACACAGTGCAATTCTGCTTCTGAACGACCCATCTCCTCCCTGCTTATGCGTCGGCGATTTTGAATGAAGCATTTGTCTGCAAGCGGTTGCACAATGGCGTCTATTCTGGTAGCACGCCGTGGAGTAACCTCCCCGCCTATATTTAAACACCGCTGCGTAAATCACACAGCGGCGACATTGTCATGCTTTTACCACGAGGCTGTAAAATGGAGGCCTTTAAAAGGTTTCCGCCATTCATTATGCATTATACATTGGCAGCAGCAGTCACCTTGACTCATCAGGACGGCCTCAAACTCACTGTGACCTCTGCAGGGAAAAAATGACTCCATTGTTTGAAAAAATGGGGCCATTGTTTACCCTAATGGAATGTGATATCCCAAGTCGCAGCTCGTCGTCACGATGTCTTGTGCTGCAAAATGTGACCCCTGTTACCACGTAGGTATTCCGACCCTGTTTTTAAACAAATGCACGCCACGAGTCTGGCGTGTTTATTTACACGTTTAATGTGGTTATAGGCCTAGTAATTGTGTTAGTCTGGCCGTCCCCTGCGAAAGTTCAATTTCACACTCGCCAAGGAGCAACAGTTCAGAGGTCAGATCCGTGACCGCACATCGGATACCGCAAATAAACATACTTGTGTCTTCAAATAAACTCACTAAACCACGTGACCGTGGTCAGCGTCAGTCCCCACTTCGCCTCTTCACTCTCTCTGCAAAATGAGAACCAAAGACAAATCGGCTCAAGCATATTTGGGAATGAATAGAATATTAAAAGCGATGACTCATGCATACATGCCAATATTTTCCATTTTACTCGGGAGACCTTTGTCAATTCCTTGTTTTAATGGTGCATTCTGGGATGTGTAGTCTTAAGGTTTATAAAGGCGGGACCAAGGACTCCAGGCCCGAGAATGCAAAGGTTATCCTCAGGACTGGACTAGTGGCTCCAAACAGAATGGATAATGGTGGGCTCATGCGGACTCAGATACATTAACCAAATGTCTTAGACATTACCTGAAATCCTCGAATCCGCCTGCTGTGGCCCTGCCGAAGATCACAGATGTGTTCATACCCCACTTTTACTTTAGGGGGGACCTAATATGGATAACCTGTAGGCGCCAGCATTTCTGTAACCAATGCTGCATTGGCAAAAGGTGAAGCACATCATTCCCTGCGTCCAATTCCTTGTGCCTGGTCCATGTGATAATGTCCCTGCAAAGATGTCACCATGCATGAAGGGCGCCGTTTTTCTGCGGAGACAATATCATTGGGAACATGCGGGGACACCCTTGAAACCCCTGATTTTTTTTTTTTAAGTGAGCGGGGGACAGGTCTGCAACCCACTCTCCAATTTACCCCATATATTGTCCCCATATATAATGTCGCCTATGCCGTTTCCCGGCGACATTGTGTATGGCGACATTATACGCCCACCCAATATTACCTGATACCCTTGTGTCTATGTCACACCTTTGTATTGTAACCGATGTCCTGTTTGCCCCCCACCCACCCAACTCTTTCAAGCGACACCTTGTAAGTTAGCAGATTCTAAAACTCATGCATACATGAATAACGCTATTGGGTTTTATATAGTGCTTTATTGTCTTGTGTAATGGCCTCTGGGCGCTTGAGCCGTACTTAACATTTCTTTTGTATAGTTTGCTCACTCGGAGAACCAGTTTCCACATGCCAGCCGGCTGGACTATGGAGGCATGGTGGGGGGGAGGGGGGGTGGGATTCTGATCCCTCTAAGGTCAGGGGCAGAGTCAGTCACATGGGACTGGCCATCACGTGTTCCCTCTGGCCTTGATGTCCTGCCCGGATGTCTTCCCGTGTTCCTGTGAGCGCCAGTCCGCCCCTGCAGCCCCCCCACCCCCAGAGTCTAGCAGTAGAATAATAGACCCCATTGACATTTGCACGCTTGTGTGTGCCAGACAACATTTGTCTAGTAAAACGCAAAAAAAGATACACTCAAGTAAATTCCTGCTCTGAAATGTACTTGCTTAGCCTTAGAGCCAATTAAGTTACTAATTAACTAATATGAAACAGGTATTGCAGAAAAAGGCACGATGGGCGCAAGAAGATGGAATCATGCAGTGTACGGTTAAAGTTTCTTTCTTGAAAGGGGTGAAAAGTTCAGCCCCAGGACAGGGTTACCAGCAGTGAAGGGGTAAAGGGTACGCACATTCCAGCACTGAGTACTGAAGATGTTAGCGTCGTGAGCGGCCACCCGACATGTGAGGCCTCGGTAATTCTAGGGTGTGGAGGAGACAGTCATGAGCGCCCAAGGGCCTTTCCCCTCATTATGCAGGTAAAAGCCCCCTCCCCTACCCTCCTCTTATCGGCAATCTCGTGTTGACAGTGCGTGCCTTCTCTGCCCCCAGTTCCGGTTGCAGGCGGCAGGCCCGGTCCATAGGAGTGATGAATTGAAAGACACGCCTGCTCCCTGATTGACACGTCCACTGGCCTCTGGCTGCTGCCAGCTCCCTGATTGACACGTCGACTGGCCTCTGGCTGCTGCCATCAGCTCTTGCGTCCAGTAGCGGGCATATAGTTCCTTCTCGTACCGCTTATAGTTCCCCTATACAATAACTATAACTTTCTTACTCCTTTTATGAAAAAGATACTTGGTGGTAGAGACATTGGAGTCTCAGGATGCTGCATGTAGAACACAGGGGGGCTATCCCTCATTGAACCCCCTCCCCTCTTGCGGACACAGCCTATCAACATATTATCTTACATAATAAACCGTAGAAACCATTGTAAAGTATTTGGAAACACAAGGTCACAGTTTATTTGGAGCTACACAAAATGGGACGGTCCCAGCCACATACTACAGTTATATACATTTCCAGGAAGACCAGTGTCATTCCCTGTTTGCATGTGGGCATAAGCGGACATACGCTTCTGGTTCTGACTGCCAGTCAGTAAACATTCTCCGAAATCCAAGTGCCCGTCACTTGGATTTGACTCGAGCACGGCCATTCCTGAACCGCTCACGGCGGAAGCTGCAGTGTCAAAACTCATCTCTGGCTAGGACCGGTTGACACTCCGCCACGCGTTGGGGGGGGCTTCCCCGCTGCCCCCAATGCCGCCACACATCTAGGACATACTCACCAATACCTCCTATCTGCAGCCAGCCCTTCTTAATGCGACTTGCATTGCCGTGAGGAAGACATCCATTCCCTTGTCAGACAGATGTACACCGTCTGCAGCCAAATGCGATGGGAGAGAATTCAAACAGCTATGTCCAGTGAAACCGAGACCCTCAGCTTTAGGGAATTTCTCAACACTCCTATTCAAGCTCCTCCTAGATTTCTCCATCCCTTCATGGGAAAGGGAGTCATGCCAGAGCTGCCTCGGGGCAATCGTTGACCAAAATATGTCAGTGCCCAGTAGTTCCTGAGCCACGATACGCAGGGCCACCTGTACCTGAGCCAGCAAGCGACCCCAACCCAACTTGGCAAAGTCATCACCACCCAGATGGATCACCATCATTCTAGTGCGGGCCTCCACTGCAGCTGCCAATGTATTGCAAGTGCCAAGGAGTGCCACCTCATCCCTGGGGTACCCAGCCGTATCACCTTCATCCCCTGAAATCCCAAATTGGTGCCTACTTTTCATTGCAAGGCCTTCTTCTCTGCCCATGCTATGAAGGAATGACCAATCATCCAAACTGCATCTGTTGGTACGAATCATAAGTGTCATCAAAATCACTTAGCTCCTGCCCCCCGTGAAAAACTTCAGAACTGCATTACCTGAGGTGGGTGCATGCTCTCGTGGTCCCCATCCAACTTACCAATTGGGGCCGCACATACAGTCTATAGCGGCCAGATACCCATCTGCCCAACTTCATGATAGCCGGTACAGACATCCCCTGTCAAAACGCCGTGGTGGCTTCCCCGATCCTGAAACTGTGCAGGGACCAACCTGTACCATGGATGCCCAGTGCCTCCAGGGTTGCTGACAAAACCTTCCAGAATTGAAACACGGTGAAGGGAGAGGCATCAGCATGCATTAGGAGTGGGCCGCCCTCATTATTCCTATTGTTAAAAGGAGCTTCAAGAGGTGTACCGGGCAGATGCCCTTCAGTTGGGACCCATGCATCTATACTTGTACCCTTACCTAACTGATCCGTTTTGCATTTCCTCAACTTAATCGTGACCCCGTCACCCGCGCTCCTGCAGAAAAAGGAAACGTCCCTTAAAGCAATGGCCCTACCTGATGTGTCATTTCTTGAGGCCGATACCACCTCACTAATCCTAAAAGCCCTGAAGAAAGCCCATGCAAAAGCAAGCCTTAATAGGGCCAATTCATATGCATTGAAACACACTCCGGCCAATGCGGCCAGCAACCTGACCAGTAAATCGAGTTCATTCAGTTTGTGCCTGTCTTGTATGGTAGGCTCCATCCTGGCCCAGCCCTTTAATGCTGCACGCACCCAAAATCCCTCCAAATTTGCTATAAAAAGCCACCATTGCTAGGGGAGCCGTTGCCCAGCTTTTAGTCTTCCCTTCCTTATGTGCCCAAGCCACAAGAGGGCAGACACGTTCCTCCAAAGTGCAATCAGCACATTGCAATGCCACAGTTGCCCTCAGGAACTTACTGTAGCTCTGCTGATACCCGGACCTGACGCCTGGTGTGAGCGATCGCTACCCCAATTCGCAGAGCGCCCTGTCCACGCTACCAACTGCCACCACTCTTTCTGAAACTGCGCTCCTCTCAGCTTGGCTCCCGGATGGGCCCTCCGAAACTTGATCCACTGAAATCGAGAAAGAACGTCAGCAGCAACATTCACTGTGCCCTGCACGTGCCGGGCCCTAAACTCAATATTACTGTAGAAGCAGACCTCAACCAATCTCCTCAGCAGGCCAAGCACAGCAGGGCAAGATGCAGACTGCAGATTAATGGCTTGCACCGCAGCCTTGTTGTCGGAACAAAAACGCACCCTCTTGCTACTTAATTCCTTTGGCCATAACATGAGTGCCACCACAATGGGAAACAACTCCAACACCATGATATTTCTTGTTCTACCCTTTTTGTGCCATTGCTGCGGCCACCGCTAAGCACACCGCTCCTATCCCAATATAACGCCAAATCCTTTGCTGCCCGCTGCGTCTGAATACATTTGCAACTCAACACTAGTCTCCCAGGGCGGACTCCAAATCTGAACCCCACTGAAACTCTCTCAGAATGAGAGCCACATCAAACAGCCCATTACAATGCGGAGGGGCTGCTGAACAAGAGACTGTACTGCTGCAGCCCCCCACCTTATAAGCGCCCCCAGAGCGCCAGCAAACGGATGTCAGGCCCTGGGGGACGCCTCTTCTGCCTCCCTGGGGAGGAAGAGTAGAGTTTGACTAACCCCGGGATGGGGCGGCCAGCAGGGCAGCCCACTATGTAGACTGTCCCTCTAGCGCCCCCTCCGGGGCCGGTCAGCCTCTGGTCACTAGCTGCCATCAGAGAAGTGGCCAGCCACCTCCACTTCTAAAAATCCTGATGTCTTTCCTCTACAAGAAAACATCTTGCCTTGACTACTAAATGGTAGCGTCTATTGGTAAGGGTAAATAGTGCAGAAGAGGTTTTCCCTACTGAATATACAATATTGTAGTCTCTATCCCAATGGTCTGTGACCTGTGGCTCGCCAGAGGGTTTGGACTGCAACTCCCATGATGCCTCACCATTGATTATGGTGCTACGACTGACGGGAGATGTAGTGCAAAATGTCGGGAGAGCCAAAGGTTACAGACCCCTGGAATCTTGATGTATCCGCTCTCCTCCTCTGCTCCTTCACTCACTTCTTTTACTCTTCACTTTCCTAGTTTTGTATTGATATCGTACTTTATGCACTTTTGATGTACCCCGTTTCATTGTTTTATGCACTTAGCATTTTGCTCAGTCAGTCTTTCAGCTTTATTACCATGTTAGCCAAAAATCAGCAGGCGGTAGAACAATGACATTTAAATAAAAGTATAACATGACTCAAAATAAATACAATACAGAAACTTATTCAGAATAAGATCAATGAAACATTAAACAGGTGATTGTGCAAATCTGCAAGTGGAAAGATGTTATAAATAAAATATCACGAAAAAGGTGTGTAACATTCATGGCCAGTGCAATATCAGCGGCTGGTTAAAAGGAAATCATTACATCACCAATTTCAGTGCGCTTTAACCATGCCCTATCAGTGGCGCCCTAGATATTTTTCATACGGGTGGCCTGATGAGGTCACTCTGGAAATCTTCGGGTGGCACACTAAACAAACACGTAAGAAGCAGGCGGGCCGGTGGGGGTAGGGGGTAGGTAGCATTTTATAAGGGTGGCCGTGGCCCTCCTTGACCACCCCTTGGTGGCGCTTCTGTGCCCTATGAAGGTATTTTGATACGAAATGTGCTGTTGTCAAATTACTGTTATCCTTGCAAATGTTTAGGGTGTCATCTACATGACGGATTCTGGCTAATCTAAAAAGTGGCAACCAATATTTCTCTTGGTAGCCTTTATAGCCTTTGCAGAGGAGAAAGAAGTAAATGGTGGAGTCTTCTATAGCTCCACAGACCAGACATGTTTTACCCCTTGACCCTCACCAGTTCTGCATAAAAGATGGCTCCATCAAAGTATTGAAACTAAACTGTATACATGAGCACTGGGCATATCGCGGACTGATCATGTCGAACCAGGGACCAAACCCGGAAATGGATTTACATTTTAAGTAGTGCGGCCCTGTGTTAAGAACAGTACATTCCTATACCAGCCGATGGCGGGAACGAATACCAACTGCAGATTTAATCTGTCGCCTCGTGGCACATGTCATCAATTCAGGAGACCTCCAATACTGGTCCATGCTCAACATTTCTGTTTTTACAAATGTAAAATATGGAAGGGATTTTTCCCCTGACAAGACATACACCATTGCTTCTTTGTAATTTTCTAGGTCTGGGGAGGGCCATAATCTTATCCATGCAACGGTTTATTGAGAAGCCACCCGCAACACAGGGATTTCCTTCCTTCCCCACTTAAGGTGTGACGCAGCAAACTGTTCAACAGATTATTTTCTTCAGCCCTACTTCAGACACACATCCTGCCCCTTGGATCCCTCTCCCTGAGATACCAATGAGCCAAGAACCAGGCCGGTGTACGTGAAATATATTGGTATTTATCTAAATAAAAGAAATAGAAATTAGCAGGAACATTTCAAACACTACTTTGTCCATGGCACAACACAATCCACTTCTCTCAGCATAAATACATCACAAAAGTAAGTTGAAAGGAACACAATCACTATTCTTCACTTTCTGCAAATTTCACTTCAAGAAATGATTACACTGATCAATAACCAAAGCAATTATCATGTAGTGTTGTGTGATTTTTATTTTTCCACGGACTTGAAAGGCTAGCAGTAGGATTTCCAGATTGGTTTAAATAAACACATGGGCCCTCATTACGACCCTGGCGGAGAACCATGGTGTAATTTGCACCATGGTCCATGGCGCTAAGCTGCCAACTCCGCCATGGTGGTTGGCGGACTTACCGCCCCATCCCGACCTTGGCGGGGCGGTAAGTCCCCAATCCCCATTTACCCTTCCCCATTCCCATTTTTGCCCCATAGGGTATAATGGGAGTGGAGAAGGCGTTAATTACGCCACCGTAAATTACGGTGGCGTAATTAACAACAAGTCCCGTAGCGCCATGGATTTTTCCGCCTGCAAAAAGCAGGCGTAAAAATCACCATGGCGCTACGGGAACTCGTACTCTGGCGGAAAGGGGCGCCATGGTTTACGCCGGCGTAAACCCCTTTCCGCCAGGGTCGTAATGAGGGCCATGGTGATTTAGCAGTTTGTTTTTCATGCCTCCCCTACTTTGGTTTGTGTTGGGGCAGTCGGACTAAAAAAATTGAATGATTTGGGGAATTTTGGAATTCAGACCCCTTCCACTGAAAGGCCTATGTTGGGGCAGCTGAATGAAAAGTTTGGGCTGATTTAAGAACAAAGACAAACCTCTTTCTAAATGAGTAAGGGTCAGCAGGACAAAAGGATTACCCAATTACATTATAGGCTATAGTTTTCAGCGCTCACTGGGAAGTGAGCTTTGTTAATTTTGTATTTTAACAACATTCACCCCGTAGTGTTCTGCTAAATTGGGAATTAATTAAATTAATATTCTAAGTCAAATAGACTAAAGATCTACACAGTTTTGCACCCCGCCGGCATGCTATAAAGGGAAAAGATGCAAGGCAAGCAGTCTCCCGCACTGTTTGGTTTCCCAGGGCTCGGTTCTACTTACATAGAAAGCCTCCGTTTAAAATTCAGGAAAGCCAGCTGCATCTCAGGACACTCTGGAAAGATAGGGCAGGGGTCTGGTCACTCCACTCTTAAGGATTGCCTCCCGCTCTCCACCATAGGACCCAGTCCGCTTTGAGGCCTTCCTAGAAATAGACAGTTCCACCCAGATGCAATCTCAGAAATCTCCTATGGTGTTTCCTTACAGCCGTCAAATGGTAAGTTTCAGCAACCCACTCTCTCTCTCTCTCTCTCTCTCTCTCTCTCTCTCTCTCTCTCTCTCTCTCTCCCTCCTTCTCTGTCCATCGGTCTGTCTGTCTGTGTGTTCCCTCTTCCTAGTGCAGTACCCCTTATATAGCAACAATGACACCACCAATTTTACAATCGTGGTGAAGTACCCTGTAATAATTCCCGCAGCTAGGATTGTACAGTTACCCTTCTCTCTCCTCCCAAATCCTGCCTCCAAGTCAAGATTGGGTTAGGGGTCTGGAGGAACATATGACAATTCCCATTTGTAATCGCCATTTGTTCGCCTTTCAAATTTTTGGCAAAAACTGGTCATGTGTCACAACCTCATACTTTTACTAGCAACTGCCATAATATACATATTTTCTGAATCAACTAATCATGGGGAATTAGATAAGCCGACCACCAGTTCCGTACCATATAGCACGGCCATGTGGCACGGTTCTGCTGTTTCCATAAAAAGCATAACAGTTATGAATATGTAATTTATTACCCATATCCCTAATTTTATTCTCCACCCGCTCACCAACTCTCACATTTGGAATATTTTAAGATCAGCCAGAAACACATCTTACGTAGCCATTACAGGTCGCCTGGAAATTGCCTAAACAACGGTACATAGATAAAATCCATCTGCCTTATGTTTGCTGAGAAAAAGGCCTACATGATAATAATCCTTTTAAATTAATTGTGACTCTTCATGTATGACAAATGGTCCTTCTCCTGACTTCCGGCCATTTGTTTTCACTAGGTCAGTCTGCACCCAGAGTTTTTTTGTTAATCAGTCTCTTTGTGTTGGAAGCTTGCTCTTTGAAGTTGTTGCCCCAATTTTCACACATATTGGTCATGTTCTAGCTAAGGATAACTTCTCCTGCAGTCAATGCCTTCAGAGCCAGCAGGTCTGGAGAACACTGAATTGCAACACCTTAAAGGTGCAGGACACGTTATTGCAGTTGATAATTAGCTGGTGGACGTACAATCCAAATTAGCAGAGGGGATTTCTTTGTGAAATGTCCCACAGCAAGCAAAAGGGTTTGCCTCTGGTTTAAAGACACTTTTTCATTGGGTTTGTCTTGGGCTAACATTTTTCCATTAAAAAACAAAGTGGCTTTTCAAATGTCACTGGTGTTTTGTATGTGATACATATTATGCCTTGCTTCTTGTCAACCCGCACATCATGTTTTTTCCATGATATTTGTCTGTGAGCAGTGATACATTTTCACATTTAAACTTCTTTTACTTGCACACTTGTTCTCATGTAAAATGTTGGCAAAAACTAGTTATGTAGCAAAATGTCATAATTTTACTAATAACTGCCATAACATACATATTTCCGGATTCAGTTTATCATGGGGAATTAAATAAGATGAGAGCCAAGTCTGCACATGTTGCACGACGATGTGTCAATTTCCTTCCATTTCTGTAAAAAGAATAACAGTTCTGAATATGTAATTTGTTACCCATATTCCTCATTTTATCCTCCACCCGTTCACCAACTCTCACATTAGCAACATTTTCAGATCATCCAGAAACACATCTTCGATGGCCATTACAGTTCACTCACTCGTAGGTGCATGAATTTGATATCTCCAGAATCGCCTGGTAATGACCTACAAAATGGTACATAAACAAAGGAAACCCACCTTATGGTTGCTGGGGAAAAGGCCTAAATGACAATAGTCCTTTAAAATTAATAGTAAATCTTCATGTGGGACAAATGGCAATTCTCCTGCCCCCCAGGCCATATGGTCTCACTGGGCTCCCCTGTAACCAGAGTTTTTATTATTCTATTTGAAGTTGGAGTTTCAGCTTCTTCCTTGAATACCCCACTTTCACACATTTTGGTCATGCTCCAGCCAACGGAAACTTTATGCAGTTTGTAATAAACTGGGGATGTACAATCCAGACTGGTAGTGGGAGATTTCTTTGTGAAGTGTCTCACAGCCAGAAAAAGGGTTAGAGACACTTTCTTATGAAAAACATTATTGAAAAAATTATTTCTCCCCTCCTTGGGCCAGGTGAGTGTATGGACCTATATAGGTGTCAAGGTCAGAGGGATCATTGCTCTGGGCCCCTGCCTGAATACCATATGATTGGCTGGGTTGGGGGTTCCCTTCTGCACTCCATTTTACTTGTTGGCAGGAGGGTTACTTTTAGGCCCCCCGTCTCCAGGTCCAATGGAGGTGTAGTTTTTACCGCTGCCACCTTTGCAGCAGCAGAGGTCTTAGCTGGTTTGGGGGTTTTAGCAGTATTTCAGCTGTCAGCAGGCTTCCTCGACTTCATAAATCCTGGTGGCCTGTTCAATCACCCAATCCAGGTTCCAATGCTCGTGAAAGTCACGTGCCAACTGAGTCATTATGTATTTGGGGAGCGCATGGAAACATGTAGTTATGAATTCCTTACTATTTGTGTTCACCTTCCGGGAAGTCTAAGCAAATGCCTGCTTTAACTCCTGGACAAAGTCTCTGGGCGCCTGATCCTCCCCACATTGCAAGTTATATCCAGCCTTACAGGCCTTTTGTGGGTTCCTATGTGTTAAAAAAATGTTTCAAAAGGACCGCCTTACAGGTGAACCATTTATAATGATCCTGATCCTCCAGTCCCGCAAAGAAACTGGAGTACTCAGGTGAGAAAGTTAATTTAGCAAATGCTATACAATTCACATAATTCCTGATCTGTAATGATGTCATCATTTGCTCTTAAACTTCCAGGTGCTACCATACCGAATATTGGTCATTCTTGTGGTATGGGGTCAGGAAGCTCTCTATGGCCTTTATCTGTCGAATCGGGTCTTTGGCAAACCAGTTTCTTTGTTTCCCTGTATTATTCCTCTGCACCAGACTACATTCACTTTATGACTCAGAGCTGCAATGTACTCACTTCCCTGTCTTCTAGGAACTCCCTATCTCCATGAGACTGGGGATATCTCCCAGAACCACAACATGTGGACTCCTCTTGGCTGGACCAAAGTGAAGTCTCAGGGTCACTTTTCCTGGATTTCTTTCCAGGCCCATGATTCAACCCAGTTTCCTCATCCCTCCTACCAGGCAGTCTGGGGAACTGCCCTCTTTCCCCTGAATATACAGAGGTTTTTAGAATGCCCTTCATGGGCTGAGGGTTTGGCTTTTCTCCTTCAGTGAAGCGGACAAGGTGGTCTTTTTGTAGTCACATCTTCAGCCAATCTTATTCCCAGACTTTCTCCTCATAAGAGTGTTAATGGTCTGAAGTACTTACAGTATTATTTATTCCTTCCCAGGAAACACTGGTGAAGCCACTTTCCCTTCTATGTGGTATAGATGACTCTTCATCCTTATCAGACATGGACTGGCCTTCTGGACCAGTTGGGCTAAACCTGGGTAAGTCCAACTGCCCCATGTTACCCTGTTATTTGTCGGTGGCACACATGAGGTCAGTTCCCATTTGTACATGGGAGGTTGTAAATAACTGGCATGCTGCCCCTGATGGGATGGGAATCTGACCTTGATCAGTGGGCCTTGTCCCATATCCTCATTGGTCAGGGTATCTCAGCACCTGTTTGTAATTTGCAATTTCATTTGTGAGACTTTCACACCCGCTTCTCTCTGCCCTTATTTCCTGTTGGTATTCAGAGAGCTGGATTTTTAATTTGAACATGAAGGCCTGATTCATCTCATGCAATCTGCTTTGAGCAGCCAACCGATCCTTTGTTTGCTGCACCTCATGCTGAAGTGATTCATTCTCCCTCTGTGAGCCTTGTATTCTGTGTGCATATTGAAGGCGCTTTTCCTTCAGGAGACCAATATCTTTCTCTTGCTCATCCCTACCATTTGATGTCTCTGATAGTACAGCTTCTATTTGCCTAACACACCTTTCGGCTCAGTCCTTTTGTCTCTAATTCTGGTCAGTTCCTGACAACCTGACTGTTTCTTTCCTCCCTCCATTAGCAACCGTTTTATTGTCTGTAATAGGATGCTGTTATCCTGATTCAAGAGGTCTTTTTCCTGAATCAGCTGCGTCCTCTGTTGTTTCAGAGTACTTATACCTTGGTGCATTTAATCAAACTCCTTTTGTGAGTCCATTCGGATAAACAGACTATTTTCCGTTTCTAAGGTCTTGATTGGTTGCTTGAGGGCAACAATGTCATCTAACAACCCTCTATTATAAATAGTCTGATCATTAAGCTTATGTTGCAGTACCACTCGCAACACAGGGAGTTCATTCTCTCCCCACTCAAGGTGTGACACAACAAACTGTTTAACAGATTATTTTATTCAGTCCTACTTCAGACACATTTCATGCCCCTTGGATCTCTCCCCGTGAGCTACCAATCAGCCAAGAACCAGGCCGGTGTAATGGAACTATATTTGTATTTATTTAAATTAAAAGTAATAGAAATCACACTGAACTACACGCGCCACCTTCTTTGTGGCTCAACATTAACTTATTGTTACTCAATCAATTACACAAATTAGTTAAAAAACACAAATCACAATTTGTTACTTTCTACAAATTTCACTTCAAGAAATAATTAAACATCAATAACCAAAACACTTATAAATGTAGTGCTGTGCAATTTTGATTTTCCTGCGGGCTTATGAGGCTAAGAGTAGGATTTCAAGATTGGTACAAATACATATGGCAATTATGATTCCAGCAACACTTTTGGATTTAAATAAACACAGGGTGATTTAGCGGTTTGTTTTTCAGAACCCCCTACTTTGGTCTGTGTTAGGTAAATTGCAAAGAAAAATTGTCATGATTTGGGGATTTTGGGATTTTGGACACCCTCCACCTAAAGGCCAGTGTTAGGAGATAATTGGACAAAAAGATTGGATAGATTTAAGAACAAAGACACACCTCTTCCTTAAAGAAGTTTGGGTCAATGGGACAAAAAGGATTACCCAATTAAATGATAGGCTATAGTTTTTCAGTGCACACTGGGAAGTGAGCTTTGTTAATTTAGAATTTTAACAAAAATCAACCTAGAGTGTTCCACCAAATGGGGAATTAATTAAATTAATCTTTTTAGTTAAGTAGGCTCAGGATCTACATAGTTCCCTCCCCCCCGGCCCACTATAAACAGAAAAGTATTTAAGGCAAGCAGACTCATCACCTTTCGGTTTCCCAGGGCTCAGTTCTAGTCTCTTTTTAAGGTTCAGGACAGCCAGCTGCATGTCAGGACCCTCTGGAAAGATAGGCCAGGAATCTAGTTACTCCACTCTCAATGATGGTTTCCTACTCTCCACCATAGGACCCAGTCTCCTCTTAGGTCTTCCTGGAAGTAGACAGCTGTACCCAGATGCACTTCAGCAATCTACTCCGGTGTTTCCTTGCAGCTGTCTGATGTTACGTTTCATCAGCGCTCTTTGATGATACATTTCAGCAGCTCTGTCCCTTCCTCTTGGTGCAGTCTTAGTGCAGTCCCCTTTATATAGCAGCAATGACACCACCAATTTTACAATCTGATGGAAGTACCCTACCAGAGATCTCGCAGCTAGGATTGGACAGTTACCATTTTCTGTCATCCCCACACCAGCCCCTCTTTACAGATTTGTTTAAGAGTCTGGAGCAGACATATGGCAGCTTAATGTACAAGCCCCATTTGTTCTCAGGTCAAATCTGTGGCCAAATCTAGTTATGTGGCAAAAGGTCATCATTTTACTGTTAACGGCCATTACAGTTTCCTAACTCATAGGTGCATGAATTTTATATCTCCAAAAACACCTGTGATTTACCTTAAAAAGGGTACATAAATGAAGAACATCTGCCTTATGGTTGCTGGGTAAAAGGCCTAAATGTTAATAGTCTTTTAAAATTAATAGTAAATCTTCATGTTTGACAAATGACAATTCTCCTGCCTCCAGGCCATATGGTCTCACTGGGCTTGAATGTAGCCAGAGTTTTTATTATTTTCTTTAATGTTGGAGTTTCAGTCTCCTTCCTTGTATCCCCATTTACACACATGTTGGTCATGCTCCAGTCAAGGGAAATTGTCTTGCTGTAAATGTCTTCAGAGGCAGCAAGTCTGGGGAACACTGGGTTTTCCACACCTTTAGCAGGACACTTTATCTGGGGGATGTAAATTCCAGACTGGTAGTGGGGGACTTCTTTGTGCAGTGTCCCACAGCCAGCAAAAGGGTTTGCCTCTGCCTTAGAGACACTGGTTCATGAAAACAAAGTGGCTTTTCCTTTGAAATGACTGCTGGTATTTTGCATGCAAAACATAATATACATTGGCCCTCATTACAACACCGGCGCTAAACGATGGCGCTATTAGCCCCATGGTTGGTGCCGGTATTGTAAATAGTCCGCCATGGTGAAATGGGAAAGTACCACCCCATTCGAAGGTTGGTGAGGCGGTACTTCCCCATTTCACCATGGTCCTTCCCCATTCCCATTTTCGCCCCATAGGGCATAATGGGAATGGGGAAGGCGGTAAGTAGGGTACCGCAAATTGCGGTACCGTACTTAACGCGAAAGTCCCTTTGCGGGTCCCTACTTTAACGGCTGGTCTAGACCAGCCGTTAAGGTCGAGTCCTGCAAAGGGACCTCATAATTAGGCGCTAAGGGGTTAACGGCGCTGCAGCCTTTTATGGCGCCAGGGTTGTAATGACCCCCATTACTTTTTGGTCAGCACAAACCATTTTTCCCTGAAATGTTTCTTTTAGCAGTGGCACATTTTCACATTTAAACTGCAAAGCCGTTCTTGTGTCTTTGTTGACAAATCCTGCGTTTCATCTGAAAGGGACTAAGGGACTTCAGTTTGGGACCTTTGAATGCACCCCACAGTAAACACATTGATGTAGGCCTACCTCCAGACATCCATCCTAGTTGGTGCCAGAGGCCGATGCACTTGCCAGTGATAGGGGCAGGGTATTATTACAATTATCACCCTGGGGCAAACCACTGGGGTGACGGAGCAAGCACAAAATGGAAAAAAGATGCAGAATGATGGAAACAAATAAACATGCCCACTAAGGAGGTGCAGGGCTTTGAGTGGAGCCCTGTTTCCATTTGCGTGGCTCGTGTGTGGAGGCATGCAGTGAAGAGCTGCAGTTGGGCACAATGAGGTCTGAGTGGGAGAGTGTCGGCTCATGACTAGTAAAGAGGAGGACATGGAGTGGTGTGGGTGGAAGGTGGAAGGGGGTTGAGATGGAAATTGGGGGAGCCAGGTCCTGGTCAAGCAGAGGGAAGCGAGCAGGATATGACCATTCGGCAGCTTGGAACACAGGCTTGTGTCATGTCACAGATGGCCTCAAGAACACACCAACTCCCAGAGATTGGTCAATGGTTATTTTCAATATAGCAAAAGAGTTTAATGACCACCCCTCTCTTTCAAACCTGGGAAGGAGCAGTCCAATGCTAAACAAGGCATACCTCGACCGAAGATTGATACAAGAGATTGGTAACGCATACTATCTACAAACTGTCTGTTTTCGGGAAGAAATAGTGAAATACTGGCCAGCGGCATGAAAGATAGGTACAGGGTGACTGCCAGTGGCACTGTGTGCAAGCAAACTGACACCATACAAAGTGACAGGGATTGGGGACCTCCCAACTACCACCTCCCCCTTCTGGTGTAGGACCTAATCTGTCTTGACCCTGGTAGACCTCCCATCCCAGGCTTACAGGCACCCCATCCCAGGCTAAGAAGCAAACCATCCCCACTTGACAGAGGCAGCTTACTGACCCTGTCCCAATCCGTAGATACAATCCACGTTTTGCTACACTGTTTGGCCTAGCATTCCTCACTTCCGGTGCTAATTCACAATAATGAACTAATTCCTGTCATTTGTGCTTTTTCTGAAAATGGAGACTGTTTTAATATGGGCTTCTTCTTTGAACGAGACAGAGCTTGCATAAATGACTACTGCTCTGCTGGAGTACAGGGTTTAGTAGTGGGTTTAGTAGTGGAGTATACCCCCTTCACCTCTTTTGGTTACGTGGGCAGAGGGCTGAATATACACTTAAGGATGGTTATGAGCTGGTAGAGAAGCAATGCAACAACAATAGTACAGTGGTATAAAAATAAAAGATTGTACGACCAAGCATCTAGAACTTTAATAAAAATGAACAATGCATACAACTAATTAAAAAGGCTAAATTTCTTTGCAGAAACGCAAGTTGATCTATTGCTATAAAACCACAGAATATCATTGTATTGCATACTGTGGACTAAATAATTGTGTATTACCATCAGGAGAATTTATGTTTCAAAAAGTACATTGACTTTATAAATCGTTTTGGCATGTTTTCCTTTGTCTGTGTACACAACCATGAACTCATTGCATGTTTCTGCTGTTATCCTTTACAGTACCAGATGATTTCTCACTGAAATGTCTTTCTTTGAAAACCGTATAGATTGTTCGCTATTTTGTTCTCCACAGCACATTTTGTTAGATGGATTCACATGGCCCCCTTTTATTCTAGAGACTAAATAACAGGGGCTAGTCCAATTATTCGTATTATATCGTCATGGTAACTTTACAGCATTGAGCCAGGCTTCTCTGCATTGAACCAGGAGTATGGGATCTTTCGGCAGTGGCTCAGAGTTGAGGTTAGTGGCGTTGCAGTTTTTCAACAATGCAGTGCTATTCACCAGTGGTGGTGGCTTGTGGGACTAAAAGATGCTGGGTATTGCAGGTGATGTCGGAATGCGACACTGGACTACTCAGTGGTCTCGGGTGTGGAGAAGCAGAGACTGGCCCTTGGCGGTAAGAAGGATTAGCTGGCTCATCACTGTGTTAGGGTAATCCAGCAGCGATGGCTTGGAGCTTGAAGATGTTGGTAACCAGGCAGCAGTGTTGCATTTTGGATGCTTGAAGACTCAGTGGTCCTCAGATGTGGAGCTGGTGGAGCATGGGCATCAGTGACAAGCTGGACTCAAATATTCAGAGGCAGTCATTCATTGAGATCGAGAGAACTCAGTTAACTTGCAGCAGATTGGATGGACTTGAAGGTGTCCAAACCAGTGTCCTTGTGGTCTGAAAATGCAGGAAGGAAGAGTCAAGGGCCACTTCCCTGGGACTGTGGATGTTGGGGGACCCAATCCAAGTACTCAGGTGCAAGGTAAGTCCCTTTGCTTCCCTACCCAACCAGGAAAGCTTTGCGAAAGCACTTGCAGAGATCTGTCACCCTGTGAGACAAGTCCTGGGTACCAGTTTCTCAGTTGTAGTAGGCCTTGTCCAGCTAGCTAGTTATCCCACACAAGCCCGAGTAGATTGCTAGGGACAAAAGCTTACCTCTTGCTTTGAAGTCTCGGTCTTCACCTCTATGGCAGAGGAATTTGGGATAGACTATATTCCCAACAGCGTTCTAGTGAATCCTTCTTGCCTTGCAGTTCAAAGATCAATCAGCTAATGGAGCTTTTCCCTTTAAAGGACAACATCGTGATTGGTCCAAAACAAGCTTTGTATTGGAGGTCCAATCCAGGCTGCTTTAACAAGTGTTCTTTACCTTCTGATGTCATACCCAGAGTGCTTTGTCTGCAGGTATTGGGCAGGCAGCAGGAGTCTACGGTGCCCTAGCATAATCCAAAATGGTGGAACTCCTCTCTGGGCTAACACTCTCCAATGGGATACTCTAAATCCACCTCCTTCCTCTGTCTTCCTACTTCAAAAGATTCCACTAAGCAGCATGCTGGTGTCAGTGGTCCATTGTCAAGACAGGACTGTCTTTGAAGCACCGTTTCCCACGGAACCACCTGGGGCACGTTTACTGTATACTGGATGAAGATGTTGACTTTCCTCAGGGAGATCAAAAGAGAAGCTTCCTGGGTTGGATCCCACATGGTTGCTATGAGTACACCCAGGCCATAATACACACCTCGTCATGAATGAGTCACATCACCAAGTTAACAATAATATGACATCTAAATATGACATCCAAACATGGCTTACATTTATTTATTAATCCATTTCCACCAGGCTGATTAGGGAGATACACGTAATATATTGTGAATCGGAGGTGCTTGCAGTTAGTAAGTCACCTGTGTTGGAATTGTGCCTTCCAACGGCTGTGTTCTCAAATTTATATATGACCTTTGAACCTCTCCTGCTGCCACTGCAGAGCAGCTGCTGGGAGATGTCAGTAGTTAGTTACAGTTAGGCTGTTAGGTCCCAAGTACGTTCCTCGCAGAAGCAGGATGCACCAGTGCCAACCCTAAGGTTGCACCCGCCATGCAGGAAGTGTGACACCACCTAGCCCGCAAACCCCCAGGCGTGTAGAGGGTTAGGGTGTTTTGTTGGCTGGGTAGTGGGAATTAAGGTAATCGGGTGGAGGGTTGGAGAGTTGCATTGGATAGGTAGGGGGAAGTAGGGAAGTTCTTTCTGGTTATTTGTTGTCCTCCTTAGCTCACACATATCACATTCACACAACTCCTTGGGATACACATGCACTCCACCATACCCAACACAATACCTGGTTTCTTCACCAGCTTTGTTACACTTCTGGTTATGTCACCAGAAGCTGCTCTTGCCCACCCTTACTCTTAACTGTACATATACATGTGGAGTTCCTGCACTGCACTTATTAGTACATTTAGTCTATTAGTGACTAATAATGGTTCTGTGGTCTGTACAGAAGTCAATTAGTCAACGGCCAATTAGGCACAATAGGAAATACACAAGTCTTATCTGTTGTTCTGTTTCTTTGGCTGAAGTGTTGCGTGACTGGGGGAAAATGCTGGGGCCCACACGCTGGGTTCTTGGATTCTTCAGAGCACGTACTTATTTATTTTATTTATTTTACATTTGTAGCTGCGCACAAAACCCATGGGCATCTAGGTGCTAGTTGCAGGAGGGGTAGATTTCATCTGAGATTCCAGAAGGGCAAAAGTTAAAGAGCCAGGTCTTCAGGCATTTCCTGAATAATTAGGATTCAGGGGCACCGACTGCTGATTTTCCCGGGAGGTGCCGGCACACACCCAACAAAAAAATTCCCATTGCAAGTATAGGGACTCATACGCAGAGGGCCTGACCCGGGCCTGATCCTAGGGGGCTCGGACCGAGAGCACCTGCAAACCCAGGAGCCCTGATAGGATGGCTCCGAGCGTAAAGAGGAAGGAAGTGCGTTACAGAGTGTTGAGGCCATGACGGGACACTGGTGCCCCTGGCTTTGGTACGCTTGAATCTGGGGACGATATTGTTATATTGAGTATGACTTGGTAGGTTTACATAAGGGAATGTATCCCCAGTGCGGGGGAGGGAGTCATTTTCTCCATCACTGATACCCTAGTATGCAATGAGTATATTTTTACCTTAGGGTTTGTCAGGCTTTGAGGGCTTCACAATGTCTCATGATTTAGTGTGGGTGTGCTAAAACCATGATTCAGGACAGTAGATGCCCTTCTAGTCACTCTTTAGGCCATGTACGGCTATGCCAAGCAGGCAGGAAAGCTGTGTGGAACTGCAGGCACTCGCGAATAAGAGGCATAGCGGGTCTAGGAAACGGGAGTGTCCCGCTGGGTTCCCCACTCGGTCCGTGTGCTGTGTCGCCGGAGGGGCAGGCTCTGGAGCGGGTGAAAGCACATCTGCTCGGCTCGATGACACAATAGCAAGCAGCGTGTTTTAGGAAGCGGATGGAATGAGATAGCCATGCCCTAACATGGCCGCCATGAAGACATGCTGGAAATTGGAGTTTCCCACCTGTATTTCAGTATGGGAACCCATAGTGGTTTTGCTAAGGGCAAAATAACATGCACCCTTTTGCACCGCGTGCCTCACAAGGAGGGGAGTACCAAAGGGCCCCCATAAGGGCATGTCACAGGGTTTCATGTTGGTGAGGTTGTTAGTGGGGTTGTTATTGCAACGGCACTACTGTGTGGTGTGTTCACTGGCCGGTGGACCCTGGCATAGCCACATGGCACACTATGCTTTTTGGCATGAACAAGTGAAAACTTTAGTCTGATTAGCAGAGCTCGCCTTCAGAAACAGAATTACCAGCATCATTTATTTCTTCAAATCAAAAAGATCTATGTTATCTCGTTCTCACTTTGTGGCATCCTGTCACAAGAATTGCATCAGCGTTGAATGGAATTCCCCTCTTCGCTTTCTCCACATGCCATGCTCTTACTTTCCATGGAAATATCCCCACTCTTGAATCTACTGCAGGCTGCACTAGAACCTCTTCCCCTCAGGAGGATGGAGCACATTTTTAAAGGGGACTGCTCCCTTGTACTGAATAAAATCTCTAAAGAAAGTTAATAGTAGAGATTAACCTATAATAGTTCAAACATTGGCCTGGTCTGCAAGAGTATGCGAAGGAAAATAGCCTGATACATTTACTATATCACATTTAGTTGCATGGACCTCTGCTCTAGGCCAGGGGTCTGCAACCTTTGGCTCTCCAGATGTTTGGGACTACAACTCCCATCCTCCCTAACCAGCATAGTCAATAGTCAGATACCATTGGAATTGTAGTCCGAAACACCTGGAGAGTCAAAGGTTGCAGTCTGGGCTAACATATATAATGAGCAGGTGCATCTTGGCAAGAAATCCTGGCCAAACCACTGTCTGTAGGTGTTATAGTCTATGGAGCGGCAGCTCTGGTATTAGCACCCATGCTACAGTTAGACAGACATGTAATAACTATGACGACCTTTCGCGGCATAAAGCAAGGCCACGAATAATATGTTGAGGGGGCCAGTGCACAATGTCTGATGTGCTCATTTGTGTGCAGCACGTAGTCACTAGTTTCACCATCACTTCAAAGTCAGCCGTGTGACAGCAGAGGGAAATGCTGCGCGGCCGAGATACTAATTTAAGGGGAAATTGCAGCCTTTTAAACTCTCACTGTGGGCTCCCAGGGCATGGAACACACCTCCTGACTTCCAGTGAATAACTGCCTGCCTAATTTGTTCTGTACTTTCCCCCTCAGGTGTCTAGAGCCAGGTCAGGAAGCAGACAGGCTAAAGTAAATAGATTAAAAACTCTCCTTTTCAACTCCATTCTTCTCCTGAACAAAATGCCCTAATTTTCAGGGATTGTGGTTTGAAACGAATGCTCCGCTTGGCTCCCATGTCAGGCCAATAAATAATGGAAGTCAAAACGTGCTACTGTATTGTTTTGTCTCCAGTGAGGTCAGACGTGGCTCGTCGTCAGCTAATATAAACTGTTGCAATGATCACCAGATGGCTGCCACCCAGGCCCCCATGCTTTGATTCTGAGCCCTAGAATAGGAAATGCTTTATGTTCATTTCAAATGGTTTTGATCAGCAAAATAAAATCCCATTAAAAACAATACCACATCATCACAAAAGAGCTTGACAAAAGGTACAACTAAATATACAAATTCAGTATACAATAGAAGGCTATTATAATGCAAAACTGTACATAAAACGATCATGTCAGCAAAATAATAGAACATCACAAAGAGTTTAGATGGTTATTAAAATATCCTGAGTACATCATAACTTCCGTAACGTAATTACATGTCTCATTATCAATTCAAACACGTCACATACACACAGTTCTATATGTATATATAGCTACATCAGAGCATTCTGAAATAATGAATCCAATTCTATAAATAGTGTTTTGAGGGGGAAAAAGCAACTCTTAATCTACCTATCTGTCTCTCGCAGGACCCCCTAAATAAACTAACCTAAACATGTCTCCAACCGCCGCCTGAACCTTCAAGCACTCCCTTGTGCACCCACTTCTTAAGAAGTCCTCGGCCGATCCTTCCTCTCCGGCTAACTATCGCCCAAACTCCATCACTCCTTTCCTGGGCAAACACCTGGAAAAGCTGGCCATCTCCCAGTCTAATCTGCACACTGAATCTGTTAGTTGGCTCCACGACCACCAGTCGGGCTTTAAAGGTGCCAGAAGCATGAAAACTGCTCTCCTGAACACCCGTGAAGACCTGCTCTCCAATCTTGACTCTAATCTTCCTTCTGTCCTCATTCTCCTTGATCTATCCTCTGCTTTCGACACAGTCAACCATGCCATCTTGCTCAATGGCCTCCGTGACAACCTGGGTATCATTGATCAGGCCCTGGCGTGGTTGACCTTTCTCACTGATCGACCCTCCCAGGTCCAACTGGGTTATTTCCTCTCTTCTATCTCTCTCTCTCTACTTGTGGTGTTCCCCAGGGGTCTAACCTTTCTCCCTAGATTTTCAACCACTACCTGGCACCTCTTGCTCAACGCATCACTACTTTCTACTCCAATTTTCAGTGCTATGCGGATGACACCCAACTCTCTTTTAGGCTTCCCTCAGGCACCTCTGCTCCTTCTCTCATATCAGACTGTCTGGCCGCAATTCAGGAATGGTGTGCCGGGAATGATCTCTGTCTTAATGCCAGTATGACTGAGACCCTCCTCATTGGGACACCCACTCCCTCCTTTATTTTCTCTATATGGTCGCCCACTCTGGGTCCTCTTCTAACTCCTTCCTGTGAGGCTAAGAACCTTGGTGTCACCTTGGATTCCACCCTCTCCTTCTCTCCATATCTGACATCTCTAAGGGCCTGATCACAAGTTGGACAGTATCCCAGGTGGGATACCACCCAACTATATTAGCAACAGAGCCCACCAGTCCGGATCACAGGTTGGGCCATAACTGTTAATCCCCATTCCTCATTGGGTCCATTGATGCAATTACCACACGGTAATACCACTGGCAGTATAATTGTGCTGAAAATAGGCATTCTTTCTGCAAATTTACCCCAGCTCATAGCTGGGGGTAAATAAGCCAGACTTGTGATAGGGCCAGCCCTTAAATACAGGAGTAATACTTTTACTGCCTCATTTAAGGGCTAACGCCCAACTCATGATGAGGCAGTAAGAAGTCAAACTAGCAGCTGCACCTCCTCAGAGGAATTCTTCCTTTTCTCACTTTCCCCAAGAAGCTCACTGTCTCCAGAGCTCTGGCCCTCTCTAGGCTAGACTACTGCAACAGCCTCTTTCTAAATATGCCTGACGCTACTCTTTGACCTTTGCAACTTATCCAAAACAGAACTGCAAGACTTGTCCTTGGCCACAAGCCCAGGGATCATATCTCTCCAGATCTAAAATCTCTTCACTGGCTCCCCGTGGCTGCAAGGATCAAGTTCAAGACCCTTTGCATAGTCCACAAGGCTTTCTGGGGCCTGGGACTGTTCTACTTCCAACGTTCTCTTCCAAAACATCTTCCTTCTCGAGCTCTCTGCTCATCCACCTCCAACTCTCTTAGGGTCAGATGCTTTTCCAGGCAGAGAGTTGGGGCAGATCTCTCTCCTCGGCAGGGGCCTCCCTTGGGAACAGCCTCCCTGCCTATCTCAAACTTGAGGAGAACCACCTCTGGTTCCTGAAGCAACTAAAGACCTTCCTTTTCGCTTCTACTTTCTCGCTTCCTCTCCCCTGCTGATGTCCCTGACTGCTCCGCGCACTGGTCACCAGGCTACCCTCTGAACTCGGGTTCAGGCTCCTGCATGTCCAGTTGCCCTTGCACTGCCTCCAGGCTCCCCCAGCAATTAAGGGTCTGTACCTGCAACACTACAGTCCCTTCTCTTTGCAACTATGAGCCACCTACTGGCTGCAATTATTGAGTTACCTGCACTTCTCCATTCCCCTCCCCCCTGGCACTTCTCCCCTCCTTCTTCCCCTCACTTGCGTGATCTGAATGACACAAGGCCTGGTAAGATCGTTGTTTTGTCCTACCTTTGTTTTTCCACTGCCTTGTCTTGACGCACCTAGAAACACTTGCGTACAGGCACGTTATAAATGGCATATCATATCATTTCATACATGTAAAATATATCCTCTCGATTTTAAAAGCCATTGCTTTCAGATTGCACATTTGACTTTCTTTTGCAGCATCCCCCATTGAACTGCTGGACTGTGTTATCTGGATCTCTGACCCCAAGAGACCCTTGGACAATGCATACAAGGAATGTAGGTCTGTTCAGCAAAATGCAAGAAAATACAGTTTTTAGATCTAATTCATAGAGGGCACACATAAGAAAATACAAGCCTGACTTCTCAGACTGTTTTACAGTCCCAATAAACTGCGCCTTAGCTTCAAACAGGGACCTTCTAATGCACTCAATTGCAGGGCTGAAACAACATTGAGCCGCGCACAGACCCATGTCATGTGACTTTTAAGAAATTAAACTTACTTAGCTTGCTGGATGTGAAACCAAGGATTTCCATATTAATGCACTGCTATTGATTAACATTGGACACATGTTTCCTTAATAAAAAGGGAACGAAACTACGCAGAGTCAGGACCTATACCATGTTAATGCTTGGGACAAGCCCGTCAGTTCTATGTACATATCAGCTCCATGTAATGTGTGGAACGTGAGGTATGGGGAAAATATGATTGTGGCATTCCTATAAATTATAGAAATCTGAAAGTTGGTGAGATGATAGAAGGTAAAAGTAATGTTTGGATCACGAAGTTTCATAGACCCAACACTGTGAGTTTTGGTACAAGGAGCAAAAAATGATTATGCGCGCCGGAAAGGTCGCGCAAGGAGCAAATTAGTTTCTCTAAGTCTGGCAAAAATAGCTGAATCAGAAAATATACATATTATTGTTTTTAGTTGTAAATTACAAAAAGTTTTGGAGTTGCTAAAGTGTAAGTTTAAAATGGTCATTTTAGACAATCCTCTCTCTCCTCCCTCATTATCCATAATCTAGATCTCATAAACCCCTTGCCCTATCAGCTGGCAGAGGCCGCACTTCTGGAGGGAGAGGAAAATGAATGTCCAATCCGAAGTGTGGGAAAAAGGATTGGCAATGCATAATTCTTTGAAATGGGGGTGTCATAGGTGCTATATATGGCCAATCCCCTAAGACACTGTACACTTGAACACTTGCTGGAGTTTGCTGAACTCTTTTTGCTGGAGATTTTCTCTTGGAAGACTGGGAGTACCATCCGAGGGAGACAGCCTAAAACCTGACTGGGCTCTGCTGTGTATAGCTAAGCTATCCTTGCCTGAGGTGTGAGCTGACACCTACCTATTCCCAAAAGAGGGTCTTAATACCTGGCTGGCCTCCTGAGCTAATAACAGAGATCTCTGATGCCAGTACAGATATCCCAATGATATTAAATGTGTTGTGAAACAACCTGCCTTAATTCTTTCCCTTAACTGAGGGTGGCGGGCAAAACTGTGTAGACCCTTAGCGCATGTGATTAAAAATAATTAACGAATTCCCCTATAAAAAAAAGTTTACTGGATGATTCTTGTTAAAATTAACAAATCTCATTCCCAGTGTATTTTAACCAATATAGCCACAGAGTAATTGGGTAACCCTATTTTTCCTGTAAACACAGACTTCTTGACAGAAGAAGCGGGTCCCTGGTCCCCAAACCAAATCCCAAAACCCTGCCTTTCATTTGAATGTGCCATTGTCCCCAAAACGAAAATCCGTATCCATTCCAAAATCCAAAACCCCTGGCTTTCATTTGAATTTGCTGTCTCCCAAAACAAAAATCCCTAACCAATCCATGGACCCAAACCCTGCCTTTTAAAATAAAATGACATTTCCCAATATATTCCTGCTTCTTAAACTTTGCCTTTAAACCAAGGGTTGACACATATAACTGATGTCTGAGTTGGGTGCTGGAATAAAAGAGTATTTTGCCAAATAAATTAAACCAAGCGTGAGTCTACATTGAAGGATATACACTCTCTCCTGGGTGATCAGGTGGCACTCACAGCAGAAAGGTTTGAGACTGATTTGGGCTAAAGAAGAAACAGGGGTGCTACAAACAGCGTACATTCTGATTGAGTGTGTGTTTTCAAAATTGCGTATGTGTTAATGTGCAGAGAAACCCCATGTGTAAAGCACTGGAATTACCGTGTGTGATTTGGTTTAAATACAAACCTATGTTTGTTGCAATTGAAAGGATATTGAGAAATACCTACTAATTCATTATCACAAGAAAGTTGCCTATCTGCTGTAGCTTTTGTGTTGTGCCACGGGGTTGGGGTTTGTGTTATTTTCAGCATAATGTTTATTAATCCCACAATTTAAATTAATCTATATATAGGAAGGAGCTGGGTGGCATTATACAGGTTGGCAATCGACCCAAATAGGTATCCATTCAGCTGCTTGTTAAGATACACCTTGAGTGGGTTTGGAAGGAATTCAGTGTTGAAGGTGGTCTTCCAATAAACCGTTACAGTATATACACTTACTAGTCAGCAGGTTACTTTATCTTCCTTGCATATATGATTTCTTCATACTTGATTACATGTTTCTCTTGTTACTTCAGGTACATCTTTATTTTTTAGGTTTTTGCATATCGTTTCAGTATTTCTTAGAATCTTTTCTTCATGACGTCACTCTGTTCTCGTCAGATTTCACTTTTAGTTCTATGATGTCCAATGGTGTGTGCTGACATCCTACCACCCGTTCAGTGTGAGAGTACATTCAATACGGTTGTCTGAGTGCATTTCGTCTGTCATACACTCAATGAGATATTCAGATGATGTGTCCCACATAGGGTTCTTCTGCTGTTCCAGTATGATGGAGGTGAGGGGCGGATGCTAGGGATGACGTGTCCACCTGCTGGGTTAAAGCTCTCAGAATTCCATGATGATGGAGCAAAGAACAGGACGTGTCGCATGTTCCACACAGATTGACGATCCCCAGTATGCAATAATTTGTGAGGATCCTGTTCTCAAAGAAGAGGTGGAGGTTTCAAGAAAGGTCTCCTGCTTTCACTTGAATACACAAGGAGTGCATGTCAGGTTTGGTGTACCGACCCATAAAAGGGCTGAACACCGCAAGAGAAGTTAAGTGAGAAATAAGTGTTTTGGCTTCGGATTCACAGAAGCTGACTCTTACAGAATGGGCTTGTGGATATATTTCCAACATTTTGCCTTCACCTCCGGGGAGCCCCAACATATCAGTCCATGATCTTATATGTCATATAAGTAAACCATCATAAACTCTCCCTTTCATGTAAATTCCTAACATCTGCCCAATGAGTTTTTTTTGTAAATGAATAGACCTGGTTTAGCCCAAATTTTCACTCACTGTGAGACCCCCTAAGTGCTGCATTCCACCTTGATGTCCTGTTTCTACTGCCAACGAGGTTTCAGGACAATAGGCCCGGAGGATAGCTCATGGGCAACGTGTTTATTTTAGAAGCAGGACAACGCAAAGCCACACATGTTTTGAATCCCATTCCAGCGCTTAGCCACTCGTCTTCGGTAATTAGCACGTTACAAAATATTAATTAAATAATACGAAGCAAGGGTTGGAGAAAAACACGTGTGACCACCTGGAGAGCCTTTAATTCATTTTGTTAATGGTGTTATGGTTTCATTAGCCAGACCCTTTCACAAACAAACAAGATAAACAACAAAACTATACAAGCAGATTAAATAGGTATAGGGTCAAAACATCAAATGTAATCACAGCTAATTCCATAATATGGGATTTTTTCATCGAATATTAGCTCAAGTCAGTGAATAAATAGATGGTTGGTGGGGTTGGGGTATATATTAAATTGGGGGTATTAGGAGGGGAAGGCGGCTCAGGATCTCGCCCCACATTTTATTTCAAGTAAATGTGTTAACATTCAATTACAGAAAATAGATGAAAATGAAATTTGCAGTGATGGATTTGATGTTTTAACGTGGATCTGATTAAATATACACATTACAATCATCAAGACAGTGTAAATAAAAATACTATCTAATTTAGACACTAATACCATAATGTACAAGGGTACTAATAATAATATGGATGTGCATTTCATATGCAGCATTTACAGTCATTGCTAAAATTACCTTCAAGATTAGCATATTAACTTAATGTACCCATTTGTAATTGTAATTGTTTATTTGTAACACACTTAATACCCAGAGGTTTCTAAGCGTGGACCCGGTGGTCGAACCAGTGTTGCACTGTTTGTCTTGCTTCCAAGGCAAGCATGTTGCCCCTGAACTATCCTCCCTTAGTACTACCTACTACAAAAGATATAACTATTCAGCTCTAGCACAATCAGCAAAAGTGACAAGTGGTTCCAATAAACAGGGTTCACACTCTCCCCTACTAGCCCAAAAAGCCCTTTCAAAAAAGCGACAAGAGACTTGTTTTCCATGCATACATATGGCGCGAAATTGCTCACGTCCCAATGAGCCTCCAGTGTGTAGAAAATGTAAGAAATATTTAAATTTCATCTCAGCTACAGCCTCACATACGGTCACTATATGTATAAACATCTCTACCTCGTTTCTTTTACAGAGCCTGCATAACCGCTGGAACCTGCACAGATTCCTTTGAAAGCCAGCTACTTCCAGCCTACCCAGAGCATTAAGAGAGTTTCTAAGATACCAATTTCGGGTTAGTGGACACAGGTATTTTTTCAAATAGGCCATAGACGAGATCCTATGTGGTGGGTATGTTACATATTCACTTAGTTGAGTGTGTGTATGTGAGGGACACCAATTCTTTTCTCATTTTTTGTTTGATCAAATTGGGATTCTCAAGAAAAAGACTTAGTTCAACCTTAAGGTAACCCTCTGAGGCACTCATACAATATTGAATACACACCACCTTTCTTTGATGTGCCATCCTCCCCAGCTCTGCGGTAACATTTTTATTTTTAGTCGTACATGTTTTGAAATACAAATTTAACTTGCTCCATTTGATTGTGGAAAAACTCAAATGCAACCCTAGTTCGGATCTTATTGCTATTATTGGCAAAGAAGTTGGAAGTCTTAGCTACGCTGCCAGATTTCGACTCTCCAAAGCATCCAACTATTTTGAATATCAATTAATTCAAGATCATATAGTACCTTTAGCTTTATTAAACTAAATCAAGGGTTGCAATGAGAACCAGCTTTACCTCAAGATTGACTCCATCAAGGTCATCCACAGGCTAAAAACCCGCCTCTCGCTGACCCAGTCTTGGATGTCCAGTGCATACTTGGAGCTCAACCCCTCCAAGATCGAATTCCTACTCCTCAGCAACAACGGTGAACATCCAGACATAGAGACCTGACTATCAACCAGGAACCGTGAGGGCTTCACACCCGAGCTCACCTCTTGCACCAAGTCCCTTGGTTTTCACATCGACAAACACCTCTCTTTCAAGACATACATAGCCATGAAAGCTCAGACAGCTTGCTATCAGCTCTTTCTCACACGGAAAGCTAAGCCGCCCCTCCCTCCGAACAGCTTTTGAACCAACATTAACACACTGGTCCTATCCCACCTGGATGAGGGCAATGCCTGCATCAAAGTCCTCCCACCATCCCCCCTTTTGCCCCGGAGAAGTGTCCTAAACACAGCCGCATACACCATCAAGGGTCTACGCAGATAAGACCACATCACCCCAGCCCTCAGCGACCTTCACTGGCTCCCACTGCCTGCGAGAATCACCTACAAGTCTTGCGGCATCATCTATAAGGCAGTCACCCTCAAGTCACCCAACTGCCTCACAGAGAAACTCAGCATCGCCGGTGGACAGCACACCACCACAAGCCAGGACATGTGCTTGAAATCCGCTGCAAAAAGGAAAGGACCAGAAAGCAAGCCTTCTCTGCCTACGCCCCAGTATTATGGAACCTTCTCCCCATCAGCATCAGACTCACCTCCATGCCCCTGTAATTCAGAAAGAACTCAAGACCTGCCTCTTCAAGGAGACACTCCTCAACACCTAGGACATAACGCCGCCGCCGTGCCACCTGACTTAATAGACGCTGTCCGCCCCTCTCCTCCCTGCCACCCTGTACAGATGTAACCCATCTCTGTGTCCCTCTGTATCTTCCCCCCGCTGTATATCTGTTCTGTTATTAACTCTGAAAAGCACTCTGTTATGCATCTGTAATGTTGGACACCTCTGTAAAGCGCTCTGGTATGTATCTGTTTTGTTGTATAACTCTGTAAAGCGCTCTGTTGCTTCTCGTAGCTAGGTCCGTGCTCAATAAATCCCAATCCTGCGCTTAGGCACTCATCTCCGGTAATTGGCACGTTACAAAAGATTAATTAATTAATTAATGCAAAACAAGGGCTGGAGAAAAACATGTGTGTCCACCTGGAGTGCCTTTATTTCATTTATTTTATGGTGTTATGGGTTCATTAGCCAGACCCTTTCACAAACATAGAAAACAAACAACACAATAATAATAAGAATAATAAGAATAATAGTAATAACCGTCCATATTTTCTCAAAATTATCCTCACTTGAGCAATAAAAACATCCCCTTTTGCACACAGTTTACTCTGATCAGCGGAATCTGATTTTTTTTATTGGCTATTAAAAAGCCTTAGTAGACCATTGTATTTACTTTCTCAAGCACTTTATTATTTATACTCCATTTAAAACCCTTAAGTTTAATGTGTCTTCTAAAATGAGTGCTTTTATAATTAACTAGTATAGAGTGCGCTAGTGTGAGTTTTAAACTATAGGGCTGCATAGGGGAAGTTAAAGATATTTAAGCAATAGGATATCTGCTGCTAATCTCTACATATCAATGTCATTCTAGTCACATGATAAATACAGCATCCTGTAGAGGACAATCAAATACCCACAGAGGCATACCAGAAACTGCCTCATGTCTTGAGCCATCAATAAATACTGAATTTACTTTTCAGAGGTCTACACATACATATTGTCCTAGTTGTAGGTTTTGAGGGATCTATCGCCAGGCCCTTACACTGACAGTCTTCTCTGAATACATTTTCTAACCTGTGAGGAGTTCGCCCATCACAAAGGCCCTGAAAAGAGCATTAGTGAAACATCTGTTAAAGAACTCTAACTTGGACCCGGAAACCCTGAAGAACTACCGCCCAGTCGCCAACCTGATTTGGCCAACTAAGATTCTGGAGAAGGTAGCCTGTGCACAATTTCAGGCGTTTATGGACAGGGAGAGCTTGCTGGATAAGCTACAATCTGGGATCCGCCCCAAATATGGGACAGATACAGCTCTCCTGGCAGTGCACGACGACCTGCTGGAGGCTGCGGACAATGGGGGGTCCACAGTATTATTGATGTTGGACCAGTCCGCAGCTTTCGATACTGTGGACCATCGGATTATGTTACAACACATTGAGAATGTTGGGAAGGCCTCGAAACAGGTAGTACATTGGTTTGGATCCTTTCTTAAGGCTAGGGTGCAAAGAGTGGTGCTTGAAGGTTTCACCTCAGAGATTGTTCATCCCTGTCCCCTTTGATCTTTAATTTGTATTTCTGTCCAGTATTTAATATATTTAGGAGGCATGGTCTGCGGTTTCATTCGTACGCTGACAATACACAAACAACTTCACTATGTCAAAAAAATTAAAAACTTGGGCTGCATATGGCATGAGAATCTTGGCAGTGAAGCCAAGGTAGGGGCCAAGGTGAAGGCAGTTTTCTGTGCACTATGAGGAATGTGCTCCCTTTCATCCCGACGGAGGATCATGCACTGGTGGTTGGGGTAATAGCCTCCTACCAGGAATTCCAGCCAAGCAAGTCACCAGATTGCAGAAGGCTCAGAATGCTAGAGTTAGAGTGATAGGACACCTTAGGAAGTGGGACCATGTCTCCATGTTACGGGGATCCCTCCACTGGCTTATGGTGGAGGACAGAATTAAATTTATTTACATGCCTGATTTATAAATGCTTGAGGGGGCTCACCCCAGCCTATCTTGTGGAGAAGATTGTCCGGTACTGCCCAAGTATAGATCTCCGTTCTGGAGACACATTCTTGATTTGTGTTCAACAGTCCAATTTGGTCTTGAGGGGAGACAGGAGATTTGGAGTGTTTGGGCCGAAAATCTGGAATTAACTTCCTCTTGAGATCAGAGCTTGTGAATCGTTGGCCTTGTTCAGAAAACGGTTGAAAACTTTTCTGTTCAGATAGACTTACCACAGTATACATAATTAACTCATACACTGCAAATGTTTTGCTCTAATAGTGGTCATCCGCACCCGAATATAGTTTAATCTGTCTGGTACACGTTAGAAATCCTCAAAATCAAAAATCTAAATCAAATCAGCACGGTGGCCTGGGCATTTTTTAAATTTTAAATGAAATTGAATGATGGTAGATCAACCTGCGGAAAATGTGTGTGGCTAATCCGCACATATTTTCCTATGCTCACCGCATGACATACGCATAGACCCACGTACTCTGGGTGGAAACAGTCTACAGGTGCAGTCCCCCTTTCATATTGAGTTGGGATCTTACTGATGGCGCACACAATGCATGATCAGAAGGGGGAGGGCCAAACCTAATCAACTAACAAATGCACTTTGGATCCGCCCTGTTCTTTTGTTGAGCCCTTTAGCTGGTGGCAGCATTTGCATACTAATCTGAGTTTAATTCAACAGGCCCACATGGGGCCCACATTAACAATACTGTAATTTCACAGTTTTGACAATTTCGCCCAGTTCTGTGTCAGTCCTTTTCAAAATATACTTTTCTGTGCTTTCAGAATATACAAAACTGTCTGTCCCACCCCCAAAGTTTCTGGTGGGTCAGAGCAATCCCTGCCTCTTTCCTCTGGCAGGGGTTTCTGTTGATACTTGCATCTGCATATTCTTTTCAGCCAAGGAAACCCTTTGTCTCTTCTAGGAGCAGCAGAGCAAAATCCCCTGCCCTCTTCATTAACACCTGGATGGGAGTTCCTGGGCTTTGATGAGAGCAGGAGAGATGCCTTTTGTTGGGGCAATGTAACGCTCACCTGGGTCCCATGGAGGCGCTGGTCTGGTCTGGGTTGCTGTGGCCTCTTCAAGCGTGATGCGCAGAATTCGGACCACCGATTGAACAGGACCCCCAAATCTTGCTTGTCTGGCCCGTAGGAATATCCTTCTGCAGATGAGAAAGGTGATTAACTGTCTGCTGAATAGTGTGCTTGCTCCCCCCTATACCCCTTCATTCTTCTCTGACTTCCTCCAAACCCCCGGTTTAAGCTCACCTTATGGTTTGAAAGGATGAACTCTCCATCCTGCTTCTGGTGCAGGGGCGCGCGTTCGTCCAGTTACTTCACTGGTTTTCAGAATGGCGCTGGCAAATCCACTTGACTTTTCTGAGCGATACGCCGTAAGTATGAAGATGCAAAAGTTCAAGTGTGAGCCTCCTTTTATGTTGTTTTTCCTAATCTGTGATCTGTCCTTTATTTCAGGTGCAGAACAAAGGCGATGCGTTGAGGGGTTAAATTGCCAGTGGTAAAATCTGGTGAGTTAGTGCTGAGGGCGACCCCTCTAAATGTCTTTATAATTCCCCAGTAATGTCTTTTGTCCTTTCCCCATAGGGGCCAGGGTGCGGTACCTGCCAAAGATGCGGCGCCGACCCGAGATGTGGAATGGTTCACCAAGAGAAGCCGGTAAGTAATATGGCTGAAAATTCGGCTTTCCTCCTGTGTTCCCTTGCTCACCTTTCTTCTCTTCTTCTCTCCCCTAGGTGCAGAGATGTGGCGACCGGTGCTGAGAGCCGCGATGGAGCCGGGCCGCGTCTCGGGAACAGGTGAGTGAAGCGCGGCGCTGCAGCGAGCAACGCGGCGCTTTTAAATTGAAGTCTTCCTTCAGGAATGCTGGCGTGAAGAGTCCGGATGCATGTAAGAAGGTTGAATAAGTTCTTGGTTTTCACCTTTCTCTTCTCTTCTTTCCTTACAGGTGTTCCAGGTTCGAGGCGGGCGTGGCTGGAGTCCAGATGCAGGAGCAGACACGGTGAGCGTTCAGCTGCTGGGATGCAGAACAACGCGAAGCACGTGTGGCTGTCCGGGCGTGGCTTAAATAGCCTTGGAAGAAGTTCCAGGTGAGTGTTCTTCCACAGCCCCACCCAAGTAACAAAATAGTTCCTTCAGAAAAATAGTCCCTCCTAAGCCTCATTTGGCTTGGTTCTTAATGCAGCATGGTCTGCATCAGGTGAGTGTGCAGCATGGTCTGCTTCAGGTAAGTGCACCCAAACACTTCCCCATATGAGCCTGGCGCCTATGGCGCCAGGATAAAGTCCAAAGAGCCCCTATAAAGGGCCGCTGGGCTTTTACCCGGGGGCGTGATGCCTGCTCCCGGGGGTGCTGGGCCTGGCCTGGTGCTCCGGGGGTAGGCATCATGACAGGCAAGCAGTGGAATTTACTTTGAAGTTATTTGGCTTGCATCAGATTTACTTTAAAGTCAATTGTTACATTTTGCTTAGTTGAAAATAAACTTACATTTTCACAACAGGCAAACAAATCTCTAATTCCAGTCTTTTAAAACATAGAGATTAAATAGTTGCAACCTATATTGCTTTTGATGGCAAATCACTTAATTCCAACCATTTGATTTAAACTGCACAAGTTTAAGCTTCCAATGTGATTAAATGACAGCTGTCACACAGGTGGCCGATGGAACTGCACCCATATTTTTCACAGACAAACACACTTTTTAATGTGGATATTCTTATGATGGATTCTGCTTCTCCTGTCATTGTGTGCTTATGTGGATTCCTTAAATAAGGTGACGGGTAACACCCAGCAAGGATGTTGAATATTTTCTGACGTCTTGAACCATTATTTTGTAATGTCAGCAAACAAGGAACAAAAGGATTTCAGAGCACCTTTCAGTTTCCTTGCAATAAAGCACTGCCTTTCATGAAGTTTCCATTTGCACTCTGTGGGCAGCCCAATGACAGGTCTCAGCAGTGTGGTCTCCTGATCCACCACTGACACAGGCAATTTAGATTGGCAGCCCTCTTTTCCGGTTTCACAGCGCAATTGTCCTAGGTTTAGCACGCATAGGGCTTTTTGCGGCTATTTTGCTGGTTCTGGTGCCACCAGCACCCAGTGATGTCACAGGGCTGAGCCTAGTGGGTCAGTACATCCCACAATATTCATGAGATAAATTTGCATACACTGATTCTAAATGTATTCTAAATGTATGCACATTTTTGCTCATGAATATTAATGAGAGACACCCTGAAAACCTGTCTGTTTTCCAGCCCTCGAGGCCTGAAGTTGGACAACCCTGCTCTAGACCATTGTTCTTCACCTTCCAAGGGGAAAGACCACATTCACATCAGGCTTGACCCACCAATAGGGGCAGTCCAGCCCGAACAGATTGAGCACACCCCTTCTGCATGAAGACCACAAGAATCCCCAGACATGTTTCAACCTCATTGGGCCTCATCAGTGTGGAGTAGTCCAGCAGGGGGTTCCTTGCTCGCTGCACCATAGGGAACCAAGCTGAATCTCACTGAGGAGGCCCAACAAGGCTGAAAGATGTCTGGGGTTGCTTGTGTTTCCATGCAGATGGGATGTGGCCTAGCAGTTCAGGCTGGGCTGCTCTGATTGGTGGCAGGACCTGACTGATTTGTACATGGTGGGACCCCTTTTGCAATGGCGGAGCAGGCTGGCCAGAGCAGTGCCAGTGGTTCAGATTCATTCAAAACATTCCACCCATCACTTATATTGATATGGTAGGTATGAAGGTGGCACACGTTTGGAATCTAACTTTGCAATAGTTATGCAGGTATTAAAATGGGTCAATATACCTAAGCTGTGACAATGCAGGAACACAGTGAGTTAATCTAACTGTCCAATGGGTAGGTAATGCAATGAGTTAATCTAGCTAAGCAGTGGATTTACAGGCAGGGAATTATTGATTGAATATAACTATGCAAAGGTTATGCAAGTAATACAATGGGTGAATGCCAAGCAGTGAAAATGCAGAAACACATTGAACATAGCTAACCAATTGTTAATCTAACCATGCAATAGATATTCAGGTATTAAAGTGAGCTAATTTAACTAGGAACACACTGGATGAATCTAACTATGCAATGGGTATGAAGGTAGTACAATGCGTCAATCCAGCAAAGCATTAATAATGCAGGAAGAGCATACATTGGACCCAGGGTCGGACTGGGACAAGAAATAGGCCCGGTCACCCAAAAGAAAGTGGCCCACCCCTCGCCTCAAAAGAGTGGCCCACCCCTTGCCCTAAGAAGGATGAAAGGCTTTTTGAAAAAAACATGGAAAAGAAAATCTTTTTTTTACATTTTTTCTCTTCTTCCAAACCGGCCCAGGCATGGCCAGAAACCGGCCGCCACTCCCCAGGGACGATTTCGGCCCAGCCACAGGCCGAAACGCCGAGGGGCCAATCCGACCCTGATTAGACCTCATCAGGGGTTGGGCCGAGCGGCACAAATGAGGCGGTGATGCTATTACTGCCGCATTACTGCTCCCCCCAATCCCAAGTTTGGGCAGAAAGCTGGAGATTTACCTCCAGCTGTGAGCTAGAGGTAAATCTACAGCTTTCTGCCCATTTTCGGTGCTATTACCACCAGTGCTATTACTGCCAGCGGTAATAGCGCCAAAAATCCCCATAGAGTCATATGGGCTCTCAGAAAAACGGGGAATGACTGCCTTACCACTACTCGGGTTCTGGCGCTAATAGTGCCAGACCAAGTGCGTTAACGCTATTTGCGTTTGTAGTATCCCAGCGCAATCTCCGCCAAGGCCCTGATGAGGCCCATTGAACAAAACTAAGCAATGGTTATGCAGGTAATACAATGAACCAATCCAGCTAAGCAGGGAGAATGCAGGAGAACTTTCATTGAATATAACTATGCAATGGTTATGCAGAGGATACAATAAGTAAATCTAGATAAGCAGTGAGAATGCAGGAACACACTGAGTGTATCTACCTAGGCAATGAGTATGCAGGTAATACAATGAGTTAATCTAGGCATGCAGTCAGTAGGCAGGTATTTCCAATTGTATACACAAGAGGGAAATAACAGAACATAGATTCACCTTACTTGAAGTAGAGCCGCCTGTAGCAGAGATAGGGATTGGGAGCCAGGCGAACAGGGGGTACCCTTAGCCTTTGCCTTTCACTGACAGACTTGGCAAGGCTGCCCTCAGGGGCTTAGTTATATGCAGTGCCTGGGACACATGGCCTCAATTCCACAGCAATAGGGCTGCAAGTTGGTGGACATGAGGCATGATATGATATGATAGGTTATTTATAACACGCTTAATACTCAGAGGTTTCTAAGCGTGGACCTGGGGATCGAACCTGTGGTGCTCCATGTCGTCTTGCTTCCAAGGCGAGCACGTTGCCCCTGAGCTATCCTCCCGAGGCATGGGGAGGAAGGCAGTAAGGTGGAATCAGAGAGAGTAAGCAGTGGAGAGTGCCTCTCGCTCTGAAAAGACAATGAGCAATCAAAAGAAGGGCAAAACTTGATATTCTGCAAGGGGAGTCTCTGTATTCCAATAGTGGGTGGAAAGTGGAATCGAGACTCAAGCAAAACTGGCTTCCGTGATGAAGAGATACTGGTCTCTGTCTTTGTTTTCAGGTTACGTGGCCCTAGCTCTGTGCCGAATTCGTCCATGCATTAAATCATTTCTATCGATCATGATGAGAACAAGGAGCAGTGTATGAAACAAAACAATAAACACGACATTACTAAGCATGGTCCATCTTTCTCTCTGCTACTCTCAGCTTCTTGCATGTCTCTCTTGAAGTCTATGCTATACACGGTTACCAGTCATTTGGTCAAAAACCAAATGATCGAATGCCATTTGATCGAGAGTCAAATGGTAGAAAAAATGGTCGCATTTTTTTTTTGTATTATTTTTTTTTATGGGGGGGTTCCCCTCCAACCCCCCTTTTTCTATATTAATTTTTTTTTTACCAAACAAAACTAAAAAAATATATAAATAAATAAATTAAAAAATGCGACCATTTTTTTTCCGACCATTTGACTTTCGATCAAATGGTCATTCGATCTTTTATTTTCGACCATTTGACCGGACACCGCTATACATTGCAAATGACTGTAGGTCATGCCATGTTCAGTAATCAACTCTTTTTTCTATCACATCAGCACCTATGGTACCCCTAGTCGGGGTTGATCTGCTATCCAGAAAATATTTTGGAGGAAGCAATACAGAGTAAGGAACAACACAAGACAACTGTATGGGGACATACCCTGTAAATGGAACACACTATAGATACATGTGGGATGGCTGATGGGACAGAGGTGTGTGATCTAATTGCAGCTGGTCACCTAAGAGGGTGTCCGGTCAATTGGTCGACAACAAACTGGTCGACTGCAATTTGGTCGACACCATTTGGTCAAATGCCAAATGGTCGAATTTTTTTTTTTTTTATATATATATATGTGTTTTGTGGGTTTTCGTGTGGGGAAAAAAAAAAGAAAAAAAGTGGGTTGGGGGGGGGGGACCCCCCAAAAAAAAACAAAAAAGGGGTAAAAAAAAAAAAAAAAAAAAATTCGACAATTTGGCATTCGACCAAATGTTTTCGACCAATTGACTGGTAACCCACCTAAGAGTGCTTCTATGGTGGGTTTAGTACTTTAGAGGCTCCCACACCTAGAGCACTAGCTCAGCTTCTCACACAGATGGATGCAGCTCATATAAAGCAAGTTATGCAGCCAGAAGCAATGTCTTTTAAGGAACATTCTGCATCTTTCAATGTACCCTTAACAAACGGAAAATGGTGTCCATGCTACCCAATGGAAGTATCAACATGAACACAGAGTTAAAGCCTACTTTCCTCCCCTGGCAGGAATACTGGAAAAGGTAAAACATGTTCACTAGAGCAGATGCATAGAACACTAGTCTACTCCCAGTCCTTCCTTCCTTCCTGATAGTTATATTTATAGTTTTAAAGCTAAACATTTCGACTAAAGCATGTTCTCTTATTTTCTGCAGATGGTGGACTCTAACCAGCGAATAAAATGATTCTGCACCACATTCAGGCCAGACCGTGAGAACCAAGAATTGTTGTGGGTATCCCTGCATCGAATGGTTCTTGTGCTGATGAAAGCGGTATCCCTAAAAATGACCCAATCCAAAAAAAACAAGGACGAAATAACTGAATTTTTGTGGGCGATTTGTTTTCGAAATGTTGGTACATTTTGATTAAAATATAGGTGTGGTGTGGCGTAAGGTAAAGGGTTGAGGAGGAGCAGGGGGTCGCCCCAGTATGCAAAATGCAAGTAGGACTTTAGTTTTTTCTACCAAAATAATTTGGTCATTTCTCTATTCGTTATTTTTAATTCTATTAATTCATGGACAACCGATGAAAGCTACTCAAGTAGTGCAGCGGAAACAGATTGACTTTGATAACTAGAATTTAGTTGATGGCACTTCCTCATAAGAAAGATATTCAGATTCTGATTTGAAGGTATGACACACATTCCCAGCTACTACTTTCCATTTTTTATCAAAAGAAGGGATGTGTGGATTGCATCTTAAACTCCAAATTCTTTGAAAATAATAGAGAAAAAGTTATAGAGAGCCTTTAACAGGGGTGCTGTAGAGGAGTTAGAACCACATGGCTATCCGGAACCCTTCTGAGTGACTCCAGTGTACAACTCCTGTGGATATGACACATCACTGCTTACCTATGGCTATCGGTTGCTGCTCAGCATGGGAGCGCTTTACCATCTCTTACTCCCACTGTCTTTCTGTGACCACTCTCTTTTGCTTTCAATTGCTAGAAATTAGGTGTGGACCCGTTTCCAATCACATTCAAAGAGCATTCACTGGCACTGGTGTTTAGATGTCATCAAGAAATGGTGCATTCCGAGGAAATATACCGCAGTTCCTAGAGCATTATGGGCAGTAAAATAATGTACAATGTATTAACTTGATCCTTCCCTGGATTCCTCGAGGCCATATAGGTCAGCCATATTTCATTATTCGACTGAAATGTGAAACAGCCAGTGATATTGGTGTACTTTGTGTCTTTCTCTCCTGCTGGCTTATGTGGGCTCTCCCATGTGTGGTACCATGGTAGCATTGTATATAGGTGCAGTGTGTGTGTGGGGGGGGGAGTGTTGTTTCTTAATTATTACAGTGCTTAGAAGTAGGAGGAATGTCACATTGAGTGCTACATGAAAACATGATAGTAATGCTATTATTTGTATTATTAGAAGTAGACACAGTTTTAGCATACGGCCACAATTGGTACCATAAGCTGTATGTATACAATTTTTTTACTGTGGTATTCATCAGTCACCAGGGCATTAACCCAAAGCCTAGTGTCTCAACTCTCATCCATGACAAGACCGGTCTATATATTTCCAGCGCAACACATGTGCTTATGGACAATATCCAATATGGCCCGGCACTCTTCAGTTGGCAAAATCATAGGTAACTGGGCGGATCTCTTCAATGCTGTTATATATCCCAGGACAGTGCCATATCCTATGCTTGTAGGCTCCTTCTATGCCCAGGCACCTGAGCTGCCTATGCAAGCAATGAATGTTTGACTTTCCATGTCGTGATGTAGGTCCTATGAGGGAATTTAAATGTATAACACTTCCAGTTTATGATCTTGGAGGCCCCTCATGTTAGGTTGCTCCCCAGATCCATTTGTGAGTCAGCCGGAAGGCCACAAGTGCTTGTTTTAGGATTCCTGTGATTTGAGGTGTGGAGAATTTCATGGTACAATAGATTCTTCCCATTGTTAATTGATCGTTTAGACTCAATGTTTTCCGCATCTTCTGGGGGATATCCTTTGATAGATCTTTGTCAGTGTCCTTCATCTGGAATTATTGACAGACTCCAGGGTCACGGTGCATGCTGGTGACATAAATACATAAGACACACCTTGCATAGACATTTTATGGGAAAAATTGATCATTAGGATTTTTAACAATATTGCATGCATACTTCTTCGTAATGAGGTCAACAGAAAACCTCAACTATATTGCGATCGTCATCATATATAAATTGGGCCATAAAATGTGCATGCCAATATTTTATCAGGAACTTTACTGATTTTGTGACATGAATATGCGCAGACTGCACAATAATAAGCCACGGTGATGCTGCATGGCTTTTACGTGGTTAAAGTCAGTAGGTTCCCATAACTATTCTTGGGTAATTGCTCTTATTTTATATATATTTGTCAGATGCAAGAGCTGGACATGTGAGGTGCTAGAATTTCTGCCATCACATGTTTTGAGCCTGGCCTGGTTCGCGCTCTCTCAGTTTCAGAGAAACATAGACATGTATGAATGCAAAGCAGCAGAAGGGATGGAGTTCAGGGAGCTAGAAGAGGAGGACATTCCCCCCGTGGCGGTATGCCTTTTTTTAGGTTTTGCAAGTGCTATGATAGCTTCTGTGATGCTGGAAATGCATCGGAGGGACAGGGCCTCCGTATCCTTGTCCTTTACTATTTTTATCGTGTCTTCTGTCGTGTTTTCCGTGCAGGAGTTCATGTGGGACACCTGGCGGTGCGGCTCTCTCTTTTGGTTTGGTGAACAGACCCGTGGGATACCCTTATGGCACCCATGGGTCAGGGTACAATCTTGTGTCCCTAGTGTATGTTTTTGGGCACCTGTGTGTGACCCACAGAGCAGGGTACGGGCTGGTGGCAGCTCCGTGCTGAAATGACTGGTGCCCTAAGTGTCCTCCATCTTGGGATGCCCAGGCCCTGTCATTGGAATTGGTAGATTCCTGATGGAGACAAAATGGCCCCCATGGCCTCTTGCCTTCCATCACCTGTTACCTCGATCTTCCGGAAGTCCTGGGAAGCCCTGCCTCTGTCCCTTCCCCCTGACTGGCTTTTGCGTGGAAGTTCCGTATATAGTAGTGCGGGGGAAGTGCCGACCAGACTGGCTGGAGCCTTTGCAACGACCATATGTTGTGGGTACGCCTGTGGGTGGGACCTGGGTGAATGGAGTGTGTGACGAATATGCATTCTATGATGTGGCTGTTTAGTATCTGGTGGTTGACACAATGGTTGAGACAGCCCTGCCCGAACCGGTATGAATGCAGCTTGGAGTGTTGACTGGCTCGGTACTTGTCCCAATACACATAACTTGTTGTGAGTGTCTGGAGAGAAGTGAATGGCCTGAATGCCCCGTGTGCCTGAATGGCTGCCTGTCTGCATGAATGACCGTAGTCGTGATTGGATGCTTGAGTGTGACCCAGCGGAATGAATGGGAGATCGACAGTATATCTGGGGACCTCTCACTGATAGGAATCGTGTTCAGAAGCTGAAGTCCACTACAACGAGTAACTGGAGTAATTGAAGCTTGATCTTGAAACCCTGTTGGACGAGAAGAATTGCTGTTGCTCTCCTTCGCAATCTGAAAGCTGCTGTGCTTCAAGAACTGACCCAGAGAGGACCTGGTAAGGCGCCCTCTTCCCGAGCTACGAGGGACCATCGTGCACAGCTGATCTTTGCCTAAGCTCCCTGGTAGACAGACCTTCGACAAGCTGCCGACCTGATACGGGGACTGCTGCGGAACTCCTGTTGTCCGCCACTGTCGCCGACCGCTGTCGCCGACTGGAGCCGCTGTGCTCCCGTTGCCTAAGAACTTAATTCATCCAAGCACGCTCTTGTCCGCATCATCGCCGCTGTATCCTGCTGGAGAAGGCATGACCGCCGACGCGCCAAGGAGCATCCACCGGTGGGTTTCCCGCCACCCAATGACCACAGAGACGCCGACGACTCTACACCCTTGCTGGGCCACAGTTCTTCAACTCTTTGCGGTCCAGAACTATCGACACCGAGGTGCCCCGCACGCCTCTTTCTGGCAGGACATTTACGCTTCCCCGTCAACGCGCACCGCTTTGAACAACGCAGCCACTTCACCGTCGTAGCTCGACCTGTTCTCCATCTGACGTTCGACGACCCGTGACTCCTGCCTGAAAGGGAGGACACTCAAGAAGGGTTGTCGATTTCCCCGACGAGGAGCGCTACAACGCCATGGTACTTTGGGGTTGCAGAACTATTGGAAAGTCTAATGTGAACAATATATGGACTGCTCTTGTATCTTTCTTCTACAGGTTGCCCAGGTGGGAGGATCTCCACACAGAACTGTGTGTAGGTATCGGGGCCAGTATTCTGCCTATTGCTCAACCATCTTGCTTTCCTTCCTCTCTCTACTGCTGGTTTCCTCTTTATTTTGATCTATGTGTCATTCTGACCGTATGCACTTTAATAAGATCTAATACCGTTAGTGGTACCACTTTAGAATTGTACATATTTACTATTGTTGATTTTCGGAGTACAAAGTGAGTTATCAGGATCGTGTATATGACCTTGAATATTAATTATATAAAGACTGTGTTTCAACCGATACAGTGTGCAGACATTCCTTCGTGGGTGCTTGGGGACTACACTGTACTTAAGAACCAGCTCGCATTACCTCCTGAGAAGCTAGGCCTTGATTGCTCGTCCATTGCTACCATAATAGAGAATCTTGGCAGGGGTCTCTGTGCCTCCCCTCTACCATATAGAGAGTGGAAGTGCAGACCCCCCCCCTCCGGTCTTTACAGCCTCGCCATCCAATTTTCTTAAATCCGTGAAGTGCCCTCTAACTGATGCCTAGTGGACAAGACCGGGAAAGTGTTGCGCAATATGTGCCCATGTAACAGGACATACTGTAGCATCAGGTTATAGTTGTATTTCGCGTAATGAAGGATGGTCCAAGATGTCCAGGATGCCCAAAACTGATTCCATTGTGACTCTCTTCGTCGGGGAGGCTGTGCTGCAGGCGTGCTTGCGTTACTCCCTTGGTCATGCTGTGACTTACTCTCTTGGTAGGGTGGCATTGCATTGTTCTGCCCAGTACCCTTGACCTTTATTCTAGTGCAGCAGATGTGTGTTACACTGTACTACTGAGTTTCATGGTGCCATAGCTGTGCTCACTTTGTGCTATCTCTGGCGTGGAAAACTCTGAAGATGTCTGTGTGTGCACGCATTTATGCTTGTCGCTGCCATCTAGAGGTGACATGTGAATTTCACAGATTTTTCACAGGCCTCCAAGCTTTTTATATATCTGACCCAATGCGATTTCTTTCCTGGCAGCATATGTGCATGTAAATCAAATTGATACCGTGTGTGCGGGTAACTGACTGCAAATAATCAGTTCCTCTAATGAACTTTTGGGGGGCCTTTTTGAACATATATGTGCATCTTGATATGGCCTGTTTTGCTGTTATAGGGCCAATATATATCACAATGTGCTAATGTTAGTGGATGTAGAGTAGGCCATTCGTCCAGACATAGGCCCTCATTATAGTTTCGTAGGTATCCCGCTGGAATTACTAGCGGGTTAACGGCGAAACTGCCTTACCGCTTCCGCTGCCCGATATTCCGCTATTACATTTGATTTGAGGGATTTATAACGCGCTGTATTCTGGGAGAAGAAGGATGCATTCTTTGGAATCGATATCGAAGCCCAGAAATTGGATACATTGAGTAGGACAAAATATGGACTTTTTTGCATTTAGAACAAACCCTAGATCCTGCAACAGGGAGATCGTCAGATCCAATTGACCCTGTAGAACCTGGAGATCCTGAGCTAAGAGAAGAATGTCGTCCAGATAAATTATACTCCCGATCCCCTTCGACCTGAGGAAAGCCATCACAGGTTTCATCAGTTTGGTGAAACACCACGGGGCTGATGACAGGCCGAACGGAAGAGGGGCAAATTGCCAAAGGCAACCCCCCCAATGGAACTGAATGAACTCCTGGTGAGGGGAAAACACAGGGACTACCAGAGACTCATCTTTGAGATCCAACTTGACCATCCAATCCCCGGGAAGCAGAGTATCCCTCAGAAGATGAATGCCCTCCATTTTGAAATGATGATAAAACACAAAGGAGTAGAGGGCTCCGAGATTTATCACAGGGCGAAATCCTTCCTCGGGCTTCGGGACCAGAAAAATTGTGCTGAGGAATTGAGAATCTCTGAAAGTAGCCAGGACCACTGCACCTTTGAAAACCAGATCTTGGATCTCCGCATCCACCAACTTCTGCTTCTCTTGACTGAACACCAGAGGTGGAGGGGGAAAGAGTTGACAGGGAGGGGAGTAAAACTCTATCTGAAACCCCTGAACTGTCTGTAAGATCCAAGGATCTGCCGTGAGATTTTTCCAATGATGAAGAAATCGCACCAACCTGCCCCCCCAAACCTTTGTGGGAAGAAACCCTTACGAGACGAGACAAAACCTGGAGCGGATCTCGCTCTACTCGAACCTCTGCCACTCTGACCTCGCCATTGATTTCCTCTCTGGGGATAGAAGGTCATCTGCACTCCTCGAGCAGAGGAAGAATGATGGGCCCCTCTAGAAGCGTATTGCTGAGGTCTGGCAGAGCGCCTGAATGAGGAACAGCCAGAGGAGCGGGCTCTTCCTCGTCCGGCCTTCGGGGTGCAAAAACCTTTCTAATATTTGTTTGGGCCTTGTCTAAGGCCGTGAATATATGGACGTAAACTGAGAGGTCCTTTATAAATTTATCTCCAAAAAGGTTTCCTTGAGCTTTGGGACCAGCCTCCCCCTCCGCCATTTCCTGAAGTTTGGGGTCAATGCATCTTAGAAGTGCCTTGCGCCTCTCCTTGGAAATACTGGAGTTAGCATTGCCGAGCAGGCAAATGGAGCACTGCACCCAGCCTCTCAGTGCTTCAAAATCAATTTGCGACTCATGCATACCCGCCTCTTCTACCAATTCAAATATTTGGGTCAAGGGCCCTAATATGTCCGAAAGTTTATCCTGACAGATCTTAGGAGCCCCATCCACACCCTTCTTAGGATCTTTACCCCTTTGGGACAGAAAGGCCACCATGGACTGATCAATGCTGGGGTTCACATCCACCTTGTCTGGGATAACAGGATGGGGGCATTCTGAACAAAGCTTACTCCTATCCTCATTGGGGAGAGCCCTCCTAATCCAATGCTGAACGAAAGAGGACACTGCCTCAGAGGGACGCCACTCCGCGACCTTGGATGCTGAATTAGGGAAGGGTCAAAAAACGGGGCCCCACTGTAATCTAACAATTGTTCTCCAACAGATTGTGACATTCCCGTAGCAGATACTTTTCTTTTCTCCTCTTAGGAGGTGAATCAGAATCCTCTGAGGACTCAGAAGTCACCCTAATAGGGGCGAAAGACTGGGACACCCCCTCACCAAACTTACGTTTTAAGGTCCTAACCGGGGAGTCCGGGGAAGAGGGAAAACTTAAAACTGGGCTGATTTGCCCTTGTAAATGCTTAGTTTTTTTAGTGCACCTTCTGGGGACCATTGAAGGTCCCTGAATAGGACCCGGATGAAAATCCGAAATTTTATTAATGAGCCTGTCAAAGGCTGAGGCGAGGGTAGAATTTAAATTCCCCAGAGACAAATCCATGGAATCCTTTATTGCCCTTGAGACTGAAGGGGGCCGAACTACGGAAGCTTCCCCAAAGCCCCTCATTACACCATCCTCGCTGGGCTTATCTGTTTTCTTTGAAGCCACCCTAACCTGGGTACTGGCATCTACAGAATGAACCTCATCAGTCCCCTTATTAGACTGCAACATCTTGAAAAGAAATTACAGGAAAAAAACACACACACATCCAAGTGCACTGTGCCTAAAGGGAAAGCCAAGCAGGCCTGACAAAAATTCCACCTAAATTATGTGGAAACGTTAGAATGTGTACAAACACATATAAATAAATAACCAGCAGGTGCAGGTGAAAACAGGGTATAATCAGGCACAACTTAGAGGGACTGAAATGCCCTCACAATTTCGCGTGTGCAACGCGGGATAGGGAATATGTGAATGCCTGAGGCAGAAGATATATGAGCGACGCCGAGCAGGCGAACGCTGCGGTCTTAAATCAGCCTCCTTCACACGAGGCGTGAATGCGAAGGAAGTATATTCAAATACAAACACATGCGCCAAGCAGGCGCGAACAATGACCGCTGGGGGGAAAGCGCGAGCAGCGCAGCTGTGGCACACCCCTTGCCGAGCAGGCGAGGCTATGAAACAATGTGGGAAGAGGAGGGGTAGGAGGCGGGCAGGCTGCAGAAAAAGGGGCCGACTCGAGGCATGACCAAGCAGAGTAGAACGCCTCACGCCGTGCGGCCGCCACAAGAAACAAAATAATAATGAACGTTCGAACGAGCGAACGCTAAAAGCAAATGTATCTTAATAAACAATGTTAACCCAAGCAACAATGTAACACTAAACCCCCTTCACATGAAGAAAGGAAGAGCGTGCAACAAAGGACTTATCTTGTGCGTCAGCAGCAAAGAAAGAGGAGTTGCTGTTAGAGTAAAGGACATTTATGGGTGTGGGTTCATCCTGATTGGATGATGGACTGTTGACTAGCCCCCATCTTGGACTGGGTTATTTCACTGTGTTCCTATGAACTTTGTGTTTTTCTCTTTGTTAATGAAAAAGTTACTGTTAAACAAAAAAAAAATTCTTGCTGCTATTTATGTCAGTAGTAAAGATTGTTGGTATAATATGAGCCTCCTTGTCGTGCCATAGAATTAGGCAGCGGTGTCTCCAGTAAGTTCCCATTCTATAGAGTCTGATAGGACTCCATGGGATGATTGCTGGAATTACCGGCACCGGTGGTACCAGTGCCGGTAATTCTGGCAATTATTTGGCAGTAGCAGCCTGAACTCCATGCAGGTCCGGTCTGCCGGTAGTGCACTGACCCTACCAGCAAACTTGTGTTTCGATGGGTCCAGAGAAAATGCCTGTGCCTGAATTACCGTAATTTTTTTGTACCGGGGAAGTTATAATGAGGACTTTAATGTCCTGATAAATTGTGTGCCAGAGTTTTATTTATTTTTGCCTCAGCATTGCAGACAGGGATGGGTCTGTCATTAGAGCAAAACACTACTTCATTGGCGGGGAAGTAGGTTCTGAAAAGTGCCTCCACTAGTTTCATTCAGTGGGCCGTTCCCTGAGCGTTGAAATGGGCAGGCAGACAGGCGGATCACCTCAACCTCACAAGACAAAGGAATTTCAGGGTGGGGGAGAGCCGTTTATATGGGGCGGGTATAGGACAATTTACTGGCACCAGCGCTTTCATGCTGTGGGTGGCTCGAGCCGATAGACCTGTCAGGCGGTTTTTATTCTCCCCGACGAGGGTAAAAAGTCAACGTAGTATTAAACTGTCAGTTTGGGACAATTTATATAGGTAAACAGACCACTGCTCGACTGATTTACAGCATGATAAAATAAGCCCACAGGTAAAAGCAAAAAGGCTCAGCTCTTGTACGCGTGACACCTCCGAATGACTGATCCATTAAACTGTAAACCCTGCCCTTATCTCACCCGGCATCTCCTAAAAAAAACAAGTGTTCACAGAGGAACCTGACCCGGGCAGTAAAAAAGGTTCCTTCGGCAAAACCTGGAGGGATCCAAGGAAAGCGACTCTGCAGGGGAAGGAGCAGATGCGCGGGATCCACAGGCGGGTCTGGAATGCTAAAGGCTCTTTCCAATGGGGATATTTCAGAGCAAGGCACACAAAATGGCGGACCGCGGCGCGCGCTGCGAGGCGTGCCGTGATTTTGAAATTAAAAAAACCGGGGTATGCCAAAAAATATAAAATTAAGAGTTGAACCCCAAGCCAATTCAACCCCACCCCTACCTTTGTTTCCCCCACCCACATACATGGGATCAAACATTAAAATAAATATCTCCAGCACTTCTCCTATGTATGAACTGCACGGTTGCAAAATGATATCACTATCGTTTTGAGGAGTTTTTACTTTGATTGCTATAACAGGGTTTTGACGCCTATTTATCAACAAGACTCCAGTGGCTTAACCAGTCTTATACACATGGCTATTACCAAAAAGGTTGTTGGTTCGATGCTACCCTCTGCTGCCTGACAAAGGTGATAAAAGGATGGTTGGGAAACAAGCTGTTTATAATTGAACAATTCAGCTTAAATTGTTGTATTTCTACAGCGGGTACCCTTTCTACACCAAAATCGGGACGGGGACAGAGAGCCGGATAGCTCTCAACTCACACGCTTTTGGCTGACTCACCGGCCAAGCCTCCTGCACGCCCCTTCATTCCAATGGGCGTCTCACCAGCCAAAAATTAAATCGGGTGATTTCACCCGCCTTTGCAACACAAATGGTTGAGAGCTATGAGACCGGGACGTCTGGTCACCCCAAAGTAGTGTCTCATTGCACAAACACTGATGAAGCGCTTGTATGCGCTTATATATACACACTTTTGGGCAGATTCACAAACATGTTTAACTATCTCCTTGCACCAAATAAAGGCGCGCCCCAATCCCCAACGGGTATCTGAATATGCCCTTTTTTCATAAGCACTGTTTCTGCCCATTTCAGTGCGCTTCCCGAATCCACAAACAGGAGGCGCTTAGATATGTGCCAAAATCAAAGACCATCCCCTGCGACTGCTTGGGCTAGACGCAAGAGGAGATGCAATGCCCCTGCGACTGCTTGGACTAGGCGCAGGAGGAGATGCAATTCCCCTGCGACTGCTTGGACTAGGCGCAGGAGGAGATGCAATGCCCCTGCGACTGCTTGGACTAGATGCAGGAGAAGATGCAATGCCCCTGTGACTGCTTGGACTAGGCGCAGGAGGAGATGCAATGCCCCTGCGACTGCTTGGACTACGTGCAGGAGAAGATGCAATGCCCCTGCGACTGCTTGGACTAGGTGCAGAAGAAGATGCAATGCCCCTGCGACTGCTTGGACTAGGCGCAGGGGAAGATTGAATGCATGCACGTATTTACTTCTGCGCCTGTCATGCATTTTCTTTAAGTGGGAGTGCAACAGTGTGAACTGCTTTTCTCCCACTTGCTTTTCTATTTTTCAAACAAAGATGGAAATACATTTATTTTGTACTACTTTTGACAGTGACAGGCCTTTATGGGCTTTTCTCTGTGAAAGGCGTTCCCAGCAACCATGTGGCTGCTAGGGACCAGTTATACACCGACCCTAATTTATTCAAAGGAGATGGCCATGGCATCTTTACTGTACTGCTTGATCTGCAAGAAATGCGCAGGTCTCTTTTGAGAATGACGTGACCTCACATTTCTGCAATGCACACAAATGAAAAAAACATCCCTTCTGTGTTTTTTTCTTTCAAGCTCATTTTTGAGAATCTGACCCTTTATTTTTATTTATTTTATTTAGATGGCTTTCTATAGCATGGACAAGGCCAATATTTCCAGAAAAGTCGAGACTCCACAGTACATACTCATTGTGCATATTTGTCAGAACAATATGTACGTGAAGATCTACAGGAGCATAGTGTGGGATAAAATATAGCCCTGACTGCCAGAAATAAAGACGCCAGGCCCATATTTAAGAGTGAAGCTGATTGGTTTTATCCATTGGAAAATGCAGGCCAGTCCAAAACATTTTTCTGACCTAAGGACAAGTGACATAAACAGAAATATGGGCCTCTTTCAACGTTATCAGAATGAGAGGCACTCAAGTGAAGGAAAATGTGCCTGGAAACTTAGAAGCGCTGGATGTGTCAATGCATGGCAAAAGACATATGTGGCTGGAAATGCTGTTTTCCTAAATGCATGGAAAGCTACACTTTCTACTTAAAGAGACAGATAGCAACGTGTACATTACCTTCAATGCAGCACAATACTGTGATCCAGAAATCTAAAGTGAAACCAAGCACAGTGCATTTGTCATGAATAAAAACATGTACTTTTTCTCGACATTAAAATGACATAATTGAAAAGGAGAGGCCAACTTGTGTTAGAAGTGAACACTGGTGCTCTCTGTTAACTGAACTTTTTAGTGAAATGTTGAATGTACCCCGGGGTTAATATTGTGGAAGCAAAAACTATATGTTATGAACAACAGGTTTAAATGTCATGTACTGTACAAATAGTTAAACACAATGCCGTGCAAAATGTCAAAAGGAAAAACCTTTGGTTGATCTAAAGCTGTACTTTGAGAAACCTAGATGCAGACAGACATTTCACTGAAATGAAACTGTAACCCATGGCCTGTTGGTTTTGCTCTCTAGGAGAAAGATGTCTGGTTGTCAATTAGTTGCTGATAACAGGTCCTGCAGAAGTGACCTAGTGTCAGGCCCTCTCATAAAATGTGCATTAAGCCTTAAGCAGAGTCCTTTTGAAGCTCCTGAGGGCTAAAATCAACATGGACTCAAAGCCACATGCCCTGTTAGGGTCTTTGGGACTCAAAACCTAAGAAAAGGTGGGTGCTAGGAAAGTGAGTGAGGCTTGTGAGGCAGGGGTTTAATTAATAGAAAAATACATTTTGTTGCATAAAGAGGGCTGTGTATATGGCGTAAAGCTCATAAAGCTCGTTCTACACTTTTATTAAAGGTGATAGAAATCTCCTGTAACCATGCAAAAACGATTTTTGTGTGATAAAGATAACAGAAGTTATTAAGAAAACTGTTATTCGGGCCTTCCCATGATTCCAAGAGATTTGAAAGTTGGTGTCAGGGTAAAGAACAAAATGAATGTTTGTATGATGAAGTGTCATATTTTTCACTAGTACGGTCTATGAGGAAATCAAGAAAAATTGTAAATCCACTCAGGAAGGGTGTGCTGAAGGAAAAGCAGTATGATCTGATTTGCGGTAAAAAGAAGAACTCATAGATATACATCATCATGGGGTTATTTGAAAGACCCAGGGAGTTATTATAGTATGAGAGTTTTCAGAACAAAAGATGCAGGAATCCATGTCAATAAGAAATGGTGTATCTATTCCCCTCCCTCACCCTACATCATGGATATCTCTCAACTCCTGGCCCTATCAGCAGGCAGGGGGTGCGGTGGGGGAGGTGAAGGGAACAAGGTAGCCAATCCTCGCCGCAGGAATCATGACAAGGTTGCTGTGTCATTTGCCATAGATAAGGACCACTTTGCCTCAGAACTGGGCTTTTTGTGAATTATTTTTCAGGAAAGAGCTTCTGCTGGTCTAGCAGAAGAGGCATCAATCCTTGCATTGGAGAAAGTGGCTGGGACATAATATAGACTATCTGAGGACCCAAACCAGAGAAGCAGAAAGAGTCTGGGTGCAAGAGAAAATCTCTGACTGAAAGCTCTTGACCAGACTTGTGCTGTCCTCAGAGGAGCACTGCTGTTTTCCCTGTTCAAAGCCTCCCATGTAAGTAGATATCCCAAGGCCATCAATTGTGTGAGGAGCCACCTTCCTTTATCTCTTTCCATTAGTGGGTAGAGGGGATGAACCTGGGTAGGCCGTTCACACAATTTATTAAATCTAAATCAAACTTATTTCCCCATTAGAAAAACACCACCCTGTTGAAATTGCATTGTGTTGGGAGAAGGGGCAACTGCGTAGATCCTTAGCACGTTTGATTAAAGTAAATCAATTAATTCCCACATAGAAAATTACAGGATGATGGTTTTTAGGGGGGAAATTCCCTGAGTTGAGTGTGACCGCGTAATAAACCATTACATTAGTTATTAAACATCATTGAAAATAAATGTTCCTAACAGGTGAGGAGAGAGAGGAGAGGAAGAAGGATAACCTAAGGACTTGGGCTAGGAAAAGAAAAGTGAGGGCCATACACACATGGAAGCATAGGGTAATTCCAGGGGCACTGGGTGGATACACGGGAAGATCTATCATGCCAGGGTAGGTGGCAGAAAGACGTGACATGAGTATGTGCCCCTGTCTCTAAGTGATATCAAGGGGAAGAAACTTAAGGAGGCACATGTGGGACTGCTAGGTGCATCAAGAGGTGCTTCCGATGTGGGAGCACTTATCATTTGGAAAGTTCCAGCAGTTGCCCTGTATTCGAGTGGACTGCCCAAAATGTGGCAAAAGGGACACCTTGGTAGGTGCTGTGAACATTTCTCCCTGGTGTGGGCATGCTGATGTTGGTGGATTCGGAATCAGATTATACCCCAATTTGTTTTGAGGGTATGGGAGAAACACTATGAGTCAACGAAGAGAGGCTTCTGCCGCCTAATGCTCGTGCTAATGTGTCAAGCGGTATGCACATTGTCTTAAAAGGTATGTTCAGGGGCCAATTGTTATATAGTGCTTGCAATGATTCATGAGTGTATGATGTCAGAGAGAGAATGCTGTGAGAGTGACTGGAATGTTGGTGTATGAAAGAGGTTCAAGCCCAGGCAGTTGGAGAGATGTGAGCCCGGGTGGTAGGAGTTAGTGGGTTCCTGTCGTGTTCCTACCCAGCTACTGGAGGTAACCTGATGTAGCTTAATAAAGGAACCTGTGAACAACCTTACCTGAAGTCTCAAGGTTCATCATTACAACCGTGGCGACGAGTGGGTCTTAAAACTGGACCCAATTGGGCAGAACAGAGGAACAAGTAAGCTGTAGTGGGGGGTGCAAGAAGAAGGTATCAGGACTCACTGCCCCAACAGTGTCACTCCACCACCCAGAGCGTAGAAAAGGAAAGCTCCTGCTTGGAATGGGTAAGGGAACCCGGGGCGGAGTAAAGAAAAGTGGTTCCAGGTGTATCCAAACATAAAGGGCCGAAAGCAGTATTCTTTGACCCTACTGACCAACCAGTTGTGGAATTCCACAGGAGAGAGGGGTCCCACTGGTGGTGGTGCCTGCTCTGAAGAATTTAGGGCACGGAGTGCACCATCCCAATTGTTTAACCTGAAGGGACTTGCCTGACATCCAGATCGCTGAAAGAGGGATGCATAACCATAGCATTTGTGAGGTAGCAGCAGCCATTGAAACTGTTGGTTGGCAGGAGCTCCATTATGTTCTGAGGTCCATGGCGAGTGTTGATGTCAGAGGGCGGGTATAGTGAGCGAGGGAATACATGTCTTCAATGATCGGGTAGTCCAAGAACTTCGTGATAGTGAGGGAGACGATGACATGAGATGGTTTGAGAAAAGGACATAGCAACATTTCTTCAGAACAGCCCTCAGAGAAACACTCTCACTGGCCAAGGGTTTGGGTGATGAGAGAGAGCCATTGCGGATTTGGCTGTTGAGCTGCCCTGCGGATATCCAGTGCATCAAGGACTAATACCTATTTGTCAGACAGATGCTACGCTGTGTACTCGGGTGAAGTACTGCCATTGGGTGTTTAAACGTGTAGCACACGTGCTATGGAGTACAGTGGGAATTGTAGTATCAGCATCAGTGAAAGCATTTCCTTTATTGTGCGTGATGGGTTGCCGGTATTGAGGAAGACAGTTGGATGATTTAGAATAACGTTCTTGAAGACTTTTAGCATTAGGGCTACTTCCTGCAGTATGGACCTTTAGGGAAGTTAATGATCTAATGCATATGTCTAGTGCGCTTACAGGAACTGGTATAAATGTACTGTATTGAGTTAACGCAGCTTTGCAACAAATAACATGATGGGACCTCGTTGTGAATTATGCTGGTCTGCAGTTTGAGTGTTGGATGATGAAACTGCGAGGGGTGGGTGTATTTGCATGTTTGGAACATTCAGCATGTCAGTGTCTGTGTTAGGTAATCTGGCACTGAGAAGATTGTTGGACTGTTCAACGCTTATCTTTGAGTGTTAAGGAGTACAAGAAGCAGCACATTGAGGGACCTTGTTGGCAATGATATGCAACAAGCAGCACATTGAGGGACCTTGTTGGCAATGATATGCAACAAGCAGCACATTGAGGGACCTTGTTGGCAATGCTATGCAACAAGCAGCGTATGGTGGAACCTAGTTGTCAGCGGATGATACTCCAAGTAGCGAAGTGTGGGACCTTCAAGGAGAGGCTAGTAGCGTATTGCAGGGCCTTGCTAAGATCCCTGTCAGTGTGCAGATTGTGGGACTTTGCAACACTGCTTAGCACGTCTTGAGTAATTGACTGAGTTTGGAGTTTGTGAACTTTCGCCTTCCAGCAGGGTTGAGATTAAGCATTATATGTGTGGATTGTGAGAGCTTTAGTCATCCCCCAGTGGTTGATGAATAATATGACAAGTAACGCTTTGCAGGCCATTGTAGAGGAATCTGTTAACAAACAGATTGTGGATTTTCACAATTTTCTTTTTTCCTTTGACAAAAAGGCAAAACGACACATTCGCCTGTACTCGACTGCGGAGAAGTCTTGGGGTGGTGGTAGGGCTCTGTTTGTATTGGAGGTGGATTTCCTTTCAGCTGATTGTGCTGCAGAAATAGGTGATTTTCTCTCATGTGTTCCATCGGTGTGCATTCAGGACCTTGTGGGAGACCTGCCCACAGGGATCTTGTTATTTTTGTTCTCTTGGAGTTTTACTCTACTCCGCAAGATTGGAGTTGTATGATAGGCCCAGTACTGTGGGAAGAATTGATGGTAGGGAGATTCTTCATCATAATTGTTGGGGTGGTGCTAGGTCCCCTTTTGTGAAGTGAAGTTGGATACTTGGAAAGTTCCTGCTGAAGTATCAGTCTTGGAGGTCGGCTGGTATCACTAACCATTACACACAGTGTTTCCACAATTTGATCACATAGTGTGGGGTATATTTTAAGCTCCCAAGATCCAAATGAACTGCCTCTGGCTAAATTAAGCCCAAATGGTGCAGAAATACGAAAACACAACGTCGGCAGAGAGAAGGCCAGTATGTAATTCTGGACTATCAAGTTTCTGAATGTTTGTTTCAGAAAAAGGAAAAATGTAATTAAATTGACCGTTTGTTGTGAGTGGAAAAGAACAGAGCCCCTTTAAGGGAGGAGCTTGAGACTATGGGGAAGAGCAGGAAGCGGGAGGAAAGGGAGGGGAAAGGGAAGAGGGAAGATAGTTATGAGAAGGAGGAATAAAGAGGAGGTCGTCGGTGATCATGGCTCCAGTGTATTATGTCTTGGATGTGTATGTGAGGCCCAATTAGGTAGCACAACAACTGGCGACGAGGCCGATCAACCTTTGCCGTGAGGAAGGTGACCTGGGTGAGGCCAGCAGCACGACGGGCAAGGCTGCCCAGCAGTGTGGAGAAGTGGCAGTGCACAGGTCCAGTAATGCAGAAGATGACCATCGGGGAGATGGATGAGTCCAGCAATGCGACTGTGAACCCTGTGAGTGCTGGTGATGCAGACGGTACGGCGGTGTATCAGAGGAGCCGAGTAGAATGGTAGCGGTGTGAAGCGGATCAGAGGACGGACCATCCGACGTGGGAAAGAGCGCCTCTATGATGATTGCCGTACACAAGTCAGAAGGACAGGTTGGACACACCCAGCCCAGCAGTATCAGCTGTGCGGCGCCTGGCGGTCCCACCGTAGCGGAGGAAGCAGGCACTGGCTGAACTAGGACTACTGAGTGAAGCAGGCTCAGAATAGTGACGGGCAGCAGGTGCCCAGACAAAGGAGGGTGCGGAGGACCCGGCCCAGCAACAAAGCATAAGGAAGCCCAACAAGGTGGTACTACGTGCACTGGCAGGGGAGAAAAGCGACACTGCAGCCCACACCTACACCAGGAAGAGAAGGTGGAGAGCCACTACTCGTAGCAAGAAGTGGCGGCGTGGATGCCTGCAGCACAATGAGCATAAGACGCAGCCCGCCGGACCGTGTCGCAACACAGTGAGAAGGACGCCGTCACAGGAAGCCAACCGAAGCGGCACAGAAGCGGCGATGCAGAGAGGGTAAGGAGTAAACCCCCCCCCACAGCCGCGCATTGAATATAGACCAGCGCTCGCACCCCCCAACTGCACACAGAACAGAGAGCAGTGCTGGTGCCAGGAGGGGGCCTGCGCCTTCCCCCACCCCACCGCTGCAGGCTGAGAGCCACCAGCCGAGGGCATCATAACACTAGCAGCCCTGAGCCACACGCCTGACACGAGCTGTGAGTGAGAGAAAAGAGATACGCACGGTAATCTTGCCACGCAGAGAGGATCCACGGCGAGGATCACGTGGCACACTGGGTGCCAACCTGTACTGGCCAACAGAATCGCTGGTCCACAGGCCTACAGGGGGACACGCAGTCTACGAGGGGCACCCACCAGCAACCTCCAACACGGTGGCCTTCCCCTCCACTACCCAAGCCATCAGGACAGTACAACGCCGCAAAGGAAACACGGCTCATGAACTACCACAAAACAAAAGCAAGGTTCACAACTAGTATACCGCCAACAACCCCACCAGTAAAAGAATTGCGCACAGGTCTGCACCACCGATCCCAAAATAGCCGGCCACAAAGACGCAAAGGGGACTAGCCGTGCAACATCACACGAAACCACTAAAGGAAAGGTGGGGCCAACCAGCAAGAGGTCATCTCACCCACACCGCAGGAAGCCCTGATAACATGTATCAAAGCTCTGATGACCAAGCGGGAGGCTGCCATAAATACCTCCCACCATGGTTGACGAAACACAAGCAGATGCTGAGGCAGGTGCGCAAGCCGTAGCGAACATGAACCCCACATCTTACGCCGCTATCATGAGACGGCCCAACCCATTCGCCCTGAACCCACACCACAACCAAGGAACAAGGTGGGAGGAATGGGTCGAAGAATTTGAAGACTTTCTAGGAGCAATCGGGGGCCGAGACCCCCCGAACAAACTCAGCATATTCAGAAACCTGGTAGGAAAAGAGGTAAAGGACATCATCAAAACAATTCCAGCAACAGACAAGACAACCTACCAACGTCTTCTCGCCGAAGTCAACGGCAAGATAATTGTGGGCTCCAACAAAGACTACAAACGCTTCAAATCCAACCAACACAGGCAGCGTCCATATGAGTCCATCAGAGAGTTTGTCTTACGTCTCCAGCAGAAAATAGCGAACTGCGTCTTCGCCAACTTCAATGATGAAGAGGCTACACGGCTGAGGATCATAGAAGGGTGCACCTTGTCGATGTTCAGAAAACACCTTCTCAAGAAACCCCTTTCCCTAGCCAAAATACTCAATCTGGCTATAACATACAAGAGAGTTGACGCACAGGCAACCGCCATTGAAAGAAAAGTGGAACGAGACCTCATTGTGGTCCTAACGGTAGGACAACCGCAACACTCTGAGCCCACCGGACCCTGGAGAAAGTGGAAACTTAGGAGACGCCGGCAACAAAGCCTGAGCAAAGAGCAATGCCACGGGCGAGGGTGGAAAAACGCACATGGACAACCATAACCAGCCTTTGGACGGACATGCTGGCGCTCAGGCCAAGAAGGTCACCTTCAAGCAGCATGCAGAACAGGACCACATACGAGCCCCGCATGCCAACCCACACCACCTGCCCAAATAAGACACCCGAGTTCACTGATGACATGGATGGACATCAAAAAAAATATTGAGGACACGAACACTGACCCGCCCACACTACACAGGCATGCACAACCCCTCTACCCGGAGTTAAGCCACCCAGTACCTTTCAAGATGTTGCAACGTGGGGGGGGGCATGGAAGCAACAGGAAACCTGAGTAGAAGGCAAAAATACCAGACAAGGGTGGAAGAACACCTCCTAGACAACTCCGAAGCCCATGCAGTTTAATGGAAAACAGCACAGCCAGTACAGCCAAAAGGACAGTCACAAGGCGACCCCATCCAGGGAGACTGCAGAATACCTGCCGCCATCCACATGATACCGAGTCCCGCCATAGGGCACAACCGCCTCAGCCACCGGACAGCACTACAGCACGCCCTCATCAGCATCCAATACAGATCTTTAGAAGTAACCCGGGCAAGATGCGAGAGAGGAAAGCAAAGCCAAAGAAAATACGAACCGCGCAGCTCCCATTCTAGTGACAAGGGACAAAAAACAAGTAACAACTACGACAAGGAATTATGGCAAAATGACACCAAAGGACTCCATCCTCCACGAGTTATACTTTAAAGAACATGAACCCACGAAAGAGGAAGCGACCGAGATGGGGGAAAAATAGAGAGCGGAGACTCATGAAACACCACAACCAGGTAGCGCAGAGCAGAACCACGAGCAACCAAACAAGCCCCATCGCACCACAAAGAGATCCCAGTGGCTTATTGAGCAAATGTAACCTGGGAAGTCTCATGTTAAGCGAGGGGGAGGTGTTGTGAGTGGAAAAGGAAAGAGCCCCTTTAAGGGAGGAGCTTGAGACTATGGGGAAGAGCGGGAAGCGGGAGAAGAAAGGGAGGGGCCAGGAAAGAGGGAAGTTAGTTATGAGAAGGAGGAATAAAGAGGAGGTCGTCGGTGATCATGGCTCCAGTGTATTATGTCCTGGATGTGTATGTGAGGCCCAATTAGGTAGCACAACAACTGGCGACGAGGCCGATCAACCTGTGCCGTGAGGAAGGTGACCTGGGTGAGGCCAGCAGCACGACGGGCAAGGCTGCCCAGCAGTGTGGAGAAGTGGCAGTGCACAGGTCCAGTAACGCAGAAGATGACCATCAGAGAGATGGATGAGTCCAGCAATGCGACAGTGAACCCTGTGAGTGCTGGTGATGCAGACGGTACGGCGGTGTATCAGAGGAGCCGAGTAGAATGGTAGCGGTGTGAAGCGGATCAGAGGACGGACCATCCGACGTGGGAAAAAGCGCCTCTATGAAGATTGCCGTACACCAGTCAGAAGGACAGGTTGGACACACCCAGCCCAGCAGTATCAGCTGTGCGACGCCTGGCGGTCCCGCCGTAGCGGAGGAAGCAGGCACCGGCTGAACTAGGACTACTGAGTGAAGCAGGCTCAGAATAGTGACGGGCAGCAGGTGCCCAGACGAAGGAGGGTGCGGTGGACCCGACCCAGCAACAAAGCATAAGAAAGCCCAACAAGGCGGTACTACGTGCACTTGCAGGGGAGAAAAGCGACACTGCAGCCCACACCTACACCAGGAAGAGAAGGTGGAGAGCCACTACTCGTAGCAAGAAGTGGCGGCGTGGATGCCTGCAGCACAATGAGCATAAGACGCAGCCCGCCGGACCGTGTCGCAACACAGTGAGAAGGACGCTGTCACAGGAAGCCAACCGAAGCGGCACAGAAGCGGCGATGCAAAGAGGGTAAGGAGTAAACACCCTCCCCCCCCACGGCCGCGCATTGAACATAGACCAGCGCTCGCACCCCCCAACTGCACACAGAACAGAGAGCAGTGCTGGTGCCACGAGGGGGCCCGCGCCTTCCTCCACCCCACCGCTGCAGGCTGAGAGCCACCAGCCGAGGGCATCATAACACTAGCAGCCCTGAGCCACACGCCTGACACGAGCTGTGAGTGAGAGAAAAAAGATACGCACGGTAATCTTGCCACGCAGAGAGGATCCACGGCGAGGATCACGTGGCACACTGGGTGCCAACCTGTACTGGCCAACAGAATCGCTGGTCCACAGGCCTACAGGGGGACACGCAGTCTACGAGGGGCACCCACCAGCAACCTCCAACACGGTGGCCTCCCCCTCCACTACCCAAGCCATCAGGACAGTACAACGCCGCAAAGGAAACACGGCTCATGAACTACCACGAAACAAAAGCAAGGTTCACAACTAGTATACCGCCAACAACCCCACCAGTAAAAGAATTGCGCACAGGTCTGCACCACCGATCCCAAAATAGCCGGCCACAAAGACGCAAAGGGGACTAGCCGTGCAACATCACACGAAACCACTAAAGGAATGGTGGGGCCAACCAGCAAGAGGTCATCTCACCCCACACCGCAGGAAGCCCTGATAACATGTATCAAAGCTCTGATGGCCAAGCGGGAGGCTGCCATAAATACCTCCCACCATGGTTGACGAAACACAAGCAGATGCTGAGGCAGGTGCGCAAGCCATAGCGAACATGAACCCCACATCTTACGCCGCTATCATGAGACGGCCCAACCCATTCGCCCTGAACCCACACCACAACCAAGGAACAAGGTGGGAGGAATGGGTTGAAGAATTTGAAGACTTTCTAGGAGCAATCGGGGGCCGAGACCCCCCGAACAAACTCAGCATATTCAGAAACCTGGTAGAAAAAGAGGTAAAGGACATCATCAAAACAATTCCAGCAACAGACAAGACAACCTACCAACGTCTTCTCGCTGAAGTCAACGGCAAGATAATTGTGGGCTCCAACAAAGACTACAAACGCTTCAAATCCAACCAACACAGGCAGCGTCCACATGAGTCCATCAGAGAGTTTGTCTTACGTCTCCAGCAGAAAATAGCGAACTGCGTCTTCGCCAACTTCAATGATGAAGAGGCTACACGGCTGAGGATCATAGAAGGGTGCACCTTGTCGATGTTCAGAAAACACCTTCTCAAGAAACCCCTTTCCCTAGCCAAAATACTCAATCTGGCTATAACATACAAGAGAGTTGACGCACAGGCAACCGCCATTGAAAGAAAAGTGGAACGAGACCTCATTGTGGTCCTTACGGTAGGACAACCGCAACACTCTGAGCCCACCGGACCCTGGAGAAAGTGGAAACTTAGGAGACGCCGGCAACAAAGCCTGAGCAAAGAGCAATGCCACGGGCGAGGGTGGAAAAACGCACACGGACAACCATAACCAGCCTTTGGACGGACATGCTGGCGCTCAGGCCAAGAAGGTCACCTTCAAGCAGCATGCAGAACAGGACCGCATACGAGCCCCGCATGCCAACCCACACCACCTGCCCAAATAAGACACCCGAGTTCACTGATGACATGGATGGACATCAAAAAAAATATTGAGGACATGAACACTGACCCGCCCACACTACACAGGCATGCACAACCCCTCTACCCGGAGTTAAGCCACCCAGTACCTTTCAAGATGTTGCAACGTGGGGGGGGACATGGACGCAACAGGAAACCTGAGCAGAAGGCAACAATACCAGACAAGGGTGGAAGAACACCTCCTAGACAACTCCGAAGCCCATGCAGTTTAATGGAAAACAGCACAGCCAGTACAGCCAAAAGGACAGTCACAAGGCGACCCCATCCAGGGAGACTGCAGAATACCTGCCGCCATCCACATGATACCGAGTCCCGCCATAGGGCACAACCGCCTCAGCCACCGGACAGCACTACAGCACGCCCTCATCAGCATCCAATACAGATCTTTAGAAGTAACCCAGAAGAAGGACCACATGCCCGGGCAAGATGTGAGAGAGGAAAGCAAAGCCAAAGACAATACGAAACGCGCAGCTCCCATTCTAGTGACAAGGGACAAAAAACAAGTAACAACTACGACAAGGAACTATGGCAAAATGACACCAAAGGACTCCATCCTCCACGAGTTATACTTTAAAGAACATGAACCCACGAAAGAGGAAGCGACCGAGATGGGGAAAAATAGAGAGCGGAGACTCATGAAACACCACAACCAGGTAGCGCAGAGCAGACCCACGAGCAACCAAACAAGCCCCATCGAACCACAAAGAGATCCCAGTGGCTTATTGAGCAAATGTAACCTGGGAAGTCTCATGTTAAGCGAGGGGGAGGTGTTGTGAGTGGAAAAGGAAAGAGCCCCTTTAAGGGAGGAGCTTGAGACTATGGGGAAGAGCGGGAAGCGGGAAGAAAGGGAGGGGCCAGGAAAGAGGGAAGTTAGTTATGAGAAGAAGGAATAAAGAGGAGGTCGTCGGTGATCATGCTCCAGTGTATTATGTCCTGGATGTGTATGTGAGGCCCAATTAGGTAGCACAACACCGTTTGCGAATAACAATGCCTGATACCTGAAAATGCTGCTTTGCTGACACAGAGAGCTACCATGGAAATATGTGCATTCTGTAGCTTGGAAGCAATGAACATTTTAAATAGGAGACTCCATTGACAGAAGTAATTCGCGGGCTCACTTTAATGAAAGTGGTGACTTTTTACCTATGGAAAAATACTGACACAAGCAGCACAAGGAAACATGAAGAGATGTCTTGTATTTACTGTGAGATATAAAATAGATTTAATGTGTACAAACACAGAAGGTAAAAGCATTATGTATTTTGGTGTTCCTAGGTATTGAGCTAAAAGATGTGCTTAGCCCAAAACACCTTTCCCCATGAGATTCAAAGGCCAATACATGTTCACCTTCCCCCATCAGATGCAAAGGTCAAGCTCTGCCTTCCCCATCTATCTGGAAATTTCTAAGAAGCTCACAGAGCCAGAAAAGGGGCATAGCATGTGCCTGACCAAATGTTTATTCAGATGATGGAATAACATCACTGAATAAACAATTACCCAGCTAATGGATGTGAACTCTAAAAACATACACAGAATTATAATTCAATTTGCGGTCCCCACCTGTGCTGACTACAGATGACATGCAACATAGGACCTCCACATGATGCCAGGAGTTGGAGTTATCCCATCTGCATCAGAATATAACAAGACCAATAGTCTGACAACTTTAAAAGAAGGCTACATGTTTTTTTTTATTGCAGGCCGAACAAACAAAGAATCAAATGGCTGGACCTACATCTAAGAAAAGAAATGTGCTGTGTATGGAGCTCATGTTGTGTATATAATTAGAGATTGTCATAGGGTTATTTGGGGAATCATACTTTGGCCATTAGCTTGTGAACCATGACACCTACTGAATGGGTTCAAATACTTTCAAACATCTTATGAAAATACCTATACACTGATATAACCTCGGGATCCAGAGTTAGAAGATCAAATGTGATTGTAGCGTCCCAGACAAAGTCACAGGGTGGGAAGCCGGGAAAATGGTATCTTATTAAATTAGAAATCTATCTGTAAAATCTTGAGATGATAATTGTTGTACTTTTTGAAGAAATTGTACAAATCTGTTGATTGCAACTGCAACCACATGCCAAAATGAGACACAATGCATTACGTCTGGCATAATCAGACTAATTAAAACATATATAGTTTGTGACTCCTGTACAGGAGGGCGGTGTTTCCACTGACGGGCCCATAGGTCAGTGCTCAACCTCTAGTATCTGTAAGACAAGATAGCTGCACCAGATGAGGGATGGGGGTGCAGGATTCATTTACTTCAACACTTCTCAATAATGAGGGCTCAGTAGTTTGGCAAAGGGAAGTCTGTTTAATGACAAGTACATCAAACAGGGAAACAATTGGAAATCAGCATCATGACGATCGCCTGTCTCGCTTCAACTTCCTCGACCTTCAGTTGAACAGCAACTTTTATACATAAAACTCCTCATCACTGACGTCCACCTCTACAAATTCACCATGCAATATAATTGGTTAGGAAAGGTAACTTAAGTATAGGTGCTATATCTAGATATGGTAACAGGGCATGCAGATTGGATAACTCTACGCCCAACCCTCTACATCACGCGTGATTAGATGTCACTACAACTATGACGTCCCATTGGTTCTACTATCTATAGGACCCTAGATAACTTGGTCCATTGTGATTGAGCAGGTTACACCCCTAGACGTAAATCTCTATTTTAATTAGCAGCATGCAGACTGGACACCCAGGTGCCTAGTGTCCCAAGATTCACCCTGCCTCCCTTCCATAAATCAGGGCTTTCGAGCTATGTGTCAATTAGTTGGCTGGGCATGGCCTCGAAGCTGTAGCCTCTTATCTGGAGAGGTTATGGCACCCTTGGATCTGGCTGACATCAGATGTTGGTAATTCTTCATGCCTGACTGGTCACATGTCTGTTCACCGTGAATCTGCTTCAGTTTCTAGCTTTTTGTGTATTTGATTCTTCTTTAGCCTCGCCACCTGCCTGGGCGCCCCTTATCTTGACCTTCACGGGGTAGGCTGGTATGCTCTGAAGTTTCGATTCTCTAGCGTTGCCGTTCTCCCCCGTTCCTTAGGTTGACCTCGAATTCCCAGGCATGAGCTGTTCTTTGTTGAGTTTCGATTCCGCTCTTCTTTCTGGCTTCAGCTGGAATATGAAACCTGGCCTAGTAGGCCTCTGGTCGCCTGGGCATACTTCTGCTTACAAAATGGAGTCGCATTTGTATAACATGCCTTATTGAGGTATATATCTGGTTGGCGCTTGCCGCTCTATTCTTCTACTAAGCACTGCAAGCCGTATCGTTCTCTTAGCTTCTTGCATTTCAAGCGTATTTACATGCGTTAACTGGTTGATTACTTCCATCTTGTCTCATAGCAACGTTTCCTTACGTTTTAACATCGTCTCTTTCCTGTGTCCATCACATCTATTTTCATAGCTGCTCGCACTGGCGTGCTACCCTTGATAGCTGTTTTCGTTCATTCGCGAGTCTGTCCAGGCACTTGTGTCATTTCCACTGGCCATCCATTAAGGCTCTTTGGGTCTCTTTGTGGAGCATTTGTAGGTACTCTTCGTTTCGTCTCAGCTGCTGGTATGGTTGCCTAAGAGGGTATCATGCAGCCCATGGCTGTCTGGTTATGGGCGATTCAACCGGTACGGCTCTTCTGATGAACACTGGGCAGAGTCCCAGCGCGGCTCTCTGTTGGTTGATTTGCTCCTCATACGTCACATACCTTGGCGAGTATGCTCCTGGTACCTCGAAATGGGGGCCAGGGGTGCAGGCCATGCCTGGGACCTCCTCTAGACTCCTATTTGTAAATTAGAAAAGGTTGTCATGTTGTAGATTTTGTAAGTTCATAATTGGAGGGTTCAGAAATGCTAATGCAGGTGGGAGGAATTATACTTCCCAGAAATGGAACCTACTAGCCTCAGGACCAATCAGATTAAAAAGGCTAGGCTTTGTTTAAAGTGGAGAACAAATAGATGTCCAGTCTGAATAATGAGCGAGCCAATAAGCTGGCTGGCACCCAATTATTTAGATATTTTGAGGTGTGAGTAGGTGTTTAAAAGGAGACACTCAATGGGAAATTGAGGGAGATGTCTGAAATGATCTGAATGGGGACTTCTGAAAATTGCTGGAGAACCAACATTGCCTGGGAGTCAGAAGTAGCAAGAGGAAAACCTGATAAAGAGACAGAGGCTGGGTATCAATAACCAGGAGAGGCAAATAGAGGGATTGGTGTTGGAGTCTGACCAGGTCCCTGTTTCTTACAGGGAGATGATCCAGAAGGCTTGATTTTTTTCTCCTGAGCACTAAAAGCAGAGATGTTCAATGAAAGTAAACCTGTCCAACAGAATCAAGTATTTTGGGAATCTGTTTGAATTAATACCTTCCCCTTATTTATTGGGTGGCATACAGGCATACAGAAGTAGATCTCTAACCTTGTTTTACCAAGTGATTACTTAATTAATTTCCATATAGCCAAAGGACACAGGGTGATTTTCTGTCAGTGCGGAATCTACAACATCTCTCCCAGTGTGAATAACGGTATAGTCATATAAAGTCATTTTGGGACCACTTGTATCCTTTTTACCAACCTCAAACTTCTCTAACAGGAGGGGTGCATTTCAAAGGAACAAAATTCTCAACTGTGCAACATTCCCCAGGCCATGCTTCAAGCAGAGTTAGTTCTGAATGATAAACTGAATCCATGGGTTTGTGCGGGGCAGAAAAGTGTCTTCTAGGTTGAAAAAAAGGACATGACTGTTTTCAAAGGCACACCCTTTACTGAGAGTGTGAAAGAGACTCCAAATTGAAGAGAGGTTTTTCACTGAAGGGTGGTAAAGGAAAAAGGTTCATTACAGTTTAAAAAAAGGATTTTTGTTAAAAGTTGAATGAGCTAGTTAGAAATAGAACACGCTCATGGATGTCAGAGCTGAATAGTGCTGTGCATGAAAAGTGTTTTGCCAATTGAAAAGTGCTACATGTTATGTAAAGTAAACCCCATGCAAAATATATAGTAAAGTTAAATTGTTCTGTAATGTTTCAAGGTGCTGCATAATTCTTTACATTAGGAGATTTTGTGAGCGACCAAAAGTATTTGAAGTTTTAATTTGACCTGTATTATTTTTTTTTACATGAGACCGGAAATGAAAACAGTATATGGTGCTGTGCAAGAGGCTCTGTGATTTTTAATTAACACGTGTTGGGTTTTGGATATTTTGTGAATTCTATTATCAAAAGTGAACAGTGTTCAACTGTTTTGTATTGAAGTTTGTGCCACAGACAGGTGGCATATCTTGTAATCATTCTTGTGCTATATTGATTTTGTCTACTAAAAATGAAAATATATTTTTATGCACACCAGCCTGATGCTTGGCTTATGTTGTGCTCAGGGGTGAGGGCTGATAGTGGTGTGAAATGAGTCAGAAGCAAAGCTAGTAAAAAATCTGATGAATTGAGTTGTTGGTATGGCGCTCTTGATGGGGCAGGGAAAGAAGTCCCTGCATTGATTGTTGCCCCATAAATATAATATGAGGAATTGATCTTTCTTGCTCTCTTGGACTTGACGCTGTGGGTCCTAGTCTGTCTGGCCAACAGTTAGGACTGGTGTAGAGGTTTTGTTTTTCTCCTTTTGGAGGACAAGGTGGTGATCTTTTGTGTTATGCTTGGTCACCTTATGTTTGAATGGGGATGCTTCCTTCTCTAGATGTGCCTTTATGGGCGTGTTGAGAGAGGGAAGGTGTCTAATGCCTGGATGCGTGTTGTTTGAGGGTTTCTCTGCTGTGCTGTGAATGTGTTGAAAGAGGGGAGCTGTGTTGTATGATGCTTGCAATGATGCAATGTAGGATATCAGGGAGAGACTTCTGTGAGAGTGACTGGAATGTTTGTGTATGAAAGAGGTTCCGGCACAGGCAGTTGGAGAGATGTGCCTGGGTGGTAGGAGCTAGTGGATTCCTGCCGTGTTCCTGTCCAGCTATTGCCGGAAACCTGATATAACTTAATTAAGGAACCTGTGGCCAACCTTACTTGAAGTCCCAAGGTGCATCCTTTATAACAGAAATTAGAATGCATGGGACATATATGTGTTCAGTAAGGGAAGGAGTTTGTTAGGCAGGTATGAGCAGAGTGACTTATACGTTAAATTGGTCTTAGGTGTTTCTGGCCTTATAGCAGTGGTGAACAGATGTTTAGGGGACAAGGTGGAGGACAGACACAGGGATGTGTTCAAAGAGGAACTAGAGTGTTGTAGGGGTTTTCACCACAAAATCAGGTTGTGACTTTTGTGGTCTGGGTGAGGATTGGCCTCTTATCCTTGAGGGAAGAGGTTGCAATGGAGCTCCATAGGCTTTGGAAAAATGGTGTCATTGAAGCTGTAGTGACTTAGGAATGGCTATCACTCACAGTGGTTGTTCGCAATGCTAGTGGGCAGATCAGGGTATGTGTGGATCTAAGAGGGCTCATCAAGTCCGTGGTGGTAAAAAGGCTTCCTATGCCCAATATTGGAGGAATGGTGAGTCTGGAGGTGGGGGCGAAGGTGTCCTTGGCTTATCACCAGGTAAACCTACATCCAAGCTCAAAAATATAAACCACCTTTGTCGTGGATGATGGGACATATAGGTTCAGAAGAATGACATTTGGGCTTCTATAAGCTGCCACTGTCTTTCAGAGGGTAATGCATAGTTTGTTTAAGGATGTTGATGGTGTTGTCTGTTTCCAGGATGGCATAATTATTATTATTATAATTTTTTCTTTGAAACACCCTTAATACCAGTGAATGTTTTCTAAGCAAAACCTGTGTTGCTCTGTATTGTCTTGTTTCAAAGACAAATGCATTGCCCCTGAGATATCCTTCCTCCCCATATTGATTACAGAAAGCACAGTACGCGAACATGACCACATTTTAGAGAGGGTTCTCAGAATAATTGTGGAAGCTGGCCTCACATTGTGTAAATACTAGTGCAAGATAAGGGTTGAGTGAATTAACTATCTGGGGCATAAGTTCAGTGAGGTGGAGCCAAAGGAGGCATCAGTTACAACCATAAAAGGGCTGTAGAGCCCCGGAAAGTAGGCAAGAAATAATGTAATTTCTGGGTTTGTGTGAGTTTTATGCAACGTTTGTAAGGCACTACTTGGTCAGGTGAAAGAGCACAAGAGTGTTGTGTAGGAAAGGGGTAGAATTCAAGTGTTCAGATGAGTGGGATAAGGTGTTCAATAATGTCAATGGAGCGATAGTACAAACCCCAGGCTTTGTACAGTTTTCTAGCCACTATGGTTCGTGGGTACTGACAAATGTAAACAAGTCTGGGTTGGGTGCAGTATTATTGAACAATCAACAAGGGGTTGCACGCATTGTGGCATTTTGCATCCAGGACACTGCGAGGCACAGAGACATTCTAGTCATTCATTGAGAGGGAAGCTGCCAGTGTAGCTGTGAATGCATTTAAAAATTTCTTCTGGGGAAGGAAGTCCCGTATTCATACAGATCACAAGCTAGTGGTGGGAGTATTTAACAGTAAGGGATTAATTTCATAGCCAGATGTGCTCCAGGGAGAGATAATGTGGTGGCAGATTTCCTGTGCAGGGCGAACAACGTAAAGGAAGAGGTGGCTGAGGTGGGGGATGAGAAGAATGAGATCCTGGAAAAATACTTTTTGCTGTGTGGATGAGCAGTTGGAGAGTTTGAGTGGACAACAACCATGCAAGAGGATAACAAGCAGAGAAGTGTAGTTGAGATGCTGTTAGGAGGTTGGAGTGAGTGGAACAGTGGTGAGGAATTAGGTCATTTTCACAGGGACAGGGAGGAGTTCAGCATGGAGGGTGGATTCCGAACATTCAGAGGCATGGAAACTGCTCTACTGAACACCTGTGAAGAACTGCTCACATCTCTTGACTCTAACTGACCGCTGTTCTCATTCTACTCAATCTCTCCTCTGCTTTTTATACAGTCAACCACTCCATCCTCATAAAGCAGTTCCATGATACCCATGATATCTTGTACCGGGAACTAGACTGGCTGATCTCCTTCCACACCGACCGTCCCTCCCAGGTTATCCTGGGTTCTTTCACTTCTCCCAACTCTATCTCCACTTGTGGCATTCCCCAGGGCTCTATCCTTTTGCCCTGGCTGTTTAAAATCTATCTCGCCCCACTTGATGACCTTATCTACACCTTCTCCCTGCACTCCCAATGTTATGCAGATGACAACTTCAAGCACGAATAACTCTATAATGAACCCTTAGTTACCTCAAAGGTTTTCGTGACTGCCGGCTGTCAGTTCACGGGATCGGGAAATCCTTGGGAACTTCGTAGAAGGTATCATCCTGATACCACTGCGGGTGTTCACTTGTGGGTATAAGCCTTCCCATTGCCTTAGCACGGTCTTTTGTTGAAGAAAGTATTTGTTGTCTTTTGTTTGGCAGGAAGTGCATCCCTGAGGCTTCGGCCACCATCACCACTGGTGAAAGCCTGTCTAGGTAGAATTTCAATCATTGTGTGTGCTTCTGGGCAACCTATCAGGATGACCGCGGTCCACCTATGAGTGCTGAGGACCTGGTAGGATGCTCGGGAGAGCATTTATTAAGTGGCTAGGACTGCGTTGCAAATAATCTGGTAAAGAAATAAGGAAGCCTGCCTTCATAGCACATACTTATTTACTTAAAACACACTAATAGCACTCCTTGTAGCCTTGCTGCTCATGTTCCAAACAATTGGGCTAAAAGAGACCTGACATTTCAGTAAATAGCCAAGATCCCAACCACTTTACATGAATGCATCATGTTATTAAACTCTTCCTTCCTCTTTCCTTATTTTGTACATGATAAACAAACAGACCTGTTGAAGGACCAAATGTACTGCAGAGTGGTCTGATTCACTAAGTGGTCGCTCCTGTGTTATTAATACCAATCTCTGCAGCAGGATTCAATCGTTAGGCAGTAATGCGATTACACAGTTCTCCTGCAATTCAGAATGATGTCAGCAATACTCTGGAATCAAATCACTGGCTTGATTCAATCATACACCTCGTTCTTATTCCTTCCGCCAAGAGATTGCCGGCCGGGCAATTGAATGGTAAGTGACTGCGGTGTTGATATCAGCCTGTCGTGTTCATGGGTCCACTCTTGCATTTCACAGTCTTTGGGCAGGGAACCTAAATGCAATTCATTGATTCAAAGGAAGGCGGTTATTTGCTCACGGCGTGAGCCTACTGCTTGTAAATTTGTATGCGAGAATTTGTCGTGGTTTGGGATTGTAACCACTACCACGATGATCTGACTTGCAGCCCTAAAATATGACTGCAATTGCAGTGCAATTTTTAATGAAATGATTAACATGTTCATTATAAAGTAGTTAGGCCTGTGCCATTTTGCAGGCCTTTGCCATTTTAAAACTTATGGAAGTTCATTGCGAAATTTAGCAAACTTCACATAGTTTGCCACAGGGAATATTAAATACCCTTTAACCAGGTTTTGCAGGAATGTAAGTTTACATATTAGATTTATAAATAGAGCTAAGCAAGAACCGTCACCTCCACAAACAACTGTAACAGTACAACATATACTGTTAAAGTATTCCAGCTGCGCTGAGGTAGTGTTTGCAGAAGAATACTCCTGCAAAACACGGCTTGCTGAAATTATTTATCGCATAAAAATTGCTTCCAGTTCAAAAGGATGATAAAGACGAGCATGTCACGGGTGGCAGGCAGAAAACAGGGTAGAGAACATTGAGCTTCACTTGCTGTATTCTCTTGTGAGTGTCCTAGGTATGATTTTTGGTTTGGGTCTATTTGACCTATTCACATTTGATCGAATTGATTTGACCTTTCTGTCGGTCTAAAATGCGGGAGAGACCACCCGCAACAACCCCCCCCACGTCTCCTCAACCTAATCTATACCCTTACCCACGCCATATATATATATATAATTAAATTTGACTGAAAAAAGGTCAAAATAATTCGATCAAATGTTTTAGGTCAATTGTGCTAATACCTGATTTTTGACTACATCCTGGTGACTGGAAGGACCTGAATGCATCCTTTGTTACGATGCCTGCATTTGTTTAATCCTAAAGCACCTGCAATTAATACATATATGTATTAGTATGAAGATGTGTATTATTGGTGCACAGTTACTAAACATGCACATACACACTACAACACAGGTGGCAGAGAGTGGGGGAATGGCATGCTGGTCTGTGGCCCAGGATGGGGTGGCAGGAGGGTAACACTGATAATCCATTGATTCCTCTGCTGGACCAGGAAGCCATTTTGCATGTTCAGTGTGCTGATAGGATAGTCACTGCCAGACCATGTGTTTACCATTTGGAAGGTTAAAGAGGACCGGGGGACTACAAATTAAACAATGATTTACAAAATCAGAAGACATTGTACAACAATGAAACATATAAGTGTCTGAGTGACTAAGCTTTTTTTTAACTATTATAGTTAGTACTTGCACCTCAAAAAAGCTGTAACTGCTGTCAGCACAAATTACTCGAATCAGAAACAGGGTTTACATCTGTTTAATGAGGTTTGTAAAGTTGACCGGAAATGACACCTGTGTGGTTCTTTCATCACTGTGGTTACATGGTGGTTCTCCGGCTCTATAATGTTGACTTAACACACCTAATATTGGTGTTTCAGGTGTGTGGCCTGGCATTTCTGGGTGTGCCATGAGTGCGTGTAGCTGTTCATGACAGATACACACCCACTGTGGGAGTTTGGGCGGAATTCACGAAACATTTCAGCAATTGACAAAAACGATCTCCTGCATCACCAGGGTCATGAATGACACCAGCAAAATGATGGTGAGTGTTGTATGAAGAGTGAAAGGGAAAGTGGGAGAAGGTAAGGATGGTGCGGTATGTGATCGTGAAGAGGGAGAGTACAATATAATGAGGGCAGAGACAATAGGGGATGAGAATTATGGATCGTTTTGTAATAATTGGTAATAGTTATTTCTATTCATGAGAAGAAAAGTCAACTATGTGCAGCTCAGATTTACTGTAATGCCAGTATCTGGACCTGCCAAACCAAGGCACTAGATGATGTTGGTTATTGGTTGAGTGAGGGACTTGAGATGTGTTCAAGCTGACCCTAGTTTTTATAAGCATTTATTTGCGCAAGTGGACGCCAAATGGATGCATGTATTTAGTATTTTATATTGATAATGTATTGCTATCATGCTTTTATTGGTATCAATTTCGATTATTAATTTTCATTCATATGAATGATTTTATATTAATCTATTAGAAATTGATTACATTGTTTATTTTCAATTCATCGTGATCAATAATTGTGAATAATATTAGTATTTGTTTCTTTTCGTTTTCATTCATTACTCTTTAATTCTTTATTTTTCCATGTATTTTGCTCTGTTGGCTCGGTCGGATAGCTCAGCGGCAAGGTTCTCGCCTTGGAAGCAAGGCGACATGGAGCAACTCAGGTTCGATCCTCGAGGACGCGATTAGAAACCAATGGGTATTAAGCATGTTATAAATAAACTAGCATATCATATTTTGATAATTAATTTTGATTAATAGTTTTTATTTCATTTTGTAATATTGTGTATCTCATGATTTGCTACAGTTTCTGTATTATTTATGTTGATCCTTGATAATTCTTTCTAATTGAATCCATTTTAGTTTGTATTACAATTGTAATTTAATCAATTACTATTTTCTTCTTAAGCCTGATAATTCAATTTGATTAATACTTTTATTTTGTATTTGACATTTGCTTTTTTTAATTGCTTTTGGTTTTTGATAATCTTGATGAGTGCTACTCAATCCACATCACAAAACGAATTAATATTAAAAATGATTGTGCTAAAATGAATTTTATTTTGATCATAAATTAATATTATTTGTTTCAGTCAATGTGATCATACATTTTGTTTTGTACTTTTTAATTTCTCATTTATTATTTGGATGTTTATATTTTGTATACTCGCTTATTACTTATGATTACTATCTATATTGTCTTGCATTAACTTTGTATTTTTCATGAATTAACACTATTTTAAATAATGTTGATAATTAATGTTGATAATTTATTTTTGTATTCATATTTTTTTAATGAATTACTTATCTTAAATTGAGGGCCACATTTTATGGACTCAAGTAGGAATAGTAAAAAGGATCACAAGGGAGAATGGCAAAAGAGAATGGGGAATCGGTTATGACATGTTTACATCCAAAGTGAGAAAGAAGAGAACAGTCTTGAGGCTGTGCCAATTCGTTTAAGGTAGTCCACAGTTTCATGAAAATGGCACCAGAGAAGCAAGTTGGAGTAATCAAGAAAGTGGCCCCCTGCAAGAAAACCTGCAACATGGTTCAGTCTGGGATCAAACAATCCCAAATCCTTGGGAGCAATCTACGTCAGCAGTCACTTTTGGTTTACCTGGTGCAATCACCAGTACTATACCCTGTAGTGAACAAGGTAAAAGTGCTGCTTAGCCAAAGGTTTCGTCCAATTTCAGGCTGGGGGTAAGTCAGTGCCTCTTCTGACTGGTGCTCAATCTTAGGTTTTGAGGTTTATTTGTAAGAGGAGAAGCATAGAAGAAAAGCAAGACGATCCAACTGTAATTGCACACAAAGCAAACACTTCATATTTAGGTGGAAATTGAGGTGAAAGTGAAGAAAAGGCCACAGACTCCATACCTTCACCTCTTTCAGGCAATGATGCCAGTGACCTTCTATGGACACCTACCAGCCCGGGGAAAAGGAATTTGCAAGAATCAACTATGGTGCTGATGTTAGCCCTGGACATGTTAGTGTAGGGTCAACTAAGGAGCACCAGAAGCACAGCACAATGCAAACAGTATCTCTGGAACGCTTGAGGGCCATTTTAGGGCCAAGAAAAATACTTATAATTATGAGTGAAAAAACAGTGGCAGCAACTGAGAGCTGTCTAACAACCGTAGTGGGCTGGGGTTCTTTGGTCTTCACTACTAAATCTTCCAGCATGACCACCAACATTTGAAGATTTGTTACCGCCATTGCCAATGTAAAAAAGATCAAATCACCGTCCTGGGATTTTTCCACCATTGATGAAAACATTGACCACATCACAATCTGGTTGCTCTGCAAGAAGGTTGTGTGTTGTGATAAGCCCGGGCACAGTCTGACTGTGACATCACTTGGAAAGCAATCATTTAGGGTATTTATGTGCCTGCTGCAACTGCTCCTAATTAAACAATGCTTATGGTCAATGAATAAGATAATGGAGGTGCAGGAGCTGGCCGAGACATCCAGATTCAGCGGGCTGGGAATCAAGCCCCCTGCCTCTTGACCTAGATTCCAGATGGTCCAGAGATGTAACCCCTGCTCATGTATGGTAATCATCGATTGACATGACCCCACCAGTCAACACATGTTCACAGTCATAGGGGGTCATTCTGAGTTGGGCGGTAAGGGATACCGAGCACCGGTAAGGAGACCAGTGCCGGTAATCCCTTACCGCCCAATTCCGAGGTCCCTTAGCGGGAACCGTAAAGTACGTGTGGTCTGACCACACTTCCTTTACGGGTCCCGCTAAGGGACCAGGGCGCTAATAACGGGCCTACTATTTGCGTGCCCATTATTAGCGCCTTCCCCATTCCCATTCAGCCCTATGGAGGCTCAAATGGGAATGGGGAATGGTTGGTTGAATGGGGACTTACCGGATCCTCCAGGGTCAGAATGACCCGGTAAGACCCCATTGAACCAGACCGGACCCGGACCCGGTATGGGAGGCAGCCATGGTGCTAAAAGCACCATGGCTACCGCCCAACTCAGAATGATCCCCATAGTCATTTAAACAAGCTCCAGCAACAGGAGTCTTTTCACCATGTATACAAAGTCCCAGAGAAACCATGTCTTGGCAGGGTTTTATAATGGAGAGCTATCCAAAATGTTTCCAATTCAACACCTGGCCTATTTATTTCAGAAATGTGTCAATGGGCCTCATTACACGGATGGCGGTAAGGGTTTACCGGTACCAGTAAGGTTACCAGTGCCGGTAAACCTTTACCGCCTTACTACGAGGTCCCTTTGTGGGATCCTACCTTAACGGCTGGTTTTACCAGCCGTTAAGGATGGGACCCGCAAAGGGACCTTGGAGGTAATTATGGTACCGCAATTTGCGGTACCGTCCTTACCACCTTCCCCATTCCCATTGAGCAATATGGGGGCAAAAATGGGAATGGGGAAGTGCCATGGTGAATGGGGAATTACCCCCCCACACACCATGGAATAGGGCGGTAATTACGCCATTCACCATGGCGGACTCGGTAAAATACCCGCGGCAACCATGGCGCTAATAGCGCCATGGTTACCGCCGCCCGTGTAATGAGGCCCAATGTCTTTGCACAGTTGTAATCATTTATCTTCATAGAACACTTTTAGCAACAATTGGGAAGGCACTGAGGGTGTCTGCTGGGCACACTATTTATTTGATGATGGATATGTGGTCCAGTGGATAGATAACAGAACATACGCGACTCAGATGTGCATGCCAAAACGTGGGTCCGGAGCCTGCTGTGCGTAGTGACACAAGCTACTCCTCACAGTTGCTTGTGGCCTTCGGCAGAAGGGATGTGACCTTGCAGTTCAGGCAAGACTGGCTCTTTTGGGTAGGACACAGTCTAATTTGTATGGTGTCTTCTCCATTAATCAATGGCATAGTAGGCTGAAGAAAGATGGTCTAGAAGGCTATCTGGAGGAATGCCAGTGGTTATGATTTTCTAAAATCCTTCCATCCATTCACTTTCAGTTGTTGCAAATGTCACTGCAGATGGGGCGGGTGTGACAAGACATGGGTACAGAGCATGTTATGCCTAGAGAGCCAAGCAACACCTCACTGATGAAGCCCAAAGAGGCTGACACATGTCTGTTTTATCTTGTGTTCTCATGTAGAAGGGAAGTGATCAATCAGCTTGCGTAGGGTACCTCTTTTGTGGTGGGAATAATACTGGTTTTCTTAGGGTCTTTCCCCTTCTTTAAGGGTATGGCAGACAGAAAACATAATGGTCTGCAGGGTTGCATATAGCAACGACAGTGGTTATGGTGTAGTCAAACCCATCCAGTCATCAACCTTCATTAGTTCTTCATATAAAACAGAAAAAGGGACTGGGCAGTATCTCAAAGATAATGAGCACCTGACTCCAGATGACAAGACTTTGCCTTACTGGCATAGAAAAATAGTGCAGTGGTCAACACTAAGCATGGTGGCAATCAAATGTCCACTTTGTCCAACTGTCAGCCTCAAGAATGTATTTTAAGTGCAGTGAGGGCAATTGTAAGGGAACCATGTTGAAGAAGAAATCAGCACTGGCTACCCTGTGCATAAACTGTTCCAGATCATTAGGATTTGGAGAAAGCACATCTGGGAGACTTGGAAGATGTTAGTTCTGCTGTTGACTCAGGTGCCAATGATGCAGAGAATCGCACCATCATTCACTAGTACTGCGTGGAGAGACTGGGGTGCAGCAAATACGGGAGGCAGTTTTAACACCTATATTCAACCCAAATGTGCGAGTTAATCATGTGTTCTCCAAAAATGATAGTTACATATTAAAGATTAACTTTTTTGGAAATGGTTGGTTCTTCCACAAACATACTTAGAAAATGACACACATAAACACGCGCGCATACACACGCGCGTGCGCCCAAACACAGCAACATTGGAAGACCAAGTACCTAAAGTGGAGTGTGTGTCTTCCTTCATCGTGGTCTTTTATAGGACTCTCTTATACTCTTATAATAACAGATAATAGCTACATATTTGTCAGAATATTCTTTATATTTTTGTAATGCACACTGCACTTAACGCCAATGTAAGCATTACGTTTCATAATATACTCAGTGATGTAATGTTAATGTTAAAGGTATTTGTACCGCGCACCGTCACCACCGGAATGGTCCCAGGGGCTATGGCGGCTGTAAATGTAACTCAACATAGAAATAGGTGGTCAGCTTTTAATAGCTATAAGGGAAGAGGCTAACACATATGTACTACTACAGCTCTGTAGCCCATAGGATGAACGGCTTAGGTCACCTATATATTCTGCCATCCACTCCCAATGACAGTATGACACGGGTCAACATAAAATAAGATGTAAAATGCCTGCAGAGTGCACACACATATTTATTAGAAACGAAAACATAGAAAAGCTGTAAACCTGCAGCAATACAAAAGTAAAAGCAAAAGGAAAAAAGCTTCCAGCCACAAAAAAAGACCCTTCAAAAAAGTACATAAAAAAGGGATAATGGAAGAAGGGAACTAGAACTTTCCACCCTTCCTCAAAATGGGAAAACAAGTCCTCCATGTGTTCCACGTGGGCCTGCAATGCCCACCACTTCCCCATTGGTACATTTCATGTGTTTACACATAAGTGCCTGAAAGCTGTAGCTGGCTGGTTGCTGGAGCCAGTTATGATATGATATGATCAGGGACGACATTTCACCAAAATGCCAGGGGTAGCGGAAGTGATGACATCACAGGAAGTGATGTCATCTGACCCCACCTCAAAGTGGCATCACAGGAAGCAATGGAACACGACCTTTCACCTCTTGACAAAACAGGAAGGGACATCACATATTGTTCCTAAGAACACTACGAAAAATATGGTTGTGATATCACTATAATGTTATATGCATTTCATACAAGAAAGGATCACCATATGCATCGTTAAGATCAGTGTGTATAGGCCCATATTACCAAATTACTGTGAATGCAAGCCGACGTCCAAGGCCAAATGATAATATGTTATTATATAGCACTCACGCTTAAACGCTTTATATACATACACTATCACCCAACCTGTGTTGGTACTCATTTATTAACCTCAGAATGGTGAAAGGCTGAGTTGAGGTGTTTAAGAACAGACTAAATCAGTGACTCACCCCCTGAAGTGTGCCTGAAATAAACCTTTATGAGTCTAGCAATTATTGGATAGAATTCCAGAAAGACAAATTATGTGTTATTCCTATTCTTACTTATTTAGCGTCACTGCTCAAAGTGATACACTTGTGGAACCCGTTTTTTTTTTTTAAGGAGCCTGAACAAGAAAGTCGGCACTACAAAAATGAAGAGCCACCGGACTCTGGCCACAGCCCAGGATCTTACATTTTTTAAAAAAAAAGTAAAAAATAAATAAAAGTTTAAAAAAAAATCTTTTTTTCTATGGGTAGCAAGGAAGACCACAGGGGTAGCAAGGAAGACCTCAGGGGTCGCGCGACCCCCAAATGACGTCCCTGGATATGATAGGTAATTTACAACGTGCTTAATACCCAGAGGTTTCTAAGCGCGGACCCGGGGATTGAACTTGTGTTGCGCCACATCATCTTGTTTCCAAGGCGAGCACGTTGCCCCTGAGCTATCCTCCCGAGACGTTGTGCATCACTTTCAATGAGGCGTCCCTGCAAGCTGATACACTTCCTGCACCCGTGTAAACTTCCTCTGCCACTGGAAGATCCAGGCTGCTGCGCCTGCTAACTTTACCCTGCAAAAAGAAAACAGGGATAACATAGTATAGCGCGACATAGAATAAAACACTGTAGCACATTGTAGTTTAGAGTCTCATCGTATTTTCGTTTTTTTAAAGTGAAATGAGATGCAGATTTGAGAATTAATTTGCTCTCATGTACCAGCACCTCCTGATGCTGCTGCAAGCCTGGATTTCACAGCCTTACATACCTGCACACTCAGGTGTTCAAGCAGGCGTGGCTCGTGATGCAATACATAATCACAGCAATGATGGACCACTTTTGGATGTCACACTTGTGTTCACCATCATTGTAGTGTCCACCGTTTTCCACATGACCTTTCTTGGTTGGAGAAGGCACGCCCTCTTGCAGCCCTTCAGCGTTCTGGCTTAGAAGGCAAGCCGCCATTATCATTATTTGTATTATTCATATTATTGTTATTGTTATTGTATTTATTGCACACGGGCCTGTCTACGAGAAGCAACAGAGCGCTTTACAGAGATATACAACGGTGCAGATGCATAACAGAGCGCTTTACAGAGATATACAACGGTGCAGATGCATAACAGAGCGCTTTACAGAGATATACAACGGTCCAGATGCATAACAGAGCGCTTTACAGAGATATACAACGGTCCAGATGCATTACAGAGCGCTTTACAGAGATATACAACAGTGCAGATGCATAACAGAGCGCTTTACAGAGGTATACAACGGTGCAGATACATAACGGAGCACTTTACAGCAATATACAATGGTGCAGGTGCATAACAGAGCGCTTTACAGCGATGTACAATGGTGCAGATGCATAGCAGAGCGCTTTACAGCGATGTACAATGGTGCAGTTGCATAACGGAGCACTTTACAGCGATATACAATGGACCAGACGCATAACAGAGTGCATTACAGCGATGTACAATGGTACAGATGCATAACGAAGCACTTTACAGCGATGTACAACGGTGCAGATGCATAACGGAGCGCTTATCAGAGATGTACAATGATGCAGATGCATAATGAAGCACTTTACAGTGGTGTACAATAGTACAGATGCATAACGGAGCGCTTTACAGAGGTGTACAACAGTACAGATGCATAACGGAGCACTTTACAGAGATATACACAGTGCAGATGCATAACAGAGCGCTTTACAGAGGTGTACAAGAGTACAGATGCATAGCAGAGCGCTTTACAGAGGTATATAACAGTACAGATGCATAACGGAGCGCTTTGCAGAGGTATCTAACAGTACAAATGCATAACAGAGCATTTTATGGAGGTGCACAACAGTACAGATGCATAATGGAGTGCTTTACAGAGGTATACAACATTACAGATGCATAGAGGAGCGCTTTACAGAGGTAACAACAGAACAGAAATACAGCAAAGGTAGGAAATAGAGGGGTACAGCTCTAGAGGAAGGAGGAGAGGGGCAAACAGCATCTAGCAAGTCAGGTGGCTCAGGGGTTCACGTGATGGTCTAGATAAAGAATAAATTGAGTGCTCCCAGGGGTCCTTTCAAAAAGAAGAAATGCAAACCTCGAAGGGACAGCCCCCATATGGTTAAGAGCAGGAGTAGCCCGACTGATCTCAGTCCTGCATGTGTTATGTGTGAATAGACCTTCACAAATATGGCTATGAATCTCTTGTTTTCTAGTAAATGTACTTTAGCCAATAATCCAATTCACAAATGATATTATGTGTGCTTTATTTATCTTTGTATGTATTTAAGCAAATGATGAACTTCCTTAATTGTGTTATGCTTTTCAGCTCTTCAGCACAATTCCATGTTTATGAACTGCTTCATACAAATACATGTGCGCAATAAAGTTCAGTGATAATGAGAATTGGCTGGTTATTTCTTTTGATAAATAAATGGCGCAAGCAAAAATCATTGTCCTTGGTTTATGTGTAAAAAATGAAAAACTTCACAATTTCATGCTGCTGCAAAGTTGTAAACTTTGAAAAGGTACACTAGATAGAAATAATGCACACAACTCTGATAATGGTGTGAGGTAGCGGTTGGTTAGTGGTGGACCAAAAGCCTTTAAACTAGTAAAATGATAGGCAAGTGTATCTATTTCATTACACGCTCCCACATAGACAACTCTTCATTTTGCTGAGAGGTGCTACTAGGGTTCTGCTAAAATCATGTTGGACAACAAGGGAGTGCTGTAGAACAAGAGGATACAGCAATGGGATACAAAAGTGAGGGCACAATTATGAGGAAATCATTGTATGGATACACTTAGAAGGACATGGAGAGGCGGGTGCAGACAGTTTGAAACGAGGCATACAGGTCAGGAACGCGGTCTAAACCACAGAGGATTTTTCTCAATCATCGATCCGCAAAATGTTCTTTGCAGTAATGCATCCGCAGCATTGCAGAGCTGATAGTTGGGTCCCCTTTGTACATTATCCTTTGGAAAGGAGAAACATTTGTTGCCCTTTGATGGAAATTGTGCTTGGAAGGACAAATCAGAAGGGCTGAAATCGACTCTAGTACTTCCAGGTCAATTCCCTGTAGGCAGTGCCCAATAAAACGGAAATTCATGTAACAGAGTGGGTGAAATCATGGGACCCTGGGTTATCGGAGCTATAATGATTGAATAGGACAGTGCTGGTATCCTGGTGTTGCTTTTTGCGCACATATATTATCTCGTTTTGTTTTTTTCAAAGCCACCGATGATAATTATCTCCAAACAGATCATCCTTTGAGCTGTTGTGCAAGCATGGAATGGGGTTTATTGTGTTAAAGGAATGGTTTGGTCAAAATGTTTTATTGTCCCTACGGGTCGGCCATGTGTTTTTAAGCCTAAGTCGCTCGATTTTAGAAAAACTTCCTATGAACCTTTCCCGAGTTTTCATCCATTAAACGCACGCGAAACAGGCACCATGGCGCTGCCATTTTGTGATAATCCTTTCACTTGCCCCATCGCCCTGGCTGACCTGCTTTTGCGGCACTAAATCATATCTCCCACCCCTGAGCCTGACATTATCAAAACATTCATATTCCCCGCCTCTCTCCATGACGTTACTGTGCTGTGTAGGCAAACGCGCCCAGTCGTCTTCTACGCGACTTCACACAGAACCCGGAAACCAACACAGATCAACTCACAACACAGCGCGCCACAATTCGGAATATGAAACTGTACTTTAAAATCAAACAGCAATACGGTACATTTGGTAAAGTACATTTATTTGACATTAAATGTTTAGAGAATATTCAGCAATTGGCATATTAAATCGGAATGGAATTTTTTTTCTTTTCTCTCGATCCGCAAATCCGGAAAAGTTTATCGTGAGTCACGCGCTGTTCCTTTATGGTACACAGGGTGTTGTTTTTCATTAAAAGAAGCACTTTGGACGCACGGTGAACCGCAAGGCTGTTCCATCAACTAGGCACTAGGCCACCGTAAAGGTCGATATGTTGCTTCTAGCTGCTAGTATCGCCTAAGGGCATATGGCCCCTTGGCGATCGTCCCATAAGATAGTCAATGTAGTGCAGTTGTTTACAAGAAGCTGCAGCTGGCGGTTGAAAAATCTGTCTGCCGGGTTCTGGAATAGGTGGAAGTGGCAGTACGGTAGGATGTACCTGTTTAGAAAACATAAAAATAGAAATTAGTCTCACCAGCCGATCTTTATTACTATTATTCATTTTATTTCTTACGGGCAAGCTGAAACTATTTGCTTGCGAGAATAGTGCAATGGAGTATGTTCAGCACTGAAAGCAATGCGAAAACTAACAAAATAAATCGAGGGAAACACACAAACTAATGATTTTTTTTACCATTGAACCACTGAGAAACGACTGTTTGTCTACATGCGTGTCGAATGGGCACATGCATGCCCATGTGCCCGGTAGAAAGACGATCCCACAAATGTTGTACTTGCTCTTCATTCATTCATTCATTCATTCATTCATTCATTCCGGTATAAAAGCGTCTAAAGAGTTACTTACATTATATTTGCCATTTCCATTGTATTTCTGCGTAATGCAGTCCGTACTGTGTTCGTGCCAACGATTTTTCATATACTGAACTAACATGAAACTCGGTCTAGTTTCAGAATTTTCAGCCTAATCGTCTCTTACGTTATTGCCCCCCTCCTTCAAATGAAGTCCTTTCGGCATGGTCCCTGTCTCTCAAGGTCAAAAAACAATAGAACCTTATACTGCCAGTGCGATTCGCGGGCCTCTTCAGCCCGCGAGCAAAAAATCAAAGCCGCTGACCTTCACTCTGCATGAGCGTACATTCTTACTTTGCAACATCCCGTCTAAAGCCATCTGTGAGAACTTGAATTTTCGACTCCATGTTTATACTAGGCCTCAATGTGCAAATGCGAACTGGCTTCTCTCCCATCTGCAACGCCTCGCTTAGCACGTTCTAAGGCCCCTAATTTTGTCCTCGTTGTCCGCAAGCTTTGCAGCCCTAGAGAACCATAACTATGGAGACATTGACTTTTTGGGGGAAGGTCAGGGAAAGTATAAAGTACCCGAGGAGTTGAGTTGAAAGTGAGATTTATTGTTTATTTGTTTTATTATTTGCAATACACAAGCCACCCCTCGGTTAACAGTGCGCAACATTTACATGAGATTGCGAAACTTAGTTACAGCAACAAAAATATATACATACACATATTCACAAGGTCAGCGATGAGAGGTGAATAGAGAGAGAAGTCAAAGATGACACCCATGTTGTTTGCCACCCAGGATGGTGAATGGATGGTTTAGGGTTAGCATACTTTGTATGCACACTGTATAATAACATAATTTTCAAAAAGACAATTAGATTACAATGATTTATTTAAACCGGGATTTGAACTTCTCAACGAACTCTGCTTTGGGTGGACATGGCACAGTGGCAATGTTTGGTTGCAATGAGTCAGTGCTCTGCACAGAAACGCTCAAAATTCCATATCTGTGCTTCTCTAGTACACTAACAAAAAGGCCTTTAACAAAGTCGAACTCCATTTTCTCATATACTGGTTTTACCCCCCATTTCTTATTTCTTTTTCCAAAGGTCCTAGTGTAGCGAGGAATCCGTACATTTCCCATAGTCCTAGACTGTTCACAGCCCACATTCTCGTTATGGGCCAAGACGCTAGTAGTGTCCTATGTTTCATGCCCTGTAAGCTGAAATGCAATCGCTTTGGCCTGTACTTTAGGCACATATTGTGGAACACCTCCAATTATCCTGTGTGACAGAATTCTGTCAGTCCCCTCAAATCTCTTGATAGAGTTTTATCGAAAACAATCTTCTCAATGGCTTTGTGTGTAGGTCAAGATGCAATCAACCACTTCTTCTTCCGTGCCTCCTCTGTAGACAAAGGGCCATGTTCACATTGGTGGAAATGTTGGTTTTCTGTCCAGCGGTGACGTTGGTACAGTGGTGCATCAGTGACCGCCATTTTTCAAGTAGGATTTCCACTGACCCTTCACAAGTTTTGGAGCTCCACCAAACATGGTTGCTGATAGACTGGGACCACTGTGAAATACTTTCAAAACCTTTTTTTTCCCCTGCAGCCGAGATTTTCTTATTGATTGATTTAGCAAGATACCATACGTCAAATTGATGTTTAATATGTGGGAACTGCTCTCTCATTGTCTTGGCAATTGAAACATGTCTGTCCGTGGCTATGAGGTCGATGTGCATTCCCATTGATTGTAGATATTGCAATGATTTTATAAATCCTATTTTCTCCATGGCCACTGAGGATTTACATTGGGACACCTGCACGACCACCGAACTCACAATTTTCTTACTATCCATGTCCTGAAAATGGTAGGTGCAGTACTTGGCAGAAAATCTGGGGCTGTCGCACTGTCCATCGCTGGCTAGCCTGAATTGTTTCCCTTCGTATGTACTTGCTAGAGACAATTGTTCAATTTTCCAAGCATCACTAATGGCGGAAACAGATAATCATGTTGGTATTTGTAGTACTGTGTTTTAGAAATGAAATGGAGTTCCACAAACTGAAAGAAAGACTCTAACTTTCTAATACTGGACCCACTAAAAAGTAAGGCAGCTGCACACAGTAGATTGCCTGCTAGCAGCTTCCCCAGCATCGGTTGTGCAGACCATGAGAACGCATCATTTAATCTACAGGCAGCATGTATTTTGACGTTACTGCCTTGTATTTGAAGAGTCGCATGAATCAATGGCTCCCCACATACTTCCCCTCCAACTGAATGCCCGCATTTCAGCATACTTATAATATCCATCAAACAACTGTTGAATACTATGTATTTGCCCTCTTTCATTAGACTGTCATCTGGCGTGAAAGTTGATTCGGACTGTGCCGTTGAGGACATATCAACAAATTTGAACAAAATATCGATGATATCAAGTTCTGATGCGTCGTTGGGTGCTGCTGCTGGTTCATTCTCTGTCATTTCAACATCTGTTACTTCAGCATTGATGGGAGAACACAACAATGTCAACAGATTTTTGGGTGGCATTTTTTTGGCGGGTGTAGATTGTGTGAATTGATCTGCAACTACTTCAGAGCTATCTTCAATACATTCAGTATCACCTTCTTTTGGTGGTGTGGTCGAACTGTAGCAATGGTCCAATAAAACTTTACTGGATTCTCCGGACACATTAAATTCATGTTCTGGCCATTGGACATGAGCATCTCGAGTCTCAACACGCCGCGTCTGAATTAATAGTTCCTCCATAGTGTAAATGGTCCGGCAAGCAACATCTCTCATTTGCTTCACAGTCTGTGTATGTATACTTCGTACACCCACGGTTAACTAGAGGACAGATTGGAAAAGGGATGTTCATTTTAAACACAATATAAAGTATAGTACAATTGACAGGAAAAAACATAATATAGTCCCCAACACAAAACAATTCCTAAAATTATGAACTGTTTGTAACTAACCTTATTTTTGTTTCTTTTCTTTGCAACTTTCTTGACTCGAACTTCAACATCTGCACGCTGTTGCTCCGATTCGTTTCCGCATGTTTTCCCTTCCTCTTGCGCTGCAACAACTATATTTTCTGGATCCTCATAGACAACACGGAATGACGCTCCATCGACTCCCTGAAACATAGTACTTTCATTACTATGTATCACAATATTGAAAACATAAAAGACACGTGAGGACGAACACACAGGTACATCTCAAAAGCTAAACACGAATTAAACATTCTGTAGAACAATCAAACTACAAGTATTCGAGCTCTGATGATCTAGTTCGATGGAAATGTCAGTATCCATACCTCTGACTCCGCATGGACTGCCATGAATGGTTGTATTGGAGAGGAGGCATCAGCAACTCCCTGAAACACAGTACTTGCATTAGTATGGTTTTCAATATTGGAACATAACACACACTTGTGGTCGATGGCACAGGTACATATAAAGAGATAACCACAAATGATGCATTGTCTAAAAGAATCAAGGAATATCTAAATATGATCAAATTTCATAGACTTATTTCTCCGATTTATTTACATCTGCATCATCTAAATGGGATGTTGTTATTATAGTGGAAGCTCCGTCGTCTCCCTGAAACACAGTACTTGCGTTAATAGGGAAGAAAGTATAGCAAATGGAATCACGTTATATAATGACGCTCAATGGAGCTGTCAGCATCCATACTTCGTGCTGCCGAAGAATATGTAGGGATGTTGTAAATGTAGTGCACACTTCCGAAAGCTGTTGCCGCTTCCACTTCCCCTGGAATTACTTGAATGTCAGGCTCCGCATCAAGTGCAGGGGTTGACGCTCCATCAACTGCCTGAAAGATAGTACTTACATTAGTAAGGATTACAATATTGAAAACATAACACACACTTGGGGTCGACCGCACAGGTACATATCAATGGCTAACCATGAATGAAACATTGTGTAGAACAATCAAACGACAAGTATTCCAGCTCTGATGATCTAGTTCGATGGAGCTGTCAGTATCCATACCTCGTGCTGCTGAAGAACATCTAGGGATGTTGTCAATGTGGTGGACGCTTCAGCATCTCCCTGAAAGACAGTACTTGCATTACTATGGATAACACTAATCATAACTGAAAACAAACACCAGTGGACGATAACTAAGGTGTATATCAATTGGAAATCACTAACCAAACATTCGGTAAAATAATTACACAATACAATAAAAATATTACTTGACATGCATAAAACAAGTCTGTAGCGGAATAGCCAAGTAAGATTACCTGATACGCGCTAGAAGTGGTTGATAACTGCGAGCACGTCATGGATGTAGAATGTTCTTGCTTCAGATTCAAGGGATAGTCAAGCAGTTGTAAAGGTAAATTATTGATTGATAATGAAATGCCAATATTAAAAATTGCCATGTAAGGAGACAGAATACTTGAGAGTAATGCTATTGAAAATGCACAAAATAGCACAGTTCCGTATGCCCATATATAGATTTTGTTTGTGGGTTATGAAATCGAAAAAGAATATATTGATAAATGTCATTATTCAAAAAGCTATACACTCATATCAATGTCGAAAGTATTACAAGGGACACAACACCTAAAATATCAATGAATCCATTCGGCTACCTAGACAATACCGCAAGGCCTAAAGTTAAATCCGGACACTTGACTCACCAGTGGCGGAATGTGGATGAATAGAGTGGGAATAGTTCGCGAGCAATTTTTGTGTCATTCACCGTTTATTCTTCTTTGTTACCCAAGATGTTGTGTACATGTTCAAGGAAAAGTGTCGGCTGCAGATGCAGTATCGATCACCCCTCTTGTCCTCTAAGACTTGTTGGACTCTACTTTCCAGTTCATCCAGTGGATATCCGCAATGTCTGACCCATTCTCTTATTCGATCAACAGTTTTCGGGAATACATGCATTGTAGTGCCTTCAGATTTAGCATGGGTCTTCGAAGGGCAACCGCTAGTCGAACAGGCAGGCATTGTTGAAAATTCTGAAAAGTAAATATCGACATTATTATACAATCTTGATGAATAAAAATATGATACAAAAGTAAATGAACCATACAATGTTCAAGGCAAGGTTTGTTTTGGTTGCAGGAACTATACCAGTTCATCATGTGCGGCTTAGTATTTGCATAAATTGCAGAAATGTATAAATGATGTGACTAAACTCTGAACATGTGACTCGTCCCTTGGATGTTCTGTCTTGCACGAGAAGGAAACATGCTTACATTATAGACTGGACCCCCGAAGGATGCAATTCGATGACAATTGACACAGATGAAAATAAATAGATCTATTGATAGCATAACAATGGAAACTCAAGTCAATATCAATGAGACCAATGAACATAGCACTATTGAGTACTCTACTCGCAAATAGATAGAAATTTAAAAATCAACGAAATATGACTAGGATACATGGCCTTACATTGACCAACAAACAGTTGGATTTAGCAAGCAGAGCAGTATGTTGCAGGAGAACAGGTAGATGGCCACAGGTGGCACACTGACGAGTTTGCTCAAAGCGGTCACAGAAGTTCACGGATAGCACGACGACGAGCAAATTAGCATAGATCTCAGTGGTTCTCAAGTAGCACGTTCAGGAGTTGACTTGCAAAGCATAAAGATGTTCTCATGAGACATATCAAGTGGTTTATAAAGTATTACAAACAGGGGTGTGTTTGTGAATGAATGACGTGTGTATGTCGTGGTATTATGTGGTTTGCCGGGGGCCGGCCAGCGTGAGGGGGTTGGGGTCCTGGCCGGACACACAGGGTTTGAGGAGGCCATGTGAGCGATGGGCCCTTGGCGTGGGATACCTTTTGTAGTGTGCATGCTGTTTGGCACCTTGGCCATTCGTGCCCCTGACAGCCCCCCATGGCAGCGCACATCCACTGCCGCGAACCGCCTTTGATAGAGGGGGGTGGGATGGATGGGCCTGGGGCGTGCAGATAAGGCACAGGAAGACTGCTGAATGGAGACACACTTATGTGGATTGCAGGGGGGCGGCCTGCTTCAAGGGGGAGCCCTGCCTGGAGACACAGAGTCTGAGGAGGCCATGTGAGCGATGGGCCATTGGTGTGGGATACCTTTTGAAGTATACATGCTGTTTGGCACCTTGGCCGTTCCCGCCCCTGACAGCCCCCCATGGCAGCATGCATCCACTGGCGCAAACCGCCTTTGATAGAGGGGGGTGGGTGTCATGATCTCTGCTTCCAAAAGATCAGGACTTGCCCGACTCCCTTGGAAGCAGACCCATAACCCCGGTTCCGAGTGCCAGCCAGTCCCAATTGGGACCTTTTGGACCCTGTCCTGGCGCCAGTGGCACCAGGCTCATAAAGATGCCCAGTCCCAGCGCTGGAAGCGCCGGGCTCATAATGCTTGGGTGGACTTACCTGCAGCAGACCATGCTGCTTACTTACCTGCCAGTTGAACCCCTGATCCTCTTCTGTTTGGGACTACTTTTCCTGTTGGGTGGGGCAGGAGCCACTCCCTAGGTTCAGAACACTGGAACTCTTCTGGAAAGCAGGAACTCTTTTCTTACCTAGGCGTGGCTGTGGAAGGAGACACCTAAGCACTACAGGAGGCTATTTAAGCCACACCCGATGGATGAATCTTGCTTTGCGTTATTCTGCATTCTCTACAGCAGAAAGCTCATCGTGTCTTCTGCTTCTGATCCTGGGCCTAAGGGAACAAAGGCTTGCCATCCTGGAATCCAGTCTTCAGCAGCACCTGTAAAGACAAAGAAAGAACAGGTTAGCACTACGGTCTTCAGTGGCAGCGCATCTCTTACCTGGTCCATCGGCATTCACCAACGCCTCGTGCTGCATTCCGGCATCTGAAAGACAAAGGCTTACCTACTATTCGCATGCTCCGGATGTCTTCGCACTGCATTCCGGCATCTGAAGGACAAAAGCTTACCAGCTCTTCGCACGCTGCGGAGGCCTTCGGCGCTGCATCCCGCATCTGAAAGACAAAAGAAGGTGCATTTAAAGACATTGGGCAACTTTATTACTCACGTGCCATTACTCCTTCCCACGCCGAATCCAGTGGGTATTCCAGCACCCTTCAGCTTCTCTAAAGCTCCGAACTTGTACCTGCAAGATAAAAGGGACAGTTAGTGCGCATCATGAAGCAGGCTACAAGCGCTTACTTACGTGCTTCCAGGCGCTTCTATTCCTCACGCGGGTTCGATCCTCAACTCTCATCAGCCCGCCATCCGCCATCGCCGGAACCCTGCAAAACAAGAGATATCATTACAAAAGACTTTTAAGACATTTGAAGTGCCCAGAACTTACCGTTCGTGCAGTTAACGACGGACAGCAGTCCTCTGAGGTCAAGAGGCCTGCACCCTTATCCAGTGAAGAAACTGGTTACGGCACCCTGCCCCGAGGCAGATGGAGAGCTTGGCGTTCACTTACCTAAGGTGAGGGTGTTAACCTTTGGGGTTCTACAGGAGAAGAGAGGTTTATCCCCGAATTCTCTCGAATAGTCCAGCCCATCACCGCCTTGTTAAAGAAAAACAAACGTTTTGAATGGTCTACCGAGGCGGAACAAGCTTTCCAGAATTTGAAGACTAGATTTATCTCTGCACCGATCTTAAAACATCCTCGCCCAGAACTCCCCTACATCGTTGAAACTGATGCTTCGAGCCTTGCCATGGGGGCAGTTCTATCACAAAAGGACCCAGTAACCAATCCGTTGCATCCCATGGCATTTTGGTCCCGCAAATTCTCGCCTCCTGAAATCAATTACACTATTACTGATAAGGAACTTCTAGCTATCAAGTCCGCCTTTAAGGCTTGGCGGCATTATCTTCTGGGGGCCCGACACACCGTTACTGTGATTACAGATCACCGAAACCTGCAATATTTGAAAACCGCAAAAGCTCAATCCTCTAGGCAACTCCGTTGGGCACTATTCTTTGCCGAGTTTGACTTCATAATTACCTATCGACCTGGTACAAAAAACAGTAAAGCTGATGCCCTTTCTCGGATGGGAGTGGAAGAACATTTGATCAATCCTAAACCTGTACCTATCATTCCCGAACAAAGAATTCTAGGTGTAATCGCCACACAATCCATAGAGGAAGTTAAGGATAAAGCCAGGCTACTGGTAACTCCAGCAGACATACAGAATTGGCATCTGCAGGGAAAGGACTTTACGGTGAAGGACAACCTATTATATTCCCAAGAACGGTTATACCTGCCCAGCACAGATTTACAGAAAAAGGTAATCTCTTGTTATCACGATTCTTTAATGGAAGGACATCCCGGTATGGCCAAGACCTCGGAAAAGATCAAGCGCTACTTCTGGTGGCCGTCTTGGAAAAAAGATATCAGAGACTTTATAATGTCCTGTGGAGTATGCGCCCAAAACAAGAGTCAAAAGGAAAAAAACAGCCGGCCTCTTACGCCCTATTGACATCCCGCCTCGCCCTTGGCATACGCTTTCTATGGACTTCATCACCGATCTACCTCCATGCTCCGGATACAATACGATCCTAGTAATCGTGGACCTATTCTCCAAGATGGCGCATTTCATTCCACTCAAAGGCTTACCAACAGCAGCAACTCTGGCCCGAGAATTTCTCGAAAACATCGTCCGACTGCACGGTTTTCCTTCAGTTCTAATTTCGGATCGAGGTAGTCAATTTATTTCTCATTTTTGGCGAAGTTGCTGTCGGTCGGCTCAAATTGATGTGAGACTTTCGACCAGCCACCACCCTCAAACCGACGGACAAACCGAGAGGACCAATCAAACTCTGGAACAGTATTTGCGCTGCATGCTACAACAAACTGAAAAAACTTGGAAAGATATCCTTTGGATAGCCGAATATGCCTACAATAACTCTGTCCACTCGGGAACTGGGAAGACCCCGTTTTTTCTTTTATACGGTAGTCACCCTCGAACCTCGGAGTTGGATCCACTCCAAGATCTTGGAACACCAGCAGTAGACCACCTGCATTCTACAATCACCCAAGCCTTTAAGGAAGCCGTTTCTCACCTTCAAAGGGCTAAAGAACAATACAAGAAAGGAGCAGACCAAAATCAGAAGGAAGCCCCCCAATATCAAGTAGGAGATCAAGTCTGGTTATCCACCAAATATCTACCTCTAAAAGGACCACGCACATTCAACCCAGGATACCTTGGTCCCTATTCCATCACTACCATAGTAAATCCAGTAGCGGTCAAGTTGGACTTGCCCCCTCACATGAAGATACATCCGGTCTTCCACGTCTCTCTATTAAAACCCGTGCAACCTCAAACCCGACTAACTACATCTCCAAAACCTATTCTAGTTGATGGAGAACTCGAGTTTGAAGTCAAAAGCATCCTGGATTCCAAGATCTCCAAATCTAAACTATTTTACCTGATTGACTGGAAAGGCTACGGTCCCCAAGAAAGATCCTGGGAACCTGCAGAATATGTCCACGCGCCTCGTCTAATCAAAAGATTTCATCGAACATTTCCTAACAAGCCAAAACCCCCGGAGAAACCCGGTTTGGGAGGGGCCTTGAGGGGGGATGCTGTCATGATCTCTGCTTCCAAAAGATCAGGACTTGCCCGACTCCCTTGGAAGCAGACCCATAACCCCGGTTCCGAGTGCCAGCCAGTCCCGATTGGGACCTTTTGGACCCTGTCCTGGCGCCAGTGGCACCAGGCTCATAAAGATGCCCAGTCCCAGCGCTGGAAGCGCCGGGCTCATAATGCTTGGGTGGACTTACCTGCAGCAGACCATGCTGCTTACTTACCTGCCAGTTGAACCCCTGATCCTCTTCTGTTTGGGACTACTTTTCCTGTTGGGTGAGGCAGGAGCCACTCCCTAGGTTCAGAACACTGGAACTCTTCTGGAAAGCAGGAACTCTTTTCTTACCTAGGCGTGGCTGTGGAAGGAGACACCTAAGCACTACAGGAGGCTATTTAAACCACACCCGATGGATGAATCTTGCTTTGCGTTATTCTGCATTCTCTGCAGCAGAACGCTCATCGTGTCTTCTGCTTCTGATCCTGGGCCTAAGGGAACAAAGGCTTACCATCCTGGAATCCAGTCTTCAGCAGCACCTGTAAAGACAAAGAAAGAACAGGTTAGCACTACGGTCTTCAGTGGCAGCGCATCTCTTACCTGGTCCATCGGCTGTCACCAACGCCTCGCGCTGCATTCCGGCATCTGAAAGACAAAGGCTTACCTACTCTTCGCATGCTCCGGAGGTCTTCGCACTGCATTCCGGCATCTGAAAGACAAAAGCTTACCAGCTCTTCGCACGCTCCGGAGGCCTTCGGCGCTGCATCCCGCATCTGAAAGACAAAAGAAGGTGCATTTAAAGACATTGGGCAACTTTATTACTCACGTGCCATTACTCCTTCCCACGCCGAATCCAGTGGGTATTCCAGCACCCTTCAGCTTCTCTAAAGCTCCGAACTTGTACCTGCAAGATAAAAGGGACAGTTAGTGCGCATCATGAAGCAGGCTACAAGCGCTTACTTACGTGCTTCCAGGCGCTTCTATTCCTCACGCGGGTTCGATCCTCAACTCTCATCAGCCCGCCATCCGCCATCGCCGGAACCCTGCAAAACAAGAGATATCATTACAAAAGACTTTTAAGACATTTGAAGTGCCCAGAACTTACCGTTCGTGCAGTTAACGACGGACAGCAGTCCTCTGAGGTCAAGAGGCCTGCACCCTTATCCAGTGAAGAAACTGGTTACGGCACCCTGCCCCGAGGCAGATGGAGAGCTTGGCGTTCACTTACCTAAGGTGAGGGTGTTAACCTTTGGGGTTCTACAGGAGAAGAGAAAGGGAAGAGGAGAGAGGCACCCAATAACCCCAGTTCATTAATCCCATATTTTCTATCTGCAGACATCTTACTCTTCGAGTCAGACATACAGTGCACAGAGGTCCAGCCCGAAGAGCCAACCGTGTGTTACACATCACCTTTGAAGATACGGCATTCACCCAGTCAAGACCGGCGCCTCTGCGGGAATCAGGTGAGCGTTACAGTGGGATGGATGCGCCTGGGGCATGCAGATAAGGCACAGGAAAACTGCTGAATGGAGACACACTTATGTGGATTGCAGGGGTGTGGCCTGCTTCAAGGGGGAGCCCTGCCTGGAGACACGGAGTCTGAGGAGGCCATGTGAGCGATGGGCCCTTGGCGTGGGATACCTTTTGAAGTGTACATGCTGTTTGGCACCTTGGCCGTTCGCGCCCCTGACAGCCCCTCATGGCAGCGCGCATCCACTGGACTTGTTGTTATAGACTTTTGTTTTTGTTAAACTAACCACTTTTTTATACTTTATATAGTTATACTTCGCCTTTGATAGGGGAGGGGGGTGGATGGATGGATGGGCTGGTGGGCGTGCAGACAAGGCACAGGAAGACTGCTGAATGGAGACACACTTGATTCATTTAAAAAATCGAAACAACCGTAGTTAAAATATATGTGGTGTTTTATTTTGTTTCTTTTTTTGATGGCACAAAAATACAAAACTTTACACATTGTACAGGTCAGGTTGCAGCACAGCGAGGGAAAATCCCCTGTACTGACTGCTGTCACTCGGGAAAGTTTCTTTTATGGCACGAACGGCACAGGCGGGTATTACTCTTCGAACGCGGTGTCCCAGTCTCCCGTGAAGTCACCATGTAAAGGAACGATAGGCCACCAGCCGGTACCACCTGTGAAAAATAATGATACAAACTGCTTTTAAATGACCAAGATAAGTTGATTAAAAGTTTGTTGTCAATGACAATTCTTGTAACTAATGGCATTCTGCTCGGACAAATGCTATCTAGACACTGCACACTATTGAACGACTTTCATGCGTTACAATGATATGTAGATGTAATTTTGGATATAGGAGACGACCATGAAATAGTAGTGGCATCACAAGCAGATTATACTTACTCGTTACTCGGATTACGAGGACGAACAGTTGTACGAAGTTTGTGCATAAGCACCATCATTATCCTCAACACGGACCATGTTAGGCAGGCTGCCCTGAAGTCTGGCAGCTCGGTGATGCATTGCGGTCGTGGCTCGCCTTCCGAATGTAGGCCAGGCATCCCAGTTTTCACAGCAGCAGCAGTTCTCCTCCTCGGTTGGCATTAGCTCGCACCGATTGCATGTGCACCAGGTGGAAACACCGTCTATGTGACTAGGTCCAGTGTCGTCTTCCGTTGATTCGTCCTGCCAACTGACGTCCGAAGCCCCATCGTTTTTGCATGTTTCCCTTTCCAGTAGTTCCTCCTCGGTATACTCGGGCTTGTACATGTAGGGCATTATTGTAGCCATTGTGTGGTACACAAACTAAAATAATTTATAGCGATGGTACAGGTGTTCACACGGGCTACAAGCGGCAAAGGTAGCTGACCAGAGCACAGAAACGAGTCACAGAATACTCAAAGTAACAAATAGAGAGGAATGGAATCGAAAATCTGCTGCTGTGTGTTGTGAAACGGTCTGTTTATATATTTCAATGGCGACACATCATTAGCTGAAGCGCAGCGATTGTTGACACGAGACGTGCTTTGGCGTTGTGAAATGGGCGGTACGCGTCTGCTGATGACAGGCTCAGAGGCGGGGGATATGATTTACTGCCGCAAAAGCAGGTCAGCCAGGACGATGGGGCAAGTGATAGGATTATCACAAAATGGCAGCGCCCTGGTGCCTGTTTGCGCATGCGTTTAATGGACGAAAACTCGGGTAAGGTCCATTGGAAATTTTTCTAAAATCGAGCGACTTAGGCTTAAAAACACATGGCCGACCCGTAGGAACAATAACATTTTTTGACTGAACCATTCCTTTAATGGTTTGAGATGTGGCACAGGTGGCACTGAGCAAAGTGGCTACTTCCTTTCATATCAAAAAATAAGTTTCAAATGTACAGTACTCCTTTATAAGAGCTGCAGTGTCATATGTGTCTCACCCACCCTTTACAATATCTTTACAAAGCCCCTCTTCGATAAACTGGACCGCCTGGGTGTCATCTACACAAATTACGAGGATGACACCCAGATACTCCTCACTATCTCGGGCAACTACGATACTGATGTAGCCAGGATCAATGAAATCTTCTCCGTCATTCAGGCATGGATGGCCACACATGGCCTCTGCCTCAATGACGAGAAGACCGAACTGCTCATTGTTGGATCACCGAATAACCTACAAAAATTAAGTCCTAACTACTCTAACATCATTATCGATGGCAACACCATCCCGGTCGCCAAAAATGTGAAAACACTTGGCTTCTATCTTGATGCCAACGTTAACTTCACCAAACAAATCAATGCTACCGCCTCAGCCACGGCATATACCGGAAAACTCATTAGAGCCTGTAGACCATTTCTCTCCCCTAACAGTTGCCTCATACTATCCAGAGTTCTTATACAATCGAAACTAGACTATTGCAATAGTCTCTACCTAGGTGCCAATCAAGCGTCAATTAACAAGCTCCAAGTCCTTCAAAACAATGTACTTAGGGCAGCGCTAAATATCCCCAGACGTGAGCACATCTCGGCCACCAGAACTACATGCAGATGGCTCACCATCCAACATAAAATCGACCTAAAAACACTTTGCCTGACGTATAAAGCTCTCAACAATCTAGCACCCCCATACCTGACCAACAAACTCACCATGAAACCGTCCGTTAGAACCACGAGATCCTCCAATACCTTATGCCTTACAGTGCCCAGATTTAACTCCAAAAGAGCCGGAGGCTCGAGCTTTACTGTCCTCGCCCCCCAACTCTGGAACTCCTTGCCACTGAGCATAAAAGCATCCAACTCCTTCCAGTCATTCAGGAAACTGGTCATTGGGTGGCTTCTGACAAATAGCCAACTTTGAAGTCAGACCTAGCTATATAATGTATTGACTGTTTATTCCTCACTTATGTTACTATTGGGTGCTTTCACCCTCACTGCCTGTATATAACTGCTATTTAAATTGTTCTGTTTATTACCCTGTACCGTGCCTTGTAAACCTGTACTAAGCGCCCCTATACTCCTGGGTCCGGAGCGCTATAGAAATAAATAAACAAACAAACAAACTAGCTGTTGCTGACCATTACTGTGAAAAGACGCATGTGCCCACAATCTGATCATGTTTACTAACACAGCTGCTACCTCTTTCCTCCCTAATAATTGCGAGTAAGACCTGAGCAATCACTGTACTAGAGTGGTTAATAGCAGAAATCGTGTCGATGGAGCTCAGTGGTAAGGCTTATCGAATCCCTCAAACCAGTTCTGTTCACTGACTTCTCCTCTCCCCTAGGTTGATCCTCCTTCTCTGTCCAAGCTCCCACAAAAAGGAACGCAATTCCCTTTAGCATCCGGCACTTAGAGGATTACCTTGCCTTCTGGAAGGCCCGCAAGAACTGCCCCCCGCCCCGACTTCCTGACAAACCCCATTCCAGCCCTCGGTTTATTTCAACCCCCTGTCAGATAGGACGAGGCAGCATTGAGTCCCTCAAAGAAAGTACCGAACGATGCAGAGAATAGGCTCCAGCAGACCTCAGGACATGGTCCACGACACGTCAATGAAACAAGAAACCAGCCAGGCCATACGGGTGAGTATTGCACCCATGTCAATGGAAGATAGCCACAGGCATGGCCACCCACCCACACGCATCAGCAATCACCCGCACAACATCTCTGCCATTAGAATGTAAGCATGTCCCACGACAAATATTCGGTCTAGCTGGACAAATAATCAGTCTCCTGCACTCGCCTACTCTTCCGACAACCTCACAGCACCTATCCTCGGTCCCTTGCAGTTATTTGGCCACCCCTACCTACCTTCGTATTGGCTAACATGCACACAAGCATTGTAAACTACTCTTACATATCTCCCATACCACAGATTTCGATCCCTTGAGAGCATTCACCTGCAGCACTTTGAGGCCATACTAATGGGAAAAGGCGCTATGTATATGCCAAGTAACATTCCATTCTAATCTAAATGCTTATTATATAATGAAGATTTACTACATCTGGATGACATACCTTCCTGCAACAAAATGCTTGATGCAATTAAAAATCCATATGATCACTATCAGAGCCATGCTACCTAGCTCTTGGGACATGGTCAAAAGGGCCATATGATGGTAGTCTCATTTGCTTTGTTGAGGACTAAACAGTAATGGACTGACTTAATTGTCATTTGCCCTAAATACGCACGTATATGCAAATCCACTTTGCTACCATTACTGAGAACAAGGGGTTTCATCCAGTGCAGGCCAGCATTTTCACATATGCAGTTAATCCCAGAATTGCTAGTGGCACGGACATAACATATCTAGTACATCATAGCCTAAAAACCTCCAGCCAGCGAGAATTAGAGGTCAAGGGTTTTCCTCATTCATTGTAAAGTGTTATATTGCCTCCCTTCGGCATATTGTGCTATACTGCCTTCTCTTGCATATGTTTGGGCCCCTATGTCTTTTTGGCGATAGAACTCTTTGATGTATATTTAAAAATCACATGTGAACAGTAATTTTTTATATGGACTTTATGTTTTTTTTATAGGTGAACTTATTTTAATCAAGAATTGTGAAAAAAGGTGTATGGTTGAATATAGTGTTAAAAATAAAAATTATACACAATATTAAGATGTTGGCCCATACCATTAGTGTGGACTCAAGGGAGGGGTAACACTACACCAGTTACAAAGAGGAAGAGAAAGAGGAAAGCAGCATGGGGGAAGGAGAAATAGAACAGGATGAAGACTGGGGAGCAAAGGGAATGGCAGAACGGAGAATAATCACTTTAGAAGGGAAGAAATTAGCAAAGTCATATGCAATAATTGTGGAGAGAAGGGAGTGATCAGGCAAGGGGGGAGACAATAGCCAAGGGAGGGATTGGAAAAGACGGCGAGGGTGGGAGGATTAAGAGTGCAAGTGATCAGAGTAATAAAGACGTTTAGAATGAAGAAGTGCCTTATCATATAAAGTATGGTAGGAAGAGAAGGACACACCATCAGACACAGATAGAGATTCATGCCAGCAACGCTCCAGGCGACGGAGAGCCCTACGCATGGAGCAAAGATATAGAGAGAACCAAGGCTGTGAAGGCTTACGAGAAGGAGAACATTTGGAAAGAGGATAGAAAGTGTCAAGATTACAGAGGTAGAAAGAGAAGCAGAAAAAAACAGAGGCATCGTCATCCATCGAGAGAATTGCAGAAGCCGAGTGAGATGAGAGAGTAGAGATACAAGAAGATACAAAGAGAGGGGTATTGAAGGAACAAAGATCACGACAGAAAAAAGAAGGGGTAAGACCAGAGGGGGTTAAATAAGTGTCACAAACTGGGGGATAAGTGGAAAATAAGAGCAAGTGATGATTAGAGGAGTAAATAGGGCAGATCGAGGCCTCCTGTGGGGTGAAATAGCCCGTAGATGCGAGAAATAAAGAGGCCAGAGTCAGTGGCAGACATACCCATAAGTAAAAGGCCTGCCCTAAAATAATGTGGAACATAAGGCCTATGGAATCAAAGCCAAAAAGCAGAGAAAAGTTGGCCTAAACATCTGAAGATACTCAAAGAGGCGAGCTGCCTTGCATGAAGAAAGTGAAAGACACGTGACAATGTTTGACAAATTCTTGAAGAGCTGTACTAATATTTCCATGTAACAACAGTCCACAGAATCTTAATTGAGAAATGCCAAGATAATGTGTTAAGCAGCTGCAGTCAAATGAAGTTTCTATCATGTGTGAGAGCAGAAAGGGCAGAAAATGCCCTTTCATGTTTCCTCCAAAATGACAATCTGCAAACCGAAATGTTCACCAAAGCCACTAAAATGTGATTATGATGCCCTCATTTAACTATCATATGCAGGGGACAAATTTGCAGTGACGCTTACACATGTAAAACTGTACGCTCTCCAAGAGTTCATTTTAAAGTGAAATGTGAAGTCAAAAGGCAATCTATGGCTGAGTTTGAAAGGCCCTGTGCTGCTTGTCATGTGTTTTTTCTCTTTGCTCAAGATGTGAAACTGTATTCAAGGGTCCCTGTTGTCATGGAGTTCTGGGCCTGGAACTTCAAACCTCAGTGCCTTCCCTTAAAAATACAACTATAAGATGCTTGGAGGTTAAATCCATGTGGGGGACAAGATAAAGACAAGTCTGTGCCCCAGCCTTTATGACCTCAGGTCACACATGCCACAATAAAACATGCATTTGCTAGTCATTCGATCTTGAAGGGCTGAGCTAAACTAAACACAGAACCCTATCTGCCATCACAGCCATGAACAGTGATCAAAACTGGGAGAGCAAGGGTGGGGGCCAGAGCCAAGGAAAGGTTTTGCTGCCCATTGTGTAAAATGGGAGAAATGTATTTCATTGTGTAAAATCGACAATATTTATCCCACAATAGTCATTGTGGGATTTCTGGAAAGGTGTCAGCTAACCCCTTTTTGGTCATCCCAAAACGATTTTTGTGGGATCAACACAACTGAAGTTATTTATGAAAATGTAATGTGGCCCTGGACCTGGTGAATTTGAGAGATATAAAAAGTTAATTAAAGCGTGCACAGTATGATACATATGCCACCCACCTAGGGTCATATTTATCAATGATATAATTCTCTAGTAAATGAAGAAAAACTGTGTATAGGCACAGGAATGACGTACAGACACCTACCAAGGCTTATTTGACTCAAAGCAAAATATAGGTGTCAAAATGAATTCATATCTGTCTAAACATGGAGATTAAGGGCACTTGTCATGCAGTGGGACTTCTATGTCCCCAAACCAGACCAGGCCCCCTGTCAAAGTGAGATGAGGAAGTGGTCTCATCCCCTGGTGTCCCAAAGCACTCCCATATTATCTGCACATATCAGCACACAGGTGGGAGTGGGGTACTGGAGCATTAACCAATCCCTTCTGGAGGAGCTATGACTCATTTGTGATGTCATTTTCCCTATAACTAAGTAAGCCCGCCTCAGAGCAGGACTTTTCCCGCTAACCCCTCGGGTGAACTACTGCCGAAATCTGGAGGAAGATCCTAGCAGTAAGAGGCCTAGCTTGCAGTGGAGCCAGGAGATTTAGAAGCTGTCTTGGGACCCCTTGGAGGACTCAACAGAGACCTTGATTGACCCCTTTGTGCTGTACCAGAAGTGACCTGATGCTCCCTGATATCCAGTCCAGACCTCTCCTGTAAGTAGAACTAAATGCCAAAAGCCATAGAGTGTGTAGGCCCTGTATTCTTTTAGCATTGCTTTAAATAATTCCCGATTGCAAAATCCCCTTTTGCCTGTGTATCACAGTCATTGCCCCAAAGAAGAATCCCCATTTGCCCGTGTAGATCCTTACCATTTTTGTGGAATTGTTGGAATTCTAAACCAACAATCTTTTCAGAGTGTTTTGTGAACTGGTATCGTCCTAAAGATTTGCAAAAGAATTGAATACAAAAAGCCGTTTTCATGTGTGTCCCACTGTAAGGCAAAAAACGAAATTGTTTCCATTTTCCCATCCTGTTCCCATTTCCCCATTGTAAGGTGCAAAACAGAATTGTTCCCATCTTCCCATTGTCAGATGCAAAACAAAATTGTTCCCATTGCCCCATTCTATTCCTACTTCCCCATTGCAAAGTAAAAACGAATTCCCATTTGCATTTTTCCTTCCCCACTGAAATTGTGCTCAACATCCCAATTCGATTTTCCCATTCTGTTCCTAATTCCCCTTTGTGAAGTAAAAACGAATTTTCCATTTGCATTTTTCTCTCCCCATTAAAATTATGCTAAATATACCACAATCGGTTTTCCCCTCCTGTTCTGACTATAAACCTAAAACACTGTGGGTGTTATTACCAGGGGTGGAAAAACGAGTTTTCCCCTTGCATCGCTGTCTCCTCTCTATTGTTTTTGTGATCAAGTCTTCCAAAATCCAATTTTCCCATTGTGTGCTGAATTCCCTTCCTTTCAGTTCTTTGCCATAACAGTTGTGATAAATAATTAAGAAACCTATTCTTCCATTGTGCTCTAAAAACTAATTTTCCCATTCTTTGCCTGCTCCATATATTGTGTCTGTGAACCGTATCCCAAATCCGATTTTTCCCTTGTGTTCCCACTCCTTGCCACTGCCCTCCATCCAAAGGAGATAAGACTAGGGGATGTTTTTGGGGGTGAGGGTTTGGGGTACATTTACCAGCCCCAACAGAAATTACCTGCATCACAAAACTGCATTTCAGCAGTCACCCAAAAATGGCGATGCTTTTGTCTGCTAAGCAAATATGGTGCGAGATTTGAACATAGCCACCCCAAGAATAGTTGCATTGTGTTTTCTTCACGTGAACCCAGAGAGAATGGCCCTCATTCCAACCCAGGCGTTAAGGGTTTAACGGCGCTGTTGGCGCCGTTAACCCTTAACGCCTGATTTCCACCTTAATGCCTGCTTTTAGCAGGCGTTAAGTACCAAGGCGCTAAGCGTCCTTGGCGCTAATTACGGCACCGTAATTTACAGTGCGTAATTAGACCTTCCCCACTCCCATTATGCCCTATGGGGCAAAAATGGGAATGGGGAAGGGTAAATGGGGATTGGGGATTTACCGCCCCACTCACCTTGGAATGGGGCGGTAAATCCGCCATCCACCATGGTGTAAACGGAGTTTACACCATGGTGGTAAAGTAGGGAACTTACCACCTGGGTTGGAATGAGGGCCAATAACTTGAATTCAGGACGGCTGTGCGTGGCTGTTCTGTCACTACAAAAACTCAATGCTGCACCAGAAAATGACTGTTTTCCAGATGGCATCGCACTGGTACCTCTTTTCGTTTTAAACAGCACACAATTTGTTCATTCAACACAGCCCTGCCTGGGTATAGCATTTGAATGCCAGGAAATAAGACAAGCCCTCTATAATGGCATTGTTTTCATCCCATAAAGTCCATGAAGAGCAGAGAATCTTGTTCAAATCCGCACAGGCAAGGATTCACTTTTGAAATAAATCAACACTTGCAAAGTACTACAAAGGAAAGTTACAGCGTGGCTTTCTCTCTGGCCTTGTGTCAGTTACAAAGAAACTATTTGCAAGCATATTTCTGTGCCCAGAAACTGACCTGATCTGTAAAAGCCTTTGAAAAAATTAATGGCAAAGAAACCGCATTTTGTGAAATGAACAGGAGATAAAAAGAACACGCGTAAACCCGCTTTTGCAAAGCAGGGAAATTACACTTTGAAACTAAATGTGGAATAATACCATTACTCACACAGAAACAGTATTATACGTGTGGGGATGGGGTTTGGTTTAAATGTATATTATACTTATTCCCAAAAAGACTTGGATTCTGTTGGAAGAGAGACAAAGAAATAAATATGTTTGAAAACAGCAGAACAGGTTTGGCCTAGGCAGGCACTTCAAATGTACCAGCCCCCATGAGAAACGAACCCCCTCTCAAATATGAAAGGGCCAAAGTGTGGAAATATGCGACCTCGTCAGACTGGCCGGCATTTCTACAGCAAGGGACAATGGAGCCAAGGGAAACTAGCACTGTCACAAAGAAGTGTGATTTCCTTTGACACGCCTCCTTAGCTTCAACTGCCTGGTATTAAAGGGCGTCATGGAAACCCTGTTGTTCAGACTGACACAGATGGCGCAGGTTGGCTGTGGAGATTTAAAGGACCGCCCATACAGTGACAAATGCCCTCCATTGACTTTAGAGAACTTTTTACATTAAGACACTTCATTCAATACCCTGAATAAGCAGTAATGTGAGATTATGACCGTTTTTATGGGAGGTTTAGATACACAGAATGAGACTAGGTACGTCGTTTTAGCCCATGGTGAACTTGAATGACAAAAAAAATATTATTCGGTGTGAATCATAAATGCTGCAGCCATAAAACTTGAGGAAAAAATGTCAAATGCTAGTATGCATATATGCAGCCATTTGCAGAATTGTAGGTGTTTTGTTTCTCCTAAAAACAGCGAAATTGTGCCCAAGGGCGAAGCAGCATCGCACAGAGGTGGCGTTGGAACTGGCATATTGCTTGTTAAACATGGAATCTGTCTATATGATTTTTATGATGGCGACTATTGTAAATATAAAGTTGTATTCCATAACTCCTTTTTGTGAAAAATTAGGTTTGTGGGACAACAGGAGTCATAAAATGCATACACCTAAGGAGGGGTCACTTCCTTCAAACCAATCAGCTTGGAGGGAAGAGGTGACACTAATAGCCTGGCCTATCCTATTCAAGGGTATGTACAGATTACTTTGCCCATATTGTAAAAGTCTCTGATGTCATCTTGCCTATATAAGCAGGAGGCAGGGAAACATAAGGGACTAAACTGGCTAAACTGACTGAACCGATGGAATTTCCTGAATTACTGCCTGATCTCCTGACCTGCTGACTCAGACCCAAATCCAGATCCAGGCAGAACCCTCCAGATCCAGGCAGAACCATCCAGATCCAGGCAGAATCACCCATCTAGATCCAGACAGACCTACTAATCCAGGGAGAAAAGAGGAGAGGCCGCTGATCCCCTTAGGAGAATCCAGGGACCAGACCTTTTGTCCAGCTGATCCCATAACGGAGAGCCCAGCCGCTACCCAGTGACCAGATCCATGCCCCACTATCCAGAGACCCGGCTTGCTGTTCAAATTACCCAACTCAAGTGCATTTTGTAAGTATCACCACCCCAGTACCAAAAAACTGCATATGCCTCTCTTTTACCTTGCATTTTGTCTAAATCCTATTAAAACCCCATAAAAACCCTAATCATATCCCAAAGTGTTAGTATCCTCTGTGTATCATGTCCTTAGAAGAATCTGTGTAGTATATATCTGTTAGAATATTTCTTTTCTAAATTCATGTCAGTTATCTGTGTAAGTCCTTAGTACCATTTGTGAGATACATTAATTAATTCCCCTATAAGGAGGTACACACCGTGAGCTGGTTAAAATTGGAAATTAATCCCCCTGCGTGCAGTGTCACTCTTTAATAATCTGGCCATTAAAATATAGTCTCAATAGAACCTGTCATTGTACAATCAAAACCGAGTTTTCCCGTGTTATTGCTTTCCTTAAGAAAAAAATCTGATTTTCCTTCCATATAGAGAAACCCATACTGTCAGCCCATAAAATCATCCTTTCACTTCATTATCCTATCTGCTATGTGCCTTTGTTCCCCATCACAAGAACCGATTTTCGATTTTGACTGTTTAGCCCATTATCTTAGCTGTTTCCCAATTTAAAGCCTGTGTGAAATTAGAAATTGCAATTCTGCCATGTGTGTTTTTTTCTCCATTATTTCCATTATTTTCCTTCCCAAAGTCGATTTTCTCACCTTTGTTCATGTTGCGTTAATACCCTGCCCAGTAGGTTGTAAACTTCCTTGCCTCTTTAGTTCAGCCAAACAAATTCCTGTCTTATCTATCCTACCGCAAATGTAAACTGACCTCTAAGTATCCAGTGAACTCCGAGTATGCCATTTTGCCCCTTTTTAGGGTTTTCTGGTCGAATATAAAAAACGATTTGTCCCTCTTATTTCTGGCTCCTTGACACAGCTTTCCATCCACACAGAATTTAGTTAGCAGGCGTTTGGGGGAGTGTTTAGGGGGGAGTGCATAACATAAGTGCCACCTATGAGTGTGACAAAAAGTGATATTGCTTCCATCTCCATTTGAAGTTTATGTATCTGATGTCAGAAAGTTAAATTAATTGTATTATAACATTTTGCTGTATATTATCACCACACTGGTGATTGCTGCCCTAAAAATTTGTTTTGCTCTGATTTTTCATTTGAATTTTAAAAATAAATGAATATTTCATTGTTACACACGGCCTGGTTCATGGTCCATTGCGACACAGGGTTTTTGTCTAGGTGGGTGTGAGATGGGTTGGGTGCCTTCTCAAAAAAGGATCCAGGGCTCAAATAAAAATAGATGGCGTGTTTTATTGTACGCCACCTTCAGTGTCAGTGGTAGAATTCTCTGGCTGGAGTGTGCTGTGTGTTAGAATCCGTTACAAGGGTTGCTGGAATCAAATCATAATTCTGTGTACCTTCACTTTCCTGTTTGTTTGCATTCGTTTTTCTTGTGCGCTTTGAACTGTGCTCCGATTGTGGTGGTGGGAGGAGTGAAAGGAAATTCTTGTCACTGTAAATTCTTGAGTTATAACACTGTGCTACTTGCAAGGGATATTTTGCCTTTGTGTTGACGCAACATTGATGCCTGATGTAAGCTGTTTATTCTAATTTGACATAAAGAATACATTAATAAATATCTTCTTAATACACGCCAGCCTGGTTCCTAGTCCATTGGGGCACTGGGTGTTTGTTGGGATTGTGTTCGAGGTGGGTTGGAGGCCTTCTCAAAAAGTACCTAAATTGTAGAAATCAAAGCATTTTTATTGTGTGCCTCATTCATTGTAGGGGAAGGAGATCCCTGACTTGCGTGAGCCGTGTAATAAACCGTGACACTCAGAGGAAGACATTAACGAGGTAAATAAAAAGATGACATGAGAAGGCCTGTTTGTGGGTCCCCTCTTCGCAGACGAGTTGTGATTCAAGCCATTTGGTCGATTTGCTGTGTGACGAGCATGTGCAGCCAGATATGTGGAGCTTAGCCACCAGGTACTCTGGTGTGCTACTCGTGACTGCTTTGTAGATGATACATGCAGTCTTGAAAAGTATCCTGACTTGGAGTGGACATGATATGTCCTGGCATCAAGAAATATATACTTACTCTTTTGCATGCACATAGCATATTTCTCTGCGCATAGAGAATACACTTCCTTCACCCTAATCCACCCTCTGAGCATTCATTCCACATGATCCAATCTTTTTTTTTTATAAAAGAGCTCCAGCCTCAGATATACTACAATTACTAACTGCATTTTGTTTTTCCAGGGCTTGTTCTGCTAGCCTGTGCTTGCCTACCTGGTGTGTAATTATCAGGTAAATTGAGCTATGTGTGATTTATTTGCAAGACCGTATGTCTTCTTGTTATTTCACTGCCTCTCGCATTGTACACACTTTCACCCTCCAAGATTCTGTCTACTGTACTAGACTTGCCCCACCCTTCGATACTGCAAAGGCAGCTTTATTGCTTGCCTTCTACTCTGAGTCCTATATAGTCATACACCTAGGCCTGATAGCTCCCAATCAACAGACATGGCATTTACACCATATAGTTAAATGATACGCAATTGGCATTGTTACACATGACCAAATAGTCAAATGTATATCTTCAAAGCAATTAATGCTTTTTCTAAATAAATAAAACATGTACTCAAGTGAGATTTTTTGAGAGTGCAAAATGGCAGGGTATTTGCAAACAAGTTGCAAACCTCTGGTCGTGGCATGCAAATGGACCCCCTTACTTGCTCACAATTGGACTGTACATATAATTTGACTACAATGATCCAAGCCACTCATCTATATGCACAGAAAATAACAGAAGAGTGGAGTTGACTATTAATAAGCAATCAATAAAAGCCCAATTCAAAACGGCACTAAATCCAAACCAATGAAATCTATAAAACCCAAATGGATATAGGCAGAATCGATAAGACGATGGTGGGAAAAACATTTAAAAAACCATAAGACGTCAGAGGATTTTCAACTCACGATAATTGGATTTATTAAAGACGTGATATAGTACACAGAATTTCAAAGAAATGAATGGGAAGGGATATTTTTGCAGCAGGTGCAATTTAATAGGAATTCAATATTTTGACTTTAGACATGGTGGGGTCGATATGAAGGCAAACTTTGCTTTGCTCGTCGATATATGGCTTGGAGCACAAACTGAATACAACGGCTAGTTACTGTTCCAGGGTGAGTAGGCGAGGTCGAACAATTAAAGTGTGGCCTTTGGCACCAAGAGACCTAGGCCCCTATTCACAGAACGTTCTCCAATGGAGCTGTGACATCATAAAAAGCTTCTCTGAATTAGGACCCTAGGGTCTAAACCTAGTTTGTTTCAAATGACTAAACCAGTATGCTGCATAAAAACTCCTTAAGTGGCCAGCCCCAGATTCCCCAGATTCACAACATTCCCTGCACTTAGTAGTGTAAACATATTCAATGTCAATGTCTTTGCTTTTGTATTTATTCATTCATGCAGTTAAGCGCTTTGATTATGAAGAGCTGTACAGAAGTAGCTCTTGAGGCGCGTGATCTCTACAAATAGAGTGTGCATCTCTAATGTTTAAGGTTTTGATACTCCTCTAAATAGTGCTGGAAATGGACATTATTAACTATGGGATCCCACCAGCCACGGGTGGGAGGGTGCGGGTGCGAGGGGCAGTTAGGAGCACATCCCGCGGTGGGTGGTAGTTAAGGTGAGAAGACATGAGCTTTTTCTCAGCATCCCCACCCCCTCCATAAATAAACATTTACCTTTCAGGATATAAACACATTATGAAAGAAAGGAGGAGTTTCCTGTAATGCTGCAAGCAAATTAGAAAAGGTGCACGTCTTTATAAAGATGTTCTTGAATATTTTCTGCACAGTAGAATTCTGACAGGAATATTTGCAAGCATTCTAACCAGAAGTGGCTGTAGTGTGGTGGACAAGTCACTCCACTCGGGAGGTCTCGGGAGGATAGCTCAGGGGTAACGGGCTCGTCTTTGAAGCAAGATGACAGATCCCCAGGTCCATGCTTAGAAACCTCTGGGTATTAAGGGCTTATCACTTTGGGCCTGGTGATCCCAGTTCGAATCCCGGTTTCGGGACCAAAAGCAGATCAATTGGCACAAGTAGTTTTCCTGGATCTGTGACCCCAATGACCAGCCCTGCCTCTAGTACCTCCTGCTTCTGAGCAATAATGGTGGTTGTCAGCAACGCTCCGCACACAGAACAATGCAACACGTTGCCATGGGTCGCGGGTGGATAGCTCAGGGGCAAAGTGCTCGCCTTGGAAGCAAGATGACCACGGAGCAACACAGGTTCGACCCGCGGCCCGTGCTTAGAAACCTCTGTGTATTAAGCGCGTTATAAAAAAACTATTATATCATATCATACGTGGGAAGATCAGCCACTTGTGGCATTCAGTTATTCTATGCACATCACAGCCACGGCCCTGGAGTTTGATTGACGCAGCTGTCGTGAATGTGTACATGCCACTGCATGGAAGCGCTCAGAACCACGTTACAAACCTATGGAATTGTCACACTATGCTTATATAGCACTTCATGCCGGATTTACTGCTTCCAACTGCTGTTTGAATAATTGTCAATTGGACTCAGTATATCAAACGTGGAAGGCTGAAGGGCTGAGTTGGCAAAACAAGCTTCTGCTCTTGTGTCATTGAGGAGGCGTTTGGGGTGAGCGGTTAACCCACTGAGTTATCCCGGCGCCCAGGGAACGTTTGGTTTCCTAGCTCTGGAGTTTCCAGGTGTTCTATGTTACTGTTCACTTGCAGGAAAGGTTTCTTGGAGCGAGATTTTTTTATTCGATTAGAAGATAGTAGCCCAACCAACAGAGTACTTTGAGCTGTATGTCATGGAACACACCAGGCGTACATGTGTACGTCTATTTGCAGGTTGTGACCCAGCAGCAAGTCAGCATCTATAAAGGGCGGGAACCAGACGCGATCAGGAGAATTGCACCGAGTCCATTTTACAGGCTCTAAATCTTTTCCTTTCTCTCAGTGTTGAAAGTTGCGCTCCATAATTTTGTAGGGTGGCTCCCAGCCTCCTCCCAATCCTCCTCACAGCGCCCTTTTTATTAAAATCCCAAATGGTCCAGAACAGCTCCTTAGCCGGCGTGGAGATAAGCACTGCATTATGGTAAAACAGTGTCTGAAATTAAAATAAACAAGCGCTACCGAAAGATAACATTTTCTTTTGTCGATTAAATTAAAAAAAGGACAATTAAGTAGGAGGAGTGAAAGCGGCCTACTTTTCTCCCCCCCCCTCCTGACTGACAGAGGATTTAAATACAAAGTGGACTCATGCGTACCCTAAAGTCAGCTGTCCGTATGCAAACCTGTCAGATTAACATCTGACTGAAAGAGATAGCGCCCCCCATCTCCATGACAAAGGCCCTTACAGCAAACTATTCCACGCGAGCCGTTTGTGGGTTTGTTTTAACCTGTGGGCCCTGGACAGTGCAATATTTCAGAGGCCTGCACCCTCAGCCAGCCCCCCTCCACCGGGGGGCAGCGTGTCTGTTTGCTCTAGACACAATGGGAGCACACAGCAAATGTCAGCCAGGGGCGACCCCGGCAAGTTTTCAAAGTCTTTCCTCTCCCCCAGCCCCCCTGCACCCGCGAAACGTGCACGGGATGGGGCGGCCCCTCCGCTGGGCCAGGCGCTACAGCTGCAGCCGGAGTGAGCAAACACAGGCATCCGGGGAGGGCGGCGAAGAAAGGGCGGCCCGGGGATTTATTCCTCTGGCACGCGAGCAGGGCCGCAGACACATCAGCTGTGTTGATTCTGTGAAAGGGGCAAAAGAAACAGAGGCGAGGGGCAAAGCTGGCGCGGGGGCAGGCTTTCAATGGCGCCTGCAGGTGTTTGCCAGGGTGCCTTTATGCCGGCACCCGACGAATTAGCAAGTCCCCGAGCCGGGTGCATGTTTTAAGTGCTCGGTTACCAGGATTTGCATTTGGTGGACGGGGAGCGCCCCTCCTCCCTAAGGACGCCCCCCCTCAGGACCAGATAAACGAAGGCTCTCTCTAAGCCCAGTGGTCTTAAAACAGCCATCACTTCCACTCGAAGGGGCGCGTTTAGACGCCGGAGTGATGAGCTTATAGGCCATCCTGCCAGTCAGGCCTTTGTATTGCCCACCCTATATCTCTGACACACACACCAAGACAATGGCCTCTACTTGGGGACGAAGGTGGTGGGGGGCGGTGGGTGCGGTCCTAAAACTAGCACGGCCATGGCAACTATGTTTTATGTAGCTGACTTCGAGTTTAGGTGGCACTCTTACATTCAGAAACGTGAAAACAAGACGAAGTGCACAGAAGAGCAGCGCCTTCGAATGTACAGCGGTTTTAATAGTGTGCTTGTATGTGAATCTTGAAGTGCACACACCCAGATGTATTAGAGAGAGAAAGAGAGACAAGGGGAGAGTGAGTGATGGGGGCGGGGGGTGGGGGGGTTAGGGGTGGGGAGAGAGAGTGAGAGAGAGCAAACTAAATCGAATATAGGCTCAGATGGCAAACAATATGGTAAGTTTGGATAATCGATAAACTGTTGAGGAACAGATAGGTAGCAGTTCCAATGCTCATTTAAACAGCTGGGTTTTTACCGCTTTGCAGAATTTAGGAAAAGACTCCAGCTTCCTAATCTCCCGGACGAGATTGTTCCATTCTTTGGGCCCGAATACAGAAAATCTCCCTCACATCTATACACGTAGGACGAGGAAGGAATCCAAAATGAAGCATTTTATACCTGGCATAGAGCAGGCCTTACCAAAAGGCCTTACTGAATGTTTGGTGTGGCTGTCCCTGGTGAAGGCTCTTGTGCCGACACATTGACAAGAAAGGCACACTAGTCACTGCAGGCACCCTGGAGTGACAGGAAAGGCACACTCGTTACTGCAGGCACCCTGGAGTGACAAGAAAAGCACACTAGTTACTGCAGGCACCCTGGAGTGACAGGAAAGGCACACTAGTTACAAGGCACACTAGTTACTGCAGGCACCCTGGAGTGACAAGAAAAGCACACTAGTTACTGCAGGCACCCTGGAGTGACAGGAAAGGCACACTAGTTACTGCAGGCACCCGGGAGTGACAACAAAGGCACATTAGTTACTGCAGGCACCCTGGAGTGTCAAGATAAGCAAACTAGTTACTGCAGGTCTCCCTGGAGTGACAGGAAAGGCGCACTAGTTACTGCAGGCACCCGGGAGTGACAAAGGCACACTAGTCACTGCAGGCACCCTGGAGTGACAAGAAAAACACACTAGTTACTGCAGGCACACTGGAGTGACAGGAAAGGCACACTAGTTACTGCAGGCACCCGGGAGTGACAACAAAGGCACATTAGTTACTGCAGGCACCCTGGAGTGACAAGAAAAGCACACTAGTTACTGCAGGTACCATGGAGTGACAGGAAAGGCACTCTAGTTACTGCAGGCATCCGGGAGTGACAACAAAGGCACACTAGTTACTGCAGGCACCCAGGAGTGACAAGAAAAGCAGGCTAGTTACTGCAGGCGTCCTGCAGTGACAAGAAAAGCACACTAGTTACTGCAGACACCCTGGAGTGACAGGAAAGGCACACTAGTTACTGCAGGAACCCTGGAGGGACAGGAAAGGCACGCTAGTCACTGCAGGCACCCGGGAGTGACAAGAAAGGCACACTAGTTAATGCAGGCACCCTGGAGTGACAGGAAAGGCACACTAGTTACTGAAGGCACCCTGGAGTGACAAGAAAAGCACACTAGTTACTGCAGGCACCCGGGAGTGACAACAAAGGCACACTAGTTACTGCAGGCACCCGAGAGTGACAACAAAGGCACACTAGTTACTGCAAGCACCCTGGAGTGACAAGAAAAGGACACTAGTTACTGCAAGCACCCTGGAGTGGCAGGAAAGGCACACTAGTTACTGCAGGCACCCTGGAGTGACAAGAAAAGCACACTAGTTACTGCAGCCACCCTGGAGTGACAAGAAAAGTACACTAGTTACTGCAGACACCCAGGAGTGACAGGAAAAGCACACTAGTTACTGCAGACACCCTGGAGTGACAGGAAAGGCACACTAGTTACTGCAGATACCCTGGAGTGACAGGAAAGGTACACTAGTTACTGCAGGCACCCTGGAGTGACAAAGGCACACTAGTCACTGCAGGCACGCAGGAGTGACAACAAAAGCACATTAGTTACTACAGGCACCCTGGAGTGACAACAAAAGCACAACAGTTACTGCAGACACCCTGGACTGACAGGAAAGGCACACTAGTTACTGCAGGCACCCGGGAGTGACAACAAAGGCACATTAGTTACTGCAGGCACCAAGGAGTGACAAGAAAAGCACACTGGTTACTGCAGGCACCCTGGAGTGACAAAGGCACATTAGTTACTGCAGGCACCCTGGAGTGACAAGAAAAGCACACTAGTTACTACAGACACCCTGGAGTGACAGGAAAGGCACACTAGTTACTGCAGGCACCCTGGAGTGACAGGAAAGGCACAATAGTTACTGCAGGTACCCTGGAGTGACAGGAAAGGCACGCTAGTTACTGCAGGCACCCGGGAGTGACAAAGGCACACTAGTCACCGCAGGCACCCGGGAGTGATCACAAAGGCACATTAGTTACTGCACGCACCCTGGAGTGACAACAAAAGCACACTAATTACTGCAGACACCCTGGAGTGACAGAAAAGGCACACTAGTCACTGCAGGTACCCGGGAGTGACAACAAAAGCACACTAGTTATTGCAGACACCCTGGAGTGATAGAAAAGGCACATTAATTAATTTTCCAAAAGTGACCTCCAGTCATACAGCCAAAATGTCTGTTTCCCATGAATATTCACTGTGCACTTTTGGGGATGCAAACCAGGTCTCCCATATCCCTGAAAAGCACCCTAAGCCTCCCGTCATCCCTCACTGCTCGCCACAGCATTATCCTCTGCAGCACCCACACATATTTTAAACTGTTGTATCTATTTATTTCCAGGCCAAGAAATAGACAAAATATTTAAGATGCCGCCTCCCTGCCATGCAGGTGGGACATGTTATAGGGCTCTGTGGGGGAATGAGTTAACTCTTCCCTTTTACTCTCTGCTTAGTTAAAAAGTAAACATTGCCCACAAATTATGCTTTGCAGGTGGTTTTTACTAATGGATTCCTATGTTATCTTTCACTTATTAGCAGTAAACAATTATGAGAAACCTGAAGGTGTCTCACCCGCTAGTCCCTGGAGATCTGTCATCTTGGGGCTGGACCAGTGGGGAAGGATCACCTGGATGTTTTTTTTTTTGGGGAGTGGAAGTGGGACACCCATGGGCGAGACGCAGTCCCCCTTTCCTTACAACACCTTTTCCCCATCCTACCACGTCGGATATTTAGAAGCCCAAACACCCCCCTTTTCTGACACAAACACTTTCTTACACTGTGAAAGACAACGGACTAACACCTGACATGTCCCAACACAAGGGTCAGGCAGAGTCAGGCAATTGACAATAACAGCACACACCTGACGGCCCTTTCCATTCCCCACAGGGGTAAAAGGCAGAGCACAAGAGCACACTTTGAGCAAGGCTGAACGCACGAGGAAACAGCAATTTCCAAACCGGTAGTGCAAACGAAGGAGAAAGGTGGCAAGACCTGGCGGGATGAGGAAGAGGGAATTGCCCTTGCCCTTTTCAAATCAGACCCACGAAACCTCAGAAAGGGAAATCATAAGAGCAGGAAGTCCAGTTGGCGTGTGGTGTGACATGTGTCAACAGCACACAGGACCATCCCGTGCTGATAGCCAAAGCCGATAGAAGCACTTGCTGCTGTGGTGCCGTCCTTGACTCCCAAGACAAGAAGCTCCAACAATTCAGCACAGCCAGTGAGTCGGAGCAGACTGATAGGAAACCGAACTGTGGTGGGTCCAAGGTTGCAGGCGGCAACGTTTTTGAACAAAGAATTTGTGTAAATTGAACTTTAATGAAACTGAAGCAAAAGGTCCAGAAGCAGAGTGGATTAGCGCTGCGGGGGTGCTCATTCGAAGGACTCTGACCGGAGCCTTTTTGTGTTGTGGTGTTTTGTTGAAACTACAAGAACCAAGAGGCCTTAGGAGAGGCCAGCTGAAGTATCGAAGTGGTCCTACGAGGATTGAGCAAAACCCCTCGTACACTCGAAAGTCTTTGACACATTGTGGAAAACTGAGTGAACTGTGAAATTGGCAAGTGTGAACGCGACGGAGGGATGCCAGGAGAAAGCTAGGTGAAGGGAACCCCCGCTTTCTGATGAAATTGTAAACTTTGATATGGGCAAATGTGAACCCGACTGAGGCAAGCCTGCGAAGACATTCAGACTTGTTGAATGTTACTTTTTGAATGAAAGGCCGTAGTGAACCCGATTGAGGGAATCTAACTATATAAGAAGGATCAGAGCCCGGCTGAGGGGGATCCAAGGGGCGAAGAACAATCGCCCAACGTGAAAGATTACAAATGAACATTTTGTTTGTTTATTGTTTATGGTCCAGCAGGCCTTCTAAGGCAAGTGGCTTTACAGGAAAGAGACTTGGCTCCAGAAGGTTGTGGCATTGTTGAAAGGAACTGTAACCTCGTGCTGATGAGGCCCCGGAGTGTGCTGTGCTCAAAGGTCCTGCCTTGTCCTGTTCTAAAAACATGGGGAACGGGTCCCCAGCCATACAATTCTGACTTATCATTTGGTGAGCACTGCTTTCTTTTCTTGTGAATATTATCCCACACTATTTAGCAACTTAGTTGTAAGGATAAGCAATAGTTTTTGTTTTTAGTATAGGGCTTTTTTATTTGACAAGACGCCACTAGGACTGCCTTAGTATTATTTGATGATTGTAGCTTGCTCCCATCTTAGATTTAGCTTTAGATTAGGTGTTTTTCTCATCCATTATACAGTTTAATAAAAACCCTGGAACTGTGATCACTTGTGTCTGTCTTTACTGTTGCCACCATCAGTTCCTTACATAATGCAAATTGGACTCCACAGGAATATGTCAACCTACTTGTCTGTCTTTCCTCACTGCTTCTGGATGTGGGCCTCCTCCTCCTTAACTGGGGGGCCAGAGAAATAGAGAGGGGGGCTATCCTTTGAGCACCCTTCCCATTGGTCTTAGTGGCCACCTTCTGTGTTTGTTTTGATTTAGGAAAGCAGGTTCTCATGCAAGTCTCTTTTGTTAATGAAAAAGGACTTGAAGGTCAAGTACCTGCGGGACTCGGTATCCAGTAATATTTTCAAATGGAAATTACCGAAAACCTTTTTCGATTAATCCAAAATACAGACAAAACACAGATTTATAAAAAAACATATATGGGGTGGCTAAGGGAGTAAAACGGGTGGGGAGGGGATTGGGTTGGGGTTACAGACATAGGGAAACAGGCGTTTTGGGGGGACCCCAAATATAAAAAAAAGAAAAAACAAATCAGTATTTTTCGGTATTTAAGTTTCATTAAAAATGTTTTCAATAAAAGATTTTTTGAAAAAATCACATAGATCTGTGGGACTCAGTTACTAACCGCTATCCTTTGGCCTATTAACTTGAGCTGCAGGCAATCACCATCCGATGTAGTCCGCAGCCATTGCTTGCGTTCTTAATGAATATGGACTCAATGTCAACTTTTATTCTTCCATTGAAGGACAGCAGATGCATCTAGCACCTTGCATGTATGTTCAGTATGAAGACTATGGAAGACATGTTATAATGAATAAGAGCCAATTACATTCTATGTTTTGCCAGGCTGCCTTGGGGTGTTGACAGATGGACCCTCTCAAGGAACCTGCTCTAGAACCTGTCTGTGACCAAACGTCTTCAGCATGTATTAAGTGGCAACTAGAGGCACGTTGGCAGTGATTAGCAAAAACATTTAGAGATAAAGAAACTGCTTTTGAATAGATTTACCAAACAGGTGGGATCCTCTGTCTGTGCCTGCTTTCGGTGCTGGAACCAATGTTGTCCAGTGCGCTTTGGAATCCTACCCAGACCCAAGCTAAATGTGTGCAGTAGTAAAGGCCGCGACCTGTTACCTGTAACTCTGTAGACACGCCCTTCATGCCCTGGACAAAGAAAAGTGCTTTACATTTCTCAAAGGCTTATCAAGCAGTACCAAATACGTTCTGCGTTCTCACAGGGCATACTAGGTTCGTCCTTCCTCCTTCTCCCTCCACTGCTCTTATTAATTATTGTGTTTTGTAATGTATTTCACTTCCTTGTTAACTCCCCCCTCCCTGTCGGAGCATTGTAACGGTATTTTACTTGATGTATAAGTGCTTAACAGGCAAACAATAAATACATTAAATAAATAAGGCAGTGATAGGAGATTGTCTGTTTAATTAGCCAATTTATATTTTCTGTGCCGTATGCATGCCTAGGTATGGCTTATTAAATGCAGGAAGCAGTTTGCTTGCTAAGAAATGCCTTTCATTGAAAATGAGATGGGTTGATCGTAAACGTGTGTCTGGATAGGATGATTTCTTTGTATGGCCTATTGACAAATAGAGTTCAGTGGATCCTCACTGCCAGAATGAGGCACATTGGGCCTCATTACGACCCTGGCGGCCGCGGTATGAACGTGCTGGTAAGGTACCGGCACCATTCATACCGGGCCGCCACTTTACCAGTTTGCTCGCGGGTGCCGGTATGCACGTCTGGTCTGGCCAGACGTGCATACCGGCACCCGCGAGCAGACCAGGATGCTAACAACGGACCCGTCATTAACGGATCCGTGTTTAGCATCCACCCCATTTCTCATTGAGTCCCATGGAGGCTCAAATGGGAATGGGGACGTATTGGGTCCGGGTCCCGAAAATGAGAATTACCGGGCCTGCAAAAGTCGGAATGGCCCGGTAATTCCCTTTTTTTGTTATCCGGACACGAGTTTGGCGGTAACCATGCCGGTAATGACGGCATGGCTACCTCCAAACTCGTAGTGAGGCCCATTGTGTTTAACGTGTGTCTCTGAGGGACCCTACCGTCAAGCCTCCTTTTGGTAGGGTGTCAAGACGAGATCCCTGGCCGTCCACAGAGAGTGAAGCCTGCGGAGTCAGATCGAATGAGAAGTCTAATTTTGAAATAATTTGCTACATATAGTTATTGACAGTTATTATTCCATGTATCACCCAGGAAATTACAGTAATGGGATCCACGGAAGACATAGCAAGCGAGGAAAAAAACCTCTCGCGCCAGATTGGTATCGGCCTGCCTTCTTGTTCCCATGGCTCGCCACTACCTGGCCTTCGCAGCTGCCCTCTTGAATTGCCAGTGAGTAACTTCAAGTGCTGCTGATTTCTTGGGCCTAGTGTAGACTGAAACATGGTTTTCTTATTCCTCTTCGACATGTGGCGGTGAGTTCCTTCAGAAGGGATGCCGACTCAGGCCCAAAGATAGCCAACTTAAAACAGTGCCTAGTGTTTGCACTCGCTTTAGATGTACCTTTCGCAGTAAGCAGCTTATTTCAATTTCGTTATCCTTTTCAAGCTACTATTAATATTAATGCCTCTGGGCGCTAGTATAACTTATTTTACTTCAGATTTTTCACCCACCTGGTACTTTGCTTTTGGGTCAATTTGCTGATTTGTCATCAGACGAATAAGATTATCATGTATTTACGTCATTTTAATATTCCGAATACCATGTCCTATCATGCAAGTTTCGAAAAGTATTTATGAATGATGACTATTTTTGATGCAACTGATTATATTAATGGCAAATTACAAGGGAAATGTATTAGAAGGGACTAGTTCATTTATTTTATTCAATATAATGTACACATCGAATTCAAATGGCCTGGCCTGACCGTCTGCTGCTAGATTATTTAACATTTGCTGCAGAGCTAAAAATTGAGCTAATGCACTTTTCACCAGTTTTGCTGCTTGGGTAATACAGACAAGTTTTCTCCCAATCTGTATTTTCAAAAAACCTTTGACCCATGGATGACATGAATGTGGATGTTTTTTGCACTGTTATTTCCTCCATAACATAACAAAATGGATTTAATACATTTCTGTTTTTGTTATGCCTAAAACCTAGTAAAAATAAGTCTGATTTCTTTTCGCCCTAGTGAAAACAGATTTAAATACAGATTGCGGAAAAACCTATTTTCTCAATTCCCTATTATACATGCAGTAAAATTGATGCAAAATGCTGTTCCTCTATTTTATTGCGCATAGGTAAAATTTAGATAGTCTGGCTCCTGGTAGTTCCTTTTTAAATTTCAGCATATAGGGCAACCTAGATTCACAAAGAAATACAAGCATCTTTAAGCTCATTTACAATGATTAGAGAAACGTTGGCGTAAATCAAAAATGACATTTGCTGCACATTTTCATCTATCTATATATTTAAAATGGAAAATCTGTCTGTTTGTTTGTTTGTTCCTTATGCAATTCCACACCGTTGCAACCAATCTGCACCAATCTTTTTCAGAGTTACCTGTTTGAACCCTCCGAATATCACTGGCTACATTACATGTGACACCCCACACCATTCCCTGGATTGCAGCCCCTGCATACATGTGACGGTTGTCTAGAAATAGCGAAACATCAGGGTGGCCGTAGAATGACAAAGCTCATTTTAAGCATCTGGATGCCAGGAACAAAACTCAAAGGATAGGGACCATAAAAACCACGTTTCAAGGCTCTGGAACGCACCAATTATGAGATATCTGCATCACACCACATTGCACTGCACCTTGGTGAGACGACAGGTGGGGAGAACGCACAGTAGGTCCCATTATGCTGCAGCATGCCAACTCTCACTACCCCTCCACATCTGCTCAGGGGTATGACAGCATGCCACACACACCCATTCTCAGTGCAGTTTACTTCAGAGTGCAAAGCACATCAAATGATAAGCGACTCAGAACAGCGACCTACAGGATACTTGATTTTCAACGCTTGATGAGTGTAATCATGTCTGTCTACAGAACCTGTGCGGAGTGTGGGTATATTTGCACTACAACATATGAAATCGGTGAAACATCAATGTGGTCATAGAAGGACCGGACACAGCTCATTTTCAGCGTCTCGACGCCAGAAACCAAACTTAGAGGTACCCTGTAAAACAACTCAGAACAGCGACCTACCGAATCATTGATTTACATAAGCAGTTCACAACAGGAACCTACACGATCATTGATTTTCAACACTTGATGAGAGTGTCATCATGTCTACCTACAGAACCTTTGCGCACCGGGGGGTTATTTGCACTGCAACACACAAAATTGCACCACAATGCACTGCATCGCGCCAGGTTGACGTGAGAGGTGGAAAGAGTGCACAGAAGGACCCAGTAGACTGCAGCATGCCACCTCTCGCCTCCCCTCCATGTCTACTCTGGGGTATGACAGAAAGCCACAGTGCAGTTCACTTCAGAGTGCAAAGCACATCATGTGGTAGGCAACTCGGAACAGTGATCTACAGGATTATTGATATTGAACAGTTGATGACAGTGATATCATGTCTGTCTGCAGAACATGTGCAGAGTACTAGCGTTTTGCTAGTTGTTGATACATCTTCTCATTGCTCTATGCAAATCTCTGTGGCTGCTACGCAACCTCGAGCCTCGGTTCAGGTTGTGAAACATTGTAACAATCATGTGGCTCTACTCTCCATTTCACATTCTCTTGTGAAACACACTGAGATCCACACTTTTGATAATAATAAGTTGGGGGTAATTCACAAGTGCTCAGAATTAATACTCAAGCAATTCTGGATGCCTTATTTAATCCCTTATTTACTCCTAGAGATATTCTCCCATGGTAAGTCTTCAGTCCTAGTGGATCAATCTATATGATTGTCACGGTTTATTCTATGTTCACAAGCAAGTCAGGGATCTTTCCCATACAATGAATGTGCCGCACAATGAAAACGCTTTTATTTCTATACGTAAGATCCTTTTTTGAGAAGGCCTCCACCCCGTCTCGCACATAACCCCCAATGAATACCCAGTGCCACCAATGGACTCAGAACCAGGCTGGTGTGTATTAAGAAAATATGTATTCATGTATTATTTATGTCAATATTAGAATAAACAGTTCACATCAGCCACCAATGGTGTGGCAACACAGAGACAAAATATACCTTTAATAGACTACCACCACAGAGATGACACTAGAACATGCAGTGACAATAGCTTCCTTTGACAGCAGCACCCTTCCCCCATTGCAACCAGAGAGCAGTTCCAAGTACACCAGGGAAATGAATGCAAACAGACAGGAAAGTGACAATTATACTTTGTGGTCCCAGCAACCATCGCCACCTCCTCCCCCCCTCAATACATCCACTAGGCTTGGCTCTTTTGGATGGAGGGCAGTGGCAAGGATTGGGAACACAAGGGAAAAATCGGATTTTTAGTAGTGCTCACAGAAACAATATGACAGCAAGAAAGCCAATGGAGGAATTTGTTTCAGAGCACAATGGTAAAATCGGTTTGTAACTGTTTAGCACCACTGCTTTGGGAAAGAATAGGAAGAACGAGAATTCGTTTTTCTATCCTTCAAATGACAGGTACACTCTGGGAAATGTGGGGCAGCGTCCAAGGGGAAAATCGGTTTTCAGTTCAGATTCACAGAAACAATATGGTAGTAAAAAAAAAAAGGAAAGGGACAATTTGTTGTGCTGCACCTGACAATAACACCCAGGGATTTTAGGGTTATGCTCAGAATAGAATGGGAAAATCGGTTTTGGTTTAGGATGACAGATGCAATCGGAAAATACAAATGCAAATGGAAATTAGTTTAGCAGATGGGCAATCTGAAAGAAAATGCAAATGGAAATTCGTTTTTACCTTACAATGGGGAAAGAGTAACAGAATAGGAAAATCGATTTTTGGGATGTTAAGCACAATTTCAATGGGAAAGAAAATGCAAATGGGAATTCATTTTTACCTTACCATTGGGAAATAGGGACAATATCGTTTTTCACCATACAATGGAAAAATGGGAACAATTTCGTTTTGCACCTTACAATGGGCCACATATGGAAACAATTTTGTTTTGCACCTTACAATGGAAAGATATGGAAACAATTTTGTTTTGCACCTTACACTGGGACACATATGGAAACAGGGCTTTTAGAAGTTAATCCTTTTGGCAAATCTTTAGGACTATACCGGCTCACAAAACACTGGGAAAAGATGGTTGGTTTTGAATTCCAACAATACAAATCCCATGAAATAAATGGGGAAATTAATTGATTTACTTAGAGAAATATACAAAGGATCTCCACAGTTAAGCAAGGTGTTTTTCAGTGGGGAATTGCTCACATACACAGGCTAGCCAGGGGGTTGTCAATGGGGAATTGCTAACATACACAGGCAAACAGGGTATGGGATTAATCAATGGGGAAATGTCGATGGCATTACTGAAAAAAAATAGGGCATATACAATCTACGGCTAAGGGTTTTACTACTTACATGAGAGGTCTGTAATGACCATCAGAGCGCATCAGGGCACTGTTGTTGGGACAGCCAAAAGGGTCAGTCAAGGTCTCTGCTGAGTCATCCAAGTGGTCCCAAGTCATCTTCTAATCCCCTGACTCCTCTGCAAGATTTAGGCCTCTCAGTGCTGGGATGCTTCTCCAGATTTGGACAGCAGATCACCTCATGGGGTTAGTGAGAACATTCCTGCTCTGAGGCAGACAGACTTAGTTAGAGTGCAAATGACATCACTGACTTGTCATACTTCCTGCAGAAGGGATTGGTTACTGCTCCAGCACCCCATTCCCACCTGTGTGCTGATAGGTCCAGACAATGTCTGAGTGCTCTGGGCGACCGGTGGAGGAGGGCACCTCATTATCTTACTTCGACAGGGGTGATCGGTCTGGTTCGGGACATAGAAATCTCCCTGCATGACAAGTGCCCTTAATCTCCATGTTTTGTTAGATATGATTGCATTTGTTAACATACACAGCGAATCACCTAACCCTTGTCAGGTGTCTGTATGTCATTCCTGTGCAAAGCTACAGTTTTTCTTCATTTACTCCAGAATTATATCAGCGAATAATATGGCCCTTGGTGAGCGGCATATGAATCATATTGGGCCTGCTTTAATCAACTTTGTATATCTCTCAAATTCACAAGGAGGGCCACATTACGTTTTCATGAATAACTTAGTTTTGTTTATCTTACAAACATTGTTTTGTGATGATCAGAAGGAGTTTACTGTCATCTTTCCAAAAATCCTACAATGCCTGGTGTGGGATGAATATGGTCGATTATACACGATAAAATACATTTCTCCCATTTTACACAATGGGCAGCTAAACCACTCCTTGGCTATACCCCACCCCCCTGGAGCACATGACATCAGCAGAAGGGTCTGTGTTTAGATTAGCCTGCTTATTCCAAGAGATAATGATCACTAATGAACTTTTTTATGGGTTTATGTGACCCGAAGGTCATAAATGATGGGGATCAGATCTGTCTTATCTTGTCTACCCCATGGATTTGATCTCAGAGCATCTTATTCTTTGTATTCATAAGGGAAGGCCCTTATGTTTGAAGTTGTTACAGGCCTCTCTAGGTCTACAGGACAACCAAGGGAAGGAATGCAGTTCCACGTTTGAAGAAATACAAGCAAGCAGCCCACGGCCTTCCCCCACTCAGCCAAAATTGCCTTTTAACTCACATTTTACCTTTAAATAAGCTTTTTAGAAAGCGCACAGTTACAGCACATATAAGGGTCACAGCAAAGTTGTCCCTTGCATACAGCTGCTAAAGAAGACATCACAATTCCATTTGTAAGGGCTTTGGTGAACATCTTGCTTTACAGATTGTCACTTTGGAAGCAAAATCGAAATGTCATTTTGTTGATTTCACCCATGAAAGGACTCCATTTTACTACAGCTGTTTAAACCAAGTTCAACATCCGATTATAGATTCTGTGCACTGTTGTTTCATATGTGATGGGCTTATTATAGACAGAAAACAAGTTCATATTTTGAAAGTCTTTCAAACATTTTGCTAAGCATATTTTTAGTTTAAAGGGAAAAGCGAAATTACTCATTTTATTTAATGTTCATGAAAGAAAGTGCTCTGCTTCACTGCAACAGCTGCACACAATGCTGACATCCCATTGAGGGTTCTGTGGACTGCTGTATCCTGGGCATATCGTTCCAGCTCTTCATACATTAGTCAAAATGTCCTTTCCATGTGTCTTTCGCTTTCTTTGTGAACGACAGTTCGCCTCTCTCCATATTTTGCACTTTTAGCACCTTTCCTTTCCTTTTGCTTTGAAAGTGGAGGGCCTTATATCGGATCTTATTTCTCGCATCCAGGGGCTCTTTCACCCCACTTAATTCTTAGAGGCACTGTCACCTCTTAAATTACCCTTTCATTGTAATTATGCTATCATTGATCACTTTCTAAAGTAATGCGCATTTTCCACTGAATTATGTGGTTCTCTTGCCCTGCAGCATGGTTCCTCATTATGAGGCACTCCAGATGATTTGAACTACAACTCCCACGATTCTTCACTATTGGCTATACTGGCGTAGGACCATTGAAGTTTAAGTCCAAAACATCTGGAGGGCCAAATAATGAGTAACATTCACATAGAGGTTTTCCCTGAGAATCTGAGGCTGGCTTAACTACCTCAATGTTAAATAAAACAGCCCTTGTTGATTCTACTGTTCTTAGTAACCTTTGCCCCTGTACAAGCTCTTTTTTGAGGATGGCTGTTTGGGGCATTTTGGTCAGTGAATCTTCTGCGATCCTGTCAACCTATTTTTCTTCCACAACACAGTGTTAAAATGGCTAACCAGCAGGTGCCTCCTGGTTATCAAGTCTAGATGTCTGCAGAGAGTTTAAAGTTTAGTCCATCAAAGACTGATTCCCTCATGATAGCTTTAGGGGTGTTGATAACTATGTTTATTTCTGCCTTTCATTCTTGCAAAGATGAGTATTTCCCCCAAGCTTGTCTTTGGATGGCTGGCTGTCTGTGACTGATCATGTAATGAAAAACACAGTTACCTTCTACATTGGATCAAACCGTACTTTCAGTCCCACAATGTATATGCTATTTATTAATTTATTTTGATATTGAAGGTACCCACTGTGAGAACATTCCCCTCATGGAGCCCAAGGGGTGGGAGGAGTGTGCAAGGAGAATGTTATGGGGCGGTAACGAAGACTTTGTTCAGCCCTTTATGTATTCTAGAGAAGTAAAATAGAGAGCAAAGGAGCAACAGAGTAAGCAGAAGATAGATTAAAAACAGTACATGCAAGAGTTAGCGGTCATCTGAATGCAGGTTGCCCCCCATTGGCCACTGCAGTCATGTGATCATGAACCGAATCAAGGAAGTGAGAACCCCACCGAAGACCTGTAGGAGTAGGCTTGTAAATAAATGCGCAACCCCATAAAGCTGCCTGCAGGCCGTTGAAGTGAGAAATTAGAGCCCCCACTGCTAACCCTGCATGGCCTGGTCTTTGGTAGTGGCCATTTGCAGGGAAAGCATCTCTTCCATTGGCCACTGAGTCATGTAGCAGTGATCCTGGTCCAATGAACTGGGGACACAACAAAGCCCTAAAAGAAGTTGGTCCACCAACCCTAAAGCTTCTTACTCACAGGTCATCAAATCAGTTACTCAGAGTCCCTGTGACTCTCACTCCCTGCCTTGCCTGGCCTGGTCATGGTTAGCAACCATTTTCAGGGTAGGCATGACTCCCATTGGCTGCTGCAATGCTGATAGCTCTGTCCCCAGGAGTCTCACCACCTGAAGTTCATGCAAAGGGCATCACTGACCAGGGCATGGCATGGTCTATTTGGCCCTATTAAGGACTGGTAGCGGCCGGGCCCAGCCAGCCACTGTCTCTTACACATAGACCATCAATCCACACCATGAGTGTTTCTCACTGAAACTGTGCAATGCCTGCTACCTTTCAGGTACACATTTTCCCACCCAGCTTATTCTGCCCTGTCATCTACTATGGACTACTGTTTGCTTCTTATTTGCCACACCCCTTAGTCCCTGTAAGCGCTCTTGTGTCAGTGGAAACTGGAATCTGCCCCCAAAGCCCTCCTGTGCGGAGCAAAACAATGAATCTGGCCCATAGGCCAACATGGTGCTCTGGTGTGCTGGTAAAACTTTGAATCTGTCCCCTAAGCCCCTTATGTGTTGGCAAAAAATAGAATCTTGCCCATGAGGCCTCTGTTATGCTCTCTGGTATTTTTAAAGGTGTATTCTGTCCCCTAAAGTACTCATTTGTTGGTAAAACAAACTGAATCTGGTGCCTCAGGCATTTATTACATGCCCAGGAATTTAAAAAAGAAAAAAATGAATCTTGTTCTTGAGGGCCTCATATGTTGGCAAAAGAAAAACATGTGGGGCCTAATGTGTTTGTAAAAAATGTAATCTGTGCCCCAGGGCCTGTATTATATGCGCCAGGTATTTATTTTAAATTGAGTTGTTCCCTAAGGTTCCCATGTGTTTGTAAGATAATGTATCTGGGTTCTTATGCCTATCGGATGCCCTCACATACTTTTGAATCAGCCCTTAAGGCTCTCACTTGTTTGTTAAAAATGTAACTGGTATGTAAGTCCTGTGTGAAGCCTTCAAGTTATTACAAAAATATTGGTGGTCGTATATGGTATGGCACTTGTGAGGAATTTGACCATCCACATGGTGGGCGTGCGCTCGCCTGGGCTTTTTGAAATGTGTAATTAAATGGAATGATGGTAGACCAAGCTCAGGAAAATGTGTGGGGCTAATCCTCACACATTTTCCTATGCTCACACCACGACAAAATTTGTCGAGAGGCAGTCGCTGAAAGAAACACGCGACGTCTCAACCAGTGCTTCAGAACCGCCAATCAGTACTGAGACAACAATTCCTGACCCCGAACTGCCGTGTAGGCCAGCCTGCAGTCGTTCATCCAGCTTAACGCGCTGAACCTTCTTGCCGCCTGATACCCACAGCTGACTACTTGGTTGAACTTTGTCACAGAAGCCTGCAAAGCACCCTGAAGCCGACTCGTCCCTGGGGAGCACCGAAAACATCTACAGCACGAGGTACATTGTGGTTCTGTCTCCCTGGTCCTTCCCAGATGGTCCCTACAGACATTTTAAGACCATTGATCTCTTTGTGCTAAAACCAAGGACCTTTAACAAACTGTGGTGTTTATTAAACATAACGACTACCCTCCTGTCAGTATCCACAGTGTACCCCTGTTCCTTCTTTAAAACTGTCTGTCCTCTGCATTCCTTTACATGGTGGGTTGTATTTTGTAGTGTTGCTGGAACTGTCTGTTGTGATATCAATAAAGTAGTTATTGCAGGGACTTCATTTCACCAAAATGCCAGGGGTAGCGGAAGTGACAACACACAACCCTTGATCTCTGATGACATCACAGGAAGTGATGTCATGTGACCCCACCCCAAATGACATCAAGGGAAGTGTTGGCACACAGCCTTCAGATGCGTCTAACATCCGTGTTCACAGGAGCTCTTATTTCGGCCAAATATAAGAACTGAGGCACAGAGCGAGTTGAGATTTGTCCACGATCGCACATTTGGAGAATGCCATTTCCCAGATTTGACATGGAGCCTATATGTAAAACATAAATAATGCAGTACTTCTAACAGGGTAACCAATAACTCTAACACAGGCTACAGCTAGGGTACGAAACATCTATAGATCAATGGACACAGAAGTACTCGTTATCTGTGGCATTAATGTGTTAAACAAGCCAAAAAAGCACTGACCTGGGGAGGAGTCTGTTGACCCAGGAGCAAAATGCAACACGAGCAAGTCCTGAAAATTAAATCATTGACCAGGATTTAATATCAAGAAAATTCCCTGGTTATAAATGTATCTATGAGTCATCTATAACTAAGATCGAAGAAACCTATTGTGCGGGTGTAAGCTGAGGCCACCTGTCTCTGTGTGCATTTATCTTTAAGTTATGTGACAAGCAACCAAATGTTATCCTTGACAACCCAGAGCCGAACATAAAACCTTAATGTCTTAGGCTTTGGATACATGAATCTTCTTCAATCTTTTTTAAAAGGGTGAGGTGGGCGGAGTGGAGCTGTACTTCCCTCAAGAGTAGGGCTTAATGCATCTACGATTTTCAGACCTCTAGGTTTGCTATTCAATGACCCCAACAGGACCGGCCCGTGAATGAAGCTTCCACAATGCCCTTTTCAAGAAGAAGTTTGAGTGCGGAGGCGTGGGTCACTCCATGGCTCTCTCACTTCTGAGACTCCATGTCCAATGCTTATTTTCTTAAACAGTGTTGCACCAGAGAAGGGTCCTGGTTGAGTTTGTGGCCCCTCTCAACCATTCCCATCACACTTGAATGCATTCAAGGTGAGCACAGCCCAATCAGTGGCATAGCCCAACATTTGTGGGCCCCTTCTGCGAGCCATGCTAAGGACTACCCCGCCTCCAACAAGGTCCTTAAAAAATCACAGGGAATGCCACACGCGCGGGCGGACCAAACCAACACGTGTGCACAATGCCCATGATGATTATGCCGCTGCAGGGCCATGCACTACTCCAAGTGAAAGAAGTAAATATGTTTTTAATCAAAGCTTAAATGCTTCACCTAGCATAGAAAAAAGGGGGAGGTGCCTGGCCCCAAATATACATTCCACAAGTGGTGGCTGCTGAGTTGTTTTATTGGAGGGTGTAAATATTTGCCACAAATATGCGATTGCGACGGAGCATAGCGAGGGGCCGTGAACTAACAAAAACGGGCTGGGGGATTTAGGGAGATTCTCCCCACTCCCATGAGAAAATGTTTTTGAATAATGGGTTAAAATGGTGCCTTACACATCACACTTTCTGTGAAAATCTGGGTAGAAGGCCAGGCAGTTTGCATTCAGTTTTGTAGGATGTAGGGTAACTCATGGAAAAAAGTACAATAGATGTAAGTCGCCAAAAGTGGACAAGCGCATTTCACAATGCATTGCCATGTCGGTCCCTTCAATATGCGTCAGTATAAAAAATATTTTCATGCTGGCCATGCCCATACATTTCCATGCTTGCTTCAACAAAACATGCTAGTATTCCCATATAAGAACATACTCATGTTCGCTCTGAGGTGTTTTTTATAGTATCATTAATGGAACTAGGCACAAAGCTGACTCTGCCAATATGTGCCAGTACTCCTATGTAAGAAAATACTCCTGTAGGTTTGGCCATTAAAAGTGACATGTCACTATAAGAAAAGATATCCATACTGGTTCCAATGTAAGCCTGTCTATACCCATAAGAACACATATCATCCTTGCTTCATCATAAATGCTCAGTTAATAAAAAGTCATGCTACAGTAAGAAATCTACAGGCCGTTACACCAAAACATCAGTCTAGCGAGGAAATACTACTTATCATGCATGCCTTATCAAAGATGATGAACAATAATGTCATGCCACAGTTAGCAATGGCTAGGCTGGCTGTGCCAAAATGCCAGTCTAGCCAGGTAATGAAACACATGAACTTGGCTTTGCCCGAAAATACCAGTAAAATGTGCAAAGTCAATAAGGGAGGTGCAAAAAAATGCTGTGGTGATACCCTGTCTCCCAGGGCCTTACATATACATATATACACACACACGCAGGCATCCCCATTCATCCACCCATACATCTCCTCTCACATTAATTCACACTGCATTCACCACACAGGTATGCACCCACCTACCCAGAACATTCACACATACAATCACATTCATACGCTTTCACCCACCAGACACTCACCCATATACCTGCTCTCACATACACTTACACTGGCACACACACACACACACTCACATTCCTAAGTGTTACGAAAGATTTCCAGGGCTGGTGGCAGCTTACCTTTTCTTATATTTTTAACCCTTGCCTGCCATTTAAAGCGCATTAACCGCGTTTGGCACGAACAGGTGTCCTGGCTCCAAAATGGCCATGCCAAGAGGTTATTTGTCCTGTCCTTTGACCATCTTGCCCCTTCACCTTCCCCAGGTCGAGACCCAGGTCAGTCCTTATTTGAGCATGCATTCTCCCGCAAAAAACGCCAAGCTTTCATGGGCTTCTGCATGCCTTTTGTGCGTGCCTCCAGGATGTGGGCTGGGGTGTCTGTCCCTAACACATCGTGGGTGCCAGAGAGTCTGGATTGCTGTGAATGCCTGGGACCGCTGTGGTCAATGATTGGTCCACTATGGTAAGCCTGAATGTGAGCAGATCTTCCATTAGGTCCTCTTCAGGTTGGCGCAAATGAGATTCTGGATAAGAGAAGGGCCCACACACCTACACCATGTTGATCTCTGGAGTTCTCACTGAACGAAGGATAGGATCCAAGCCGAGGAACTGCTGGTGAACTGCTGGAAGGTTTGGCACCCTGAGCCTGCTGTCGTCCAGCTGGACCCCTCTACATCTGGTCATCTTAGAAGGTCTGCGAAGACGATTCGACCCATTGGAATAGTGGGACCAACTATGCTCGGCATCTTCATCAAACCCTGCAAGCAAGCCTTCTCAGACCAGTGGGCTGACCAGCTAACTCAGGACCTTTGCCCTGATACTGCTGCCGTTTCGAGGAGATAATCGAAACTTGGTACGTCGCTAGCTCTGTGTTCATGGCACTCTCACACCAAATTTCGTACACTTGGCATTCCCAGGTCTGGAGTAAAGTGAGTGCGCCCGAACCGGAGTAGGCGCCGTTACCGTGTCGGCCAGCCGTGGTGACGAACTTTGCAGAGGTGCTGCTTTTGTGACCCTCTTTCCCCTGAAGCCTGCTGCAGTGAAACTGGCCTGATCCATCCACCAGGAACAGAGAATCACCACTGTCCTATTTGGGAATCATCGCTGTATCTTTGTCGCTGAAAGCCGCAGAGCTGCCAAACTGCCGCACTTGAACCTGCAACCGAAGTGGACTGGACTGCTGAAGTTTGGTCCAGCGTGCGCTGGGGGTCAGTGAGTAATCACAACCCTACCGGTGGCCCTAGCGCCTTGATCCATTGTATGCATGAGTGGGTCCTGAGGGCCCCACTCCTTTCCACTGCTAGTGCGAACTAGTGAACCATTCCCGAACTCTGGAACCTGTTCTGCCCTGTTGGGGAGACCCTCCACGAATAGTGGGAACTTATTCTTCATCGCCTCACCCATCCTCCTGACCTGCTACAGACCTTCGTAGAGACCCCGTTTTGCCCATTTGCATTACCGCGTGCGCCAGCATTGCAAATACATTTGAGCACTAGGCTCCACTCTTCTTAGGGATTGGACTTCCTCTCAGTTAGGATTGTGTTGGATGCAGAAGGGACTAAAGACTATTTCCGCTGCCTGTTTTCTTCCCCTTTTAGGTACGGACCCATTTCGTGCATTAACCATTTAGACCCCATTGGTCTTGCATATATATGTACCGATTCAGACGGCACTGGGCTTATGATTAGCCATCGATCTGATTAGCATTCCTTAAGTCCTTGCTGTGTTCACGGCTCAGCTGTGAATGCTAATCAGATCGATGGCTAATCATAAGCCCATTGCCATCTGAATTGGTTTACCCCGACACGGCAGATCCACACTTACTGGTGTATCCATCACACCACCAGCCCTAGGACTGCTCCCAGGATTGCTGACAGCACAGCAACACCGCCTCACTCCGGTTGGACGATCAAACCCACGGACAGACTCTCCCAACTAGTCTCTCCTGAAGAAGGCCACCACAACTACAAGCTTCTACCAAGCCATTGTGGCCGAAACACAACTGTGTCGATCACTTGTGGCACAACTGTGAAAATGCCCTTTGTTGTATGTTTCCATTTTAGTGTTGTGTACACCGTTTTTGTTCAAAACACACCCGGGTTGAAAAACAGCCTCGGGCAGCACTAACTTGAGTTACTTGTTTCACCAACCTCCTATACTCATATGTGCTTGTCAATAGGGGACTCATCCTCCACATCCTGATGAGGGTGCACAACTGCACTTCCCTATGTTTTTGTATTGAAATCTGTCCGTTATCGCTTTCGTGCTTAGCGAAAGCTTTGTAATACTTTAAGACACTGGTTTTTAAGATGGAAATAAATATGTCCAAAAACTGTGGATTATTGTGAGGATCTTGCATGCTGAATATTTTTTGTTATCAATACATGTACCCTCCTGGGCATATCAGGACTTCACCAGGCGCCCTTTATTTTTTCCTTAACATCCACCCATACATCTCCTCTCACAGTCATTCCCACTGCATTCACCACACAGGTATGCACCCACCTACCCATAACATTCACACACACAATCACATTCATACCCATTCACCCACAAGACACTGACCCATATACCTGCTCTCACATACACTTACACTGGCACACTCACATTCCTATTCACTCACCCACCGTTCACACACCCATAAACCGCTCATGTCCACTTGCACTGCATTTCCCACACAGACACGCACCCACCCACCCAGGTTATCTTAAATTCTGTATTAGCAGACTGCCGCGCAGACAGGTGCTGCGATCTAATAATAGGTACTTACTCTTGCAACCTCGTTTTGGGGATCTGAGTTTCAATGCCTGTGGTCCAGGAGCCTGGAACAATCTACCCCTATCAATCAGACAACTGCCTTCATTGGCACAGTTTAAAAAAGCCCTCAAGATTCACCTATTTGATGGCAGAGGTGTTTAACTCCATCCCTACCTGTTTCTCACATTGACACGGTCTCAGCACCTCTTAGTTCACCTTTTTATGTCTTTTATGTTTGTGTGTTCTGTCAGCGCTGTGAGTCCCGCAGGCGAGTTGGCGCTTTATAAAATGTGTTATAGAATAGAAAATTCAAACACACACTATCACATTCCTACTCATTCACCCACCACTCACAGATCCATACACCTTCTCTTGTGTCCACTCACACTACATTCTCCACACAAACACGTACCATCCAGAAAATTGAAACACACTATCACATTCATACTCATTCACCCACCAGTCAATCACTCATACACCTTCTCTAACATCCACTCTCACTGCATTATCTACACAGGCACATGCTCACCCACCCAGAACATTAAAACGCACACACTATCACATTTCATCTTATACACCCACCTCTCACTGACCCATAGCGCATACATACATCTGACATGCAATTTAAATATGTGAAATACACATCACATTAGAAAAAAGCCTTCTTACCTGTTTTCCACCTTTTGTTCATCACTCCAGGCCACCCTCGGCACCTCTGTGCTGCTCACAAACAGGAACCAGGAAGCTGGGAGAGCTTCCTGGTTCCTGTACATGAGCAAGGAAGTCAGAGGAGAAGGGCTTGGAGCTGAACGTGGCTGAACCCTGATGGGTGAAGACTGCTCCGGGGCACCCCTAGACCCAGTGTGGTGGGGCCCCCACCTACTCTAGGAGCTTCAGTTAAAAAAACAAACACGTTTTTTAGTTTTTTACAGAGGTAGCAAGGGGGATTATAGGGATAGCAAGGGAGAACACAAGGGCTGCAGCTGCGACCCCTAGCAACCGTCCTGAGATATTGTAGGAAACAACCTTCACTGGACCATCCCTTTTATCATTGGGTAATAATTGTAGTATCGCTGTGTTGCAACTAACCAACGATCCATGACCTTTCAGAGGAAAGCCTGCTGTTCAATCCACGTTACCAAAATCGGACAAGGAGGTTTATAATTAGCATGTTATTCCAATCTGATTGGATCCCTTCTGGTGTACTAAAGGTGTGTGGCTGATTGAAGGTTTAGAAACTGATATTAATCTCTGGACCACTGGTACCCCAGGAGTTGATTCATCACAGCACTGCATTGTAATCCTTCCAATTTCCTGGGGTCACGTGATAAATATAGACTATTCACTATACAGAATAAAACCAACAATATTTTCAAAACCTGACCAAACCAAGACTGACAACATCCATCACAGCAGTTGGTGGATAATATCTCTTAGTTCTTCAATAACAGAATTGAAAGAATTCAGGTGACGCTGGTGTGGAAAATTCTATGTTAACACACACACACACACTATTGCAATTGTAGTGAAGCGTAATGTTACCTTCCTACATGAATATCACTATTATAAATCCATAAAGGCATCCACTTTGAATCGCAACAAACTCAATATAAATATGCGGCATTCTAATAAACACCAGACATACATAGGGTTTTAAATTGAGGGTAGCTGGGAGCTATGTACCTCCTGCTTTTAGCCTAGGAGTGCCTGGTTAGCTCTACACCAACAGCTACCAGGAGTCACTTTTGGGTCCCCAGGCCACATGATGGTGAAAAAAGACACCTATATAAATTGAACTCTGTTTTCTGAATGTAGACATGTTTATATGACCTTCAATATATGTGTGTGTGTGTGTGTGTGTGTGTGATTTCACATATTTAGTTGAAAAATCTCTTCCCTCCCACACTACACATGACCTATGGATTGCAAGACAGGAGAATACAGAGGATTTGCACTTCAAAATGTTGTTAATGAAGAGAGTCCATTCTTTCAACATTCATTTTGTTGCACAAAGAACTTGACTATGCTATGGCTCTTCTCAATGGCATTAACAGTGTGATGTCACTCCCGGCAATAGTTCCATGCATTTATCTTATGATCCAATGTGGCTTGGCACCGATTCAAAGTACCACCTATTTTCCAAGTAATACTTAATTTTACAAAGGCAATCCCACCTTAAAGTGACAGACACATTTCTTTCAGATATGGATATCATTTTTCACTGCAAAGTCAACCAGGCCTCAAAGAAACTATATCTTGCTTTGTATTAGATATAAAAGGAATACAGAGCATTGGGATATTAGCACCTCTGTCCCTGTTTTTGAATTTGATTTGTCTGCATATCCCGTCCTGTTACTGTCTCAGATTTCACCCTGATCAAATTGGACAAGGGCATTAAAAAAAAAAAAGAAAATGAAGTAGTATTTTCAATGTCAATTGAACCATGTTGACTTTTTGATCTAGGTCGTCATTTCTCTATTTCGTTCCACCAATAACAATACTCCCTGGATTAGGGATGCTAATTATGTGGTTCCAGAAGTGAATGATTACAGTTGTTAGACTTCTACTTGTCCCCAAAAGTATAGTTTTCCATCTATCATGGGGTTTCAGGTCAAGACAGCGTTTAGATATCATTCCTCTGAACATCTTTTCTCTGATAGAGCCGGACAGTGCATCAAAACATGAAAGAGTATCTCAAGGGTCTGTTTGTCTTCGCAGAATTGACAATATGCTTCCGATATGGGGATCTGCCTGGTTGTGGCCAGAAGTTGACATGTTGGTAGCTGGTTAAACCGTAGTCTCATGAATTGATCTCTGATCATCCTATCTGGAAATTGGATCAAGTATGATGGAAGTTGATTAAGGGGCCGAATATCTAGTTCGCAATTCAGATTCATCTGTTACTTGGATTTCTCAGATATGGTTTGTATCCAATCATTCAATTGTATTTTTTCTTTTGGGACATTGAGTACGATTCATTAGCATCTCTTGTGTTATATCATTTGCTGCCATGAGATTTTTGACTGCAGTTTTCAATGCTGTCAATACTCTGTTGGCTATTGCGTTCGTATCCCCTTGGAATATTTTGAAGACTGGTGTATCATCGTCATTTATCATTTTTCTGTATAGGTCAATTTTTTTCCAATCAACTATGGATTGGAGGGATTGTATGGCGATCATATGTCTGATTCTCATCATCGGAAACAATTTGGTTAAACCCAATATTTTCTGCCAAAAAAGGCCCTCAAGCACTTACTATAGTGTCTGGTCGAAGTTGATCATAGTCTCACTCCCGTAAATGACAATGGCAGACACTTTTTGTCGATAGAAGATTAAAATAGGTTTCATAGAGAATTTTCAAAATTTTCGGTGTACAATTACACCTTGTTGGGCCAGGGAAGACATTTTAGTTCTTAGATGAGTCTGCCAATCTGACTCTACTTTCGATTGATTCACTACAATTCCTAAGTACTTGATAGATGTTTGTTGCGCAAGTTTTTGCCATTCATAAAAAAAGGAAGGACTTGTTTTTGGATTGTTGCACACTTGTCAGTGCCATGATTTTTGATTTGGTTGTATTTATGTCTAAGTCATTTAGCTGCATGTAGGATTCCAACTCGTCAGACTTCTTTGCAAACCGATCAGGGTTTTATCGAGGATGACAATGTCATCTGCATACATGAGATGTGGGATCTGTGTGTTGTTTAGTTTAGGGGGATTTGCTAAATGAAACTTGGAGGTTCTGAGATGTCTGAAATATATAACTTAAAAAGGGTTGCTGCCAGAGGGCAGCCCTGTTTGAGCCCATTGTCTTAGTTTATGGGTGCTGACACCTCTCTGTTTTGTGATAATCTAATCCTAAGTGTTGTGGTGCCATAAAACTGTTTAATGGGTTCCAATATCGCCACTGGACAGTTCCACCTTTTCAGTTTTTCCCAATCTTTCCTTCTGTTCACCAGGTCGAAAACCATGTGAAGGTCTATAAAAGCGTCATAGATGGTATATTTATTTATCAATGCTTCATGATTTAACAGGTTCAGGATCATCAAATTTACGTTGGTGACTGTTTTGTTTGTAAACTGGTCTGTCTTATATCAAATTTCTTGCTTTCTGTGATCCATATATTAAGATTGTTGAGCAGAAGGCTGGCAAAGATTTTCCCAATCAGATCCAATAAAGCAATTGGTCGATAATTTGATGGAATTAGTCTATCTCTGGTTTTATAGATAGGAATCAATATGTATGTTCTCCAGGTAGTTGGAATTTGCATCCTTCTTTATGGACTTATTTGTCTTCCTTCTCTCAATTGACGGGTCTCATGGACTGGTCTGCCATTTTGTCAAGTGCCGAAGCCAAAGACCGCAGCAAACCCCTGCGTGGGGCTCCTAAATAAGGAGATCTTTTACCCTGACCTATCGGCCTCCTGGATAGAATAAACTCAGGTGCAAATTGGTCAGAGAATAAGGCTGGAGATCACAGCCTTGTAAGTCTCTGGGGTATCTGAAATGAAGAGAAAGGGAAATGTGACTATGCAGAAAACCATAATACCCTCTCTCCCACAGACTACCCTATAACACCTGGCAAGACGGCAGCAAAGTTTGAAACCTAGTCTATTCTCCAAGATGGATCCTGGGATGGTGTTCAAGAATAGAAAGACAAACAAGGTATGACAAAACTATTACCCGGATGGAACGAGGTTGCAAGTCCCTACATAACACAATGAATAATCAGAAAGAAGTCCAGAATTCCTGGCAAGAAAAATGCAAAGTTAAGAATGTCCAAGAGAAGCAGGGGGGAAGTGTCTAAATAAATAAAAAATAAAAGAATAACACATAATCTGGGACAAACAGAGTCAAGGGAAATTCCAAACCAGCCCAAGTATAAAACATGAGTAGGCAATCCAAACAGAACAGAATCCAATAGAGATCGATAAGCAATCCAAGGTCAAGAAAGGAGACAGTCACAAGGAACAGACCGGCACAAGCTATGACATTTCATGACTATTGCACTTTTTATGCATTTATGTGAAGTAAAACATATGATATTTTCTTTAAAGAAAAAGCTTGGTGTCATGAGTATATGCATGAAGAAAATGTACAGTGTTTATCTGTTTTAGAAAAAATGCCTTGAGCACAAAAAATGAGCATCCAGTTCCCACTAATCAGAGACCTTTGTCTTCTTCAATATGCCTACAAGTGGGAACAGAATACTTAAAATGCCATTTAGATTCTGTTCTTTCATTTCAGCTCCTTTAGATTTCCTTTTTTTCATTTGTCAATGCAGTCCTGTCTTTTCAAGGTATATCACGCAGCAAAATGAAATTCAATAGCATTTTCATTCATATTCTTTCTTAAGTTCAAACAATATAGTTTGAAATGAATTACTAACATGGCAGAACAAGGAAGCACATTATATATTCTCACATTGACTGGAACATAACTTTTGCTGCAATGACATCATCTTTACATATGCTATTTGCAATGGAAGGACAGATGAAGAAATCCAAGTATAGCTTTTAATTAAATGACTGGTGGTATTCCCTGCAGAAGAACTATTTTAATTCTGTGCCCGCCTTCCTTTCCTTTGTAGCCTGGTTCATTCCTGGAAATAAAGGCAGTTCACTTTAAATATTACAGTTTTCTTTGCTTAAAGCTGCACTCCGAATGTGAATTATCCCGTGCTTGATGTTTTGGGTTCTGGATTTCACATACGACAGGGATGTGCTTTGGCAAGAAGGCCTGCATACTTCACAACACATATTCAAGATGGGCATTGAAACAAACACATTTCTAATACACATTCTGTGGATGGCACAATGGCTGAAACAATATATATCACTGTACATTGGTATTCCGAAGTCTGGCTTTGAAAATAAATTAGTTCAACAGTTTTCTGACATTTTGGATTGCTCTGCAATTTGACAGGTGTCCCTTTTCAAAAGGACAGCAGGCAAGAGGCAACCATCACAAAAAAGCACCAAAGTCATACATCTTATTTCTCTTGCTCTTGCAGGAAAGGCTTTTCTCCTTAATTGGTTCTAGGCCATATCTTTATTCTAGAATTCCAGACACTGGTCAGCCAAACTGATGATTTCATGACACAGAGAACGTCAACCAATGAAAATCCCACCTCCAATAAGTTTAGACTTACCTCAAAGGTAGTGACTATAAACGTGGTTAACAAAATAAAGATGTCAACTGGCTTTTGCAATCCATACTCAGCTTCATTCATTGAAAACCAGATCCACACTCTGGGATCATGTCTTAACATGATATTCATCCATTCAAATTGGATGTGTCCCATTTTCCCCAAAACAGGCCAACATCTAACCGCTACTAGAAAGGAGTACTTAAGATTCTGAGATACTGTCCAATTATAGTCCTGTCACTATCCTCATGTCCATATCCAGAGTATTGGAATGACTATCTATGTCACAACTCCCAAACCACAGTGAGAGACAAAGCCTATGCCATGATAGACAATCTGGATTTAGAACTAATTGTAGTACAGAAACAACCTTAAGAAACATCAAAGAATCAATCCTGAAAACTATGGCCAGAAAGGAGCATCTCGTTCCAATTATGCTATTTCGATTGTCTGCATGTGATCGTGTGGATAATAATAAACTAATGGAAAGAGTCAGATTCAGCCAGGACAGAAGTGGCAAAGCCTTAGGCTTGATTGAATCTTTCCATAAGGGCAAAATGATGCAGGTCTAAATAGGACAATACACAGCTGAAGTAAAAGCCTTCTTATGAGGAGTCCCACAAGACCAGGAGGAAGCAGGAAGACAGAGAGGAGTGCTAAGGTCATGTGGAGTTTTTCAGCTGTAGTATTGCGTGGGAGAAAGAGTGGCACCAAGTGGAAAGAATTAATAAATTGTGATTTTGAGAGTGTATGTGTGAGTGAGTGGTAGTTTGAGAGGTGGCAGAGGGGAGGGTGTACAGGGTAAAAGAGAACGTAGAATGAGAGTGAGAGTAGTAGAGGGACGAAGAGAAAGAGGGAGTAGTAGTGATGGGTAGAGAGAAGGGAGAGGGACAAGTGTAGAGGGAAAGGTTGGCGGCAGGAGGAAAGTTGTAGTGATAGGTGGGGGAATAATCTGAGCAAACCAGTGGGACAGAAGACGAGCAGAACTAGGATGAGTGAGAGAGAAAGGGAGAGAGAGGGGATCAGGCCGAGAAAGTAGAGTAAGGAGATCGGAGGAAGTAGAAGGGGGTTAGAGGGGACTGGGAGAGAGAAGGAAGGGAGTTGAGAGTGTGAGCATGGGGGATCAAAGTACAATGAGGTGTAAGATCAGAGAGAGGAAGGAGCATGAGAGAGAGAGAAAGAGAGAGAGCGAGAGAGGAGAATGACAGAGGTAATTTCAGCATTCTCCTGAGAACACTGTGTACCATCACTGTGGGAGTATAGAGTAGGGAACGTTTAGGAAGGATCAGAGACAGTCAAATAGGAACAGCCTTTGTCTTTAGGTCTTCCAGGATAGAGCGGCTCGATTAGATTGTAGGGGTTACCAACCTCTAGCATCCTATCTGAACCTAGTGAGGCCGGGATGACTGGGCTAGTGCGGAGGGAGCCCGTAGGCGGTTGAGACTCTTGAAAGAAGATTCATGTAGTTTGCCTCAACCGCAGTCTCAACACTAAAAGGAAAGTCAAGACTTAAGACTCAGCCAATAAAAACCTTTATCTTTTGTAATCCTATTTATATTTTAAAATAATGTGTGAAATGTTGATACAATTGGAGCACACTAATAAAAAAAACGAAATCCTTGACTCATCAATTGATTTGGAAAGTTTGTTTAGGCCATCTGTGGCAGAAGATCCAGATACAGTACAGAGGTGAGTAGCAAGGCTGATCTTTGTGCTGAAAAAAAGCACTTAACATCATGTTTTCCTGCTTGCCATTCATTTCTGCTTTCGGGAGCAAAGCGGTAAGACACACCATCCATGTGCATACATTATTCTTCCCTCAACCCCATCTTGACTCCAGCATGCTTAAAAAGACTTTCCGTCAAGTTGCAGGCCTAGACAAAGACACATACTTGCTTAACATTTCTCAAGCAGTGGGAATATACAAATAACAGTTCCAAAGTAATGATAAGCATTTCTCATCGACAAGCGGTTTATTCTCTAAGTTTTGAGCGAACCACTTAGAAAAAAGTTCACAGATTGTTTAATTGACTCATTTACATTTTTTCATGCCCAAAACATGCCTGGGTACGGGTTACATAAAGCATGTTGGAAAGAGTTTGCTTGCTTTGTCAACACTTAAGAAATGCCTTTCATTTTGATTCAGGAGCTCACGCGATTGTGCTCATTTTAACCATCTTTAACTGTATTTCATGCCCAATGTATGCTTTCAGCACATTATCTACACTCTCTGTCATTAGGGGCTAAATGCATACAAAATACACCCCAATTATTCTATTTATCTCTGACCATAGTGTAAGGGTCCCCTTTCAGAGTGCAAACCGACAATGTGCATATTTAAGCCAGGGACGTCAGTTAGAGGTCATCAGGGGTCGCAGTTGCGACCTTTGATGTCTCCCTTGCTACCCCTAGTTCAGCCTTCTTAAAAAAACTGAGTTTTCCACAAGTGTTCCACAAGTGCAACACTTTGAGCAGTGACCATAAAAAGGAAAGAATAGGAATAACAAATAATTTGGCTTTCTGGAATTCTATATAATAATTGCTAGACTCATTAAAGGTTTATTTTGGGGAGACTTCAGGGGTTGAGTCACTGATTTAGTATGTTCTTAAACACCTCAAATTCACAATGCAGTCAAAATACTCCAAAAAGCATTTAGAGTAGAATAAGCATCCATTTCGGACTATGTAGCTTGCTTTTCGCAAATTGCAGTTATAGCATTTTTTTTCTGCTGATACATATGGTGATCCATTCTTGTATGAAATGTTTATCACGTTACAGTGATATTTTAACCATATTTTTCATAGCGTACTTAGGAACAATGCTATGCGATGCGACTTCCTGTTTTGTCAAAGGGTGAAAGGTTGTGTTCCCTCGCTTCCCGTGATGTCACTTCAGGGTGGAGTCAAATGACATCCCTTCCTGTGATGTCATCAGAGGTCAAGGGTCATGTGCTTTCACTTCCGCTACCCCAGGCATTTTGGTGAAATGACGTCCCTGATTTAAGCATGCTTGTTATGGGCAATACCAGTAGATGCACACGTTTATTTGTCTTTGTTGGGCGTTTGGAAGCCCAGATCACCATTAGACACACATTCCTTTATTCGCGGAGTATTTTCCAAAGCGATTGTGCCATTATAAAACGCTTCTGTGAATTAGGCCCACAGAGCTAATGGAATTAGGATGTGAGGTGAGAGCTCTGTGAAAGTGAATGTATTATCCCATTTTGTTGTATTGAATCCGAAACAGACTTTTGACTGTGAGGAATACATGTCTGTTTCTATAGAGAGCCCCCACCCCCACTGTGTCATGCATGTGTCATGCTAGCATTCAAACATTCTGTCTCACTGCTTTACTTTACTTTACATTACTGCATTTGTACTGTGCACAATGGACCCGGAGGCATGATGGCACATGCAGACAAAACAACGCAAAGAAATATGACAACAAAAAACATAAAGAAAAAAAGCCAGAAAGAGGGACCAAGAGCGGGAAAAAAGCAGCACATTCTGTGAGCTAAAAGACCATGAATGACTAAGTCTAATAAAAAATATTGGGAGCATGGGTGGACTATATGATCATAAATTAGAAGAATACTGAAACGAAACAGAAAACCTATACTATCAATTTGCAATTCGAGCAACCCCTAGGGAGATATTTACATAGTCTTAGATAAGAGGGTAAGGAACTAGATCCGCAGCCCACTAGAACACAGTCACTAGAGTGCAGCGAGCACCAATCACTCAGATCAATCCTTTGTAAGATCTTTAAGTCCGACGTTCTGACCACTCTGGGCCCTGTCCTTTGGCTTATCCAGGAGAGTACCTTGTTTCGCAAAGAGATCTCTGGATTAGTTCCCTTCCACCTTCTCTATATTAGTTATCACAAAGTTCCTTTGTTCCAAGACGAAGGATTTCATGCACATGTTGTCAATATTGGGCATTGAAGACTTCTTTGTGTGCAAGCTTCCCCGAAGGTCACCCGTTTAGGAATGGACACTACAGATTGTTTAACAGAGATTTGACCTGGGTTGGAGACCCTGGTTCACCCGCCAGCCAAAAGGCAGGCAATGCAGTCTCCACCTGCCGAGACGGGCCTGAAGGAGGGTACACTACACCATCTGTTTTGTAATGGTAAGGGTGGGGGGGGGTTTGTGAAGATTTTTCAATTCCTTCCAGTTCTGATTGAGTAGACCTATGCTTGCAAAGCTGTGGTAAGCCAATAAGCATATTGGAACCAGTGGACAACATCAAACTCTGATAGTCTTCCAAGTTGGAGCAAGCTGCAATATCCAGCAGTATCTATTCCTTAAATAGGTGCCAAATTGCTAATATCTTGGGGTCAGCAACCCCCATATCTATGCTTAATGCTGAAACACCCCCTATCTGATCCCCATTTAGAGATTGTTGGGTTAACCCCGAATGTACATCCATCGAGGTATAGCCTATAACATTATCAGATTCCTTATTCTTGGGAGCAATCCCATTAGTAACTCGAACCTCATGAGGATTAACTACTTTTGGCTGTAGAAGCCTGGGCACACGTGAAGGGGAGCGTACAGCTTTATCGTCATTCTTGAAGTCATTCATAAGATCTTTAGTTGTTCTAGCAGAAGCTTCTGTCTCCTTTTGCCACTTTGTGCCAAAACTTCTGAAAACCCGTTGTTACTCCTACGAGGGGCAAAGGATAGTGAACACAGGAAGAATCATCCATAATGGTGACGTCAGGATGAGGGCTGGGAGAGCAAATTCAGCTTCCATGGCAGAGAAAAAAAAAAGAGATATTACCAAAACCTGCTAAAGCAAAGGCCAAAAGCTACGATGGGATTGCATACCCACCTATACAGCCCCACCCACGTAAGAACACTGGGTGTATAGCTGAGGAGTGATCAAGCAGACTTGTTCCGGTCCAAGTGACCGAACGTCAAGTGCCGAACACCTTCTATGGATGGGTACGGCGAAGTGACCGCAGGACTAGGATACAGAAGAATTGGGGGTGAGACTTAAGCAGCAAGGAGGTCAGGAGCAGAAAACACGCTGATAGTATGGCTGCGGTGCTCTTCCCTCGCTGCCTAGCCCAATGCTCTCTGCTCTGTCACTCTACAAGATTAGAATAAGGGACCCTAAGCGGGAGGCGCCAAGTCAGGCCACACCGCATAACACGGCCGCCCCCTTCCTTCCTAGTCGAAATGACACCTTGATGAACTCCATTTCCCTTCAATCCTGCTTCTGGGAGGAAAGGGTAAGCCACACTTGCGTGTGTGTGTATGTCTTTCTTCCTCATCCCCAGTTCTTTTCTTGCCATGGAGTTAGAGCTCATAGGAGTGTGCTAATTTTAATCAAATACATTTAGTAAAGCAAAAAATAAAATCACGGGATTCTGACTTGTGTTTTATCTTCGTATAGAAACATTATCAGAGAAGTGTGGCTTGCTTTTTTGTCATAACGTGGTGCAAATTGCAATTTTACGCCTTACCCTTAAATGTCCGGATAGACTGCCCTTCTGCCATGCCTTATTATAAAGCTGAGTGCAACCTCACTAAAAAGCTGAGTGCAACCTCACTATAAAGCTGCACTCTGCAAGCCACATTAACTAAACGATGCCACTAGTTCACTCATCCTTAACATATGTATATGATTAGCCAAAAACCCTGTGCTGTGCATTCACCAATTCTGGTGCCCACAAAGGACACTACACACCAGGAGCCAGTATTTTAGCAGCATTATATTTTGCGAGTTAAAAACAATGATATTTTGCAAGTTAAAAACAATCATTTTCAGAAAAGAGAAAGGGCGGCTATCTTGTAGTTCACACACCTAGAAACATACATAACAACCCACAAGCTCATTTCCAAATCCCCCTAAATGTGCGACAGTACAAGAACCCTCCTGCACCAAACAGGAGCAGTCCTGGTAATGGAAACAAGCACAGACAAAGCCAATAGGTCTGGCTTTAGTAAAAGCCACTCGCAGCATACGTCCAACTAGGATCATCAAAACCTCCAAACTATATGTCTAGGTGTTGCGTTCACATGCCAGGTACAGCTTCGTGTGCCAAGCCCATCCTTTCCTCCATCATTTATTCATTGGATGAAAGTCTTATGCCGAGGAGTTTGCCACTTTAGAACTGATAATAACAACAGGAAGAATGATCATGAAGGGCAGACGAGATAGAAAGGGGATTTAAGAGGAAGCCGAGCTATGTAGGGAGAGGAGAGAAATTGAAGTATGCTTATTGGGAAAAAAAGAATTGGGTCAGTAGGCGAGGCAAAGTATTCATTTGTTATTATGTTGGAGCTGGCTGGGGGACTGTACGGTTCCACAGATATAGAGGACTTGGGGGAGAGGTATAGGAGAGAGGAGGGAATGATAGCTCAGGGGTATCACGTTTGTCTTGAAAGCAAAACAATGCAGAGCAACACAGGTTTGAATCCAGGTCCTGCGCATAGAGACTAGTCTCTGGTTATAGCTTATAAAAGATGAAGGAATTAATTTCCATAGGTTTCCAGAACAAGTTTTAAGCAATGCCCAATGAAGTCTCACGATCCCACAGGAGAGAATGCTTGCAAAGGTGCTCTCGCCTCTTAAATTATCTTCTCCATAAGAGCCAATTCTTTTCCAGCAGTTCACTGTTTCCATTGACTCTTGAACAATGAAACTGAGGGGCTTAATTTGCTGTATCCTTAATTCTGTCAAACTGCTGGAGGCAAAGTTCTCTTAACGGTCTGTGATTGCTGACTTCCGCCTTTTAAAAGGTCTTTGAATGTTGCCTTTTGATGGACAGGGCTGGCGGCTCCATTTTAAGGTCTCAAGGGTGGGGGTTGTGTTTTGATTTTATCACTGATCAATCTTGCACCCATGTGTGGTAACCCAGTGGCACTATTGTCTGTCAAACATGTCATACTTGAATGCCACTCTTCAACCTCAACTATTCCTGGTTGCATGGGGTCTGCTAGGGGATGTTTCTTTTTATTGTTAGATTATAGTAAACACAAAAATACAAGTACTAGAAGGCAGCATCAAAATCAAATTCACACTCCTGACACCAGAAAATGGATAGGGTGATGCTGGAAAGCTTAGCTGTTATGCCTAACTAACACCGTGGTCCTGATTTGTTTTCATTGCCTTCAAGTACTTGTAGTCCTGTATGTACAACGGTAAAACAAAAGCTCCATGCACCAGATCACTTCATATTTATGTTAGCAGGAACACGTTCTTTCCTTTATGCTACTTCTTAGGAAAGATTTCATTTTACTGCACATGTCCTTCCATTTTATTGGACCCCCAAACCTTTTGCTTTTATTTTTTATCCTGACCTGTCCTTTGTACAGTGCAGTGAAGACTACACTATCTTTTGCTCATCTGTTATGGGGAAACTCACCTGTCCTTCAGGCTGTCAGTACTGGAAAACATTGTTTCCCTTAGTCTTGCGACTTTGTTACTACTTTTAGTAACTTGTTATCACTTGTGGTAACTTTTTATCAGTGTACAATGCATCCTACAATGCAATACAGTGGGGTACACTTTTTGTTTTTCCCTAGAATAACACTCAAAGGATTGTTGATTACTCTAGTTGTGTCAAATAGACAAGATGGTGACAGGAGTGACTTGTTACCATTTTTTGGTTTTTTTAGTTTTAGCCTTACCTCATTTACCACATTTGGCTACTAACTATGGCTAGTGTCCAAGTATGTCCGTGCAACATGGTTTTTCGTTTGTCCTTTGGCCATCTTGGTCTTTAGACTTCGTTCTGGCCTGTGAGGCCTGGAAAATCCTTATAAGACTTCTAGTGCCCATGAAAGCAGTAGCATTTGGTGGTCTACTGTAGGGCTGTGTGTGTTTGCTGGCAGGATGTGGGCTGGGTCTGTCTGGTCCCAATTCACAAACTGGTTTCAGTGTGTCTGAGTGGTATGCATGAATGTTCTCGCCAGTTGTCCTGAATGGACCACTGCTGGGGTGTGTGTGTGGGCTAGTCCTGCTGTTGGCTAGTGGGAGTTTCAGCTCTTACCTGGCATTTAGGATAAGAAGAGGACCCCTGCACCCATTCCTCAGAGATCCCAGAGTAACCTGAAGGAGCCAAGACTCCTGTCCATTTGTGAGACCCGTGAGGAGACCAGAGAACCGACTGAAGGAGGCTTTGCGACCAATGTCTGCTGCTGTCCTGGTGGAGCCATGTCTTGCTCGTGATCTTCAGCAGTCCTGCGAAGATGTTGTGACCCTTGGAGTGGAGGGATCATCCAGATCTGATGTCTGCTCGGTACACTGCGAAGAAGAGGCTTCAGAAGTGTCCTGGGAACGTCCTATGGATCACCAGCTCTAAATTTGGGCTAACATGCTGCTGACGTTGCTGTTTTAAGTTTCGACCTGGTACTTTGGGGATCATCAGCGTGTCCTACAAGACTCACCCCAGTGGAATTTTGGTATCCTAGCATCAAGAAACCTTGTAACTCGAATGAACTGCCATCCAAGTGTTGTCTGTGCTCACAAGCCTCATCCTTATATAAACAAAGAGACAATGGAAAACAAACTCAGATCGTGTGTTCTGGCTGAACTGCATTGTAGCGATTCTTGGAACAAGGTTTACCGTGGATTACAGAAACAACAGCACCATTGTAACTTCATGGACATGCAAACTTGTTTAATTCCTTGTACAATATTGTAATATGTGTCATATGAACTGGGCACGAACTCTAGCTAGTGACTTATTAGTTTGGAGAGAGACTGGATAATGTTTCAAAAATGGTATAAATATGTCTGTGTTCAGATGTCCAGCACTCTCACCCCTCACTGTGTCTGCTGGTACACACTGCGAGGTGATGGGAGCCAGATAGCTATCTGTTTTGCTTTGACTGTACAGAAATAGAAGATACTTGTATCTTTTCAACCCGTGATTGGTGTATTTCCTTTGTGGTAATAAACCTCGATATTTCTTTGGTCCTTCAGAAGGAGGAATCAAAGATCCCTTTCACACGGAAAAGTCGAGTTTTAAACAGTGAAAAAAATGGCTTGCATAGGTGTGTGCAAATAAAAACTGTTTAAATGTGAAAATGTATTACTGCTCACAGAAAACTGTTAGCCCAAGACAAACCCTTTTGCTAGCTGTGGGCAAACTTCACAAGGAAATCTTCAGAATCGTACCAAATTTCGCCCTCACAATTCCAACAGCTGAAAATGGCGACTTTTTTTTTTAGACCCCCCTTACACCACATATATATGTGGGGGTGTATAGAATATAATATTAATATGGGGGATATGTATGTAGTGTAAATGGGTTTTTAAAAAAAAGTTGCCATTTTTGGCCGTCACAATTGTAAGGGTCGCAATAATCAGATAGATCCAAAATCTCCCAAGGCCAGTTTGAATTTTACACCCCCTTCAGCTAATTACCAACTGCAATAAAGTGTCCTGCTAAAGGTGTCAAAATACAGTGTTCTGCAGAACTGCTGGCTCTGAAGGCATTGACTGCAGGAGAAGTTCCCCTTGCCTGGAGCATGACAATATGTGTGAAAATGGGGGCAATGACTTCAAAGAGCAAGCTTCCAACACAAAGAGACTGATTAAAAAAAACTCTTGGTGCAGGTTGACCCAGTGAAATCAAATGGGTAGAAGGCGGGAGAAGGGCCATTTGTCCCACATGAAGATTCACAATTAATTTAAAAGGACTATTATCATTTAGGTCTTTTTCTCAGCAGCCATAAGGAGGATTGATTTAATCTATGTACCATTCATAAGGTAATTTCCAGGCGATTCTGGAGATATACAATTCATCCACCTGCGACTCATGGAACTGTAATGGCTATCTAAGTTGTGTTTCTGGCCGATCTGAACATGTTCCAAATGTGAGCATTGGTGAGCGGGTGGAGAATACAATTAGGGATATGAGAATAAAACCTTTTATGGAAACAGCAGAAATGTGCCACATGATTGAGCTACATGGTACAGACCTGGTGGTCGGCTTATCTAATTTCCCATGATTAGCTGAATCAGAAAATATGAATGTTATGGTAGTTGCTAGTAGAATTATGAAGTTGTGATACAGAACTAGTTTTTGCCAAAAATGTTAAAGGAGAACAGATGGCGATTACAAATGGGAATTGCCATATGTTGCTCCTGACCCCTAAACCAAGCCTGACATGGAGGCTGGGTTTGGGAGAAGAGAGTAGGGTAACTGTCCAATCCTAGTTGTGGAAATTATTGCTGGGCACTACCCCAAGATTGTAATATTGGTGGTGTCATTGCTGCTATATAAGGTGGACTGCACTAGGATGAGAGGACACACAGAAAAAGACACACAGAGACAAACAGAGAGACAGAGAGGACTTCTGAAACTTACTATCTGACAGCTGTAAGGAAACACCAGAGGAGATTGCTGAGAGTGCATCTGGGTGGAGCTGACTATTTCTAGGAAGGCCTCAAAGCTAAGTCCTATGGTGAAGAGCGGGATTCCATCTTTGAGAGTGGAGTGACAAGACCCCTGCCCTATCCTTCCAGAGTGTCCTGAGATGCAGCTGGCTTTCCTGATCTTTAAGCAGAGGCTTTCTATGTAAGTAGAACTGCGCCCTAGGAAACCAAAAGGCAAGGGGGTCTGCTTGCCTTAAATCCTTTCCCTTTATATTGACCGGGGGTGGAGGTTTGGCAAAACTGTGTAGATCCTTAGCCTATTTAACTATAAATATTAATGTAATTAATTCCCCATTTGGCAGAACACTATGGGGTGAATTCTGTTAAAATTAAAAATTAAAAAAAGCTCACTTCCCAGTTTACGCTGAAAGCTATAGCCTATTATATAATTGGGCAATCCTTTTTGTCCTGCTGACCCTGACTTCTTTAAGGAAGAAGGGTGTCTTTGTTCTTAAATCAGTCCAACCTTTTTATCCAGCTTCCCCAACACAGGTCTTTCAGTGGAGAGGGGTCTGAATTCCAAAATTCCCTAAATCATTCCAATTTTTCTGTCTGACTTCCACAAAACAGACCAAAGTAGGGGGTGGGGATCTGAAAAACGAACTACTAAATCACCCTGGGTGTAAATGGGTTTTTAAAAAAAGTCTGCATTTTCGGCCGTCGCAATTGTGAGGGTCGCAATAATCACATAGATCCAAAATCTCCCACGGCCATTTTGGATTTTACACCCCCCCCCCCGCCCAGCTAATTAGCAACTGCAATAAAGTGTCCTGCTAAAGGTGTCAAAATTCAGTGTTCTCCAGACCTGCTGGCTCTGAAGGCATTGACTGCAGGAGAAATTCCCCTTGACTGGAGCATGACAATATGTGTGAAAATGGGGGCAATGACTTCAAAAAGCAAGTTTCCAACACAAAGAATCTGATTGAAAAAAACTCTTGGTGCAGGTTGATACAGTGAAATCAAATGGCTGGAAGGCGGGAGAAGGGCCATTTGTCCCACATGAAGATTCACAATTAATTTAAAAGGACTATTATCATTTAGGCCTTTTTCTCAGCAGCCATAAGGAGGATTGATTTAATCTATGTACCATTCATAAGGTAATTTCCAGGCGATTCTGGAGATATACAATTCACCCACCTGCGACTCATGGAACTGTAATGGCTATCTAAATTGTGTTTCTGGCTGATCTGAACATGTTCCAAATGTGAGCATTGATGAGTGGGTGCAGAATACAATTAGGGATATGAGAATAAAACTTTTTATGGAAACAGCAGAAATGTGCCACATGACTGAGCTACATGGTACAGACCTGGTGGTCGGCTTATCTAATTCCCGATGATTAGCTGAATCAGAAAATATGAATATTATGGTAGTTGCTAGTAGAATTATGAAGTTGTGATACAGAACTCGTTTTCGCCAAAAATGTTAAAGGAGAACAAATGGCGATTACAAATGGGAATTGCCATATGTTGCTCCAGACCCCCTAAACCAAGCCTGACTTGGAGGCTGGGTTTGGGAGAAGAGAGTAGGGTAACTGTCCAATCCTAGTTGTAGAAATTATTTCAGGGCACTACCCCAAGATTGTAAAATTGGTGGTGTCATTGCTGCTATATAAGGTGGACTGCACTAGGATGAGAGGACACACAGAAAAATACACACAGAGACAAACAGGGAGACAGAGAGGACTTTTGAAACTTACCATCTGACAGCTGTAAGGAAACACCAGAGGAGATTTCTGAGAGTGCATCTGGGTGGAGCTGTCTATTTCTAGGAAGCCCTCAAAGCTGAGTCCTATGGTGAAGAGCGGGAGGTCATCTTTGAGAGTGGAGTGACAAGACCCCTGCCCTATCCTTCCAGAGTGTCCTGAGATGCAGCTGGCTTTCCTGAACTTTAAACAGAGGCTTTCTGTGTAAGTAGAACTGCGCCCTAGGAAACCAAAAGGCAAGGGGATCTGCTTGCCTTAAATCCTTTCCCTTTTTTGTGGCCGGGTGTGGAGGTTTGGCAAAACTGTGTATATCCTTAGCCTATTTAACTAAAAATATTAATGTAATTAATTCCCCATTTGGCAGAACACTACGGGGTGAATTCTGTTAAAATTAAAAATTAACAAAGCTCACTTCCCTGTTTACGCTGAAAGCTATAGCCTATTATTTAATTGCGCAATCCTTTTTGTCCTGCTGACCCTGACTTCTTTAAGGAAGAAGGGTGTCTTTGTTCTTAAATCAGTCCAACCTTTTTATCCAGCTTCCCCAACACAGGTCTTTCAGTGGAGGGGGGTCTGAAATCCAAAATTCCCCTGATCATTCCAATTTTTATGTCTGACTACCACAACACAGACCAAAGTAGGGGGGGGTCTGAAAAACAAACTGCTAAATCACCCTGGGTTTATTTTAAACCAAATGTGTGGGTAAAATCATAATTGCCATATGGGTTAGTACCAATCTGGAAATCCTACTGCTAGTCTTTAAGTCCGCAGGAAAATCAAACTTGCCCAACATGTATAATCATTTTGGTTATTGATCAGCTTAATTATTTCTTGAAGTGAAATTTGTAGAAAGTGAGGAGTTGTGATTGGGTTCTTTTCAACTCACTTTTGTGATTTATTTACGCTGGGAGAAGTTGATTGTGTTGTGCCACGGATAAAGTGGTGTTTTGACATTTTCATGCATATTTCTAATACTTTTAATTTAAATAAATACCAATATATTTCCCATACACCGGCCTGGTTCTTGGCTCATTGTTAGCTCAGGGGGAGGGATCCAAGGGGCAGGATGTGTGTCTGGAGTAGGACTGAAGAAAATAATCTGTTAAATTGTTTGTTTCATAACCACTTCAGTGGGGAGGGCAGGAACTCCCCGTGTTGAGGGTGGTCTCTCAATAAATCATTACATTGAATTTAGTGGGCACTAATGCATTCTAGGAAATGTAGTCTTATGCGGTAACTTTCCTGACTGAGACACAGTGAATTATGGAATGTGTATTTGCCTGGGGCCACTGCAATGAGTTACATGGAATGTTGATGAAAGCTAAGGCACACCTTCTGCTGATGCCTGGGCAAAGGCTAAGCAAGGGTACAGAGCCAATTAGTGACTCAAGCATCCACTTCTGATTGCACACACATGGAATGCTTCCTCATAGCAGGGCTCAAGTCGAGGGTACACGCGGGGGACAGAGACCCCCCACTTTATTCAGAGGGTGGGCTCAGTCCCCCCACCTAAAATGAGAAACATTGAATGACCTCTATGAATGTATGAATTAAAGATGACTTCGGGGATCATACCACAGTAGTCAGGTTTGTAGGCTAGAGACTTCACCCCTGCACTATATAACCTGATGAAAAATAACAACCAACTAAAGGTGAAATGTCGCATTTCAGTACTGCAAGTCCCAAGATAAATATTTGTATTGGTTCTTGGAGTTTAAAACATGCACTCCTTTTAATGTTTTCAAAAACACTATTAGAGGAAAATGCCCTCTCTTGTTTTTGTGTGTGTGTTGATTTTATGAAAGGCAAATTCCATTCGTCCTGTGCAATTTGGGTGGTTATCCAAAGCCAATTTAATGAAATGTGTATATTTCAACTTGATATGCTAATTTATGGAAACGTTGCATCCAATTACGTTTGTTGAGGAGTGCCCCCTCTTTTATTTTTAGGACATGACCCCTGCCTCATAGGTTGTGTTTATCACTGCTGTATTATTAGCCCAAAAGTAGCACACAAGTCAAACCTAAATCAGGTTTACCCCAATATGTAATGAGTGAGACAGGGGTCATTCTGGTACATGGAGTCCTGTGGGGCCTCTGCAGCGGGTGAAGGAGTATGCATTCTGGCACATTGTGGGGGATCCTTGTCAATCCCGGCTCATTCCCCTTAGGTCCCAGTAGCTCATTGGGTGACATGTTGCATGGTTGCAAGGGGATGTTGTTTGCATAATATCTAGTCTCACAGTTTCAGAAATGGTCCAATTGTATGCTCGTTTCCTATCGTTCCAGGAGCCCAGCCTCGTTGATTGAGGTGGATGCACTCTATCCGATTCCCCCAACTCATGTTCCAGCTGCTTTACATGGTGTTTCCCCTGTTTTGCGCAAAGGGCGTTATGCAGGTAAGGGGCTTAATTCACAGAACGTTTAGAGCGGCGCAAAGTGACTGTGAAATGTCAAAATACACTTTGCAACGAGCCTAGTTCACAGAATGGACTTAGGGCCTAATTCACGGAGCGTTTAGATCGAAGAAAATTGACGTTGCACTCAGGGACGTCATTTCACCAAAATGCCAGGGGTAGCGGAAGTGACATCACATGACCCTTGACCTCTGATGACATCACAGGAAGTGATGTCATTTGACCCCGCCCCCAAGTTACATCACCCCTTGACAAAACAGAAGTGGCATTACATAGCACAGTTCCTCAGTACACTAACATATGGTTATGTCACTGTAATATGATATACATTTCATACAAGAACGGATCACCATATGTAGCGTTAATATCAGTGTGTATATGACCATATTACCAAATTATTGTGAATGTAAGCATTTACACTTACCTTGGCTTGCCTGCAGTTACGGTCATCTCGAGGTTCCGGACAAGGCAATAGAAGTTACTCCTGCTTGGTGTTGGTGTGCTGCGGCCATCCTGCTCCCAGTCCTGTGCCACAGGATGCAGAAACCTGGCATAGAAGAAAATGGCAACACATGGTCATGGTACACAATTACACTTAAACTAATGCAACATGCACCTAACGAAAACCAAAGAGGCAACCAGCATGCAGAAAAGTACCCCAGCAGTGAGCACTTAACCGGCTGAGCTGTCTTACCAGCTATCTATCCTTAAATGTGCATACCACATCATTTGTTAATGTGTTGGTTATGGGGGTAACATTTCGTATTAACATAACACTGATTATTAGAGTGCTTATAAGTAGCAGGGATATGTCATGCTGCAGTAATAAACCTGATAATTGTAGTGATAGATAGTTTGTAAAGAACTTGTGAGGTTTATGTTTAGATATCCTCATAAATGTTTATTTCTAACTGCACAATTGATTCTACAGAATATTGTGTCACAATTGGATAGCTCAGAGAGTTTAAATCATATGGCCCTTTTCTATTCCCACTGCAAAATGTGCTGTAAAATGTGCTGTTTCAACCTGGAGATGGTTAAAGCTCCCTTGCATCACTCAGTGGGGGAATCTCTTCCCCTGTAGCAAAAATCAAAAGCTGCCACCCATTAATATATGCAGAGTAAGTGAACTTATCTTGAAATTAAATATACAAATTTCATTCAATTGAGCTAAGGGTGGCGCTGTGGGACACTTATGACCCCCCTTGCTCAGTGCAAAAAGAGTAGTAGGGTTGGGGAAGGGTGGTACTCTGGGACACTTATGACTCCCCTTGCTCAGTGCAAAAAGAGTAGTGAACCCCCTCCATGCTTGAAAGTTCACAACTGCCACTGCAGTTTGAGATTCCCATGCTTAACAATTCATTTGAATTCTGTGTTTACACAACATGAAGAGGAGAGCAATGAGAACAGACAAAATAGATTTACTGCTTCATGGAGGTCATTTCAACAAGAGACGCAGAACTGTTGACAGTTCTACACAGGCTCACATTGGCAACTGCTGGTGAGCAAAGTGATGGTGAACTGAAAACTATGAGAAAGCGAAGTCCAAACCTGCTATGAGTGATGGTGACAAGTCACACAAGGCGTTGGTACCCCATTTTCCTACTTGGTTTGCACCCTAATTCTGGGGAAAGCAAGCTATAACACATGCAATGAACTAAAAAACATTTGGAATGTTTTGAGAGAGGGCAATCAAGCAATCCCAAAAGACTTTCCGGATAATGGATGGGCACGAGGCACCAACAACCACAACCTTGTCATGATCTACGCATTACTCATTTTCTTACCAAGACCCCAAAGGATTACGTTGGTCATCTATTTTTCTTTTCATCAAGACTGTTGCATTATTTAAAGACCCACTTTCCTTTCTAGATGCAAAAATGTCACTTTCCAGCTTCTCAAAACTGAACTTCTATTTAAACACAACAAATGGAAAAACGGACGTACTACCTGGGCTAAGTGCGAGCTTTACAACATCTTCACTGAGTGCGACTGTGCCTCCTCACACACAGGGGGGCTGCTGGTACTCGCGCTCGTCGCTGAATATCGCTGTTGTCAGGTGGCGACAGGGAGCGCCACGGTCCCGGGTCAGCGGGCTTCCCCTGCCTATAACGGGAAGACGCACCAGGTCCTGAGGCGGTTCGGCCCCCCAGCGGTGCCTGGGAATAGCCTCCTCTGGCGGTGGAGGAGGCCGCGCATGGCCAAGCCCCTTTCTGCCCCGCGCGGCTCTTCTCGGCTGCATCCTCCGCTCCTCCCACCTCCAGAGGTGCTTCTCCAGCCATGCAACATGGCGGAGTCGAGGCGAGGTCGGACAAAGTTCATGGTTGCCAGGCAACCATGAACATGCGCGCTCCAGCCAGCCTCCAGACCTAGTGGAGCCACACCCGCCCCCCAGACAGGCATCATGGAGCTTGCCTTGCCGCGCAGAGCAGTACTGGTTGAAAATTATATTTTAAATGCAGCGCCTGCCTTGCTGCATTTAAAATATAGTTTTCAACCAGTTTTCAACCCAGAGGTCGCAAAATGTTTACAGAGGTCGCAAGGGAACCGGCAGAAGTCGCTGTTGCGACCTCTGGCGACCCCCAAATGACGTCCCTGGTTGCACTGCCATAAAACACGTTCCACAGAGCCTAGTTCACTGAGCGGTGCAAAGTGTATTTTTGCAGAGCAAAGAGACTTTGAACAGCAAAGGTACTGTTTGCACTGTGCTAAATGTGCCCAATTCACAAAAAAGCACTAAAGCCCTGATTAAAGGAATTAAGTGCGTGTAAAACAGGAACTTGCGTGCCATTCTGTTTGCAAATCCCTGTTTGACGAATGGAGATTGGCACGCAAATCCCTGTTTTACATGCAAATAAGTCCATGAATCAAGGCCTAAGTCTGTGCTACCTAGTGCTTTTTTTTAAATTAGGTCCATTGATAGGTCCATTGAGTGAGGTGCAAAGAGTACTTTTGCTGTGCAAAATGAATTTACTGCTCAAAAATTAGAATTAGAATGAGGTCCTTAGTGTTTTTTTGCGAATTAGGGCCATTGAGCAAGGTGTAAAGAGTACTTTTGCAGTGCAAAATCACTTTGCTGCGCTCTGGGAATTACGGCCGCTGCAAAGTGTATTTTTGCAGTGCAAAGTCACTTTGCTCTGTGCTAAACGTTCTGTGAATTAGGCCCAAAGTGGGCAAAATGTCTATTGCGTAAAACCAGGAAGCAAAAGGGGACAGGCAGGACCCGGTGGGGAGAGATGGGCTAGGGAGGGGCGGAAATCCACTGCGAGGCAGAGGGGCTTGGGGTGCATTAGGACAAAAGGGAGGGGGTTAGAGCAGCAGACAGCAAGAGGGTGGACGGCAAGGGTTTCGAGAGTGTCCCCCAAATAATGACAGCGTTAGGCTAGGAGGGTGGGATACTGACAGGGAACCCAGGGGTAACCTTCGGATAGTCAGGCCGGCTGGGTAGAGAAAAGGAGATTGTTTTTGGAACTCCCGTTGCAGGAAAATGTAAGCGCAATGGAAGATACGCAAAGTATCGTTTCCCATTCATATCCCATTGAGTGTTGGTAGCCTTCTTCTCAATCTGCCTGTTTTCAAAGCTTCCCGCCTCCTTCCTGCTGTCTTTGTATTCATACCTGTCATATGCGAGTGCCAGCGTATACTACAATTGCCTTCCTGGTGGACAGGACCCCGAAAAAGGAACATTTTAACATTTACATTTATGGAAAACATGTCTTTCGTTGTTTTATCAGCTCTCGGACTAATGACAGAGAAAGGTACCATGTGTTCTCTCTTACGCGCACACAGTGGCACAGACTGACATTTCTTTTTCTTCTAAAATGTCAAACACCGACATTTAAACAATGCATATTCGCCAGGCACACCTCCAAATGCCTTGTTTAGACTTCCAAACTTAAAGTGCAACTTTAAAATATGCTGATATTAAACATTTGCAATGCCAAGTTAAATACATAGGTGCTTACATTACAGAGGGTGAGAAGGTGCGTGCACACTACTGCGCTTATGGAGAAATTCAGCGTAGGCAGGAAGCAACAATAGTAAAATATAGTCAGGCTCGGACTGGCCTACTGGTCCAATTGGATAGTATGGGCTAGTTTCTTGGACCAAAGTGGGCCAGTATGATCACTTTGTCCACTATGAGCAAGTGGTGTTGAAGAATGTTAGTCGACCAAAGAGATTTCATAGCCACATTTCCCACACATTGCTCTAAAATACATATCCTGGTACAACTATAACAGTTCATCACGCAACGTCCCAAACTTAGATTCGTGAATCTGAGCTCTTATTTTTTTTCCCGGTCCGACCCTGAACACGTGTATGAAACTGACATGTGACGTTACTGGACACTGCACATCCCATGGCCATCTTTTTATGACCCATCGATTATAGGATGTGGTGGGAGAGTATTTTGACATTTTAGGCCCACGATAGCTACTATAGAGAAGCTGCCTTTGGTTTTCTCAATACATTGAGACAAGCTGACATAAACAGTAAGGGTCCACCCTACTGACTACAGTTCCACTCTCAAGTATCAGTACCTTCAGTGGTTAAGTCTCTTCTACAATAAGTCTCTTGCCTCCGAGGACCTGTGTTCAAATTAACAAACAAAAAATTCCTTTTCGTATGTACGTTGAGTGATGACTTTTCACCCTTAGATCCCCCTCTTCTGGGCTCAGACCCTTCTTGAATGTTGGCTTCCCTCTGTCGGGTTCACTATGTCCTTTTCTTGTTCAGTACTGCCTGGTAACGGCGGCACATTATCAAGGGCAGCATCACTGTTACACACCAATACGGACCACTCCCATCACAGTGTTTAAATACATTTGCATCCAGCCAAAACCTAGGTGGTGCCAATGGAGTACTTCATGGAGTTTTCATGTGCATTCACAAGTCTTAATGTCTTTTTAAACATTGTTGACATCCCTTTGTCAGGTTCACTCTTTGTCAACACAATGTTCATTGGGGCATCATGCTTCATCCCGTTCGGCAGGCATCCCTCCGACGGGTTCATATTTGCCAGCCTCACAGTTTCATCTACTTCGTCCTGCTTTTTCACTACACAGGATCAGCTTCCCTTAGTCTTCCAATGGTTTGCCGATCAAAGTCCTTCGACTGCACTGGGGATTTCTGCTACACCCCTGTATGACCACTTTGACCGTTTCCTCCCAGCTCTCCTAAGGTCTTTGGGATCAGTAAATTAACAAAAAGGGGAATAAACCAGAGTCTCTTGAGTAAGCACCCACGTGGTGCCGGACCCCTCTGTAGCTGGTCTTCCCGTAAAACGTTAACAGCTCTTTGAACTTTCCTTATTTTATCGTTTGCCACTTTCATTCAACACAGTTCGGTTTCTTATCAGTTTCTCCTCCCGACTCACTGGCTGTGATGAACCACTTGGCTTTTCTTTCTTATGGAGTCAAGCATGGTACCACGGTAGCAAGCATCTCTCAATGTCCTGCTTCTCAGTGTAGTAGGCAACTCCAGCTGGCTATTGTTTGTGGTCTTATGTTTCCTTCCACAGAGGTTTCGCAGGTCTGGGTCGGAAAGGGCAAGGTTGCTTCTCTCCTTGTTGCCCCTTCGGTTCTCGCTGCCTTTCTCCTCCTTTTGAACTGCCGTGTTTGGATAGCTCTCTCGTGCGGTCTGCCTTGTTCGTTGTGTGCTCTTGTTCTCTGCCTTTTATACCTGTGGGGAAGGGAAAGGGCGATCAGGTATGTGTGATTCTGGTTAATTGCCTGACTTTGCCTGACCCTTGTGTTGGGTCATGTCAGGGGCTCTGGTGTTAGTCTGTTGTCATTCACAGTGTGTGAAAGTGTTTGTGTCAGAAAAGGGGGGAGGGGGAGTTTCTGAGTATCCTATGTGGTAGAATGGGAAAAGGGTGATATAAGAAGGGGGATACCATGACTCACCCATCGGTGTCCCACTTCCATTTCCCAAGGACAACCCATCCAGGTGATCCTCCCGCACTGGCCCACCTCCAGGAACTGGATCCAATAGCGATGGCTGTGTCCTGGCCACCTGGATAACAGATCCCTGGGGACTCGTCAGGGAGACACCTTCAGGTTTCTCACAGCATCCATGAATGTGGGGACAAGTAAGGAAGCAGCAAGTGAAGCACAATGTCCAAAAGTTCCCAAAGCGCAGTTTAGCCAGGCAGGATAATAATGTCTTAAGTTGTACTTTGCTGGACTATTAGTGCAGTGATTTCCTTCATCTGCCACTTATATTGTAGAAATAGGTGTCCCTCTTATTACCTACTCAGGGAAACCTTTGTACCGTGAGTAGGTAATTAGAGTAGGTAATAATGTAAGGTAATAATAGTAGGTAATGAATAGTAATGTACTCATATACTGTAGAAATCAGTGTACCCCTTATTACCTACTTAGGGTACCCATTGTACTGTAAGTAGGTAATTAGAGTAGGTAATAAAGGTAGGTAATAATAGTAGATAATGAATAGTAACATACTTAATATTGTAGAAATCAGTGTCCTCCTTATTACCTACTTAGGGTACCCAATATACCCTGAGTAGGTAATAAGAAGTTATAATAAGAGAAGGTAATAAGAAACTAATAAGTAGTGTACCATCTGCCACTTATACTGTAGAAATTGGCATCCCTCTTACTACATACTCAGGGTACCCGGTGTATATACCTGAGGTGGTGAAGTGCTAAGGCAGCCCCACTGGGGCATCAGACCAACACAGCATTGTTCTGTTTTCCAGATACACCCAGCTGCTCTAAGCTATCAGCCCCACCATTATATGGGCTACGGTGTAAATCCGAATGTGTGAACGCTGGCTTCCTCACCCACAGAGATGCAGGTGGTCTCTCCCCACCACACAACGCCCCAGGCTGAATCTGCCCACTTAGCCCAGAGCATGCAAAGATGGTCATCCTACATGTGAAGTCATGAATAGTCCCTCATTCAAGTCCTGCCTTGGCCTAGAGCCGGCTCTTTCTCAAAACCTGCAGAAGGCTCTATGGGATCACTGCAACCCCCTGAAATGCAGACTTTTTTTATTCAGACCCCTTTTCACCCCATATATATGCAGGGGAAAACCCTTGCAGCCCCCCCCCCCCTACATCCAGTTTATACTATACTTATTTATTTATGTTTATTGTGTTTTAGTTCTGTCAAGAACTTTTCACACTGTATCTTAAGTGAACAAGCAACATTACAAATGCTTTCATCATTTCATTTCGTTAAAAAAAAAATTCGTTTGGAGATGGAAACTGGAAACGTTCTAATTTAAACAAGTAAAAACATGAAGCCATGAAAATAAAGCAATCTAAAGGCTTAATTGGTCCTGAGGCAAACATGAGGGTTGAAACATTGGTGATACGACTGGATAGGATAAAACTGGTACAAACAGCTAACCCACACAGATCTGAGGATAAACAGTGGCTGACATGGTAAGAACCACAGAATCATGGCCATTTTCATAAATGTGTCTCTGTGACATTGCATACAATGTGGTTCCTATTTGCTAAGCGCTCACGTGTGTTTAAAACCTTCCACAGAATCAGCAGGAACTACTCTGCGAGATCCGTGAAGCTCTAAATGCCTCATTTGTGAAACTTCTCTTCAACTCTTTAGATGAGAAAAGAAGGAATTGCTACTGATGTTCAAATCAAACAGTATACATGTGCAATACAGGAGTGACGTCGTAGAACTGCCGACTCAGTCGTAAGATACGCATTCGCAATTACCCCCACTGCATCGCGGTCCCAGGGAAACAAAGACATGGTCACCCGCTATACCCTTTTCAAGCAGTCCACAGCCTTTTCCATTTGGCAACAACATGGCAGTCATGTAAAAGATACATACATCCTGTAGGGATTCAAGCCTGCACACCTGAATCCTATCGGCCTCCCTGGAAACACACACTAGGAGGAGAACATCACTGGACTGTTGAGCTGATTGCAGCTGGGACCCAGGGTCTCGGCCATGCCACACCTCTTTTGTTTTCACATCTAACTGGAGACTGTGGCTCTTGAGGGGTTGTACCCGGGCTACACATGCCTGGCTTTGGAGTGCCAAACTGCTGGTCCTATCCTCCCCATTGAGGGCTTACATTGAAAAATGGGGGAGAGAGGGATCATGGCTGGCTCTAAACTACAGATACCAGAATCCCCTGCTGCACCATTCTGATACTTACCAGAGGGATTCAACCCTGCACACCTGAATCCAATCAGTCTCCCTGATGATTGCTGAGGCATGGAGTGCAGCTGGGACCCAGAGTTATGCCCCTGCCACCCCTCTTTATTTTGCAAATCCCATATATATAATTATCTAAGGATGCATGTGTGCCAGCGTTCCTTCACATTATCTCCTCTATCTAAATGTCTGGCTCAATTGAGCTCCTCCAGAAACGGAGTGATCGATGTCACAATGATTTTAGCCTAACCTCCAAACTCTGAGGCTGTCAAAGTGAGTACATAGGGTTCATGGTTACGAGCAGTTTAATGTCAGGGCGAGTGTTGTCAAATATTAAATGAGCACCAACCCCGGTGTGCATTATGTACTTACTGATTCAAGAATACAACGTGTGGCATATGTAACACATCTGTGGTCCTTCCCATGTTTCCAATTTGCTGATTTTATTGCAAGCGAGGTGCACTCGCTGGAGCTATTTGTCTCATGATTAGATGGAGATCTCATGAATATATGGAGACCCTCAGGTTGCTGCATGCAGTAGCGGTAGTTCTAGCATTTGGTGATCCACTGCCAAACCTGCTGTGTTCATAATGAGCCACTCAGTGACCACCCTTTGGATCCAGGCATGATAGGCTCCCCTGTGCAGAGGACCGCTCCTCCTCATCCAATGAGGAGGCCTCCTATGCTGCCACCAGCTAGGACCTATACTGAGGTACTCTGGTGTGAAATGAGCATTCAGAAGCCCAGTATCTCTTTAATGGCTTTGTTCAGCATCCTTCCCCATTGCTCTGGGCGTCCCTGCTCTCCCTTGACTTCAAAAAAGCCACCCCTTAAGCTCTGGACAAGAAGAGCGAGTGGGGCTCAGGTTGACATCATCCACATTCAGTGCCCAGTGAGTCCCCTGTGCACTGGGCACACTCGTATAGGGCCTAAAACGAAATCTGGCATTGGTCCAATAATGCCCGCCACTAAACTCCTTCCAAGTGCTGTCCAGCAGATGCAGAGAGACATAACACAGCTCTGGACAGAACATAGAAAAACAAAGCATTACAAACATCCTAATTAAACATACAATGGTCTCAGGAGGTTAGCTCAGGGGCAACGTGCTCGCGTTGGAAGCAAGACAACATGAAGCAGGAACAACACAGGTTCGATCCCGGTCCTGTGCTTCGAAACCTCTGGGTATTAAGCGTGTTATAAATAACCTATCATATCATATCATAAACATATGTTCATGAAAAAGTATGCTATCCCTAATAGTCTTTGGAACACTATTTAAAATGCTATGATACCATTAGTGGCAAGATATTTATAAAAGTCAAATAGTTGTACCTTGAATTTAGATACTCAACATTAATACAAGTGGGTGCATGTCTCAGAGAGGAAGGTAAAGTCAGCTTAACTTTCTATAGTATTTTCCCAAGAGATACAATGATGGCCGATTCTAGATCGACCACCGGTAGAAGTTCTGGAAGTGTCTAGTAACCGGCCCAGGTTTGCTGTTCCAGTTAATAAAATGCCGGAAACAGGGATAAGCAAGATTCCGGATAGCAGAGCAGAAGTAAACAGCGCAGACAGAAAGGAAGCACTCTTACATAGTTATACTTGCAGTTACTTAAAATTAGGTGCAACGAAAAAGAGCAAAATCTCCCTTACATTCTCATTGGATTACCGCATCCAATTTCGAAAACGGGGAACGGTCCTAGGGCCAGGGGGAAGGGTGAGTCGTTGATGGTGGTGTATCCAGAATGTTGTGAGGGGATCTTGCCCTTATGCAAGGTAAGGCTGGGGGTGTTAGAGCAAAGTGCAGAATCGAAATTGGGGTAGTAACAGTAACTCCAAGACAATGAAATGGCATAGATCAAATTTTGCTCTCTTTTCCAGCATCTGCTATCTGGAAAACCAACATTCGACATGCAATTATCTGGCATATTTGGTAATCTGGCAACAATGGGTCCCTTGGTGCCAGATCATCACGCTTTCTACTATATACATTTCACTTGCAAACTGTTTCAGACCGTTATGCTTTTCCACATCACATGGTTAAATGTGTGTCTATTTCATATTGTGCATACTTTTGTGTGTGTATAGTTGTGTGCAAATGTGCCATCATTAATTATTGGCAGACAGGCTTGTTTTTTTCCATATGGATGTAATTTACTGGGCGTGTCAAAAAACGGGCCCCCTAACCCTACAGATGCCAAGGGAGGAGGGTTGGACTCTGGCGATTTCCACGTAGGCCTCTGCACCCTGGGCCTCTTTTGTGGTAACCTATTTCTCGTCCACATTTTCTCAAAGGAAAAGGGTGAAAATGTGTTACATGGGGTCACTTTTGGTTTCCAGGGCCTCGTTTGGTACCCAGTCCACCCCTGCAAGGGAGGCTTTGAAATGGGACAGGTTCTCTTCCTTCTGGCTGTGTTGAAGTCAGGGTAGCTGGTTAAGTTATGTGGGTGTTTCTGAGGAGCATTTGTGCATTTGGCCCCGCTCCCCCACAGTGCTTTGTCAGGCAAAGCCCTATCGAAGTCCACGGTACGTTCAACATCTTCAAATGCCTTATGACTGTGTTGTAAACTGCTGCCATCTTCAAATGGCGAAGAAACATGTCAGCAGAAATAGGGTTCTTGCAATAAACAGGTTCTTGTTATTCAAAATGATGAAATTGTGCCTTTAATTTAAATCAGAAGTCCGGGTTTCTGATGTCTTTTTATATTTGTCTATGACCTCAGAGTACCGCTCTAAATTTCGCAACATTAGGGTGTGGGATAATTCACACACCCTAGACTTGCAACATCTTGGCTTTTGCTAAAGGGAAGAAACTTATTTGAAAAAATCTTTAGCTATCCCAGTTATAAGATAAACAAATGTAGCTTCATGCAATGTCAGAAAATGTTAGGTTGCAAAGTGTTAGAGGTTTAACCTACAGCCTCCCCTTTTATGTAGAGCCCTTTTTCCATGTTTTCGATGCTCGAAAAGTAGAGGAAGGCAATCACATTAGCAGTGGCACTTGAAAGCACTCTGTATCTGGAAGTACTCATACCTAGGCACAATGGGATACCAGAAAGTAATTCACTTCTCGTGAGTGGCAAAATGGGCCGTGCCAGCAGTCTCCAAGAGCGCCTGTAAGAAGTAGTGCTTGGCAAGGGGAGTTGGGCATGTTTCTAAGCACCCAAGAGACTACCTGTGAGGGATTTGACTATCAGCATGGTGGGCGTGCGCTCGCTTGGGCTTTTTTGATATTTCTTTTATTAAATGGATTGATGGTAGACCGACCTCAGAAAAATGTGTGGGGCTAATCCACACACATTTTCCTATGCCCATACCACAATAAAGGTAAAGACTCTGCACTCTGGCATGGACACAGCCTATAGGCGCAGTCCGCTCCTGCCATATTTAGTTGTAATGTGACAGCCAGGAGTACACAATGTCATCTCCAGGAAGAGGGAGGACCAACTTTCCCCCTGCCATGATCAGCCTGCTTAAATGACAAAGGCTTCATGGAACTGCCATGCTTTTTTGTTAGGACCTGGAGCTGGTGGAAGAGATTAACATACAGATAGAGGGTACTTCAAACAGGCCCACAGGGGCACTGGTTGCAGAGGATAACAAAAGAGACAGGAAACCCAACAAACCTTTCATATGTAACTGTCACCCTGAAGCCAGCTCCCGCCTCGCAGAATTTATGACAGTGAACTGTCATGTCTGAGTCTATTTGCAGCAGACGATTCCCTCCTAGGGGGACCCCATTCATAATATACAAGAATGGAGGACCATTAACCAGAGAGACGCTTTCATCAAAACATACAGGAAAGTGGGTGGTACTTACTAACACAAGGGAGTGAGCCCATATCTCTTTCTGTTGAGCGAGGTGTTCTGCCATATTAGTTCTGGGACATCCCTTGTTCCTGTGTTCACTCCTTTACCTTTTCCTGTTGCAAAGCACTCTGGTTATGACCTAACGCATATAGACATTGTTGGTAGGAACCCCAGGATTGGTTCACTTAGGCAGGCTGAGCCTACACCAATCACTGTGGTCCGCTTGGCTTTAGAAGAGGGCAGGAGCTCCTCTTTAAGTAGATCACCTGAAGACTTCACAAGAAGTAAAAACTCAACCTTGGACCCTGGCTGAAGGTACAATCTGTCTTACATCTTCCGCCAGTGAAGGAAGGCCAGGATATCCAAAGAGGGAAGCAAGATCCTTCCCGTAAACTTCTCCCAGGGAACAGAGGGAGAAAAGAACTCAGAGAACCTGCAGCCACTCCAGAACTGGTACCCAGCCAGCACACAGTGTTCCCTGCTAGGCTTTGCAACATGCTCCTTGGACAGGGAGAGCCAGAAGGTCTCTGAACCTACATCCAAGGACAAGGCAGCTGCCTGCAACACACTCCCGAGCTTTGGGACGTCTGCCTTAAAAGATGGCACAAGCCCATTGAAGAAGCTGGGAGAAGTGCATCAACCAACCTCCACCTTAAAGGAAATTTTCGAGCCAGTCAAGTTCATTGATCCGCATCCGACGGCAATGCGCTGACTGTTGTCAAACTGCAGTTGCTTAAAGGCATCTGAGCCGTCTAGACCAGTGCTTCAGAACTACCAAACAGCACTGAGACAATGTTTCCTGACACGAGCCACTGTGTGGGCAAGGATGCAGCCATTCGTCCAGCTCCACTCACCAAACCCTCTTACCGCCTGATACCCGTAGCTTTCTTCCATCTAGAACTCTGTCACAGAAGCCTGCAAAGTGCTCTGAAACTGACTCGGCCCTGTAGAGCACCAAGAACACCAAGAGCAAAATGTGCATTGTGGTTCTGTCCCCCTGTCCTTCCCAGAAGGCCCCCAGAGAGATTTTAAGATGCGTTGCCCCTTTTGCAGAAGCCAAGAACCCTTACCAAATATTTTGATTATTAACCATACCAAACACCCTAATGTCAGTATCCAGAGTGCATCCCTTTTCCTTCTTTGAACTGTCTGTCCTCTGCATTCCTATACAGGGTGGGTTGTATTTCATAGTGTTGTTAGATTGTTGTGTAATAATAAAGTAGTTATGTGTATACAACCTTGACTGGACACTCTTTTATCATTGGATAAAATGTGTATTTTCGCTGTGCGGCAACTAACCAACGATCCACAACATTTAGAGAAGATAAGCCTGCTGTTCCATCCACGTTACCAAAATTGGATAAGGAGGTTCATCATTTTAATGATATGACTGTTTCTTCCAAGCTGTTCAGATCCATTGTGGTGTTTTAGAGGTGTGGGGTAGATTGATGGTTTAGAAACCGATATTAACCCCTGGACCACTGGTACCCCGGAATTTGATTCGTCACAAAGTGTTTTATAAACAATCTCTCTGAAGCCGTCTAGCATCTTGACTGCACGTCAATGCAGGCATTGGGGCTGCACCCCTCCAGCCTTGGCCCACATCCTTTTCTGTTACAGAAAAGGATGTGGGCCAAGGCTGGAGGGGTGCATAATATGGACATAATATGTGCAACTCTATTCTGATGCTAACACCTAACTCGCAATCTGCTAATACAACCACCCAACACAAGACTATAGCGCCATCCACCTGCCTCCATGTCTCCAGGCAACAAGCATCAATAAAATCTACTCTCTAAAACTTCACCCTAACTTCTCACCACCCCCTAGACCAGTGGTATTCAAACTTTTTTATGCTGAATCCCTACTTGAATAAAAATAAAATTATTGATGCCGAGCCCCTAGGATGCCATATCTGTTTATATTTTCCATTAAAAGCAGTCACTCTACTGTCTCTTGGAAGGCACCCGCGCCCACTCGGAACATCCTTCGGGTCCCCCTAAGGGGTCCAGTCACACAGTTTTAAGGCCACTGCCCTAGACCAACCTGCATGCAGGCAATGCCTTATGGCATGTTAAAAGCCAACCCCCAGCAAAATACTATGCGTCGCGCACAGAACACAAACACACACACACCCCTGCAAGAAACAATCAAACACGGCCTCCCTCGCACATGATCTAACTGTAAACCATGTTATGCTGCCTCTGATGCCACTAACCCATCAACTCCCATGATGCCACCTTCTTACTTGCAGGGCCAATGGGGTCAAAATGCCATGCAAATGGCACAAGCCACCCTATAGCAAGACCCAGTAACATAACGTAACATAACACATTGTAATTGCAAGATAATATTAAAGGTTATCTTATCTAGACTCGTCTGTGGCAGCACACTCTTACTCGGCGTGAGTAAGGGATGTATATAGCAAGGGGCCAGAGCTTGCAAAACAGCGCAGTGAGAATAATAAGAAAGGAAGTAAGGAGAGGTCAAATCTCAGAGGACAGAAAGGCCTTCCACTGGCTGACAGTGAAGGACAGAATTCATTTTAAGAGCATGACTAGGGTTCCTAGATGCCTATTTGGGCGGGCGCATGCCTACCGTAAAGAGAAAATCACACTCTATGCACCAATGCGATCACTGAGATCAGAGGCCTTGAGCCAGATCAACTGTCCACCATTGAAAAGGTCCTACGGACTGGGACGCTGTGTCTACATGTATGCGGTCCGAAGCCCGCTGGCTTTTAGCGCAACATAAAAACACAAATAAATAAAAGAAATACATAAAATAAAGGGTTTCTATTTATGGTACTTTAAGGCAGTTGCCATTGGTCTTGTGGAATACGTTTGCTGATGTTCACATTATAGAAATGAAATGCTTATGGCAAGTTGTATGGATGGACCGAAGGGCTTATAGATAGATGGATGGGTGGGTGGAATAGATGGATAGAGGCGTGGGTTTAGGAAAGAATGTGGGACTTATTGGTGCAATGGAGAGTTTGGGAGGTGCTGAGTAATAAAGAGCGTGAAAGAAGAGGAAGAACGAGTGAAAAGAGACAAACACATAAATGATGCAATTTTACTGCAATTTACCCCCTGCACCGCTGCATTCTGCATGATCGCCAGGTTCGGTTAGTGGGGAGAGCGGGAAAACAGATCATATCTTTGCTGTTGTGTTGATGTGTGAGGACCAAAGTTATTTGGACCTCAGTACAAATTTGGTAGTATCTTAGCGGTAAATCTGATTTACCGTTACACCACTTGGTCCGGTGGAATTACCGCCAGATTACAAGTGACGATATGGCGGTGTTAGGCCCCATTTATGGAGTCCACACCATGGGGATTTTGGCAGAATTGCCACTGATGGTAATTCTGCCGATGGCTATTCTGCCAAAATGGAGGGTTTTTTGGCAGTAAGGTGGCAGAATTACCTCCAGCATTTTGCTGGAGGATTTTCTTCCACCCCACTGGCAAAATCATAGTTGGGTGGTGCAGTAATCCAGCGGTAATGCAGCAGTCACTTTGTTACCACTGCATTACTGCTGTTTTAAGCCGCACCGCCCAACTTGTAACGAGGACCCTTGAGCGTTGCATGGGTCGGTTTCTACTGTTCTGTGTGGAGAGCATGGAGGCATTTGTGTATAATGGCGAGCCTTTTGAGACTGTGATGTAATAACGCATCAGCCGGAACTCTGATATCTTGGTTGTAGAGGTGTAGAATTCTATTATATTGCTTGTTTGGAGAGTTATTTAATTGCTTAGTTGCAATGTTTATAGTGTGTTTGACCCTAGGAGCTGAGAATGTTAGTGTAGTGAAGTTAGTGGAGTGACCAGCGGGCACCTTGAGCATGTATCGGGTGTGGAAATCTTGGGGAGAAGCGGGCCTGGGAAACTTCTCAGAAGTGATGCTGTTAGGGTACGATTCTTGCCTGAAGATGTCCTGAGGCACAGTATTGTGAGCTGCTATCTCTGACAATAGTGTGTGGTGACTGGTCTGGGTGAGATTGGGGGAACACGGGAAGGAGCCCAATACCCGGGGAGCATGGAGCAGTGGGTGCCAAGTAGGATGAAGCGGAGATGAGTGCATCGGAAGAGTACATAATAGGCATTACAGTGAGGGCACACAGAACCACAGGTCGAAAGTTAATACCACCATCTGCTCATCCCCTTGAGCTGGGACACCTCCGCGACTTGATCGTTGAATTTGTACAATAAATTGGAACATGATAATGCATTTTATTCTACATGTTTTCAAATACTGCTCCTGAATTGCATAGTAAATGTTTGGTCTCCTCCAGTTCCACATATATAGTTTGTTAATCGTTGGCCCATGATATTATACCTAAAGATATGTCACTTTTAAACCACTATTTTGTATGACGTTTTCGAAGGTCACCTTTGAGAACAACTTCTCGAAATTGTCAATAATCAATTTTCAAGCTGTTTGGTCTTACTGTGACTGGGAGCCTGATGCAGAAATGGGAAACGGCCTCAGTCATTTTAGACAAATGTACTTTTTCCAGTCACAGCTTAATAAATAGGCTATATATGTATATATAGCCTGCTGGCTTCCAAAAATGAGAGCCACGTATGCATGCTTTGCTTTGAACGTGTGCATGCTTTAAAATAGAGAATATTGGTTCAGACATTACATAGAATGTTTCTTTTGAGATATCAGCAAACATATATGTCTTTCTGTCAGATGAAATAGAAAATATATGTGGAACAGTCAGTCATACAATAAGATCAGCTACCTGGACACCCACACTACCTGTGCAACCACATGTCAGGAAGAATGCCCACAGGCATCTAATCATGTTTGCTAAAGCTGGCACAGCAATCTGGTCAGGGGACACCGAGGAGATATACCAAGAACACACTGATCACCTTAGATTAGCATGGGCTAAGAACAGAACTTGATTTAAGGAGGGTTACTAAGCGCGCAAAACGATCTAAGAAAGTCAGTGCATAAGGATGAATGCTCTAATCTGGAAAATAGTACCTTTCGATCATATGGGTTCTCTGTTTTCAGCCATTCAACATTTCTCTAGAATATGGGTCTGCACCTCCCCATCATCCCTAACCAGCATCATTAATGGTCAAGGATCATGGGAGTTGTAGTCTAAACTATCTGGAGAGCGACAGATTACATACCCTGCTCTAGAGCGACCATGGACAAAGATATCAAATCACTCCTCACATGTCATAACTTGCTTGGATCTATATTAAACTAATATCTTCTGAACATCTGAATTCCTCTGTTTCCAATTATGCCCTTCGGCTTGACTGCATCTTTGAAGTCTTTAATGGGCACATCTAAGAGCTAGTAGTACTCAGTTTGTGAAAGGCCTGATTCAGAGATGTAATTGCGTTGTTTCTTCTCAGCACAGGTTGGCACCATGGTTGGGATGGATTCACGTGGAACATAAGTTAAATGTTTGTTTCTCTGAAGGAAAGCAATTTTATAGCTAGAAGCACTGGAACTTACCAGTCTTCTGAAGGTTTCTTGTAATACACATACACTAAATCTCAAATACTTAAGGTCAGAGGTTAATCTTGCTTCTGCCATTGAGTATCTGGGCATATAAGGGCAGTGGCTGGCAAATTCCTAATACGTATACACTGCCAAAACTGTTGGCTTTGCCAATGCTTGTTTGTAACAGGACTTCAGTGAAGGACACCCATAGTGCTCATGCATTGAGTGGATGAAGGTAGACGTGGTTAAGACGTTTTCACTACACCAGTAGTACGTTCACAGCTCCAATGAAGTCATTAACTCCAGGATGACTGGGTTGGAAAAACATTGTCAGGGACTCTGATCACAATGTTTGATTGCAAAGCTTGAAAAGATTAGCCTAAATAAATCCTAGGAGGATGTGCTTTGGGGAGGGGATGGTAGGAGGTTACTGGGAATTGCCATAGGGATTAGAATGGCCATCAGCAGTCAATGGGTGGTTAAATAACCAAACAACACATGCAAGCTTTGTGTACATTCTTACATGACATTTCTATTTAGCTGTACTCTAATGCAATAGTTTCGGTTTATCGGTGGCCCTTTAGTGCCACCTAATAGCCCGAGCTAAAAATGACAATGTATGTAGGTAGTGTCTAACAGACTTCTTCTTTTCCAATATTGTATCAGTTTTAACAGCATTTCTAGTGATCAATGTGATGCATGAATGCCATTTTTAAATTGAAGCCTGTGGTTATATGTTATTGTTGTACAGAAAATTCCTCCAGCTGCCTGTATTGAATAGAATGCAACATGTTCATTTCAGAAACAACCTACAACCCCCAATTGTTTGAAATGCAACTGAGCCCAGAGTCCATGCACTTCAGCTCACAGGCACCTTTTGTAGCCAGCCAGACAGGCACTTGGCTTGAGCCAGACGCCCTACTGTCTCCAGGTACTTCCAGAGATCAACAGGAGCTGCTCCAGGCATGGTTCCAAACAGCAGGCAAGGGCAGCAGAGCATATCCATCATTGACCCTGGAGAGGAAGGCATGAAGATGGCCAGACTCATGTCCGGTAAACAGGTCTCTGAAGCAAAGTGGAGACCGACATCTTCCCTAGTTCCTTGACATTGAACATATGTGTATCTCTAGTGAAAGCTTGGTAGTTCCAGCTCGACTTATACACACATCCAGCCATATTTTTGGTTACGTTTCAAAGTTACGTTTGTATAAAACACTGTGTGGCTCCTCAAAGAAAGGTTCCAAACAGCAGTCAATCTATGGGACACTGGAGTGAATGGGAAAAGCAGGACATACTCAAGAACACAGAAAAAGGATGACAGGCTGATCCTGCTGAAGCATGCAGACCAGGCTTCCAGTGTGGACACCGTGCACAGCATTGCCAAGGACACTGGGAGAAGGAAGGGTTCAAGTTAACAGAAGAGCACATAGGGGTGGTCTCAGGAGGAGTCGGCACATATGGCTTACCCAATAAGCACACAAATCCCTTATAGAATACATGTATAGTTCCCCTTACTAACCTATCCCTTCCCCTGTTAGGTTTTTGGGATGTAATCTCATTTTGTGACGTAACAGATCAACAAACCTGAACGACAGTCACCTGTAAACCAAGAGCAATTGGAGAATCTTTGCATTATTTATGTTGCTTGTCTGTTTGTTTGTTTGTTTGTTTGTTTGTTTGATTGTTTATTTGATATAGCGCAAAACCAAACCCGCAGGTAGCCGGGCGCAAACAGCAATCAACCACAGTTTGTAGTCTCGGTAAGGTCCAGTGAGAAACCTAGATACTAGAAGTGGTGCTCGAGGTCAGATTAGCGGTGAGCATAGTCAGTGAGTGTCACTCAGGGCGAGTGCTTCAAGTAGGAGAGGGTAATCACTTTAGATGTCATTCGATCGTATCCATGAAAGGACCTTCCGCCTAAAACTTAGGTAAGATTGGTCCTTTCTAAGTTCTAAAGGGAGTTTGTTCCAAGTTTGGGCGGCTATGACTGGAAAGCTAGCGCCACCAGCTGTGCTCTTTTTGTATCTAGGCACCATCAATGTATGGGCGTTGGTCATTCGTGTTGGGCAGTTCGAAATTCTCTTGTTGATTCTATTGGCTAGATAGGGAGGAGCTATATTGTTGAGGCATTTGGATGTGAGCAAGAGAGTTTTGAGAGTGATCCTGTCTTTAATTTTTAGCCAGTGGATATTCCTTCTGGAGGTGGAGACATGGGCTCTGTTAGGAATGTTTAAGGCTACTGTAAGAGCGTTATTTTGGAGTGTTTGGAGTTTAAGGATGTACTTGTTAGACCCCGCATACAGGGCATTACAGTAGTGCAATCTGGATATGATAAGTGCATTAGCTAGGGTAATGCAGCTAGCCTCCGTTAGGAATGGTCTACATGCTCAGATCAGCTTACAAGTATATGCTGTGGAAGATGCTAGGGAGTTCATTTGTTTCTTAAATGTGAGTGTTGAGTCCAAGTAGACCCCAAAGGTTTTGACTGCGGGCATCACTTTAATGACATTATTGTCAATGTTGAATGAAGCATAGTTTGGGTCGAGTTTTTTGATCGCTGTCTCTGTGCCGAGGATCAGAATGTCTGTTTTGTCGTCATTCAGGCAGAGGTCGTGAGATGCCATCCATGCCTGAATGAGGAGATATCTTGTTTACCAAAGCTGAGTCTTCCAAGAAGTTACCCGAAAGGGGGATGAGGATCTGAGCGTCATCTGCGTAGTTGGTGTAGATGACACCCAGTCTATCCAACTTGTCAAACAAAGGTTTGGTAAAGATGTTGTACATAGTGGGAGACACGCATGATCCCTGGGGGACACCGCAGGAGACTTGTATGGGATCGGCAGCTGCTAGGGGGGAGAAGACTCTCATTGTCCGGTTAGCAAGGAAGGATTGTACCCAGGTTATGGCATCACTTGAAAAATGGGCGGCAGAGCTGAGATGGTTGCATAAAACTGCATGATCTACCAAGTCAAAGGCTGCCGAAAGGTCAAGGAGGAGTAACATAGCTGATTTACCATTGTCCTTCAGCTCGTCAATTTGAGTCTTAAGATCAATCAGGGCTGTTTCAGTGCCATGAAGGGGGCGGAAGCCGGATTGTTGTGAGCCTAGACGGTTGTTGGTTTCAAGGTAGTCCTGTATTTGTAGGTATGCTACCCTATCGAAGATTTTAAGTAGGAATGGGACGGTGGTGATGGGTCTGTAGTTAGTCGGGATGGAGGGGTCGAGAGTTTGTTTTTTTAGCAAGGGTAGGACCCAAGACTGTTTGAGGTTATTGGGCACCTGGTTAGTCTTAAAGGAGGCGTTAATCAGTTCAGAGATGAAGGGATCTAGGTCTCTCGCTGCATCTTTTATAATTTGAGCGGGGCAATTATCTCCTTTACAATTAGAAGGCTTTAGGGAGAGTATAATTTTTTCTGTCTCTGGTATAGTTATTTGTTTAAAGCTAAAGGGGTGAGGAATGTTATTGGGCTGGTTTAGGGAAGGCTGTGCCTTGGGAGTAGACTCTGCTGGCAATAGCAAGGTAGCTTTTTTAATTGCAATTTTAGTTTGAAGAGAGCACATTTTTCCAACAAGGGCATTTTGTATATTAGTACACCAAAGCTTATTTTTTGGAACATTATCCGTTTGCGGTATGGGTGATTCCATTTCACAGAGGATAGAAAATAATTCTTTGGTGTCTGATTTAGCTTTAGCTATTCTGTCGTTGTAAGTGTTCTTTTTTGTGCTAATAATTTCCTTTTTGTACGATTTGGCGTGGGTGGCTAACTTAATTTTGTTCTCCACAGTGTGCGTGTGTCACCAGATTGATTGCAATTTTCTTTTTTGGGTTCTAAGGTCTTTCAGTTGTGGTGTAAACCAATTATTCAGATGGGAAAGTTACTTACTTTTACGGATTTTAGAGGGGGCGATCTGATCTAGTGCCTTGGTCATGGTACTATTATAGGTTTCCACAGGTATAGTGGGGTCTCTGATATTGTCTACATTATTAAGGGTAGGGAGGAGGTGTGGGAGAAGTTGTTCTACTGTGATGTCTTTTTTACTTCTAGTGGGGAGTGGCGAGCCATAATTATAGGTTTAGGATGGGTAAGATCAAGTGAGGCAGAGAAAGCGATTAAATGGTGGTCTGTCCATGTTTGAGGAGTTATACTAGTGATACTAATGTTGCAGTTCAGGTCAGCGACCCAATCCAAAGTCCTACCTTTGGAGTGTGTAGGGGTGGTGACTTTTTGCGTTAATCCATAATCGTGAAGTAGTGCGGCAACAGATGTGGCATGTTTGTCATTGCAGTCGTTGAATCCAAGGTTAAGGTCTCCTAATAGTAAGATTTGCACATGATCTTTCGTCAGGATGCTGATTAGGTCACCCTCAAAAGTTCCTAATGGTCCAGGTGGACCACTGTCATTTTGAATTTCTAATAAAGACAGTGAATTTTACCCTATGACTGGGTCTTCCGTTCTGGGGGCAGGGGTTTCTAGGGTCCAGTTCCTCTTGCACGTAAATGTGGAGACTGATAATTGCCACTATTACTCTATTACAATATGAAGTTCCAACTAAAGCTGAACCCCATCAAGGCCAATTCCGCAATGTCAGGGAGCTCATCAAAGAACACCTAAGACCAAAGCTGGGTGATAGGCATGATGCTTGAAGGGTTTCCCACCCCTAACTCGCCCCAGTACTAAATGACGTGGGTTCTCCATCAGTTGTGAACGCCTCTTCAATTCTTACAGCTCCACTACTTTTTGCACCCTTTTTCACCATTCCGGAACTGTTCTTTATGAGGTTAAAGCACCTCCCCATTTCACCACCGGATATCAGTTACAGACAAACTGAAACCTATTTCAACTCAATTGGCCGTCAACCAGCATGACTGCAACCCTTGGAAAATGTGTTGCACGTTGCTCCCTACTCTGTCCCTGCCAGAGGCACAGGTCCACTACTTTTTTGGTACACTTCTATTACTGCAAGCAGGTAGCCCTGGTAGCCCTGGCCCTCAGTATCTGCTCCTGTAATGGCCATGGTAATGCTTATTGTATTATGCTTGTTCCTCCTTTAAAGCGCTTTGGATTAAAGCGCTATATAAATAAAAATAAATAAAAATACATACAAATAAAATCGGTAGCCCCCGCAATTAAACCACACCGCCTCCACATACCCTCACCACAGGCACTCATTTAGCACCCCGTTTAGGCCCTAAAATGCAGTGGTATTTATTTACGGTCAAGGGTGCATTTTTGGTGCATTTTGCTTTACATTTCTTTAAAATGTGTGGCTACAATTGAATCGTGTTTTTTTAAGTGTACAATAAAATAGACAAGGTTTAACGTGAGCGGTTCTTTATGTATTTAGTCCCCCCTCTACTTTATGTAGCTTTGCTTTCTTGCCTAGTGTTATGGTGTGAATTACAGGTTGCAAGCAATACACCTCAAACACAAACACGCACACCCACACAAATGACACGTCAGCATTGTTACAATTATGAAGCTGTTAGGATTGTGAGTCTTAAAAGCATTGATTAAACTGAGCAGATAGCCGGAATGAATTAAAAAATAGACAATAAATTCAACAGAGGGAAAATTGTCCTTTTGTGGTGGAAGGGCCGTTCTTTAGTAGAGTACCCGCTCATTTGGATATAGAATAAATAACGAAAAGGTGTTTTACATTTTCGGTTAAACCCAGTCCTTGAGTGCAAATGCATTTAACCATGTCCCTGAGAGAACGAGGGGCAATCGCCGCCATCTTCACACAAGAGCGACTCTGCCTCTGAACAGGCTTCTTTAAAAGGCGCCCATTATTTCTCTTTCTTCCGCCTCGATTTGCATTCAAAGGTCTATTTTCGCTGCATATGCACGTACTATTTTCGAGATAAACTGTCAGGACTGCACCGCACTAAAATGAAATTGAAAAAAAAAAGTGTCCGTGCACTCTTTTGTGTAGCAAAGTGCCCATTCTGAACATCTAAAAGGTGGGGAAAGGTCAACCTGGACAAGTGGTGCATAGGCAAACACACACACATACCTGCATACACGTGCACACACACTCACACGCACACACAAACCCACATGCTCTCGCACACATGCACATTCGCATTCATGCACACTCACACACACACATATGCATCACACACGGATATATACACTCACACAAATGCACACATGCACACACACACATGCACACACACACACTTATTTACACACACCCAAGCACACAAACGCAAACATGCATACTCATGTGTGGGCATGCACTCACACCCATTCGCATGTGTGCTTGCACACACATCCACACGCACGCACCGATGTCAACACACACAAACACGTGCACAAACACACACACACACATACATGCACACTCTCTCATGTGCACACACATGCCTGCACAAACACACACACAAATGACCACAGATACATATCATGCACACACAAATGAATGCACACATGCTCACACACACACACACACACACACACACACTGCATTCAGCGGGTGCAGTGACATCTTTCATCTTCCTCTCTTGAATACAATTCTCCAAAATTAAATACACAACCAGTGCGAATCCGTACCGGATACTGCATGCACACCAGCTGTGTGTAGAGTATCAGCCCAGCTGCCATTCCACTGTGAGCACTACATTCCCTACAGGCGATCTTTTCTAATGTACCCAAACTAGTAACTTCTTATGTTCTCTACATAATTACTTTGGCATCACTGTAGAAATTAGGTGTTACAATAGTTAATTATTTGATGGTACTTTTGTTAACACCACACACAGCATGGATACCGCTTCTGGGGTTCGCGTTGCTAGCAGGGGACTCGGGAAAGAGAAGGGTAGGGAAGACATCATTGAAAGCAGGAAAGAGGCCACATCCTTTATGCCACAGTTATGAGGTCAATACTGATGCGATAAGCATTCTGGGACCATGAGGGCGTTGGTGTCCGGGCTGGTCCAAAAATGCCCTGCCGAACCTTTGAAAATATCCCGTGTATGAGCTCAAAAGGATGGCAGGCTGAGCTGGTATTGCTGGCATTTGAAACCCCTATTTGCATGTTGTACAGAAATCTCTGCAGTAAGTGCTTAACTCGCTGAGCTATCTTACAACGTTACACGAATGCCAGAAGGGTGGTGCAGCTTCTGTGTTTGCTTTGTGGCGTGTCCATCATTATTCCTTTCCTCTAGTTGAGAACGACTTTCCCAGTTTCTCCATTGTTAATTGTATATCCTTTGGGTCAAGTCGCGCTTAATAAACACGGTAATAAGTACATTGTTAAGCAAACTCGCTCTAGTTACAATATTGGCACCTCTCCTGTTTACACGTGATCCTTGCCGAGGAACATTCTGCACGTCCATGTTGGGCGGGTAGATTTTGGATATATGTTTCCAGTATGTAAACAGTAACATGGCACTGGGAGCTAGCACAATAGAGTTCAGGCAAACACGCTTTTCTGCCATGTGCTTTTGCGGAGGGGAGCTTCGTGTAACAGAGTGGGTTCCAAACCGTTTTATGCTGAGACCCCCCCCCCCAAATACAAATAATATTGCTGTGGCCATACCACATTCTAGAACGGCATATATGTGTTTTATTAAAAGAAGTCAAAAGTAAAACGTTTAACAGAAATTAATGTTCTATGTTCTTAGATCGCCAGGTTTTTTTCCGATTAGTTTATTGCTCAATATTTTCAGCTGAAAAATCTCATTGGAAGTTGTATTTTATTTTATTTGGGGGATTCTCCCCCCACTTCGCTATTATCTAGTTCCTATTCACCACCCCCCATCCCATACCCACCCCACCACCTATATTTTTCGATAGGTTTTTCGGCCAAACATTTACGGCATAAAACTCCACGAAAAAAAAAAAGCCTGGCCAGGTAACAACGACATACCGAAATTAACATTCATCACAATTAGACCAGCAACAACGTCAAAGTCACAGCATTAACACATACATAAAAGAAACACTAAGCACATTGCAAAGAGCCTTGTAGCACCTGAGGCCCGCCCCCAGAAAATCCCTGGAGGTGCTCCTTGCGGCCTACAGTTTGAAGACCGCGCTTTAAAATATCAAGTGCAGGAAACTCCTGTGTGGTCTGGAAGAAAAAAACAACAACCCGGTTCTTGAAACATATTAACATATGAAATGCACCCAGCAGACATACAACTCAGAACTGTTCTCTTTTTGTACAAAACTGTAGATTCTTAATGCATGTTTTATTTATATTTTTATTTATTTTGTTATTATAGGTCCTGATGAAGGTATTTTATAGAAACCTGCAGCACTCTGAAGAAGATAACATCCATGCTATAAAACTCATACATTCCTTTACACCTGAAAGTACTGCTAAAATAGTCTTCGGCCTGATTTACAAAATGTTTTTTTAAATGGGATTGCCCCATTCTGAAACGCTTTTGGAAATCACCCCCTCAATCTCACTGGACATTTAATTTAACAATGTTCTAAACGAGTGTGCACTTTTGATCAAATAAAAGTCTAAGCTCTGCAATATTGTGCTCTCTTAAGATCATGTAAAAGTATACGGGTTTATTTCCCTGTATACTGTGTGCTCCGTGGTGATATGTTCTGTGGAAATGAGTCGCAAAATTATACTCAATGATAAAAAAAACAGACCACACTACGTTTTACGCCGTTTTATATTCCCCGAAATGTAGATCACTCATTTATTGACAACTTCTCTACTAAAAAATACCTTTGATGCAAAGGAAGACTTTCAGCAATATTTTTCTTCTTGGAACATGAGTCTCGAAAGACTGTTTGTGACAATAAATTCCAAACTATGCAATGTCACGTGACGTCATGATTGCAAAAGAAAAACAGCACAAGTAGAGCGACAAAGGTATACGAAGTGTGGCGTGTCAGCATAACAGTCCCAAAAAAAGTTATCACAACTTGGATTTTGTATGTACAGTGAAAAACAAATTCAAAATTCGAATTAGGACTACAATTTCTAGATTGTAATGGTTTTGAACATCTCATAACTGATCAGAACCGAGCGCAATCTGTAATTCCTAAACAGGGTCAGAGGTCAACAAATGATGGGGAAGGAAATAAACGTCTTTGTCACTAATCTTGCAAAAAAGATGTCAAAAAATGTACAAACAAGCGCCCTGCTTGTATTTACAGACACTTTTCACCAAAAAAGTGCAGGAAAACGAATACCCACTCAAATTAAAGATTCATTTATTTGATATACTTATATGAAACCAGACATGATGTTAAAGGTTAAAGGATATTTATACAGCGCAAGATTGCCACCATAGTGGTCCCCTGCCGCTCTGGTGGATCTGACAGAAAGGGGGGTAGGTTACGGCGCGTTAGTGGGACAAAGTTTGGAGAAAAAAGCAAGGGAGCTGTGATGTGCTGTTGGCAGCTTCAGTTCGGTTAACACCATTTGGGGAGCTTTTTGGTGTGGTATCCCGTCAGAGTCCGTGGTGTGCTGTTGTGTAATGCTCTGTGCGGTGTGTTTGTTGTTGCAGTGTAGTGAAGTGCGTGTAGGTTGCTGTGGTTTAAGAGCTATGGTTGTGTTTAGCTAGAGTTTGAGCAGTGCATGAAGAGGGGTGAGGTTTTAGTGGGGGTGGTTATTAGCATTGTTGTCTGGAGAAACGCACACTCATTGTGTGTGTCTTTCGAGGTTTAGACAGATTTGTTCCTTAGAATTTCTTCCTTGCAATAAGAAAATGCCTCAAGATGTATTCTTCCCTTACATTTTTTAGAAACGTGTACTGACCACCGTCTTGTACTTTAGCCTTGTGCTCGCAGTTTAGGCCCCTGCCAAAGAACAGCAAAGTGCATTTTAAAGTGGTTCGACCACCGCGTCTCGTGTCCACGCCCCTTCATGACAATCAATACACATTTCCTGGCCGACCTGATGTCATTACCACTTGACTTCCAGTGTAAGGTCCTAATCAAAGAGCGCTGTATCCAGGAAAGTGGGAAGGAGGGCCTGGAAATTACATTACAATGTGCCTGCCCCGTTCTCCCATGTGCATTTCTGCAGTGACAAAAAAACATACAAAAGGGCTTTTAATTAAATCAAAAAGGGGTTGGGGAAGTGGCTCGGCCACTTGCTATTATGTTACAGCATGCTAAAATGAAAACGTATTTTTAAAGCTCTGGCATTAATTTTAGATTACTCCGATGCTTAATTAAAAGTGCAGCATGTGTTAAATATTATTTCGACAAAGATTGTCATCAAAACCGCTATGTAATACGATGCTTTCAGTGCTCAGAGCTAGGTTTTATGCAAATTTTCTGTGTCACTAAATGACTCTTGGATTGTCTGTTCGCTCTTTTTATGCGGCACTGTTTTATAAGGAGGACGAGCGACCATTGTAAACGTTTCAAGCCCAGATGCCCACGGGTTCGGTGCGCTTTATAAATGGCAAAAATAAATAAATAAATCACAAAAGTTCCCAAAAAGTACAAATACACTACATTGTCATTTATTAGTTCCTATATATTTATTTGATGTAGCACAGTTCTCGCTTCAAAAAGCTACATAGTGCTTCAGAGAGTACATTTATGGTTCTGGGAGCATTGCACAGGATCCCGGTCCATGGCGTGCTGTGTATAAAAGAGTAGGTCAGACCGTATTACAGAAACCAAAATGTGAAGGGTACAGGTAATTGGGGCAATACTTGTTTCTGTCTTTCTTTTCCATGAAATACATCATTAAAAAAAATACCTATGGAGACCCCTGGGGCCTGATTTACAAATCGTTCTTCAGTGGATTGCACCATTTTAAAGGCTTTTGTAAATCAGGCCATGAATCCTTCAGATTAAACATCGGCCTGATAATGGTACCGCTGTACAGGAGAGCTTGATCTTTGGATCTTGAAAATGCACACAGCAGACGAATAATTCAGCAAGCTATCACTTGTTTCTTTTTTTGTGCATACCTGTAGATTTCATAGAAATCTCCATTAATATTTTTATGTAGTTTGTTACTTTAGGTCCCGATGAAGGGATTTTTTTTCTGAAACATGCACACGTACAAAGATTTTAAGGCCTGATTCATGGCATATTTTGCACGGTGCAAAGTGACTTTTCACTGGTGCAAAGTGGCTTTGCACTGCCAACCAACACCCCGATTCATGGAACACTGCAAAGTGTCTTTTGCACTGTTCCATGAATCAGAGTGTTTGTTAGCAGTACAAAGTCACTTTGCACTGCAAGAATACACTTCGCATTGCTCTATGGAGCAGTGTAGTGACTTGGCACGGCAAAAAGACACTTTGCACAGTTCCATGAATCAGGGTTTGTGTCGGCAGTGCAAAGTCACTTTTCAGCAGTGCAAAGTCACTTTGATGCGTGTTAAAAATTCCATGAATCGGGCAGTAAATGTCAATGTTATAGAATGTTTACACCTGAAAGAAGTGCTAACAGTCCACCTGAATTTCTTATATAACAATGCTTAAAAAGGAGTGCACTTCTGATTAAATGAAAGTCTAATCCTTGGAACATTGTAGATTTTGAATTGTTCATATGAAGGTTCACCTGTTTATTTCCCTGTATAGTGAGCGCTCTGTGACGACATTTGGATACACTGTGAATATTACAAGAAATAGAGACCACAATGTTTAGTTGTTTTTTTATTGCAACTATTTCGAATTTAAGCACATACAAATAGAGTGATCTGCCCAGAGCCACCCAGTTTTTAGTTTGCACACTGCAGCTGAGATTAAAGCCTTGGATTAAGGGTGGCAACATTAGGAAATTACTCACCACTAGATAAATGTTTCGACTGATTTTTTTTACTGCATTTTTTTTTTACCGCAAATAGGCAGATGAGGTGTAGGAGTCAGGTATACAGAAGGGGTGAATGAGGGGGGACGGTTTACTGTGGGGAGATTCACCCCTCATTCTACAGTAAATATGTGGTTACAAAAATGTCGAGCATTTTATTTTGGAGCAGAAAAGGTTTGATGTTACAGAAGAGATCCATTAGAAACATAACCACTGGACCAAATCTTATTCATAATTAAAAAAAAAAATATTATAGATAATCTAAAATAATTAAATTGGCACATGTGCAGGTTTCACCTGTACAAAAGCATTACACAAGAGCCCCTTGCATTTGCATTTTGGGCGGTAAAGAACATACCCACCTAGAAAACAATGGAGGGCTGTAGAACATCTATTTTTATTCAACAAAGCACTCTTCATGATATCACAGACACTTGTGGCCTGATTCATGGAGCATTGTCCAATGGGATTTCACCATTGTTAAATGCTTCTGTGAATCAGGATTGTTGTGTCTGTTATTTGTGCACCATTTGCACCAGGGGAAACAATTGGTGCAAATACTTGTTCTTGGAATTAATTTGAACACAGGGCAATTTTGGCCACAGTGCAAGAATTAAGTTTCTGTAATATGCACAAAAAGCAAAGCGTGTACAGAAAGATATCTAATACAAAATATAATGGCACATAGCATTTAGTTCACTAGAGATTATCAATCACCGGGGAACAGTAATTACTAATAATAATATTGTCCAACAATGCAACCAGAGCCTATCGAGAGACTTGTGAACAGTGTTGCCCTCTCTTCCTGTGCCATTGCCTGCCTACCACACCTGGTTAATTCTCTAACCCTGTGATATTATTTATTTATTTGAATTTGTAAAGCACACTAGCAGCCCAAAGGCATCGACGTGCTGGTCAAGGAAAGAAGTCATAGTTTCTCTGTGAAGATAGTGGTTACAGGAAGGCGAAACTTTGAGGTGAGAACATCAGAAGTAACAGGCTACTGGTTACAGGAAGGTGTGGCTTTGAGGTGAGAACATCAGACGTAACAGGCTACTGGTTACAGGAAGGTGTAGCTTTGAGGTGAGAACATCAGAAGTAACAGGCTACTGGTTACAGGAAGGCGTAGCTTTGAGGATAGAACATCAGAAGTAACAGGCTACTGGTTACAGGAAGGCGTAGCTTTGAGGTGAGAACATCAGAAGTAACAGGCTAATGGTTACAGGAAGGCGTAGCTTTGAGGAGTGAACATCAAAAGTAACAGGCTACTGGTTACAGGAAGGCGTAGCTTTGAGGTGAGAACATCAGAAGTAACAGGCTAATGGTTACAGGAAGGCGTAGGTTTGAGTTGAGTATATCAGAAGTAACAGGCTACTGGTTACAGGAAGGCGTAGCTTTGAGGTGAGTACATCAGAAGTAACAGGCTACTGGTTACAGGGAGGCGTAGCTTTGAGGTGAGTACATCAGAAGTAAGAGGCTACCGGTTAAGCGATCATTGAATACAAGGGCAAATAACAGTGATGACAAGAATACAAGGGTTTTGAGGTTAATGGTAGGTAGGCAGTGGGGTCAGGGAGGACTAGAGTAGCAGATTATGTGAAGAACAGAGTCTTAATTGCTTTGCGGGCTTCAATGTGGGAAGTTTCCCATTGTAAGGTTCCCAGACATAGGGGCGCGCCATCACCCATCACCCATATCTGTAAAGTCTCTTGGCAAAGCTCTCACTCCGATGCAAATAAATACCAAATCCGTGTGGTACTTCATTTCCTTTTTGCGCCTGCCGACCAACACTTATTGAAAATCCTACTGAACTTTATCTCTGAAAAGTATTTTTATTACCTAGTGCATGTGCAAAAGTCTAGAGCCAGTTACCAAGGTCAGAACAAGAACTTCTGTTTTGGGGAGAAAGTGTGTAGATAAATCAGGCACATCAACAACCATATCCTGCTAAAGCAATAGAAACCGAGGAGGAGGGCATTACTGGTCAGGTAATGCCCCTGGGTTGATAGATACAAGCCCAAGCAGTAATGCCCCCCCTCCTCGGGTCATATTGCTATTAGTACCCCAGCACGCTGTACCAGGGTACTCATAGTATTTTTGCTTGCTCGAGTTGAGAAACAAGGTGTCAACCGTTTATCAACTCGAGCCAAAAAAAAATGGCTACCGTGAATTGGGGAGAAGGGACTAAATCTAGTCCCTTCTCCCTTTCCATGGTGGATGGTGAAGAAAGGAAAGACATTCTGTGGGACTCGGCACTCTGATCGGACCACAGCGGGTGAGTCTTTATCGGCCGGGTAAACATCTGCCGACGGCCAATCAGATCAGTTGTAACAATCTGTCCTTCTCCAGGTACTAATATTACCCAGTTGAATCGTACTCAAGTTTTTGCCCCCACAAGGATGATGGGCTGGCCCAGACCTGATGGGATTTAAACTTGGGAAGTCCAGGCTGCCACCGTGTCTGAGGCAAGCGCTTAGCTCTTGAACTATTCATCCGGTTGGCTCCCTGATTTCAAGTTGTGGATACCTTGTTAGCTTGATTTTGCAGACAGCAGAAGTAGGCAAGTACAGATTAACCAAATCAGTCGGTTTCATCTTTAAATCCTCTTTGACAGTGTGAAAGGAATCTGCGTGCAAGTGCCCTTTGACCTCACTGATGCTGAAAGTGACCTAGACCCTCATTCAGAAGAACTCTTTCCTTGAATCCTGGGAGGGATCACCTTCAAACTTACTCCTTCCATTGCATCCTCCATTGACCTATGGGAGTTCCCTGTGGCTGGACCTATGGCATATAAGTAGCTATTAGGTTCTGCACTGAGCGTCCAACAGGCCCTTTAGCCTGCGACTAAGCCTGCAAGGCAGAAACTTTGGGGTCAATTCACAAGGCATGTTCCCATCCGCAAATGGATTGCGATGCCGCAAATTGCATTTTATACACAAAGTGTATCATGACCTTTGCAACAGAGTGGATAGAAGCATTAGTGTGGAGCGGCAGTTCGATGTGTGCACATGCAAAAATGTGACCGGGAGGAAGGCGTGCTTACCCTCATCTGCTTTTTTCTATTTTATTGTATTGTTTAAAGCATGGGCCGAGCTCAAGAGAAGCGGGGGTGCTGTACAGCGGGGTGCTGGACAGGGTGTTGGTAGCCTGCGTTTGGGCTGGCATCTTTTAACAGCAGCGCAGTACTGCGAGTTGTGGTCTGTCTGTCGGTCTGTGCGTCCCTTGGGATTAGCCCTTGGTCCGGCACCTCCATTAACCCCTTCATTGCACATGCAAAATGGGTGTATCTCGAGAATCAGCAACTGGCTGGCCAACGACAATGAAGGACGCAACAAACAAAGGCGAAGCCCCCCAATTCATGAGTAAGGAGGCACTTTCTCCTGTAGCAAATTGCCCGGGTTCAAGCCTGACTAAGTCCGTTTAAGGGTGTGGGCAAATCTGTAAGAAACAATGCCACTTTTAGTTAACATTGCTGGCCATAATTGTTTTTTTTTTTTTACTTTTTCGCCTTCACAGCCTTCTCGGCTTAAGGTAAACCTTTGTGGATTTGCGCCGGTGCCCATGAGGCATTGCTGCAAAATAGCGAGAAGAAAATGCTGAATGCGTGTTTACTGCGCTTTCGGCACGATCAAAAATGTTGAATCCCATTATACCGAACAGGGTTGCGTGATTGGTATAATTTGATGGGGGCTGCGGGGGGTGTCCCCCGCCAGTGGAGTAACTTTGCTGAAAATGTTGGGGGGTCATGACATCTGAAGAAAAGGTGCCCCCGCCAAATGAATGGGGACAAAATGGTGTGTCATGAAAGTTGGGGGGGATAAACACCCCTGTCACCCCCTAAAATTACGCCCATGTCCCCCGCTTCCAATGTGAGGAGTGGTGTGCTGGTTAAAAAAAAAGAGAAAGGATTCAGCGACAGAAGCATCTACCCACTTTACGGGCAGGAGCCTTACGTCGCAGGGGGACGGACTAGGTGCCGGGAATAAAGATTAGTGTGAGGAGGCAAATGTAAGTAAGGAGAGGAGGTCAGGGGTCGCGGATAGGGGAAAGCGGCACAGTGCGATCCATGAGCTCGCTGCGCGCCACCAGTTTTTGAATTCAACATTTTCAGATTCAGTAAAACTGGGTGCGCAGTGATCAAGTAGATCCGCCTGTGTAAATCACCATGTAAATCACCATGAGCAATTTGCGTGTGGTTGCAGTTGCACATTGCGGCTGCCATAGTTTGCATGCACAAATGCATGAGTCTGGCACCATGGATTTCGATTAACAAAGGAAAGTGAATGCAAGTGCAGGCTCCTGCTCAGTGGTTGCAAGAAAAAACTGCTTGCATTGTGAGGCAAGTGAAGAGGGAAGTAGCAGCGGTAAGCACTTGTGCAACGGCCACAGATGCAAAAATGACCAAAATGATGATTGTGTAGGTCATTCCTGGGCGATGTGTGTGCACGCCTTGGCTGCATCCCCCTCTTTTTGCATGCGTCTTGCAGTTTGCAGACATGCATGCTACGTACAAACTGCAAGGTGCGCATTTCAGTGGGCATGAATACTAGCGTGCCTTTATTTATGATTTTTTATTTATTTATAGCTTGTATGTAATGCCCAGACCAAAGGGTATGACATCATTTGTACAGAGGAAACATGGCATATTATGAGTTCTCCAATATACTGTGTTCTTTGTGACCAGGGGCCCAAAAACCTCACCTGACAATCACCCCAAAAAATGAAACGACATCCTCAAACTCTTGGATTTTCAATAAAGCATCGATTTCTCGGATGCATGGGGTGTAGGAATCAAAGCAGCCTTCCAGTTCTGCAGCCCCCCACCATCTTCACCACTTTAACCTAGTGTTTTTGCATGTGTTCCCTGCCCTCACTGGGACTGTTCTTCACATACTCTGAGTGGATACTGCACCCCAAGTTAGCTTTTGGCCCCTTTTTGATGTCGATTTCCCCTTCCCCAGACACGGCGGTGTTTTGATGTGGTTTGATGAAAGATAGTGCGTTTTTGTTGTTTTTATAAAACACCATTAAATAAATAAATAAAATAACTGCTAGGCTGGCTGCCCACTCAGACTACTATTGCATGTAATCTGCCCCACAGGGCCTTCTCAGAGCACAGACCAGGGATGATGCAGCACGTGACTATTGATGCGCCTACAAGGATGCGAGCCGGTGGCCTCTTTCTTGCAATTTCGATATTGACCTTAAATCTGCGTTGATAGAGACCGAGAGTGATTTTGATGGAAGGCTTGTAGTGGTGTGTATTCCATCCATATTTGTGTCTTTGGAGAAGCGTTTGATTTCAAGATGGATGTTAAAATGGATGTTTAGAACTAATTATGTTTTTTTTCTTTTAATGTTTCAGATATCTAAGGGTTTTTCCCTGATGATGGGACTTGATGTCGCAAAACCCGTAGCATTTGTTTCAACATAAATCTTCATTCATGAACTTGAATTATTTTGCAACAAGTTTCAATTGTGTATTATGAAGTGGGGGCAAGAGGTTTATGTCTATGAGAATAATAAGTTTTGGCTTTGTTTTTGTTCTGTGGGGGTTTGTATACCAGAAGGTGACTTCACAAGAATCAGGAGTGTGGGGACCAGAGGTGGATTTAACAGTCGCCAGGCAGTCAAATGGCGAGCGGGCCCCAGTAGCCTGCCACGCCCCGTCCCAGTCTCTCTCTGATTGACACACGTCGCAGAGGCCACATTCAGAGCTGGAAGTGTAATATAAATAATTGGTACGCCGTGCTTTTTACAGTGTACAGCAGTACTCGGGCCATGTAAAGTGACACTTATTCGGATTTGCCACAGGGTTTTTTATATACATTTGAGCCGTAAAATACAAACTTATTTTTCATGAGGCACCAATAAATTTGAGGTTCCCAACATGCCAGACCTCCCTGTGGCGCTGCACAAAGACTTTAAGTACACTTTGACGTGAAACGGTAAACAGCAGCAGGCACTGTGCTTAGAAATGTGATGTTTTAGCGCTAAAAGTTAATCTTTGCAAATTTTGAAAGGAGAGATTTCAAAAGCATTTTACATGAATGCTAAAAAAAAAAACAGCGAGGTTAAGCGTGAAAGTTAATTTCGCTTCATTCTGCATAATGAGTACAATGTGAGACAAACAGGTCCACGCGTTTGATAGCCACGCCCGCTGACAAGGTTGAAACCACCGTCCGAAGGAGACAGGGAGGCTTATATCTCTGAGGGTATGTTTTTGTGAGGGAAATCTGAATCAACCGTTTACTATATTAGACCAGAAGTATGTTGTCGCTGCAGCCAGGCATAAAAATCCTGTACAAATTCAGTAACTGGTTGAAGACGTGCAAACAGAAAACTGTAAAAAAAAAAAAATACACTAGTTTCATAAATTCATCATTTATCACCTAAAGTTCATCATTGTGCAACTCTGCCCACACTAGGCTCCGCCTCCATGACCCGCCCACTTGGGGCCCTCTGTCATTTTTGCCCACGGAGCCCTTTACCTTAAATCTGCCACTGGTGGGGACTCCTGACATTGCATCAAGATTTGTGGAGATCCGAATCCAGCTGATGAAAATGTTTTGATTTATTGTGGATTAAAGGATGAACCATTTTTTAGATGAAAGGGTATGTTTTGATTAAACTAATTTGGACTGTTTTATGTTTATACAATTGTTGTGTGACATTTGTAAAGGTTAAGTAGGACCAGTCGGCCGCACCAGGTGTGAGTGAGTGTTCAGGTAGGGCTCTGGACAGTTCATGCCCAGCCTTATTTAGTGTGCATTGTTAGGGCCTGCCAGGGATTGGCATAGATGTAGGTGGCAGGAGCATTGTGTCACACTTAGGAATGACTTAGTGCTTGAAATCAAACAGGCCGGAAGGCAGAGGGGTGCCGAGGAGACTTAAAACATATTTGCTTACATATCGCTTGTGGGGATTGTAGCAGGCTACTTTGGTTGGTGGTTTTCTGTTTTATTGATGGGATGTAACGACTGTGTAGCTTGCCTGCTAAAAAATAAAACAAGCAAACACATTTTGTCCCTAATTTACAACTCTTTAAACTTGCACGGCCGTCTCTCCCTAAATTAGAATTTCTTCAAAGTTTAATTGTACTTTAATGCATGCAATGTCCAGTGTTCGGATGTTACCTACACTTTTTGAATTAATGTGGTGCTGTGAACAAGGTATGGAGGCACCTGAGGTCGCACTGGGCCTTCACTGCTTTCTGAATATGTTTTATAATGTAGTCTATGGAACTGCATGTACATTACTTCTGAAGAGCAGGCCTTTCATTTTAATCTTTCATTTTAATCAGACTGTGCCTTTGAAACTTCCCTGAACAGCCATCATTTAAAAAAGCTTTTGACATGAGTGTGGGTGTGTGTGTGTGTACGCGCGCGCGCGCGCGTGTGCGTGTGCTTCTAAGAGTAGCGTCAAAATACCCTCCCATTGCTCGCAGTTGGCTGTATTCATCTGAATTTAGGGAGAGCCATCAGTTACTGACATCCATTCAGAAATCATAAAATAAAGAGGCCCACGTGACTCACAGATGGGGTGACTGCCTGTGAAGCTCCAGGCTCTGCAGCTGGAATGCGGAGCGCCTAAATGGTCACATTCTGGGAGCAAGCGGTGGTGCTGTCAATCTGTCCGGTAGGCCGCGCAGCCGCTGCAACAGAATAACTATTAGATTGTGCTGTTAAATCTTTTTTTATAAAAAAAAAAAACACAAGCGAAAACATATATGTTTATGCCTGATATGGGAGAACAATTGCACAGCACACCGGCAAGATAAGGCGATGTGTTCGGTGGAAATTATCTGGCATTGTGCTAGACAAGACTATAGAAGTCTAAAAGTCTGACAGGACGGGCCACCCATTAGAGGTGAAAGGGTTACTGGTGACGCCTCAGTGAGTTGCTTTCAATGGAACCTCACACTATGCATAAAGCAATCCAAAAAAGTGACCTAGAACATCAGAACGTAGGTCCGTGTAATGCATCGCCTGCGGTGAAAACAAACCGCAGTGCGTAAAATCCGGGTTATCGGAGTGCAGCCTCGCTGTGGGCGCTGCAGCCCACACATCGTAAATCTGTGCCAATTCAACCTTTATAATATGATTTCAGGTGCCCAGAAAATGCATTACAGATACCAGACATTTAACAATCAAATAAAATAGAAAAAAATCAAAAAACATTTATGTTATGTTAAAGGTTCTTATACCGCGCACTGTTGCCACCTGCGTGGTCTCTTGGCGGTCTGGTGGATTTGTAATGCAAGGAGGTACCGGGGTATGGTAGTAGGGCTGAGCGGTAAAAAAAAGCATGCGAGTTGCGATGTGCTGTTGGTGGCTTCAGTTCGGGGAAATCGCTCACTAAGCTTAGCTGTGTTTTTCGGTTGGTAGCCGCAACCTGGTGTCGGGTGAGATTGGCTTGTTGTGAAGTGCGTTCAGTTTGTAGTGCGATAGAGGTATGGTTGTGTTTAGCTCAGAGTTTGAGAAGCTGTATGCAGAAGGGTGAGTTTTTAGTAGGGTTATACATACAACACAATGCGTTGCCCTCCTGCGAACGTTCATGTTCAAGGCCTCATCCTAGCACTCACTGCCTGTGCCAGCCAGAGCATCGCGGGCACAGCAGCAGTCCCTTCACTGAGCAGCTCATGCATGCTCAGGAAGCAAGTCAAAACAACACACCTGCACAGCAGGCTTCTTACAGGCAACGTCCAGCTGTCTCACCATTGTGCGCCATCCCACCCCTCCTAAAGTTCTCATTTTGCAAAAGCAATACTCCGACGCTGTTGTGAGGTTTATCTGGTCTTGCTTTGCTTGTTTCTAACTTCAAGACTTCCTTTTAAGGGGTACCTTCTATGCTGCTGCCTGCACTCTTGGCCGTACCTCTCTAGTAACACTGCATTTCTTCTCGTCGGGGGCGCCTCAGTTGTTGAGGTCAGCGACCTTGGGTGCACCAAAGGTGTTAACACCACCGCGCCGTCCCACAGCTCGCGCGTGCGGTAACTTTGCCGAGGCTCCCCTGCGACTGAAATCTCTTTGCTAAACACTTATTGCATGTCCTGGCAACGGGGACGTGGATTGCAGTTCTCTGTGAAAGCACCCACCCTCGTCTCCTTTGCTCTTTTCTGCCATATCGATCCTCTCCCCTCTATCCTACTATCATTTTGAACCCCCAACCTCCGTGAAGCGGTTTACTCTGCCTGCATAGCGCGTTACAAAGCATACACACACATGGCATCACGATAAAACAACACCCACTGACATTTAGTCGAATGCTTTGACATCTGCATGTTTTTCAAATATTTACATGTCAAGGTGAGGAAACCCCCCCCCCCCCCCCCCCCCGCTGACTTTATTTGCTGTTGCCATCATTTCAGCGCTATCCCGGCGCGCACCCCAGCAAGAGAGGCTGGACGAAGTACTCAGCGCGGAAGGGGCGATCGCAGGGGCTGTTTTAGGAAATTATAGGGGAACTGCAGACGGAGCGGGAGGTGGTTAGCTAGACTATGACAGATACAGGTGTGCAGTGAACTAGGAACATAGACCGTCGGTTCACATCTCCGAATACCGGTTCGACCACACGCTTCATTCACCCCCGTGCATTTACGGCGGGGGCTCGCGGAAAAACCCAAACAACATTGCGCATCGCGATAGAGGCGCGTTAATGGTTAATGGGATAATGGGCTGCAAGCACATAGCACGATTACCCGTAGTGTGATTCGTGGGATTGACCCAATGCGCACACGCACGCACGCACACACACGCAATCTAACAAAGATGCACGCACGAACGATAGAAAAAAACACGGCCGTCCAATCAAAGACAAGCGTTGCCAGATTTCGAAATTCGAACACCCCCATACGATTTTCAAAGTATAACCACGATTTAAGTGTACTCTGTTTCTATAGCGCTTTTTAAAAAGAATTTTAGAAATAAAAAACCTCTCTTTACATTGACAACTAAACTGGGAAAAAATCCCTGTAAAATGCGTTTAAATAATAGAGAAAAAAAACTAGGCGGATCGAGCTCGCTGCTGACGCCCGCATTCCGCTTGCAAGACCTGGGCGCATCCATCAGGAACTGTTATCGTTCAGAACTCAGGTTCCCCCAAAGTAATTTTTCTTGTAGGTTTCATTTAAAATCTACAATCTCATAATTGAGAGGTGATATTATGCCGCGCGCCCGCCCTGCAACAGTTCTCTACTGCCCTCTGTCGGACATTCCGAGAAGGCCCGATCCATGCTGCCGGTCTGGCAGAAAGGTCATCGAGAGATCTTGGAGTAGGTTGTGCAGCCTCTTTCCATAAAAACGGTTGTTTAGCGCTGTTATTAGCATTCTTTTTTTGAGTGCGCAGATAATCGAGTATTTACGAGTCGCGTGACACAACGAGCACTGGCACGCGCACGCACACACCCACGCACGTGCTCATGCACACCTACGTAAATCTTACTTTTTTGCAGGTCCGACAAACTGACAACATTCGAGAAAAAAAAAGTTTGACCATAACCAAATAAAATGGATTAGGTTGATTAGGTTGATTCCAGAAGTTGCCGTTTTAAAATTGGAATGTGCTGTTTTATCCAATTTAAGATTAATTTTCAATTGAAATGATACATTCTATTCCACTTCCTTGTAATGAAATGTTGTTTTTTAATATGATGCTGTAGCAATTTATATCAATTAATTGTACTTCTAAAATATTTCAATAAACACCACAAATTGTGAATAGAATGTTGACCCAGAAGAAAACAAGTCGATACCTTAATTAGGCTAACACAGTCACAGTCATTTATTTCGCATATTTGTGATCTTTCATGGAAAGCTTGCAAATATACAACAATGACTTTGTTAGCCTAATTAACACATCGACTCGTTTGCTTCTGGATCAATATTTTATTCAACCCTTGGCTAGCGCGGCGCAAGCAAACTGACCGTACACACAATACTTTGATACACTAATCTAAACTCCCTTAAAATGTGAATTACAATTGCGGAATATGCATGTTCACACACAGCACAGGCGCAGTTACACAAACACGCTTATGAATTACAACTGCACATTACATCTGAAGTTCGCACCATGCCAAACACACGTACCTGGAAGCATACACCTTGATGTCACTGAAAACATCACAACCGGAATACGCACAACTCCCAGTCCTGCTTACATAAACTTTGTCCTCGATGTGCAAATACACATTACGGAATCAGTGCAATGGAAGACCCACAGTGCTGCATATATAAACTTGAACCCCTTCTGCGCAGACGAAGATGACACATATACAACTCACACATCCTTAACTGGGTTTGTGCAGACATGGTCACAGATAAATATAATACATGCAAAACCCCAAACAATTACACCAATGTGTTCAAGGCACGGTCCTGTGGCATTCCTCAGGCACCTTATAGAGACCCGATGTGCCCAATGGACATCAGCGTTTTCTTTGTCCAAGTGCCTCAACAACGCCAAAGGTACTCAACGGGTAAAGTCTTTTGCCATGGCCATTAGTAGATAATGTGGGCCTCATTACGAGCTTGGTGGTTCGGCAAAAAAGTGGAAGTAATTCTGTTACCTCCATTTTTTACCAGGTGATCATTCTGCTGATTTTTGAAGGTAAAGTAGAGGAGTACGTGGTAAATCTGCTGGAGGGAATACTGACAAAAATCCTCCATGGAGTCCTATGGACTCCATAAAATGAGGAGTTTTACTGCCAAACCACCACATGCAATCCAGTAGTATTACCGCCAGAAATAATACTGCCAGTGGTAATGCTGCCAAACCAAGTGGCGGTAACAGTAATACAGTTTGGTGGTATCTCGGCAAATTTACCACTGAAATACCACCAAACGCATCATAAGCCCCTCTGTCAGGTGTCTCCTCCAAGAGCATCAATTGTGGGGTTTAATCACAGCCCAAACACATATAACTGAAAAGCCCACTGTAAAAATGACCTGCCAGCCTTCCAAGATGTTCACACTGAAAATGGGCCTATTAATGCCGACTGTGTGTGTTTCTGCATGTAACACAAGGAAGAGGTATGATATAATGGAAAGGATATGTGAATGGCCAAACATTGAAATCAAAAGGCCTATCTTTCACTACAAAGGGAAAAGTAGAGCTGAATGCAGCCTTTACTTCACATTTGCAAGAAAAAAATCAAAGGCCACCTGAAACTAAAATGGCCATGCATGTGCGCTTTATAGTGTTAAATCAAGATGGAGAAAAATGTTCCCAGTGAGGGCAAGATACAATGTATTAAAGCATATAATATGCTTCACGTGCAAAATACTGGAAACAATTGAAAAGGCTACTTTTCTTCCACAAGTCCTCTGGACGGTGAAAAATACTTCGAAATATGAAGTTTTGAGATCAAAATTGTGGTCGACTTCAGATAACAGAACAAAGTGCCAGATGTAAGCATGGCCTCATTGTAAAAGTACATTGAGAAGCCACCATCAATTTCCTTCCTTCCCACTTAAGGTGTGATGCAACAAACTGTTTAATGGATTCTTGGATCCCTCCCACTGAGCTAACAATGAGCCAAGCACCAGGCCAGTGTACGTGCAATATATTGGTATTTATCTAATAAAAGTAATATAAATTAAGCAATTATCATAGAGTGATGTGCGATTTTGATTTTACTGCGGGCTTAAAGGCTAGCAGTAGGATTTCAAGATTGGTACAAATACATGCAGTGATTATGATTTTGCACACACTTTTGGTTTAAAATAAACACAGGGTGATTTAGCGGTTTGTTTTTCAGACCCCCCCCTACTTTGGTCTGTGTTTGGGAAGTCGGACAGAACAACTGGAATGATTTGTAAAATTCTGGGGTTCAGACCCCCCCTCCACTGAAAGGCCTGCTTTGGGGAAGCTGGATAAAAAGGTTGGACTGATTTAAGAACAAAGACACCCCTCTTCCTTAAAGAAGTCAGTGTCAGCAGGACACAAAGAGATTACCCAATGAAATTATAGACTATAGTTTTCAGCACACACTGGGAAGTGAGCTTTGTTAATTTCGAATTTTAGCAAAATTCACCCCGTCGTGTTCTGCCAAATAGGGAATTAATTAAATTCATATTTTTAGTTTAATAAGCTCTGCACAGTTTTGTCCTTCCACCTACTATAAAGGGAAAGGATTTAAGGCAAGCAGGCTCCTCCACCGTTTGGTTTCCCATGGCTCAGTTGTAGTTACATAGAAAGCCTCTGTTGAAAGTCAGGAAAGCCAGCTGCATCTCAGAACACTCTGGAAGGATATGGCAGGGGTCTGGTCACTACACTCTCAAAAATGGCCTCTTGATCTCCACCATAGGACCCTGTCAGCTTTTAGGCCTTCCTAGAAATAGACAGCTTCACCCAGATGCACTCTCAGCAATCTCTTCTGGTGTTTCCTTACAGCTCTTAGATAGTAAGTTTCAGCAGCCCTCTCTGTCTGTCTGTTCCTTTGTGTCTGTGTCACCTCCTCCTAGTGCAGTCTCCCTTGTATAGCAGCAATGACACCACCAATTTTACAATCTTGGGAAGTACCCTGCAATAATTCCCGCAACTATGAGTGGACAGTTACCCTTCTCTCTCCTCACAAACCCAGCCTCCAAGTCCAGATTTGTTTAGGGATCTGGAGAAAAATATGGCAATTCCCATTTGTAAACGCCATTAGTTGTTCTTTCAAATTTTTGGCAAAAATTAGTAATGTATCATAACTTCATAATTTTACTAGCAATATTCATGCTTTCTGATTCAGCTAATCGTGGGGAATTAGATAAGCCAACCACCAAGTCCATACCATGTAGCACAGCCTTGTGGCTAATTTCTGCCATATCCATAAAATGCATAGCAGTTATGAATATGTAAGTTATTACCCATAATCCTAATTTTATTGCCCACGCACTCACTAACTCTCACATTCGGAACATGTACGGATCACTCAGAAACCTAGTTTAACTGGCCATTACAGTTCCCTAAGTCGCAGGTGGATGAATTGTATATCTCCAAAATCACCTGGAAATGACATAAAATATGGTACAGAAATGAAATCAGTACGACCTATGGTTGCTGAGAAAAAAGACATGAATAATAATAGTCCTTTTAAATTAATTGTGAATCTTCATGTGGGACAAATGACCATTCTCCTACCATCCACCCATCTGTTTTCACTGCGTCAGCCTTTAGCCAGTTTTTTCTTTTCAGTCTCTTTGTGTTGGAAGCTTGCCCTTTGCAGTTGCTGCCCCCATTTTCACACATATTGGTCATGCTTCAGCCAAGGGGAACTTCTTCTACAGTCTATGCCTTCAGAGCCAGGAGGTCTGGAGAACACTGAATTTTGACACCTTTAGCAGGACCCTTTATTGTAGTTGGTAATTATATGGGAGATGTAACATCCAGACTGGCAGTGGGAGATTTCCTTGTGAAGTTTCTCACAGCCAGCAAAAGGGCTTGACATTCTTCCATAAACACAAAGTGGCTTTTGAAATGTTACTGGTGTTTTATATGTGACACATAATATACATTGCTTTTTGTCAACCCGCGCATCATGTTTTTTTCCCTGACATTTTTCTGTGAGCATTGATACATTTTCACATTTAAACTGTTTTTTTCATTTTTTGTGTCACTGTTTAAAAATCCCATTTTCCATGTGGAAGGGATCTTTGATTCCTCCTTCATTTCTGAATTAAAATGCTGCTCTTCCTTTGGTAATGCCGGGGGAGCATCTTTTCCACAGGGTTCTTCAATTCTACTTGAAAAATAAACACAGGGAAAATATCGGTTTTGGTTCAGTGTTTAAAATCCTGCTGTTTATGTGAAAGGGATTTCTGTTTGGGGCCTTTGAATGCACACCACATCATAGCATCACAGGGAAGAGGTGAACTATCTGCTGCATGATGATGACATTCTGATCCCATCAACCCTCAAAGAACAAAGAGGCTAATGGCTTTTACCCTCGCCATAAACATTTCGCCCAAGAGCCTCTGGTCACACGCTTGCAAAGAAATGAAACTTACATGGAGAAATGAGAGTTAAGATTTGCATAAATGCTAACGTGTGCCCATTAGTTAAAATGGACTATCATTACTAGTTTTTTTCTCAGCAACAATGAGTTGCACTGCGTCCATCCAGCTATCATTCGGTACAAGCTGGTTATTCTGATGTAAATTTGATCCACATGTGATTTTTGTGTCACCTGAATTCTGTTTCTGACTTCCCCGAAAATGTAGTGAATTTTAGAATTGGTTGGTTGATGAGTTATAACATGAGGTATTTGGAGAGTACATTTTGGGGGTAATTCATAGAATTTCGCGCACAAGTGGCGCACGCGGCTGGCGCACAGTGTGCGCATGCGAATGTCTGCGCCAGCCGCGTGCGCTAAAATCGATTTCCGCGCACAGCGTATTCATGGATTTTAGCCTCAAAACCAGCCGTGGTGCAGAGTGGCGCAGCAACCCTGCAGCAGTGCCAGTTATGCCCCCAAGAACGTCCTCGCGCAAGGAAAAGTCATCAAAATCCCCAATCCAGCGCAAAGAGCTGCGCTAACCCTGGACCAGTTTACAGGGCTGCCAAACAGCAAACGGCAAGCGGGGAACGTGTATTACTGGGGTTGGCGTGAAGTTTCACAAGCGATAGGCCCTGTGCGAGCAGGGTACGTGTATAACTGGGGTTCGCGTGAAGTCTCACACGTGATTGGATCCGGGTACGTGTATTTCGGGGGTTCGCGGGAAGTTTCGCACGTGATTGGAGCAGGGTACGTGTATTACGGGGGTTCGCGGGAAGTTTCACACGCGAAAGGGCCTGTGCGAGTGGGGTACGTGTATAACTGGGGTTCGCTGGAAGTTTTACATGCGAAAGGGCCTGTGCGAGTGGGGTACGTGTATTACTGGGGTTTGCGTGAAGTTTCACACGCGAAAGGGCCTGTGCAAGTGGGGTACGTGTATTACTGGGGTTCACGGGAAGTTTCATAAGCGAAAGGGCCTGTGTGAGTGGGGTACGTGTATTACTGGGGTTCGTGTGAAGTTTCACACGTGAAAGGGCCTGTGCCAGTGGGGTACGTGTATTACTCGGGTTCGCGGGAAGTTTCACACGCGATTGGCCCTGTGCGAGCAGGGTACGTGTATAACTGGGGTGCGCGGGAAGTTTCACACGCGATTTGAGCAGGGTACGTGTATTCCTGGGGTGCACAGGAAGTTTCTGTCAGTTTCTGCGATTTTGCTGTCAGAGTGGTGTACTGAATTTCGGGGGTGCGCGGGGAGTCCTACACGTGAATTGGCAGTGTGGGTCCTCCCAGGTGTTCCCTCTACACCCTCCACAGCCCCTGCAGGTAGCCCACACCACAGGGGCTACCCTTCACCCCTGGTCATGTCCCGCAGGCAGCCCATCTACCATGGGCATGCCCGCCAGCCAAGCCACATGTCAGCTTGCACTACTGATCACCCACTCATGTACCCCTGCACCTCCACCCCCCAGCAGTCAGGGGCACCTGCCAGCAGGCCCCCACTCATGTCCCACTCATGTCCCTCTGCACCCCCACCCCCCCAGCAGCCAGGGGCACCTGCCAGCAGGCCCCCACTCATGTCCCCCTGCACCCCCACCCCCCAGCAGTCAGGGGCACCTGCCAGCAGGCCCCCACTCATGTCCCTTTGCACCCCCACCCCACAGCAGTCAGGGGCACCTGCCAGCAGACGCCCACTCATGTCCCCCTGCCACCAGGTCATGACGATCCTCAATAATGGCCCTTATGGCCAGCCTCCCCAGCCCAAAGACCCAACCAAGTATTGCATCCACCCACATAGAAAAGGCAATTACATGATACAACCCCAATGGCAAGTATGTAAATGAACACATGTCTGTCACACACACCCAATGGGTGCACGTGAATGTGAAAACCCATATCATGACATGCATGAAACCAATGAGATAATACCACACATCGAAGTTTGAAGAAAAAAATGTATTAAACACAACATGAATGTAATTAAAGTCCAACCCACAACAATGGGAATAATAAAAGAAAAGCTGCATATCCGTAAAAGAATAAAAAACAAGAAATCATAATCCAAAGAAATCCAAAAGAAATGGTGTCCAAAGTCACAGTCCAACAAAGCAAATCCAAGGGAAAAAAGAAAGTGAAAACCATTGCTCCATGGTGAAAATAAAAAATAGAGAATAATCCAATGGTGAACTATGCACAGATGAACAATCCAGAGTCCATGAGCCCAACTGATGAAATGAAACCTATCAAAAATACTACCTAATAAAAAACTATATACAAAAACGTGGTGCATTGTCCAAGCGCAACCAAAATAAAGAAAAAACGAAAGGAAACCTTACACTATCTAACTATATACAATGGCGGCGGGCAAGTCCAGCTGCTCACTCTGCGGTGTCCCGGGCCAGGGCATCATCGAACTCCATGTCTATTTGCCGGAGGCAGGCCTCTTTCCTGGCCCCGAGGTCTCGCAGGGAGGCACTCATGGCCTGTTCCAACTCCCTGCGGGTTGCCTTGAGGCACTCTGCCCGCCTCAAAGCCCGACGCATGGAGAACTCCGCCCTGACCATGGTGAGCCATGCCTCTTCCGCCCGCCGCCGCTCCGCACCTATCTGCTGGCCCAACCGGTGCCACACGGAATACACTCCCATTACTGGGTCCTCCTGCCCTCCGGCCGATGCCTGCCCCTCCGATGTTGATGGCCCCGAGCCATCATTGCTCCTACCTAGAGCCTGTTCCTACTGCTGCTGTCCATGTGCCGTGTCTGATGGTGCCTGCACATCCTCCATCAGCTGGTCTCCAGCTGTGGTGTCTACCCCTGCTGGGCCGCCGACTCCCGACTGTGGCAGGGATGTGAGCTCCACCAAGCTGGCTGTGTTGGTTGGGCCAGGTCCACAGGGGGCCCTGGTGGAATCTTGGCCGGAAGACGGTGTGGAGAATGACTGGTGCATAGTCTCCACAGAGGAGGAGAGGTCCGCCAGAGTGCGCGAGACATGTAGGAACCCACCAACCAGGGCCCCTACCAGCAGTGCCACGTCACAACGCTGCTCTCTGTGATGGCATGCGTTCTCCGCCCAGGAAGAACGCATGTCATCACGAATGATATGCGTGCGCAACGCGACACCAAACAGGACGGAGCCCATACGTTCGTGGGACCCCTCGTCTGCAGGTAGCGGAGAGGCAGATGACATGGCACTCTCCCCTACCTGCGGACGGGCCTGGGACGGGGCCTCCCTGCTGGTGCATGGTGGTGCAGTCACAGGGTCAGGGACAGCGACATGCACAGACCCCTCCGCGGTTATCTGTGCTGCCTCCTGACCCTGGCCCTGGACTGCACCACTTGCACCAGTGGTACTACCCCCACCAGGCCCCATGTGCGGCTCAGTAGCAGGCTCCTCCTCCTCTGTGGAGACCACCAACTTGGATGTCTCCACACCGTCTTCCTCCATTGGAAGCCCCTGTGGGGGCTCACCCGGCCCTTCCGCCACAGCCATTGTGGCAGACGCAGCACCAGCCCCCTCGCTCCCGGATGATGGTAATTCCTGGGAGGGTGGCTGGGCCTTGCGTCGCCGCCCAGTGGAGGCATCCCCGCCACTTGGCTCCATAGCGCCGTCTCCGCCCTCTTCTTCACTTGACGCTGCATAGAGGGAGACATAGAACACAAGCATCAGGGTACAGTACAAAATACCCTAGACAGGAAGCAATAGCACATGAGTGGCACTGTCAAATGTCACTTCCATCCTGTCATTCCACAACACATGGGTGAATGCACACAACACACATGCAGAAACAGTCCCGGCGCCTGCAATCAACATCAACATCCATGTAGAAGGGCCCCTGTAAACCAAGATGTTGCCTTCAAAGTCACATGCATCCATGGCGTTTCAAGGTCACACACACACTTATCAGGCACACACACACACATGTGCACCATACAAGTACATGACATCAGCACCCATTCCTCACCCCCCCTCCATGTCCAGCAACGGAGACAGCCATGTTTTCCTGTGTGCATTCCACATAGAGCTCCCCATGTTGCCTCAAAACACATGCACCAACCATGTGGTTCACACATAACTGGTCTCACATGCATGACCATGATGTCCCTGCTCACACACATCCATACATGGCCTATGTCACACATACAGGCAAGCATCAGACTACCAGCACACTGCAACATGCCCTGTCTCACACAGCAATGCTTGGCCACTTACCGATCAACTCCAGACGGGTCTGCCTCCGAAGGATCTGGGCGTGGAGCGCTGGGCCTATGCGTTCCAGGACCCTCATCTGGATACTCATGCGTGCCCAGCCCCCCTCCGCGAGGCGCCGGGCCTTGTGGATGGTCCTGGACCTGAAGTCTTCCCAGAGCTTCTTGACGTGCTTGATGTCGCGGGTTGCCACAACTCTGCGTTGATGGCAACCACTACGTCATCCCAGATCCTCTCCCATCCTTCCTTGTTGGCGCGTGATGTTCCGAAGAGGGCATCATAATGCCCCAGGACATGCTCCACCAGGACACCAACTTCGGTGGCAGTGAAGCTGGTGGCCCTCTGCCTCTCTGGCTGGGGGTTGCCAGTGGTGCCAGATGGAGATGTGCCCGACATGGCAACCCCAGAGGCAGGAGTGGGTGGGCAACTGGGTCCTGGGGCCGGGCTGTGGAGCGATGGTATCCCAGTCGGGAGTCTTCTGTTCCAGCAGGGGTGGACCCAGCAACTGGACCCCTGCAGATGGCTGATGTGTAGGCACCAAATAGCAGGGCACGTGGGCAGCAGACAGTCAGGTAGCAGAAGATGGCTGGTGGGAGCGTGCTCGGGGCTCTGGGGGGCAGGAAAATGGCCTTCAGGGCAGGAGCGTGGTCTTCCGTGAGTGTACGCGTGGCAAGGTTGATATGGAGTGATTTGACACGTGAAAAAATTGCACGTCAGCGTGTAATTCGAGGAAAGGCCCTTAGCGCGTAAGCGCATCAGCACATGTAACCAATTTCATTGGTCCAAAGGCCCTTAGCGCGTAAGCGCGTCTGTGACGTAACGCGCATGGGCGTTGCCCTATCGCGTGTAAAACTTCACGCGAACCCCAGGAATACACGTACCCCACTCGCACAGGGCCCTTTCGTGTTTAAAACTTCACGTTAACCCCAGGAATACACGTACCCCACTTGCACAGTGCCCTTTCGTGTGTAAAACCTCACGCGAACCCCAGGAATAGACGTACCCCACTCGCACAGGGCCCATTCACGTGTAAAACTTCACGCGAACCCCAGGAATACACGTACCCCACTCGCACAGGGCCCATTCACGTGTAAAACTTCACGCGAACCACAGGAATATTGGCCCTGTGCGAGTGGAGTACGTGTATCCCTGGGGTGCGCGGGAAGTTTCACACGCGATTTTGCTGTCAGAGTGGTGTACTGAATTTCGGGGGTGCGCGGGGAGTCCTACACGTGAATTGGCAGTGTGGGTCCTCCCAGGTGTTCCCTCTACACCCCCATGGCCCCTGCAGGCAGCCCACACCACTACCCTGCACCCCTGGTCATGTCCCGCAGGCAGCCCATCTACCATGGGCATGCCCCCCAGCCAAGACACATGTCAGCTTGCACTACTGATCACCCACTCATTTCCCTTTGCACCCCCACCCCCCAGCCGTCAGGGGCACCTGCCAGCAGGCCTCCACTCATGTCCCCCTGCACCCTGACCCCCCCAGCAGTCAGGGGCACCTGCAAGCAGCAGCATTTGAAAGAAAAACAGTCCAAACTCTCCCTCCACCAACGTAAATCCAAAAAAAGGTAAAAAAAAGATATCCATTGTTTCATGTTCATAATGATGAATAAAAATGCGAAATCAATCCATAGTCCAACTATTTACAATACATTGTCCTGAAAAAAAAAAAAACATTTCTCCATGTCCATAATGAACAAAAAATATCCAAATGAATCCATGATGTAACTATATACAATCCATTTTCCAAAATAAAAATCCATTAATCCATGTGCAAAAATCCCAAAAATAAATCAATCCATTGTCCAATGATGTAAAGGGTCCATGAGTCCAACTAAACAAATGAAACCTAACTAAGAAACTACCTAAAAATATAACTAAATACAAATGTGTGTGGCATTGTCCATTGACCAGAAATAAAAGGAAAACGAAAAGGAAACCTAACTCTAAAAACTATTTACAATGGCAGCGGGCTAGTCCGACGGCCCGCTGCCATTGTAAATAGTTTTTGATAGGTGTCCCGGGCCAGGGCATCATCGAACTCCTGCTCAATGTCCTGGAGGCGGTCCTCTTCCATGGCCCGAGGGTTCACAGGGACGACGACATGTTCTCCTCCAACTCCCTGCGAATTGCCTCGAGGCACTCGGCCCGCCTCAGGGCCCTCCGCATGGAGTTCTCCGCCCTGACCATCGTGAGCCGTGCCTCTTCTGCCCGCTGCCGCTCCGCATCTATAGAATGGCCTAACCGCTGCCACACGGAAGACACTTCCAGTCCTGGGTCCTCCTGCCCTCTGGCCGATGCCTGCTCCTCCGATGACGAAGGCCCTGAGCCATCATGGCTCCCACCTTGTTGCTGCTGCTGCTGTGCGTCTGCCTGTGCCCTGGCTCTTGCTGCCTGCACATCCTCCTCCGGCTGGGGTGCAGTCGTTGATGTGGCCACCCCTGCTGGACGTCCGACTCCCGACTGTGGCAGGGATGTGTCCTCCACCAGCTTGGCTGCAGGGTCAGAGGCAGCTCCACAGGGTACCCTGGTGATACATGGGTGGGAAGATGGCTTGAAGTACGACTAGCGCATAGTGGGTTCAGTTGAGGAGGGGGTCGGAACAAGGTGCAGCAAACGGAGGAATCTGGCCCTGGTTAGCTGTCCCAGTAGGTCAACGCAGTCAACGAGCCATTCAAGATGACGTGCAGTCTCCTCATGAAAAGACTGCAGGTCACCTCGCATGGCCCGTTGACACAACGCCACCCCACCCAGGACAGGCTCAACCCGGTCCCGGATGGCCACGTCCGCAGGGAAAGGAAGGCCATTTGTTGTAAGCGGATCCCCTCCCTTAAAATGGGTCTGGACGTAGGCATCCCTGCTGGTGCGGGATGATGCAGTCACAGGATCGGGGACAGGATTACACACAGGCACCTCCGCGGTGGCCTGTGTTGCCTCCTGTCCCTGCCTCTGCACTGCACCACTAGCACCAGTGGAATCCCCACCTCCAGACCCCGTGTCTGTCCCTTGCATGGCGTCCTCCTCCACCAAACCCCCCACCAACCTGGATGACTCCGTGCCATCTTCCTCCGTCGGACCCTGTGGGGTCTCAACTGCCCTTTCTGCTGCCGAGGAGTCCAACTCCGACCTCTGCCTCTTGGACCTTCCCTCGGCAGCTGCGGCCTGGGACGCGGCACCGGACTCCTCACTCCCCAACAAGATGACAACCTGGGAGGGGAGCCGGGCCTTGCGTCTCCGGCTGGCGGGATGATCCCTTCCGCTGTGCACCACAGCATCCTCTCCGCCCTCTTCTTCAGTTGACGCTGCAGACAGGGAGAGATAAAACACAGGCATCAGGGCACTGTACAATGGACTGATACACACATGACAATTGCACATGAGTGGCATTGTTTAACTACAGACACGTCTGCCTCTCAAGGATCTGGACGTAGAGCACTGGGCATATGCGTTCCAGGACCCTCATTTGATGGTTCGACAGCTGGCCCCGGCGCCCCTTGGCATCCGCTGCCTTAGCGAGGCGCCAGGCCTTGATGAGGGTCCTGGACCTGAAGTCCTCCCAGTGCTTCTTGACATGATGTAAGTCGCGGACTGCCACCCCCTCCGCGTGGATGGCAGTCACGATGTCCATCCAGATCCTGGTCCGTCCTTCATTGTTGGCGCGCAAACTTCCAAAGAGGGAATCATAGTGCCCCAGGACTTGCTCCACCAGGACACCAACTTCGGTGGCAGTGAAGCTGGTGGCACTCTGCCTCTCTGGCTGGGGGTTGCCAGTGCTGCCAGATGGTGTTGTGCTGGACTTGGCAACCCCAGAGGCAGGAGTGGGTGGGCAACTGGGTCCTGGGGCTGGGCTGTGGAGCGATGGAATCCCAGTCGGGAGTCTTCGGTTCCAGCAGGGGTGGTCACAGCAACTACACCCCTGGCTGACGTGCAGGCAGCAAATGGCAGGGCACGTGGGCAGCAGGCAGTCATGCAGCAGCAGATGGCAGGTGGGAGCGTGCTCGGGGCTCTGGGGGGCAGTAATTCAGCCTTCTGGGCAGGAGCGTGATCTTCCGTGTGTTTTCCGTGGCCAGCTTGATACGGAGTGATTTAGCACGTGAAAAAATTGCACGTCAGCGTGTAATTCAAGGAAACGGCCTTAGCGCGTAAGCGCTTCAGCACACACACGCTATTTCATTAGACCAAAGGCCCTTAGCGCGAAAGCGCGTAAGTTACATTACGTGCACGGACGTTTCCCTCATAGCACGTGATGACAGAGCACATGTGGAAAAACTGCACGTCCGAGTGTCAGCTTGTGTAATTGGTGGAAAGGGTATGCGTACACACATATCTGACGTGTACCTGTGGGCCGGTTTAAAAGCTATGTGTAGGACGCCATTTCCTTGTACGTGCTTTTCGTGGAGAGCGAGTGGGTGAAATCTGTACTTCTTGTCTGTTCACACGCGATTACTTCACAGCGTTTGTAGTTCGTACTCCCTGTTACCTCTGACAGCTCTTTTCTGATATTTTGTTGGGCCTGTTTCCTCAAACAGAGTTCACTTCTCCTTTTGTCCTGTCTCCTCAGACAGCGTACAATTCTTCTTTTGGCGGGGGTGTTGCCAACGCGCACATGCGCATATTTTTTACGTTCTTTTTCCAGGCAGACGGTGAGTTCCGCACGTACTTAGCAACTGTGCTTGCCCCGTGTGTTGCGTTCCCCTTCAGAGGTCATTGTAGGCTGCGTGTATTACGCATATGCTTATTTTTGTATTTCTGGGTGCCACGGCGTAGTGCGGGTTCATTTCTTCACACACGTGGTCTACGAGGGGTTGCGTGCATGTTAATTTTTGATTTTCGGCTGCCTGTGCATTGCTTGACCCGTCATCTTCCCCCAGGGGTCACAGACAGCCTTGTTAGAGCACTAGGGTACGAATTCCATCTAGTATCCTACCCCTTTGACCCCCAATTGCCCAGGACAATAGTTTACTGCAACTCCCATACGCATAACAACATCAGTGCCATGGTTGGGAGGCGACCAAGCGGTAAGGGAGGCAAAGGTGGGCGACCTTCAAAAGGTGGGCATGGTGGGCGCGGTAGGGGACGTGGCCGGGATTTGCAGGGTGCCCCTATGCCCCCATGTGTGGAGGAACAATCAGGGACACCCATGCCTCCCTCCTCATGGTTGAGGGAAACGTGGCAGACACCATCCCAGCTCAGCCCCTGTTGGACCAGCCCATTGTAGCACCTGACCTGGCACAGGATGACTCCCAGACTGACTTCCAGATCAGCAAGTCTAGGCCACGTGTGGCGGTGCAAGTTGTTGTCACCAAGCCACGTGGATCTGGGCCAGCTATGTCATCTGCTGCCCCAAGTATGCAGGGTGGGGAGGCTGCAGGTGCAGCTGCAGCTCCATCCGCCCCAGCTCTGACTCTCCCAGCCAGGACAGTGTCAGTCCAGGTCCATCAAACTGACGTTCCCCCTGTCAACATTACCCTGCAACCGATGCCTGCATCAAGACCTATGGTCATTGTGCATTCCCACACTCCTACTACCCAGTCCACCGGTGATTCTGACCCTACTGACCAGAGCGGCGTAAGCCACTCTGGCTCCGCTCCACCTTTAAAGAAGAGGAAGAAGGGTGCTCTGGCACGACAGGCTGAGACCCCAGACACGGCTACACACTCCGGTATGTCAAGGAAGCCTTGCTTTAATGACGTGGAACTTGATGCACTTGTGTCCTATGTGTCGGCACATAGCCGCGAAATGTTGGTGACTGTAGGGCACAAGACCACACCTGGTCAACGTACAGCACACTGGCAAACCATCGCCGACCGCATAAGTGCCCTTGGATTTGTGAGACGCACAGCTGATGATTGCTACAAGCGGTGGAATGACCTGAAACGCAGAGCAAAGAACAAGCTGGCCTCAAATCATGCCGCTACTCTGGTGACTGGCGGCGGGTCTCCAGAAGAGAACAACAAACTCACTGTACATGAGTCTGTTGCTGGGGCCTTCGTCACAGAGCAACAGATCCAAGGTGTGGGAGAACTACCTGATTATGATGCATTGTCCGGTGAGTGCCTATGCATGTTTGAGTGATGCATGTGTATGTTGTTTGGGTGACAGGTTCTGATTGAGTGCCAGGTGAGGGTGTGTGTGCCTGAGTGGTATGGGTCACCCATGTGCTTCATCCAAAACATTCAGCGGCCTTGGATTTGGGTGTGACAGTATCCCTTCTGCCCACAGTAGTAATTTAGCGTAACATTACGGCAGTTGCCCTTGAAGTGGCATCTTGCAACAACATTGTTTGTATTTTTCAGTGTTTGTTCAGGCTAATTGTTTCAATTCTCCCACTTTTGCAATGCATTCCTCAGCCCTATTGTCACATTTGTGACATGCTTCTGTCATTGATGAACCCCACATTGGCCCACATGTGTTACCTTGTTAGGTGAATGATTTGACCATTCAGGCTGTTTGAGTATTGGCCTGATCACATGAATTTTTGGGCACAACCATTGATGTGTACATCGGCCTGCAATCACTGGAGGGGTACACTGGATGTGTTGCAGTGTGTGGCACATGCGTATTTTGTCACACTATGTAGCATTTTTCATCTCATCATGTCCATCTCACAAGGATGGCTGACAGTACTCATTCACTGACATATGGATGTACTTGTGGAATGTACCATGGCTATGGTACATGCCATCTGTGTGATGGCATGTGTCGTGTATGTGTATTGGACATGCCACTCACAGGCCAATGTGTGATGGCAGTGCTACCCAGCATGCAGCAAATGTGTTGCTCTTCCATCTTGGTGTCATCAGTGTCTGCCTTTTGCCTCCCCTTCCAACTCAGTGACAGTGCATGCATGGGAGGGTTAAAGTCATGTGGGGCATGTGTAAATCATGTACTGGTTCTGTAGCTTGTCAGGCCTATTTGTGTGCTATGGTGCTAATGCCTGTTTCCATTTTTTGTCTTTCATGTTTTTGCAGGGGATGACGCACTTGATGCTGTTGAGGTTGAGGAGATGGTGCAGACCCAGGAGGAATCTCAGGCACGACCGGGCACCAGTGGGGGACGTGGTGTGGTGGTGGGTGAGAACCCAATCTTGCTGCAGACCATTCTGTCCAGGGGTGTCTCTGGGTGCACCTCCCCAGACCTCTATTCAGGTGCTGATTCGGATGATGAGACCTATGTGCCATCGCAGGTAAGTGTTTCTGGCAGGGATTCTGTTCCGTCCAACCCACCTGCACCAGAGGTAGAACCCTCTATGGGGATGTCAGTGTTGGTAAGTCCGCCTTTGGCGGTTACGGATGCAGGGTCACACTCCACAACATCTGATCCTGATCCTGGGCCAGCAGATCAGAGGAGGAATGCAGTCCTGCAGCCTCAGGCAGTGCCAGCACAGCAAGGCGCAGATCGCCTTGCTCCAAACAGGTGTGGTTCCCGCCAATGCGGTGGCCGTATGCCACCAGGCAATACCGTATGGGAACAATCCATGTACGGTATGGCAACCCAACAGGCAGCATCAGTTGAGATGATGGCTCAAGCAATGGAGAGGGTGGCCACTTCCATTGTCCCCCCTGAAAGGCAGATGGAGCAACTACAGCAGGCAACAGACTCCATTTGCCAATCACACAGGGAAGACATGTTGGCATCCAACAGGGACCGATGGGCGGCACTGGAGACTCTACGCCAATCGATATCAATAGAGTCCCAGGACCACAGGGAAGCCCTGAGGGTAGAAGTACATCACCTCAGGGAGACTCTTGTTGACCTTGAGGCTTCCACTAACTTGAGGACAGAACAGCAGCTGGAGCAGCTCACACGTTTGCTCTCAGCTGAGATGCAGGCAACTCAGGAGGAGATCCGGGCATCACGTCAGTTGCTGCATGAGGATCTCTGCACTATAATCCAGCAGAACAAGACCTTCCACACCCGCATGCTTGCTGCCATGGAGGACCATACCAGGGCTTTGCGTGGGCTGCCTCCCATAGCACCACCACCTCCTGTGGCAGCAGCAGAGGGTGATGAGAGCGACAGCAGCAGTTCTCCCACATTGGCATAGCCGTGCAGGCCATCAGCCCATGGAGGTGTTTTTTTTCCCAACATCCACACAGGTGGATGTTGGTGCGCACCCTGTCCTCGGACCTCCTGGGTGGCCTCCCCCTCCAGCCCCCACATGGCCATTTTTGATTTTTGATTTTTGATTTTTTTTTACATTGTGTTGCCTTGTGTGGCTCCCGTGGGCATCCACTGTATACCGGCTGGGCACATGCAGACTTGTCCTGAGTTTGGGTTAGATGCTTGGGTTCGTGAGACACACACCCCACCTGCTTCCCGTTTCCATGGGCTTGCAAAGGGTGTGCCCAAGTGACAGTGAATTACACAGTAACGTTGGACTCGCATGAGCTGTGCGGGCAGTCTGTAGTCAATACTGTGTATACATTCCTAGTGGATATTGTTGTTGTATTGTACACTGCATGGTGTATTAATATGTGCTTGTGCATCCTTGTCTTCCTCCTAATTTGCAGGTACATTCCTCATGTCTTCACAAGGCCGTCTACTTAGGAAATGGAGTTCATGTTGTAAGCAGTGCACTTACACATTTGCGTGGCAGCAACATTGTACAGTTGGAAGAGGCCTATGTGCTGGCATAATCAGGTTGTAAGACTACCACTACTTTAACTTAGTACTGTCATCTTTTTGCTATGTTTGAGGTTGTGTAGCTGCATTGTATTGTTGGTAAGTATTTGGTCATGTGTGCTGTTAGTTCTACATTGCTGGGAGCATTTTGTGTGTGGCCAGTTTCCATTAGGGACACTGTACTTTGTGACACTTGTGTCAGGTTTTGGAGTTTGCTTTGTTTGCTCTCACATAGCATGACATGCCATGGTGTGTTGGGTGGCGGTGCTGGGGAGGGGTTGGGTGACAAGGCACTGTTGTCATGTTGTATTTTGCAAGGGGGTAATGAATTTAGCAGCATAGAAGTGTGTCTTTTGATGACACAGCATTGGTGGTGTTTGTGTAGGTAGGAATGCACACAATGTAACACTTCCAGGTGACCAATCTCAGGCTTGTATGGTTGTGACAGTTGACTGTCCCTTATGTCATCATCATTGATTGTCAGCTGGTATGTGCCAGGGCTGTGTGCACTCCACAGGGGTGTGATTTTAGGTGAAGTAATTAGCCACCCGCTACGTACGGGCTGCCTCACCCCGTGCCCTTTCCCCTCCCATGCGCAGCGGGTGGGCTTGTGGTTGGGGATGTGGGGGCACCACCATGTCCACGGGCAGGCCCCGGCGTGTTGCAACGTTGTGCAGGACACATGCTGCCACTATGATCCTGCACACTACTTGGGGAGCGTATAACAGCTGCCCGTCAGGGAGGTCAAGGGCACGAAAGCGTGACTTGAGCACTCCGAATGTGCGCTCCACTATGCCCCGGGTTGCAATGTGGGCTGTTTTGTGTCTTACCTCGGGTGGCATGGTGGGGTTCCGAATTGGCATCATCATGTGGGTGCTCAGAGGGTAGGCACTGTCCCCTGGGGAGGTGGTGATGGGTATCATTAGTGGGGTTATGACATTACTCAGTATCTGACATGCATGCATGTGCTGTGGCATTTATACACACTGAGCATCCATGTATCGCCATGCCGCCCAGCTTCTAGGTCCCGGTTTAGGGTTGACATTCTGTAAATAAAACTGTTGTGGGTGGACCCTGGATAGTTGGCATATACTGAGGTGATGATTCCCTTGGCATCACATACTACCTGCACGTTGATGGAATACCAGTGCTTGCGGTTTCTATAGATGTGCTCTGATGCCCTGGGGGGACGTAGAGCCACATGGGTGCAATCAATGGCACCTAGGACTTTGGGGAATTGTGCCACCCCGTAGAAATCCTGGACAGCAGCCTGCAGGTGTTCTAGGCAGGTATATGTGCCTGCGGACTGATGGGCGTGCAGTCATGCTGGCCAAGACCTAGTGTAGGCAGCGTGACTGCATGGCTTGTGACACCCCCCCCCCACTATAGCACTTGTCCGCTGAAATGATCCAGTGGCCAAGAAGTGCAGTACATTGAAGACCTTCTTCAGGGGGCTGAGTGCTTGGGAGCACAGGGTGGGTGATGTAAGGTCATTCTCCCACTCACTCACCAGGTTGAGTATTATGTGAGGTGGAAACCTGTACCTCCCATACACCTGGTCATCAGGTATCCCAAAAAGGCTGGTTCTGGGTGTGAAAATTCTGGGCCTGACTATCCTCCTCCTCCTCCTGCGGTATCCCATGACCACTGCTGCTAGGAACAGTATATTCATCCTGGCATCTGAGCTTGTTTGTTGTTTGCGCGCACTTTTATGCTACGCGGGTTCACGTACGCCTGCTTCCTGCTGGCGTACGTGTTTCCGGATTAGCGCATCTTTTTTGACGCACACGTTAGCCCCGTTTGAATCCATGAATACGTGTTTTGAACGTGCGTGTCGCCGTTCCGCGCATTTGCCTCCTGTACTGCCCCTGTGACGCCCACATTTTCACGTGTTGTTACCCATTCCGCATGTCACGCCTCCTGTTCCTCCTACTTTTGTAGTGTGCGCCGCGCTATGTGCGATTTTGCTGTGCGCGTACCTCATGCTGTTTGGAGACGTGTGCCAGCATGCGCAATGCAGAATTCTGTCGCACATCCTGCGATTTACACGTGCACGGACTTCCATGAATCGCTGTGCACGGGTTTTGCTGCGATTTTCGCACTGGCACTGCGATTCGCACGCTTGCGCCGAAAATTTCAGCGCACATTAATTCCATGAATCGCCCAGTTTATGTTCAAAACTATTATACTTTTTATGAAAAGGGCAAATAAATATAGCGCACCCGTACAATAAGGTACCAAAATGATCCGTCATGAGGAGAGGAATATCGTGGCATATGTTGGCAAATTAAAAACTTTTGCCATGTATGATATGATATGATGGGTTATTTATAACGCGCTTAATACCCAGAGGTTTCTAAGTGCGGACCCGGGGATTGAACCTGTGTTGCTTCGTGTCATCTTGCTTCAGACAGACTAAAATTGGACATAGAAAAAAATGTGAATCTCAAAGGGGAGTTGCAATATTACTGTTATAGAGTGTGGGTGGAGAGAAATGTAAATGTACACTCCTGGTTTTGAGATCATAAGTTAGCAGCGCCTAATGTTCACTTTCCTTGGGAGGGCATTAGAGAGTAAAATGGTCTTGCACTATGGAAGAAGGGACATCTGCCAAAAATCACCAAAGTAGATCTGCTGAAATTTCATCTGGCTGGAAATATTGGAAGAGAGTTGGAGATTTCTACTGCTGGGGAGACTAGAAAACAGAGGCTGTGATTCTTCACTGGAGCAATAGAGCAGTGGTCTTCACAAACTTTTTAGGCCTGGGTTGCTCTGAGTAAAACGTGAGCAGGCCAGCCCCCCCTCCCCCATAAATGCCAAATGGACAGTATGTCCAAATGGCTATGAACTATCTCATGGTGTCACTGCACCCTAATCCCAGTATAGTCCCTGGGCTTCTCACCTGCTCCCATCACAGTCTCTGGGCTCCTTCATCCCACTCATACCCAGTCCGTGGGCTCTCCACCACCCGACCACAGACCCTAGGCTCTCCTCATCCTGCTCCCACCACAATCCCATTGCTCCCACCCATTACGCTCCAGCACAGTATCTGGGCTCCCCCACCCTGCTCCCAGCACAGTCCCAAGGCCATTCAGGTGTTTTTCCCCAGGGACATTTTTTAAAATAATGGGTCAAAATGTTGCATATTAGAGCATACTTTGACAAAAGAAATAGGTAAAAAGCCACGCAATTTGCAATTGGGCAGGCATGATATTTTTTACTGGAAATCTATGAGAGATTTTATTTTATTTGTATTTTATTTATTTCATTTGGTTATACGCCCAAACCCTCGGATATGACGGCGCACGTTACAGGATTACTTGGTACTTAATTGGTACATGTTAGCATATTTGTGAGCATACCGTTTAGTTTCTTTTAGCGAATTACACAAAGCATTTACATAGTGTTACATTTCCAGACAGGGCTTCACAGTAAGGCACAGTGGTAAAGTTTACAAAAAGTATTTACTTTTACGTTTGGTTATTGTGCTGGAGATTTTAAGGCTTATTTAGAATGTATTAAATAGACAAGTTCTGAGGGATGTCTTGAATTTTGGGAAGGATGGCCCATTGGTGATGGTGGCTGGAAGTGAATTCCAAATTCTGGGGGCTGCTACTGGGAAGCTGGAATTACCTGTTCTTACATTTTTGAAGCAGGGGATGCAAAGAAGAGTGTTAGATCTGAGTGTTCCAGATGAGATTTTGCGGGTTAGGCATTGGTTGAGGTAACTTGGTGCTGTGCCTGCTACACATTTGTGTGCTATGGTGAGGGCTTTATGTAGGATCCTGGCATGTATGGGTAGCCAGTGGGCTTCTCTCCTATGTTGAGAAATATGGTTTCTCTTTTTTATGCCTAGTGCTGCTCGGAGGGCTTTGTTCTGAATTAGTTTTTAGAGGTCCCTCGTAGGAGTATATTACAATAGTCGAGTTTTGCCAGTATGAGGGCTCTGGCAAGGGTGATGCAGTTTTGAGGTGCGAGAACGGGTCTGCTTAGGGAAATGAGTTTGGCTGTGTATGCTGTGGATAATGAGAGAGCACTAATGTGTTTGCACATGGTAAGGCTAGAATCTAAATAGATCCCTAGGGTTTTGACTTGTTTTGAGATATTGATTGGTGTGCCGTCAATGACTATGGCTGAGTAGTGTGGGTGTAGCTTACTTAGTCAGTCTAGGGATCCTACTATGAGAATCTCAGTTTTTTTCTCCATTGAGGCAGAGGCTATTTGTTGCCACCCAGTCCTGAATGATGCAGTACATTTTGTTTATAACAATGGTGTCCTGTTCGAGGTTGCCTGAGATGGGTATGAGTATTTGTGTTGTCATCCGCGAAGTTGGTATGTATTGCTCCCATGGCATCAAGTGCTGCAAAGAGTAATTTTGTGTATGCGTTATAGAGTGTCGGGGAGAGGCAAGAACCTTGGGAAACTCCCAATGGAACTGTGATTGTGTCTGCTGCAAAATCACCTATTGCTACTCTCGACGTGCGGTCTGCGAAGAATGGCTTGATTCAAGCAGTAGCCTCTTTTGGGAAATGAAAGTTATTAGCAAGCATAAGACAGAGTCTATTGTGGTCTACTAAATCGAAGGCCACAGGTAGGTCTATAAATAGTAGGATGCATAGTTTCCCTGAATCCCTGATGGCTTCCATCTGTTTTTTTAGGTCCAGTAGGGCAGTCTCCGGACTATGTCTAGGGCGAATTCTGATTGTCTTTCCCCTAGTAGCTGGTTGTTTTCAAGCTTGGATTGGACTTGTGTATATGCAATTTTATCTATTATTTTGAGGAGGAAGGGCACTGTGGTAATGGGCCTGTAGTTGGTGTGGGTGTTAGGGTCTACTGTGGGCTTTTTGAGGAGTGGGGTGACCCAGGCTTCTTTGATATTAGCTGGGACAGTATTGGACTTAAATGAGGCATTAACGAAGTTGGTGATGATTAGTGCTAGTATGGGGGCGCAGTCCCTAACTAGTTTGTAGGGAAGCTGTCTCCTTTACAATTAGATGGTTTGAGTGAGGCTATGTGTTTACGCACAGAATCAGTGTCACTGGTTTGAAATGAAATTTGTGAGAGTTGGAGGTGGCGTGTGCCGATGTTAGTGAGATTGGTTCAGTGGTGGGAACTAAGAGTTTTCTGTGTGACACTATTTATATGTTTATCTTAGATGCTAGATCATCCTGGAAGTTGGAGCACCAATCCTTGTTCATATTAACTGGGCCGGGAGGAACGATGGGGGTTTCTAATTCTCTGATGATGGAGAATAACTCTTTACTATTGGAAGTGGCGTTAGTGATGCGTAGATTGAGGGAATTGGCTTTCTGTGTAAATACTTCCACTTTGTAGGCTTTAGATATATGCTCAAGTTGTTTTTTTGGACTAATTGGTAGTGTTTTTCCTGTAGAGATATTCAAGTACTCTTTTTTTTCTTCTAAGTTCGATGAGGTCATGTGTTGTCAGTGTCAGTGTAGCGAAATGTTGTCTGGGTTGGCGCCATCTATGGGATGAGCATAGAGTAACTTATCAAGCAAGGGGAATAAGTTATCACTGGTGAGTTTCTTAGAGTTTCTCGCTAGTACCGAGCGGATGGTGTGATAGGGGGTGTGGGGTCTTTGGATAGGACAATGTTGAATCTGATAAGGAGGTGATCTGTCCAGGAGATCTCTAGGATCTCTTCTAGTAGAATTGTGGTATTCAGTGTGAGAATCCAGTCTAGGATTCGACCTTTTGAGTGGGTTGGGGCGTTGACAATTTGGGAGAATTGCATTTCTAGGAATGCATTGTGGAAGGCGGTAGCCTTTAGGTCGGAGGTATCATTGAACCCTAAATTAATGTCTCCTTGGAGAATTAATTTGGTATTGGGCTTAAGAGAAGGGGAAATGAGGAGATGTAGTTCTATATCTGGACTACTGGTAGAGCTGGGGGCTCTGTAGACTATTATAAAGTTGATGGTGGTTTTTGGGTCAGTTGCTAGTTTGAGAGCTAGGAGTTCGTACCCTGGTAAAGTTTCAGTTTTGCATTCTCTAAACTGGAGGGAGGATTTTGAGATGATGGCTACACCTTCACCTGTAGTGTCTTGCCGATCAGCTCCAAGTATAGTGTAATCAAGTGGTATGGCGATGGTGAGTAATGGGCCTGAAGCTGAATGCCGCCAGGCTTCCGTTAGGACTAGGAAGTAAAGTTCATATTCGAGGATGAGATCATGTATGTTGATGGCATGTGCTCCTTACAATCTTACATTGATCAATGCACCTTTTAGCGGTGGTCTGTTCAGGTTAGGGGTGGATTTTTGTGTTGTGGGTGCTGGGGGGTGTGCTCATTGTTGGAGCGCAACAGGTTGGTGCCTTGCATGTTTTTTGCAATGAGTTTTTGTGGACATTGGTCTGTTGGGATTCATGGTTTTGAGAGTACTGGTAGCTTGGTGAATACCTATGTTGTTAGGGTAATGTGGGACGTTGTACTTAATAACAGTACGGGTGGAGAGTCTTATTTTTCTCAGGGTGTCTAATATGGGCTTTGAGCATATAAGGGGGCTGTGTGTCCTGGTGGAAAGCCTGACTTGGCGTAGTGTACCTATGATGGGTATAGTGATGGGTGTTGAGGTGGGAATGGATGCAAAGGCTGGTATGTTGGGTAAAAATAGAGTGGGACATGGCAGAGGGGGGTGTATGGGGCAGTATAGGCACGCTAGGCCTGAGCCTAATTGGATGAAATTGCCTCTAGAGCGTGGGGTGGAGTCCGCAGCATAGGTGAGCCTTTTTTTGGATGAGGTGGGTGGGCATGAATCCGAGGCTGTAGTGAGTTTGCTAGGAATATGGGGTTGCTGTTGGGCATTCATTATTGATAATAGCAGTATTACCAGCATGCCTGGCGTTGCAGCTACTATCTTACAAAATCTGAGATACATCTGGCAGATATTGTCTCTGAGCATTACTAGACGATCTAAGGTAGGGTTGAGGGAATTATAGTACAAACAGGTTATTTTGGGTAGGTTATACTCTATTTGCAAAGAGCATAGTACGGTTCCATATGCTAAGAGCATATAATGGGCGTAGCGCCAATCGGTACACTTCTACCAGAAAGTTATATTGAGCTATGGGTTGTCCTGTCTGGTGGGGGCTGAGGGCGGGGGATTACGTATGGTAGTGGGTATCACGTCATACATTAATACACTTATGGCAGACCAATAATGTTCATACTAGATGATTGGACTCTAAGCAAAGTACGGTGGGCTAGGTCCAGATGCTAAATACACTTGTTATGGGTAAGCAGTATAACAGTGGTATAACAAACATATGGTCGTTGTCATTTTTCTAGCTAAAGACAGTTGACTGATGATTTCAGGGTGCGAGTATTCCGTGCATAACAATTTTGTAAACAGACATTTTGCTAGCAATCTGGTATTTGTGGAGTGCTAGTCCGGTCATGCGAAAAGACAATTTCGGTTGACAATGGTTTAGCGGCCGTACAAGATTTCTACAATCAACGATGATGATCGGGGCAGTTGCACCTAAGGTAGTATTGGCATTAACGAAGTTTGTATCTATTTAGAGGAATAGCAGAATGTCAGGGTAGGCCTACAAATCGAACGCTATTGCTCGTTTCCGGGTATGTCCGATGCTAATTCCCAGTATTGGTGACTATTGATGACTAGAGTCAAACGCCATAAAAGTCTTACCGCTGTAAGAACCTCCAGGTTAGTCACGAGGCAGTGAGGGTTGGATAGATGTTGGATGATTGATCGTGGGTTCTTGGGTGGGGGGGTCTGTTGGTAAATTGAGGTTAGGAAGATGCGGTTCCGGGCAGGGGTCCTGGCGCTGTCATCCTGATGTCACGTGACAAGCACAGGACAGGTGCCTTAGTGTGTGCCCTGTTGGGGGGTCGGCTCACACCTGCCGGTGGTGCCCCAGGGTAGGATAAGTAGATGTCCAGTAAAAAAATAACATCCCTGTCCCCTGGGCCGCACACTGCCTAACACAATCAAGATGATTATATGTGTATGCAAGGCAATGGGGGGCAGAGGGGGAACGTATGGTATTTTTGACTGGACATCTATGATAGATGTCCAGTAAAAAAATGATAGATGTCCAGTAAAAAAGAACAACCACTGTCCCCTAGACTCCATCGTGCTTCCGAAGGAGAGCTGATTTTGGCAGGTGAGTAAAGGGATTGTGCAACCAAGGCATTTTTAAAATGCCTTTGTTGTACACCCCCAGCCCCCAACCGCCAAAATTAGCTCCATGGACCAACACACACACATTCAAGCAGCATTCACACAGCAAGCACTTAATCATCCTCACGAGCACCCCATCATCATACACTCATTCATAACAGCATACACACATCCATACACATAGTTAAATAAAAAATGAATGAACATAAACGTACCCTCTGCCCCAGTCCTGAAGTTTCCTCCTCAGTGCTACAGCTCATGCGTCATGAACTGGAATCGAGAAGCAAGAGCTTCCTGGTTCCTGCACATGCTTGAATGGGCCTGCACATGGGTGCTGGAATGCCCTACTCCAGGCTGCTCTGTCCATATGTGGAAGGAGGCACAGGAGCTGCCACTTGCAAATACAGATATGCAGTTCCCCAGCCAGCATTTCCAATGAGATATGCAAGGCTTGCAAAGTAAAAGGCCGCCAGCCTTGCATGGCTCAGTGAGAATGTGCGGCTGGGGAACTGAACTGTCAAAGGGAAACATTGTTTCCCTTTAACAGGTCAGCCAGCCCAGGAGCACTCCCTCAGCTGGAGAAAGCAGCAGAGGGAGTGCTCAGTGTTTCACTGGGCTGGCTCCTCTGCATAATGGGTGAGGAGGCCACTGGGTCGACGCCCCCTCACCCATTATGGATGAGCCGCCAGGCTCGGACTAAACTATAGGGCAATAGGGCAATGCCGAACCAAAATGCTAGTGTGGAATAGTTTCTTTGGTCAAAATGGACCTGTTTTTTGTTCAATGTGGGGCAGTTTGATGAGTTACTTCACTATGCATCTAGTAATTTTGGCCATTGTTGGCGAATAAATATTTTTTAAATATCACAACTTGCTTACATTTTAACAAAAAAACAAAAACCCTTGAGTAATATTCAATCAGTCTGTGACTAAAGGAATTAATTGCCATTTGCAACTGTGGGCCACTTTTCCATTGGTGCCTGAGATAGTTTGATGCTTCATTCTGACCATGTTAGCCGCCCCGGCAATTTCCTCCATTTAAAAAATATATATGTATATATAAATATATATTTTTTCAATTTCATGCTGGGGTCTTGCGCCCCCTGAATCGCTGCGAATGAGGCAACGCCCCTTTGGGGGTCATCCCCCATAGTTTGTAGACACCCCTTTTCATTAGAGAAATCGGGGGTGAACAGGAAAATCAAGGCACCTAATTACTTTAAATGATTATCTTGTATTTACCCGCTAGAAGAGAGGGTGAAAGTTTCGAATTCTTCCAAGCTCCTCCGTGAGCAGGGCTTCGCTCTGAGGGAACCCCCAGGAATGAGGTCGCGCCCCCTTGGGGGGCGTCTCCCCACAGTTTGTAGACATCTGCCATAGAGAGAGGATTGCTGTGGAATCCTATTGACTGAAGCTCTGGCTGGAATCCTGTTGTTTCCTAAGAGCGTAGCCATGCTCAGTCTCCATGAGCGCCAAGCCAAGAGATTTTCAAAAGTAAGTAGACTGTCCAACACAATGTCAGCGAGGGGGGGATCTATTAAATTAACCTATTTCCTTTCATTAGTGGGTTCTCTTCCATTAGTGGGTGGGGGGAAATTGTGTAGACCCGTAGCATATTTGACTTATTTTAATTTAATTAACTCTAAATAGTTTGACTCAGGGGGGAGCTTGGAAGAATTCTTAACTTTCACCCTCTCTTCTAGTGGGAAGATACAAGATAGTCATTTAAAGTAATTGGGTTTCTTGATTTTCCTGTTCACCTCCGACTTCTCTAATGAAAAGGGGTGTCCTTTTCTAAAATGAAATTCCCAATTGATCCCCTTACCAAATATTGCATTAAACACAAGATATAATTGCCACCAAAATCAAATTGATAATTGTCACTATCCCTAAATCTTGCATTTCAACCAAAAAGAGGCTTGTCCCAAAAAGTATCCCTATCTTAAAAAGAAATTCCCTATTGTCACCACTCTTTCAACATTGTCTTTAACAAAGGGGTGCCCTTGGCCCCACAAACACAAATTCTAAACTGTCCAACTTCCTTAAAGGCCTTTAAGTGAAGGGAGGGTCTGAAAAACAAAATTCATGATCATCCCCATTTTTACTGCCCAACTTCCCCAACACAGGCCTTTATGTGAGGGGGGGGGGCTCTGAAAAAAGAAATCTTCTGAGCTGTTACCACTTCCTAGACCTGGCTTATGAACAGATTGATGCTTGGATTTGGGGTCTGTGGGTTTTTGCATAAGTGAGAGCTCATGTATCCAACACTGAATGTGTGATGTATGTCTTGTTTTAAAATCTAACCTGTGTTTATTTCTAAGCTAAATTTTGGTGAAGTGATATTTGCCACAGGCATTTTTACAAATCTGTAATTTCATCTGCTAGCATTTCCAGTGCGCAGGGAACTCCATATATCAAGCCTTGAAGGTGAACTTGTTTCATAAAATGAAAACTGTGCCTGTGTTTCAATACTAAAACTCTCAGCCAGAAACATTGAAGATTATGTTCTAGCATTCTGCCATAACATTATGATTGAAAATCAACATGCAGTGGGGTTCACGGGAAAAGAGTTTTGACAGTTTATTGTGCCTGTGTTCCATGTTTATGAGACAAAAGTAAGTGCAGAAAAAGTGTGTTTATAAGGTGCATCCTACAGGAAAGTGTGTTTGGTAATTGAAGCTGTGTTTTCTACCACAAATAAGGTAGGTTGTGGAATTATATCAACCTGTTATCTATTGAGCTTATAATTGCAATAAATGTATATTTTTTCTATTCCCTGGCCTGGTTCTTGGCTCACTGTGGGCACTGGGCAGGAGATTTATGTGGCTCTATATGAGTCTTCAAAAGGGCCAACACTAAATATGTAAGCAAAGGCTTAATTGGGGGTCGTTGTATTTTTAATGGTGGTCTCTCAATATAACACTGCACATTGTGCAAACAGGGCTTGGCCTGCCGGAATTCCTATTTGGCACTTGGCCAGGGCATGAATGATGATTGAGTGACTGCTGAAAATCATTTATAAGGCACACTGCTACACAATGATCCGTCTCGGGGTGCCTGACAACTAACCAGGAATGAACATGCCAGCAACGGGCAACTAATCAACCTGCCTAAAATAATACTTTTTCAAATATCTATGAAAAGTGACCATGCTTGTGTGCTGCCTAGAGACCACGCTTGTTTGCTACCTTAGAGGCCACGCTTGTGTCCTACCTGAGAGGCAATGCTTGTGGGCTGCCTGAGAGTCCATGCTTGTTCGCTGCATTAGGGACCACATTTGTGAGCTGCCTTAGAAGGCCTTTCAACTGTCGTTTGGTTTATCTAGAGCTCCTTTCTAGCCCAACAAAGAACGCACACCTGCCTCTTCTCAGACAATCTCCACTCCTTCCTTTTCTGCTGACCAACCTACCCTCTCTCTCTTGGGCTGCAACCTTCCTTCATGGTTTTCACTTGCCTATTTCTTCTACCCTTCATCATGCATCTTGACTTTGCTTCATTCTTCCTTCTTCTCACTCTTCTCCTTCCTTTGTCTCATAGCCTTCAGCCTCATCTTGGTTTAGCTTCTTCCTCACTCTTTGACCTCACCGCCTCTCTCCTTCCTCCCTGCACCTTCAGCCCTGAAACAAGACACCTCTGTTGCTTCAGGAGCTCCAACTTCATCCTTCCCCCTTGCCCATGTCACATCTGCTCCCCTCCTGCATCTACCACTCTTTCACTTGACCTAAGGAATTTATAATCCCCTTGCAACAAGTGTTCCTATATGAATGGGAACATCTACACTCATCACTCTCATGTTTCATTTGTTGCTACCTCAGAAACTGGCTCTCTCCCATTACTCTGCTACAATTTTAGCTCTCCACACTATGTTTGCTACCGTCTCCCACTCTCTGCAACTTGTTGGGTAGCGTGGCGATGTTGGGTCGCTTATAACTAAAGCACCCCAACCCGTCACCTCCTACCTCCGTTTGACATCGCCTCTTCCTCTTTTCAATATGCCACGATTAAACTCCCCCCTCCTACTCCTCTCACTCCTCTTGCTCTCTAACAACCCCTAGGTTCTCTCAACTCCCTGATCAGAACCTTCTTCTTCATTAACCACCTACTGATATGCCCTTTGTCATACTGGTAGACTTTAACTTTCCCAACCCCTTTGCATCCACCTGCTTTGAACTTAACTCCCTCCTATCTGACCACTCCCTCCATAACTAGCCACCCACTCAGGTGAAAACTCTCTTGACTTTGTTTTTCACTCTAATTCACTTGTCATCTCTTATCTCTCCATTGACCTCCCTCTGAGTTCTGATCAATCTATTGTTGTCCTTAAAATCTTAGTCCATCCACCTTCTAATCCTCCTATCTCCTCTTCAATGACTAAGATGAAATACAGGCAGGACTCTCTTGAATCTTTTCTTGATGATGTGAGGACCTCTGTCCTGTCTCTCTAACCTATTTATGCCTCTTCCATTTACCATATTTTTTCTGACTTTCACTATGCACGTATGACTCAATTTGATTGACACTATCCTGCTCGCACAGTCACACTTTCCCATCCCGGTCCTCAGACCTGGTTCACCTCTGAAATTCAGACACTTAAAACAAATATGCGCCACGAACTGAGATGCTGGTGCAAATTATGGACCCCTACCTTACTCCAGGATTGGGTGACTATTGCGTGTCCGTCTTCGATTCACCCAAATCAACCCAAACCCCTTACTACTAGTATAGAAAAATGACCTTCCTGCCCTCAACTCTGCACTGGACTCTGCAAATCCTTAAGTTTCAGAAAGCTAACAATAAGCCCCACATACTTACATGTACCATCCAAGCTTTAATCACAACTTCCAAGCCCATATTCATCGCCTCCTTCCTTTCTGCTAATGACTTTGCTCACTACTTTGCCTCTTAAATCTCTACATTTGTGACACTCTCTAAGCCCTCCAATTTCTCCCTCCACAACCCTTCTTCTGTCTACCATATTTTCCCTTTACTTCTTCTACTCTCAACTACTTCTCACCCAACCCTCCTATTGAATTAGCAACCATCCTTCTCAGCGCCAACCATCTAGACTTCTATTGACCATTTTGCTACCCAAATGGCCAAATACCTGGTCTAATCACCTGCCATTATATATCTAAGCCTTTCAATATCTCTCTCTCTCTCTTTCTTTGTGGCCTCTTCCATACCTACTATATATCACCCAGTTTCCTTCCTTCCCCTTTATTTAAAGGTCCATGAAGGGGGTGGTCTTCAACCGGATTACCAAGTACCTTCAGGATAATGCCCTTGGAGATCCACTTTAATCCAGGTTCTATAGTAAACACCCTACCGAAACTGCACTCATTCATGTCTACCACTTTCTCTATGAGGCTCACCACTCCAATTTCTCTTCTATACTCATCCTTTTGGACCTATCCACTGCTTTCGACTCTGTCAATTACTCATATGCCCTCCTCACTCTCCAAGACCTTGAGTTTTGCAAATCTCATGTTGCCTGCATCACCTCCTACCTCGAAGATAGATCCTATAACATCTTGTGGAACTTGCAAACTTCTGACACCACCCCTCTCCCTGTCAGTGTCCCCCAACGATCAGTATTTGGACCTCTGCTCTTCACTCGCTATACCTCTGCAATAGGACGACATACGTTGTATACCTCTGCCGTAGGAAGACTTACCTTGTCCTTTTGCTTACACTATAATTGTTTTGCTGATGACACTCACATCTTTTTTTTCTTTCCCTCCTTCACCCTGGCCATTCCAGAATGGATCACCAACGGTCTCACAGCAATTCATCTCTGGAAGGCTCTCCACTGCCTCTTGCTAAACTCTTAAAAAATGGAGGTAATCCTTCTCCCAGCTTCCAAGGCCATCCCTAGCCTTTCCTCTCCTATGTCCTTCCCACCTGACATTCTTGCTCCCTCGATACAGGCTCTCAACCTCTGGTGCTCCTGGATAATGACCTCCGACTGCAACAATCACTATCATTCCCTCAGCTTCTTGAGTTGACCTCCTCAACATTTGGAAAATTCATCCTTTTCTTACTAACCTCCCAATGAAAACTCTAATCTCCACCCTCATGCTAAAAAACCTGACTACTGCTCAAGCCTACACCTTGGTATTTATCTCTACTCCTTTATCCCACTAGACAAAGTCCTCAACTTTGCTTCCTGCTCCCTTTACAGCCTACTCAGGTCCTCCCCCACCTTTACCAACCAACAACATGCTTGTTGGCTATCCATGCACAACTACCCCCTTTTTGAAGTTCCTTCTCCTATTCTACAAGGCTATCAATGGGCTTGCTTCTCAATATCTGTTTTGGTTGTATCTCTGTATACTCTCCATCTCGTTCTCTCCAATCTTCCTCTTGACTCAACCTCACAGTAACATACCCTCCCTATGCCCCTGTGCCACCTCTCACTTCCGCTGATTCTCCCTACTCATCCCACTCCACTGGAACCCACTGCCCATCACAATCAAAGCCAGCCTGACTGTGGATCTCTTCAAATCTCGGCTTAAGCTTCAATTAGGTACTAAAGAGGGAGCTCCCCCTGTCCGCTCCCACACCCTCCCTAACTGACCCTACCACTCACTCCAATGATGTTTAATATTGTACTTTTGTATATTTATATAGCTGGTATTTGTCCCAGTTGTTGACACCCTCATAAACCGGCTCACCATTTGTTCTCATCTTCATGCTATTACACAGGCACCCTTCCTGGGAATGCCCCCGCCATCTCCAAATGTGTTCTTGTAAGTCATTTCTGATCAAAGTTGGCATCCATCTTGTTCAAATAAATACAAACTTAAACACAATAGTAGTACAAACCAAAATGTGTAAGTGCTACCTCCATGATTACTTTGTCCTCTTTTGGGCTGTACAACAGGACCTCCCTCAATTTAAAAAGTTGGAAGGAAATGGAGAAGACAGTTGCTTGAGCTTGAGAGGACAGCGACAAGTCAGACCCCCTCCAACAGCCCAACATTTCTTACCTCTCTCTTAAGGGCTTTAGAAGAAAGAAGGCCTTAAGGAACTCGGGGGGCAGGGGTGTATTCTGTTTTGGGGCAAGCATAATGTTATTGGGCCCCGCCATGAAATGATCACAGTCTTGCCAGAATTAAGCTGAAGCCGCTTTTTCCTCATCCAATGCTCAACAGCCTTCAAACCAGTGAGTCTTTCCCCGGAGCCCTCATAGAACCCTACTGTGCCCAATGTCAGTCCTTACGATCTAAAGTTTTGTCACAGAAAATACATCAGTTGAAGGACATTATGGTGACAATACACCAAATTGAGCCAATATGTCTAGAAAGGAAACCCTAATTCTGTCCCACTCCAAGCACTGTTCATGGCTTCAGAGATGTTACCACAAATGGCGTTAATGTAGTCTGGTGTCTAATATAAGTAAAAGGCCACACAGTGTTACAGTCTTTTGACTGTGCTTAATGGCCTGCCTCTAAAAGTGCCGTAGAGTAAATGCCGTCCAGAGAAGACTTCAACGTGATTGGAGGAGGGCCGGGGCGGGACAACGGGTCACACGTCAGGGCAAAAACAAGTAAATTGGTTGAGCGGGTCAGTAGATTTTCAGGGTCTGGGGGTGTGTGTGGAGAGCATGGGTTGGTTGGGGCAATTGGGGTGGCCTAAGAGGGATAACAATGTACAAGGGTTGGGGCAGGGCGTGCCTCACAGATAGAGAGGCAAGTATTGGGCAGGGGTGAGGTGGGGCAGGGCAGTGGATTGGGTGAAGGCCTAGGGCATGGGGTAACAGGGGTGAACCCCCACCCCCAATGTCAGTGAAATCCTGTCCGTTTGAGGTGCTCCGAACTGGTCTAAAGAGACGAGCCTTTATTTGGAGAAGCCTCCAGCGGGCAGTCAAAAGGCCTAGAAACGCTTTAGCAACATACATTTCGTGATTGTTTTTTTTAGTTTTTGCAACAATATAAATAGACTGATTCATGTTTTTAGACTGGCATGTTTTTGACAAATAATTGTGGCTGACCAAATGTATCGAATAAATAAATATATATATATATATATATATATATATATATATATACAAAACCCCTCTTATCTATTATCTAGTCTCTATTCCACACAACCTCCTACCCCCTTTCCCCCCATATTTTCGATGGGTTTTTTCTGCCGGTGTATCAACGTTGTACCAATTAGATTGTGTATTCCTGGCCTCAGTACCAGCAGGTCATGACCCGAGTCCATGCCCCATGGCGCTGTGTCCCGGGTATTTTTGCACACGCCCTGCATGCACTACTATATGTTTCTGTGCCCACTGTTCAGGTCCAGTTGCCATACTCTGTGGGCACTGCATCTAGAACATGTCTTGTGCCCCTGGCTGGAGTGCTCCCGGGGCATAGTCTACGTTCACGGTTCCCCTCTCTGCACTGCTTATGGCGTGCCACAGTACCCCTACCCACGGTGGACCCAGGGAATGACCTCTGACCATGCACTCTGGGGCTTGCACCCAGGGTATTTAACCTGCCCATCAGAGCTTGAGAGCATGGCGCCTAGGACATTGCTATCAGTGGTTCATGCCTTGGTTCATCTCCTTACCATCCGCATGGCCCGCAGCGCCCCTTGCTGCAGGCACTCAACATGGCGTTCCCTCTGGGTCCTTGACTCTGGCATGCTGCCCCTACCCTCTTTGCCCTCAGAGCACGTACTGCAGACATGCCCCGCGGGTTCTGTGCCTGGATCACGGTCTGCACCTTTAATGATTCACACTAATACTTATGGAACACATTGATGTTATGTAACATCATAGTGGGGGTCATTCCGAGTATGGAGGTAGCCATGGAGCAATTAGCTCCATGGCTGCCACCCATACCGTGACCGTGTCCGGTGTTGTGCAATGGGGACTTACCGGTCTAGTCTGACCCTGGCGGGACCGGTAAGTCCCCATTGCACAAACCATTCCCCATTCCCATTCGAACCCCCATAGGGCTCAATGGGAATGGGGAGGGCACAAATAATGGGCTCGCGAATGGCAAGCCCGTTATTTGCGCCCTGGTCCCTTAGGAGGACCTGTAAAGGACGTGTGGTCCGACCGGTAGGGGATTACCGGCACCGGTCTCCTTACCGGTGCCCGGTATCCCCTACCGCCCGACTCGTAATGACCCCCAGTGTTTCTGATTATGTTGTCTTTTTTTAATTATTTGAAGATCTCACTATGACTACGTGAACAAAGCTCTCTACTCACAGGTTCATTTTTTAAATAGAGTTGTAAGGAAGCAAACCCACTATTCATATTTCAGGTTTGTGTGAGAGATGGTAGAGGATTTGCTATCTACATTTATTGGTGTGACCTGTGAACTAAATTTGAGTAAACAGATACACTGTACTGCTGGCTAATAAACTATTAAGGACCTTGTATGCAGACCTACATCACTGAAGCGATTCGAAAATGGATGCATAAGTGCCAACCCTTGCACTTGGGTCTGTATCTGCAACCCTACAGTCCCCTTACCTGCACTTATGGACACCCGTTGTGTGCACTTAACTCTTGCACTTGCCACCTGCTGGCCGCATTACTGACTGTTTGTTTTTGATCCCATGTTCGGCACTTGCCCTCCTTCTCCTGCCCCTGGCACTTTCCCTCCCCTCTCCCATGCACTTGCGCTATCTCAATGTCACTTGGTGTAGTAAGATTGTTGTCTTTGTCCTCTCTCTGTTCCCCTCCCTTTGCCTCGTCACGCCTTGCAACACTTGAGCATAGACGCGTTATAAATACCATATCATATCATAAGTGAGCATATAAAATAGACTCTATAATTCGGTGCATCTCCATATGCCCTACTTGCATTTGAGCATGCATCGTTACACTAAGTGCATGTCACAAAGTGCAGGGGCTAAGTCATGGTGTCAAAATCAAGCGCACATCCGTGCAATATTTCCCCTATTTGCTTCTTTGACACTGTTTCATTTCATTATAATATGGAGAGTAGGAATTAAGTTATACTGGTAGTAGGCTCAAAATATGTATGCTATAGACTGCTCTTACTCCGGCATGATAGCTCAGCGAGTTATGTGCTCCTCTTGACATCTGCAGAGCATGGGTTCAAATTCCGTAAGGGCCAACTCAGCCCCTCGTCCTTCCAAAGTCGATAAACTGATTACTGTCAATGTGGACAATAGCAATCTTTCAGTATTCCAAAAAAAGGAAGTATGGCCCGGTAACACAAGGTACTGCGGGAATAATGAAACCACAAAACAAAAAGACATAAGTAACCCAGGCATTTCTTCCCACAAAAGTTTTTTATTGATTTTAAACCCATCCAAACCAATCAATGCTACTAAACACACATTTCTTAAAGGCCTATTTGTAATATGATATTTTTCCCAACAGACAAAAGAAAAAAGATGTAAGATTTAAAATGTTCTACACAGATTAAATGAAAAGATGTACAAAAATGAATAAAAACATATTATAATTATGGATGCTGATCAAAACTGTTTTAGAGCCATAATCCTCCAGCATCTAGAGGTCTGGTCAATGAAGATGGTTTGAAAAAAACAAAATAGGTGGGTTTTCGTAAACGTCAAGGGACCTCAGTTAATGGTCTCATGGTCAGGCTTTTACAAGACCTGGCATGGGGAAACATATGCCCATATTTGTATAGCCTATATGGATCTCTCAGCCGCTTTTGATTCTGCCAATAGGAGTTTGTTGGAAAACATTAATATGCTGGGGAATACAAGGGGGGCTTGTTAAAATTAAATATCCTTTTACATTGCGATACTGATTTCCAGGTGAGATTGAATAATGAGGGACTCCTGTCGAAAAAGATCGAGATGGGTACAGGTCTGAGGCAGGAATGCATTTTGGGCCCCTGCGTCTTTAACCTGTATATGTATGATTTGTAGGTAGAGCTCTCACTGGTAGTTTTCGCCCCGCGTAGACTCCCCCTTCTCAGGTTTTTTTGGATGGCGTATGCGGACGATATTATGTTGTTTGATTGCACCCAATTGGTTTTGCAGAAACCTATTACCACTTTCGCCATCTATTGTACAAAACAGTCTTAGGCTATTAACCAAGGCAAAACAAAGATCATGGATTTGACTAATTTTAAGAAACCTCTACATTATTTTTGGTTTATAAGGAAGAAAAAATGTCAAGTTTTGGACAGTGATTTTTTTATCATTTTATCAAGGCTTCCCTGTTTGTAATAAACCTTCTATGGTGCGTATACTGGATTATTTGAAAACGAAGGCAGAGTCCCTTGGCTCACAGATGCATTGAATTAGTAGACAATATGGGAAGTATTAAGCCACATCTTTGGTGCTTTTCTACGTAGGCAAAATGGTCCCTAAGTTATTGTACAGTTTGGACGCATTGCAAGAATGGGCGTATGAGAAACTGGACCTCCTGGAAGCTATAGTTTGGAGGAAAGCATTGAATATTCCAATCAGTGTACTGATTCATTGTCTAGATATACATTGGGTTTAATTTTCCAATGAGCAGGGTTAGATTGGAAATACCTGTCGTCGTTAATATGGAAGCTTTTGCATCCGATAGAAAATTCTTTAAATGAGGATTTGGGCTTCTTGTTGGATAAAGGTTCTAATAGAAACGTGGCCCAATTTAGAAATGTATGCACTAATTTGGTTGAAAAACCTGACTATCTATTGGAAGATATTCCATCAAAATTGTTATTGATTAAAAAATCCTTGTTTGTTTTTGATTGGAGGGAAACTATTGAGAAGGTTCGAAATTATTCCTCTATGGAACACCTGAGATTTGAACATAAAGTGGCAGGTATCTTACTGAAATATCTATATATAAATTTGTTCCCGAATCACAAAATTGAGAGATTTGTTTTTAAGGTTTTGATTAAATATCCTTTTAACAAGGGGAGTCCTAGTTAGAAGGACAATGTTATCAAATCATTCTTTTAAAGTGCAGGTTTTGTAATGAATTAAATAGTGTGGAAACACTAAAGCACGTTGTGGCTCACTGTCCAAAGCTTCATTTCAAATAGATGTTATATTTTAGACATCTTATTCTTAGTCCTGATTTTATAGATTGTGAGGTTTTGTGGTCTCATTTATTGTGTGTTCACTCAGATTCTGGAATCTTTTCACTTTGACATTTTCTGAATGATATTAAATTAATAGCAGATGGCTTTTGAATGTTTTAAGAATCCTATGGATGATGGTTTTTCTTCTGAGGTTAACAATTTGTTCTGTGTTTAGTAATTGATTGTTTTTTTTCATGATGAATTTGTTCCTTCTCTGTGTTTTTTTTAATAACGTAATATTGTAAAGATACGCAATGTACCATAAACAAATTATAATAAAAAATACCTGGTCCCTTAGGGACCTTCGAGGAGGATCTACATAATTCACTCTCCAACAACCTTAAAACCTCTTCACAACTACTTGTCCTAGGAGACTTCAATCTGGGCTTCAATGACCCTTCAGATAAAAATGCCACCATTATTGCCAATTCCCTTTCAAATCTGGGCATGACGCAAAAAACTCTTGAACCTACACATAATAAGGGAAGAATCCTTGATTGGCTAGTAGACTACAATTGCACGGCCAATATCAAAGCTATTATCCCTCAACCTTGGACAGACCACTTCTTCCTGTCATTTGAACTATCTACCTCCAGACCACCTTCACTAGCCTCCATCATGGCCCCGCCTTGCCCAACAAGAAACAAAAAGAGCATCACCAGAGACAAAGTGATCCCGGCCATTCTACCTACACTTAACGGATTAGCAGATCATCTAGACCCAGAAACACTAGTCAACGAGTACAACAAAATTATGCTAACTACCCTCGACAACATCGCACCCTTGAAACTTAGAAAAAGTAAACCCAAATCTCACCTAAATAAATGGTTTACCCCCGAACTAAAGGATTTGCGACTACTTAAGAGGAGCTGCGAAACAGCTTGGAGGCTCACCCCTTCTGTAGACCATAAAATGAAACTAACAGAAATCTCCTCCCAATATAAAAAAGAAATCCATCTGGCCAAACAGAACTCCTTTAATAAGCGGATCTCCAACGCCAACTCAAGCATGAGGGAACTTTTCACCATCCTCAAAGAACTAGAGTCACCCATCCCCATTCCGGACACTTGCATCAAAGACAAAACTTGGTGCTCCAACATTCAGCTAGCCTTATCCAATAAAATCTCCCTACTCCAAACAAAAATAACCAAAAAGAAAGCCTCCCTTACTCATCATCCCAAGACTAACATCCTCATTACAGACCATACCCCAAAGAGCCAGGACTCAGCCACACGGTTTATGTTTTCCAAAACATCGATTCTCGAGGTGGAGAAAGTCATCCTCTCTCTTAAGCCGTCTAACTGCCAGGGCGATTCTTGCCCTGCCCAGCTTATAAAAGACGCAGCTAGAGACCTCTCCCCGTTTATTGCCAAACTCGTCAACTCCTCATTCACGTCCGGCACGGTACCCACCAACTTAAAACAAGCCTGGGTACTACCATTGCTTAAAAAGCAAACGCTAGACCCTCTCATACCCACAAACTACCGCCCCATTACAACAGTCCCCTTCCTGCTCAAAATCCTGGATAAAATCGCCTACAATCAAATCCAAAGTTTCCTGGAACAACATAAACTTTTAGGAGAGCGCCAATCAGGATTCCGTCCACAACATGGTACAGAGACTGCCCTTATTGACCTAAAGGCACAAATAGATGAAATAAGAGATAAAGGTAAAATGGCTCTCCTCTTGCTGCTGGACCTCTCGGCGGCATTCGACCTTGTAGACCATGGAGTACTTTGTAGCCATTTAGACTCAGCCGCACATTTTTCCAAGGAAACCATATCTTGGATTGAATCCTTCCTCAGTGATAGGACCATGAGGGTGTTCTCCCCTCGGCAGCGGCGGACCCAATCCCCCCCTCAGGGCTCATGCGTCTCCCCGACTCTCTACAACATATTCACTAAGCCCCTTTTTGATGTTCTGGACCATCTTGGTATCACCTACACCAACTATGCAGATGACACCCAGATTCTCCTCCCACTTTCCGGGGACTACAACAAGGATTTGGCCTTGCTGAATAGGGTGTGTATCATCGTCCAGGCATGGATGGCAACCCACGGTCTATGCCTGAACGATGACAAAACAGAGTTGCTCATCCTAGGGACACATTCTAACATACAGAAACTCAGTCAGGACTATACCTCATTTGAAATTGACGGGAACATTATCAAGGTTTCCAAAGATGTGAAGACACTTGTCTTCTATCTGGATGCCACCCTCTCTTTTGACAAGCAGGTGAAGTCATTGGCATCTGCCACCGCCTACACATGCAAGCTCATTAGAGCAGGCAAGCACTTTCTCTCCGATAACAACTGCCTTATCCTAGCGAGAGCATTAATCCTTTCGAGGCTTGATTATTGTAATGCCCTCTACATTGGAGCAAATAAATCCATTATCCACCGACTGCAAATTCTTCAAAACAATGCCCTACGAGCCGCCCTCGGTGTACCTAAAAGATCACATATTTCAAACATCAGGCGTCAAAACAACTGGTTGTCCTCCCAAAACAAAATCCACCTTAAAGTTGCATCCCTAGTTCATAAAGCCCTGAACAATGCAGCACCAAGCTATCTCCGCAATAAACTCAAAATAAGACATCACTCGCGCCCTGCCAGAACTGCAAATGCCAACAGCCTCATCATTCCGAGATTCAGGTTATCTAAGGCGGGGGTAGTAGCTTCCCGGTGCAAGCAGCTCAACTATGGAACTCATTGCCTAATCCTCTACGCGAGGCACAGCCCTTCCCTCAATTCAGAAATAACTACATCAATCTGCTAAGGAATAGCCAATGAATAGCCTACTGGCACCCACTTATCCTTCACCCCACCCTAGAACATACATTTCATCATGATCTTATGGTCCCACCCATTTTGCCCACCTGACCGTTGAGCTTTCGCCCACACAGTAACTGTACATAGACTGTCTTGATCATATTTTGTATTTATTCTGCATGTAAACCGCAATTGCTGCTTTACCGTGATATTTTGTATTCTATATTTGTATTTTGTATTTGTACAGTGTATGTATCCCACAAACCCACCCTGCAACCTAAGCTTCGCATTTTCTGTACTGCTGCGCCCGGTTACCTCCGGGTCTGGTGCGCATTATAAGTGAATATAACAAACAAACAAACAAAACATAAATCATACGTTTTTTGTTGTCCAAAATCTCAATAGAAAAATGTTTACTCAATCAACGACCATATCACATAAGGAAAATAAAATCATTAATTATATCAAAACAATAAACATAAAATGCAAACATAACAGTAAAGACCATAAATGACCTATAATGTCATTTTTCATAAAAGGACATATTTAGTACACATTTAAACAAAATGGTCTGGGTGGAGACTACAGCAATTACTGTATTCCAAAGGCCTACCACTCTACTCATCTACATAACCTAGGACACCAAGGTTATCCAGCTAATAAGTAATAGTTATATTGCTGTTGTGCAACAATCATGTAATGTTGTTGCATTTACTGTTGTGTCTCCATTATAGGTGTTTCTCGCTCTAGCCAGGTATCCCTACTCTAGGAGTTTCTGCATTTACTGTTTTGTCCCCATTATAGGTGTTTCTCCCTCTGTCCAGATATCCTAAATCTAGGTGTTTTTGCATTTACTGTTGTGTCCCCATTATAGGAATTTCTCCCTCTATCCATGTATCCCAAAACTATGTGTTTCTGCATTTTCTGTTATGTCCCCATTATAGCTGTTTCTCCCTCTATCCAGGTATCCTAAATATAGGTGTTTATGCCTTACTGTTGGTCCCCATTATAGCCGTTTGTCGCTCTATACCGGTATCCCAAATCTAGGTGTTTCTGCATTTACTGTTGTGTCCCCATTATTGGTGTTTCTCCCTCTATCCAGGTATCCCAAATCTAGGCGTTTCAGCATTTACTGTTTTTCCACTATTTTAGGTGTTTTTCCCTCTATCCAAGGAATCCTGAAAATGTGTGTTTCTGCATTTATTATTTTGTGCCCATTATAAGTGCTTCTCCCACTATCCTGTTATCCCTAGATGTTCCAATTCTAGGGGTTTCCCCACCATTGCTGTTTCCCCAGCCAAGGGTTTGCCCGCCACTCCTGTGTCCCACCCTAGGCATTGTCCTGCTGCTGTGACCCAGATATGGGCATTTCTCCCACTTGCCAGGTATATAAAACCTAGGTGCTTCTACTTGCTGCTGTGTCACTAGGTTACGCGTTTCTTCCACTTGTGTGGTATCTCAAGTCTGTGTGTTTCTACTTGCTGCTTTGTCCCTAGTCTGGGCAGTCTCCCACTTGGCATGTGTATCAAATCTAGGTGTTTCTAATGCTGCTGTGTCACTAGGTTACGCGTTTCTTCCACTTGTGTGGTATCTCAAGTCTGGGTGTTTCTACTTGCTGCTGTGTCCCTTAGTCTGGGCAGTCTCCCACTTGGCAGGTATCTCAAGTCTGGGTGTTTCTACTTGCTGCTGTGTCCCTGGTCTGGGCAGTCTCCCACTTGGCAGGTGTATCAAATCTAGGTGTTTCTAATGCTGCTGTGCCTCAAACTGCAGGTGTTTAGCCCACCTGCTGAGTGTCTTAAATATAGCTACTACTACTGGAGTGCAGCTATGGCTATGCAAATCCGGTCTAGCATCCTCAACACCTCTGCCATTGGTATACAGTGACAACCCATGAAAACAAATTTGGTCTATCTGGGCACACATCGAATCTACTGCACTAGCACTCGATCCTAATTCACCAACAGCACCCTCCCACGTGCCTGACGTGGCAGAATGCACACACGCATCTTAAAATTAACTTTTAGAATCTCCCATGCATTGACCGGGGGCGTACCAACCACAAAGCGCATTGAGGCTTTACAAATGGGGAAAGGGCACTGTATAAATGACGATTACAATTATAATTACATCTAAAATTACAATATCACAGCCAACACCAACAGGTTTCGATCCATAGGTTCCTGATTCCAATGACTGCGTCTTCCTCAGGTCAACAATCAACAAAGTCTCTATTTTACACACCAGCCTATTGAATGAGGCAAATAGGTCAACTTTATTTCTGTGCTCCTTCTGATAGTGCATTTTCTTAAAGTAATCAAGGTTGTACGTTATAAATGGATTCTCTTGCAAGAGCAAGGGGTCAAAAAACTCTATAAGTCCTGATTAATTGTATAATACACACATTCTCCAATGTCAGGAGCACACGGAGACGGGTATGCCTTTAGCAGTCTATTTGCTGCATGCTGGCATGCAGGTTATCCTGGTGCTCCTGACTGTAGAGCAAATTATTGCATGGCCTGGGGAAATTCCAGAGTTGAGTCGTGGTGATAAACGCACTGCACAGCACAAGCACACAGGTTCCTCAAGCAATATCCTACACAGGATACATGCCACTCACACCAGACACTAACCTGCAGATCAGCTAATTTAATATATTCTGATCAACAGTAAAAAACCGAGATCCAGAGTGTTTGTACCGGAAGCACTTCAAAAATGTTAGCAATATTTTGGAAGAAGATTTTCTATGTCCGAGGATTAACGTAACCCCATAGAATACGACCAATGACTGGAAATGACTTCAGTCATCTGCAGCTTCATCGGAAAATAGTGGTGCATTGACTATGTTTTTTTTTTATTTAAAGCTTTTAGCGTAAAAAAATACAAACTTTTTCTTTTATACACATTTTTCCCTCATCCACATACACAAGCCAAACCCATTATTTTCCTCCTTTCTTAGTTCTGCATCAGATTGGATCCAGGTTTGGCTATGTGTTTAAAAACAATTTTGTCCATTGTGTTTTTAGACCATTTCAAGTCGCTTTAACATCGATTCAAGGAAGATTCCTAAAGCTTTGGTAATTTTCCTATTTGGATTGTCATATAAAGCTGACCACCATAAATCAGAATCTAGATCACATGCAGGAGACAATGTTGGTTGTAATATGCATCCCCTTTCAGTTCTAAGTTCAGGGCAAAACATGATTAGGTGTCGAGTCGATTCGTCTTCTTGTTTGCATAGTCTACAAAGTTTTTCTTTTGCCAGGCCATATCTGACCAGATTTGTCCTTGTTCTTAGAATGTTCAAACGGAATCGCAATATTAGATCTCTATGATTCTGATTGGCGCTTTTTCCAGATATCCTGGCAATATCTGTGGGCATCTAGTTATCTTTTCAGACAAGGTATGATGACTCGAAATCGCTCTCGCACGTTCTGTTTCTGCCCAATCAATAGATAGCAGAAGTAATTTTACCCTCTTCGGATGTTGACACAGGGCTCTCATTGATATGTTCATATTTTGCAGTAATTCCTTGCATTTCAGTTTCCATTTGTCCATTGGCCAAAAGGAAATTCTTCCTCCTTCCTTCTTTAGTATTTGATATTGTTTTGGACAATCTTCCAGCAAGATTTTTCTATAGGTGGCCAGTGTTTTCCAGACTATTCGAGCTTGCATAGAGTACAATCCCAGCTCGTGCCGTATAATATTTATTGGGACACATATAGGAATTCTCAGCAATTTACGCCAGAATCTGGCTTCAAGGATGTCCCATGTTTCCCATGGGATCCTCAGGGCCGTTTCTCCTGCGTATGTTACGGTAGGTATTACTTTAGCGTTGTAAAATTCTACAATCGGGCGAATGGAGAATTTGCAGAACTTTCTTTTCAATATTAATGCCTGTGATGTTAATTGATCAATTTTTCGCTGTAGATGATCGATCCAAGGTTGCTCACTCCAATTCACGCTCACGATTGCTCCCAAGTATTTTGTGTCTTTCACTATTTTTATTGCTTCATTCTCTATGTGCCATTTGAAAGCTTTCTTGGTATTGGGACCTGGTTTTGCGATTATCATTATGGCTGATTTTTCTGGATTAATTTTTTGTTTGATTTCTTTCAAATGAGTATTTAATGCTTCCAGTTTCCTCTGTAGCCCGATTTGGGTTTTGTCCATCACTATAAGGTCATCTGCATATAGTAGGTGACCTATTTTTGTTTCTCCTATTTTAGGAGAGCAAGCTCTTAATGGTTCCAAACAATATTTTACATCCAAGATATAGAAGTTGTAGAGTATGGAAGCTAGTGGGCATCCTTGTTTTAGCCCACTCTTTGTCACGATTGCCTTTGTTAGATTTCCCTTTCGATCCAATCTCACACGCATCGATGAATTGTGTGGAGAGTTTTAATAGCTTCTATCAGATCTATCGGACAGCCTTTTTCTGTCATTTTAGCCCAGAGAATTTGTTGATCCACTCTGTCGAATGCTGCCGCCATGTCTATTGAGGCGATAAAGAGTTTTTGATTTTCTTGAATGGTCTTTGCTTTTAATAGATTTAGAATTAGGAGGTTCAGACTACAATCTACATTTTCTACGAAACCTGCTTGTCTATGATCGAAATTACCAGAGATTTGAATCCATTCTTTTAATCTTTTTAGAAGTATACCAGCAAAGAGTTTACCTATGGCGTCCAAAAGTGATATTGGACGATAATTCTCTGGACATGCTCTGTCTCCTTTTTTATGTATAGGAATAGTAATAGTTGTCGTCCAAGATTCTGGAATCTGCCTTATTTTTACTATTTCTGTAAAGAGTACAAAGCACATGTTTGCCCATACCTCTGGGGCTTGCTTTAATATTTCATTTGTCAGGCCATCCGGCCCTGGGGCTCTGGATCTACTTGCTTTCGTGGTCAATGCTAGAATTTCACTTTTTGTAAATTTGATGTCCCAGCCATTTTCCTTGTCGGTTACTCGAGGGAATAACTCATTTGCAAGCTTGCAGTTGTATTTTACTTCAAAATATTGTTCCCATTTGCTTTCATGTATAGGAATAAGTTGTTCTTCACCTTGTTGATTTCCTTTTTGATTTAGCAAAGACCATAAGTATTTTGAGTTTTTATTTCGTGTTGCCATAAGCATCTGTTCAGAGTCTTTTTGAAATAGTTTCGCCCTATGGGATTTGATCCAATTTCGATGCCCTTTTTTGAGTGCCTTACTTTTTATTGCCATATCATCACAAGAAATATTCTGTTTTTTCAGGGCTCTTAAGTCTCGTGTTAACTGTCGTTTTTTTCCCGCTATTTCAGCGTTGAAATGGTGCACCCTGTTTTTTGTGTTCCTTCTTTTAGTTTCAGTGGCCACTCTGAAAATTGTAAGACACGTTTCATACTCAAAATGTTTTCCTGTTGTAGATTCCCATTTATGTATTGATTTAGTTAACAGAGGAATCATTTTGTTTGTTATTCTCAGTCTGTTTTGACTCTCATTTGTGTCAACTTCAGTTGGCCAAATTTTCCTTTGTTCCTTGTCATTTTTATTAGTGATGTCTGTCTCTAAGCAAGTGAGTATTAGAATTTTATGATCACTACTTTTTGTTGGTAGAATGTTTAGAGACATTGTTGTGCCAAAAGTTTCTCGATCTACAAAGAAATAGTCCAGAGTTGCAATTGAATTCTATGATGCCCATGTGGGGTTTCCTTCTAAATCTCTTTCTACATTACCATTCACTTGTAAAAGGTCACGGTTCTCCATTTCCATTTGCCATTTTCTCGCTCTCGATTGTTTTTGTCGATTGTGATTCATCATCCTTACCTGTTTACTCTTATTTTTATCACAGGAGATATTAAGATCACCACACAAAATTAATGCTGGATTATCGTATTCTGATCTCAATTTATCCAAATAGTTGGTAAGTGTTTCCAGTAAGGTTTGTCCATCTTTGGCCTTAACATTCCAATACAGGTTAGAGATGATTAGAGTATTTTTGTTCCCTTTTTCGTTTGGATTGCCATTTCCTTATACTTCTTCTTGCAGAATTATTATTTGTATCTGAGAGGTTGGTTGAATCGTATGTGTTACATTTCCACCATATATATTCTTTATAATGGTTGAGAGGCCTGCAGAAGGTCTACCTTTTTTTCCTTTGAGAGCTTTGTTCAGGTAACAGGTCGCACCATCTAAATATGTTTTTTCTAGCAGCCAACACTCTTGAATGCAAATAATGTCTGCGGTCATAATTTCGTTATTTATTTTTTCAAACAAATGATGAAAACCTCTTGTATTCGAGGAGGCGAATTTTGTTTTTCTTCGGAGATCCTGGCCATCAATCTAGTTTTTTTGTTTCTTTTGATTTTGTATCCAGTGTTTCTGCTAACCATCCCCATGTGCTTTCTGTATCAATTTTTGTTTCAATGGCATGCTCAGTATTCGGTTCGGAAGCTAGATTCAATTTCTCATTTCCTTTGATTTTCATCCGAAGAGCATTTGGGCCCTGCAGTATTGTCGGAGAGAACCGTATAGGTCTATAGTCCACTTCTTCTTCACTTTGATCCCCGCAGGCATGTTTTGGCTCTTTGGAACTTTTTTTCTTTGGTATATTCTTTTTTGGGTCTTTTTCACTCTGTTGTTCATTTTCTATTTTGACATCAAAACCCAGTACTCAGAGGTCATCTGCTGCTAGCCATATTGAGTTCATGACTGCCTTTGATTTTAAGTGTATGCATATTCTGTCTGTATGTTTTTCGTTCAGGAATTCTACAATTTTTATGTCTTTCGGTTCGATAACTCTCAATTGAGGGACATTATGCAAGAGTTTCATTAAATTTAATCTATTTAAGATCAGACCGTCCTTTGCTCTTAAAACTCTCTCCATTCTTAGTTTGTATAAATGGTTTTGGTTATTAGAGGGCTCTGATTTGTTCTTATCGCTCCTTCTACCCTTGGTGTTGTCGCATTCATAGGAGCTTTTCAATCCTGAGCTCTTATTTACGTTTGTGCTCTTTCTTACCCAACCTTTGCTAGATTGTTCAATCATAGCATTAAGCAGATGTTGTTGCTTTTTTTCCAAATCATTTTTCTTCTCAATTTGCATTTTTTTTCATGCAGAGTTTGAAAGGTCAGAGCTGAAGCTTCTAGACTTTCCGGTGATTTGTTTTCCTTGTTTCCAGGATCTTCACAGTGCTCCATTGACTCTTGTGAGCTTTCATTCTCATATACTCATAAGAGTAGTAGAGATTCTTGGCCATTTGACTCATTTAAGGAGCTTTCTAAAGTACTCTCTAGTTCCACATCTTTGATATGTTCTCGATCCCGTTTTTTTTGTTTGTAGTAGCTCATCCTTTTTTTTTGTTATATGCACTTGTTGAATAGGATTCGTTGTCTCTTGTCCTACAGGCTTTAGATTTCTGATAAATTGCTGTGTTCCTTCAAATGTCAATCGTTTTTGGTTTGGCAAGTTAGGCTTTTTGTCTAATTTTTCCACGACTTCTTTCTGTCTTTTTTGTTGTTTTTCTGAGTCGTCCTTTGATTTATCAACCTTATCTGGTCGTTTTGATTCTTTTATATTTTCAATGGAGAATAATGGATAAGTACCATTATGGTGATTTTGGCCGTCATTATGTTGTGTAGCCTGTACCATTAGCCCGTTGATCAAGGCCTCTTCCAAGTTTCTTTCATTTCTTCGATTGCCTATTGGCAGATTTCGACTGTCCATTTGATCTATCACACAAGTGCTTGCTGTTTCAGTTTTTCTACTCCGAAAGTCTGTCACAATTACCCTTCTTTTTTCCTCGCATGGCCTTGGGTTTGTGTCCAGTTTTTCTGTTAAAGTGCTTTTGTTCTCAGATTGGACTTAGTCTTTTTGGCTCTCTGATTTAAGTAGCTCGATGGTGTCACTGAAACAGTGCAAGAAAGCTCTCTTATCTTGCCGAGCCTCTTCAATTAGGTCACTTAGGGTCTTGATTATGCCATTTTCTGACTCTTTTTCGACCTCTAACTGTTTTTCCACCTTAGTTAATTTAGTTTGGATTTGTGCCAATACATGGGCTTGATCCTTACAGTTTTCGTGTAGTGCCTCATGAAGCTTTAAATATGGAGCAAGAGCTATTGTCATCATTGACCCTACAGCAACTTGCATGTTTGCACAAATGTCTATTAATGGCCATGCATTTTGTGACGGAACTTGTTCTCTTCTAAAATCGTTTTTTTTTATTCCACGCTGTTTGGGCTTGGCACGATGTGTTCTTCGTCATTCGGCTGTGTGGCTGAAGTCATGCTGCTACTTATTTCTTGAGGTACATTTTCATTAGATATTCGTGGTGGAAGAAAGACATCGTCTTGCAGTTCTGAAGTGATTTTTTTGTTCACTTCCTCTTCTACAATCATAGCACTTTTGTTTTCATTTTTTTCCTTTTTTCCAGGACCATAAAAGCAGTAGATTTATTTACATCCGCCTCTCCATATTGCCTTTTTGTTCGAACGGTCCGTGGAGTTGAGGTGCTCATTGGTTCATTTATAGATATTTTTTGGGCTTCATCCAATTTTTCAGATTGTTTCTGTTGGTCAGAAGCTGCATTTTTTGCGGGAACATTTTTAATTCCTTTGGTCTCTGTAATCATTTTGCCAGTAAGTATTTTGCTGGAGCCGCTTTTGTCTATTTCTGGCTGTTCGTCCTGCGACATTGTTTGCTCACATCGGCCAGACGCTAGAATAAGGTCATGGTCTGACATTTCCATTTCAATTTGCTGCTGATTGGAGTCCATAATCCTAGATACCATGGTTTTCTGAGAGGAGAGTAAGTCTTTCTTTTTGAAGTGCCATCTTATGGTTTTTATTCCTGAGAGGGACGATGTGCGCGGTTTAAGTTTCCGAGTGGGAACTTGTTTCAGAGGGCCACCTGCCCCATTGAGTAGGTTTGTTTTTGCATTCGTTTTTTCTTGTGTCACAAGATTAGATGATTTTTGTGTGTTACATTGTGCAAGACTCTTTTCCAGAACACACATTGTTTCTTTGTTTTGGGAGGACAATAGGCTTGATTTGTCCTTCTCACACAATTTCCGTGCATTTTGTTTTACTGCTATACTTTTTATTTTTGTAGCTTGGGGGCTTTCCATGCCGCCCAAACATAGTGCTGCTTCAATACTCTCATATAGAATACTTGGTATAAATGTTTTTGGTACTTTGACTTTATTATTGATTTTATTATTCATTTTTTGCTTTATTGCAAAAGAGGCTTCTTCCTGTGGAAGACGGAAGCCTTCGTTCCTTGCTAGCTCCATCGCAGACACCACCCCTCTCTTGGGTTGCGAGTCCCCAGTTCGTGCTCGCTCCTCTATACTTCGCTCGGCTCCGCGAGCTTTGCCCGACTCTGCTGTTATGACTTCATCACCATGCGCATGCGTGTCTCCACTAGCCCCGTCGCATACCACAAACTGCGACCCGACCTGACTGATAGAGGAGCTGCGCAACGGTGAGAAGTGAAATTTATCCAGGGCAGGTGAGGAGTTTACCGGGGGGGGTGGAAAAGGGAGGGGTGCGTGAGGGGGGATCGGGGAGGCAGTGATTTTGTTTGTGTTGAACATACCGTCAGTGGGGGGTACGGGCGCAGCAAGGAGCAGAGAGCATGGCTTACCTAGATCTTGCGCGCCACTCATTACCTCACTTTTGTCTCCCATTGAACCCCCGGCACCGGGCAATTTCGAGCGACTACAGGTATTAGGTACCTGAATGCTTACCGCGTCGCCGAAGTTCACAGTCGATGTAGAGTCCATGTTGAGCCTCTAGCTTCACACTGCACTGAACACTCCGCACAAAAGATCCTAGAATTATGAATCGTGAATTGTATACAGCCCGGCAGTCAATTACCTTTATGATGCGCTCCTCCAGCGCCAAAGAGCCGCACAACAGCCTGTGGGCTTGTCTCCCACGGGCTTAACGCCGCAAGGGTGGGAGCCCGTAATCACGTGATGGGATCACGTGCAGCTGTTACCACGCCTCCTCCAGGAAGCGCGTTAGTACGCCGGTGCAGGCAAGAGCCTGGATCAGCTCGCAATGCCGGCTCAATAGGTAGGTAGGAGCAGCTTCTGCTCAGATGAAGAGTACTTTTTACAATGAGTAGCACACACTGGGCGGGCGGCAGCCTCTGTCCTTTCAAGGAGCCCGGAATCACATGATGGGATCACGTGCAGCTGTTACCACGCCTCCTCCAGGAAGCGCATTAGTACGGCGGTGCAGGCAAGAGCCTGGATAAGCTCGAAATGCCGGGTCAGTAAGTAGGTAGGAGCAGCTTCTGCTCAGCTTCTGCTCAGATGAAGAGTACTTTTTACAATGAGTAGCACACCTACATCCTGAACAGAATTACAGACACAGGGCCTGAGTATTCAACAGTGGGTTCCAGTACATGCATTGCTTTAGAACTATTTTATGTCTTTCAAATTATCAATTTACATTTTGCTGTTTGCGACAATGTTCCAATGTGGTAAAACATTTCCTGAGCAGTTGGGCGCTAAAGTAACTCCAAGAGAGTGCCACAGGTCTTAACTAGGGCAGGAAGCATATAATTTATTGTTGATGAAAAAAAAAACAGAACTAAATCTTTGATTAAAATTGATCAACAATTTACATATTTGAGTTTCTTCTATCTCAAGTTTTGGTTTAAATTAACGAAGTAATTTTTTTCAAGTGGCGGGCTCATTGGTGGAAATTTGCTGTATTTACGACTCAGGGGGTAGAAGTGTCATGTTTGTAGAGAGTGCAGCGACTCAGGGGGTAGAAGTATCATGTTTGAAGAGAGTGCAGCGACTCATGGGGTAGAAGTATCATGTTTGTAGAGAGTGTAGCGAATCAGAGGGTAGACGTGTCATATTTTAGAGAGTGCATCGACTCAGGGGTAGGAGTGTCATGTTTGTAGAGAGCGCAGTGACTCGGGGGGTAAAGTATCATGTTTGTAGAGAGTGTAGTGACTCAGGGGGTAGAAGTATCATGTTTGTAGAGAGTGCAGCGACTCATGGGGTAGAAGTGTCATGTTTGTATATAGTGTAGCGAATCAGAGGGTAGACGTGTCATATTTTAGAGAGTGCATCGACTCAGGGGGTAGGAGTGTCATGTTTGTAGAGAGTGCAGTGACTCGGGGGTAGAAGTATCATGTTTGTAGAGAATGCAGCGACTCAGGGGGTAGAAGTGACATGTTTGTAGAGAGTGCAGTGACTCGGGGGTAAAGTATCATGTTTGTAGAGAGTGCAGCGACTCAGGGGGTAGAAGTGGCATGTTTGTAGAGGGTGCAGCCTACCACAATTGACCACATGCCTGAACTGGAACAGGCACCTGTATTTACCCCTTCATGATTCTCCACTAGTCTTTGAGATGGGGTCCTTTGACATAGGTTACAGTATCATTGAAGGGGATGGAGGATTACTGTGGACCGATCCTCCTGCTGTATGCTAGCTTGTAGGGTGGAGACTGCCACTTTAGAGGAAGCCCCATGTCTATTGCATGATTTTGAGACAGGGTTACTTTGCTGGAGTTCGTTCATCAATGAATGGCCATTTCTTGGAAAATGTGAAAGGGTGGCCCACTGAATCAATGTGTGGTTGAAAATGAGCCCTTTCAGCTCATTGTGTGGCTTGCTTGGAGCCTTGACTGGTAACGTGAGATGCCATTCAATCATCTACCACTCAAGATTTCTTTCAATATCTTTGAGGAGCCGTACCCCATTGTTTCATTAGATGCAGCTCCTCGGAGTACCAGACATTATTTCTTGACTGGGATGATTCTATTTTACACTTTACAAGCAGGGCTGCCTATCTGGGGCGGGAGTCGCGGCATAGCTGGGTCTAAGGTTCAGTGGACCAATACATCCACTTCAGGGACCTGTGTTTGGTCACATGGTCTGGCAGGTCCCCTCAGCCATTCGGATACACGCAATTTGTTCAAAATAAAAATGATCGTATATACCCTCGGTGTAGCGTGCGTTATCTCGAACCCTTGTAGGAAAACATCACTCTAAATCTTATTATGGTTTCTATCCCATGAGCGGTTTCTAGGCACTACAAGAGAAAATGATTTGAGCACTTTTGGAGTGAACTCTTCAGGAACAGGAGAGTGAATGAGGAAGTGATCTGACCAGGACAGTGGTTGGTACTCAGTTTCGTGGGAATGAGGATTTGAAAGAAAATAATCAAATCATGACTGTGACCTACTTCATGATCGGGCTTGACCACACATTGGTTTGGGGGTAACATAGATTATCCGGGCCATCAACTATGCCTTGGCTGGTAGTGCACCGGATTTGCAGGCCTCATAACAGGTATATGATAGTTCTTTACAGGGTGTGGGAAAACCACTGTTATTCCTTTGATTCAGCCGGATCATCGTTCCTTGAGGAGGACGCCGTATCCCGGATTGAGGTGGAAATAGCGTGTTGGAGGTGAAGAGTGAGTGAACCACTCTTGTCTCGGGAGGATAGCTTCGGGGCAACGTGCTCACCTTGGAAGCAAGATGACATGGCACAACACAGGTTCGAACCCCGGGTCCGCGCTTAGAGATCTCTGGGTATTAAGCACGTTATTAACAACCTTTCACACCGTATCCTAAACATCTGACTGTGATGGGAATGAGTTGGAAATGGGGTCACAGAGAATGTTATGAATGTTGCAAGCATGCTCAGTGGCCAATCTTGCATGAATGAAGGTTGATGCTTCGGGACAACTTCAAGGTGGCTATAAGTAGTGTGGGAATGCTAGGGCTGAGATATTGCTTTGGGGAAGGTTAGGTGAAGTGGTTGTTTGCCTTAGAAGGTGAGCAAGCGTGTGGTGTGCTGACTGGACCTGAACCTCGGATAGTGCATTGGCTGCTGGAGACTGTGCTTCCATTGGTGCAGTAGACGGAAGTGGTGCAGTGGGAGAGGTTGTTGAACTCAGGGGTAGCATGGGCCCATTGAGTGAAATCCTTGAGTAAGCTGGATCTGTTATCTAAGGATGTTTAGGTAACCTTTACTATCATGTTACAGATGTTTTAGAGGTTAATGGTGAGACAGAATTCCTTGGTAGACAATGTTTATTGTAAGGTCAAGTCGCAAATTGTTATCTCAGGTCTGAAGAAAAGAAGTACATTCTGGTTTTACTCAATCAACTGTTATGCTGCTGATCTACTGTAAGGACCTCTTGGTTAAACGTTAAGATTTTGTCTTTGAATTTCATTTGATGAGGTAGTTGAAAGGAGGATATCCAAGCGTCGTGTGGCTCATAGTGGCCTATATCTTATACCTATCCACAGACACACAACATATGATGCTTGTGCTGTTTTATCTACCAAAGCTTTGAATCCTATCCTTGGTAAGTTTGTTTCAACAATCTATATCATCTCAGACAAAATGGCATTTTAGCACCATCTGGTAATGAGCCTAAATTTGCTTCTTCTGGTGCCAAACGTGTTCCCCCTCTCACGGGCTTCCCTGATGGTGGATCTATAAATGACGCATAAGTGTGACTTGCTGGAGAACCAACCTGTCCTAGGTTGCAGTGAAAGTATCTCCACTATCTGTAAATCCTATTGAGACATAATTAATAAATCTTTTGCAATGCGCTTAGCACCGGAGACCAGTCTCTAAGCGCAGCACTGGGATTTGAACCTGTGTCACTCTGCATCGTCTTGCTTCCAGGACAATCGCGTTGCCCCTGAGCTATCATTCCTGCAAGACATACAAAGGGGTATCTGAAAAATGTCTCCCCCTTACAGCCATGCGAGATTTCTGTGTTCCACTGATTGGATTCAGATCTCAGCCGATTACTTTCAGGAGAGTGATGATGTTTAGCATTGGCCAATGGCTGTCATTAGATCCAGGCAAGGAGAATACTTATTGGGTCACAGATCCCAAAGAATAGAAACAACTTTCAGGATGTTGAGGTCTCCCTTATGGTTGAGCCTTTTCCGGGTCATGGGATTCACTCTGGGGAACAGGTAACCTTGTCCATTTATTTTATTTCAAGATTTTTCTCTGATGTGGCAGTGGGCACTATTCCCAGAAAGAGTGGTGTGGAAAAATCAGTTTATCTTTTTGGAACTGGGTCATGGGTATGAGCCCATCAAAGGAGAGGAAGGTATTTGAGGGCTTCCCAGGTTGCCAGTTCCCCTGAGTGTCTTTGCCAGGCATCCATATTGGTGCCTCTTTTTCTCTCCCTCATTGGAACAATACCTTTCAGCGTCTGTCATGGCCTGGTCTCTGTTTTTATCTGTTCAGAAAATAGGAAACCCAGCAAGCACCGGAGCACTCAGAAACCTGTTATGAATTCCATATCCATGGAAGTCGTACCAAAAGAAGGAAAGCAGAAACTACAATGACCAAAATGCACCAGTGCCCAACTGGAAGAAAAAAACAGCCCGACGCAGGAGGAATGGATTCAGTACCAAACCAGGAATGGACTGGGGCTTTCCCTTTCCCAGGCACTTAAAACACACATTCTACCAACCCCAAAAGGAGCACTAGGGGGCATTAGGGTGAAAGAAGAAGTGAGACTGGAAAGCGACTACAAGGGAGCCCGAGGAGCACATCCCAAAACTCTGAGCTCACTCAGAATAGGAGAAGATGAAGATCCCAGATGCAATGACTCTGCTGAGCGCATGACTGGCTACTTGATAATGGAGACCGAAAAGGGGGCAGAGATAGAAGGCGTTTGGAAGATTTTGAGGGGAGGTTCTATCCCCTAATGATGTAGCTCAGCTAGAGCTCTGCCAATGGGGAAGCTGATGCAGAGTACTAGTGGGAGTCAAAGCGAACTCTTAAGCAGTGAAGGTAGGACTATAAAAAGTCATCAGTTTCACTACAGGATGAAAGCTGTATGAGTGAGGTCGAAGGAGGAGGACCAAGAGACCAGTGAGCATTGTACAGCCAGTGGAGGAGGACTTGGAGGAGACTGTGGGAGTGCTGAGAGAGAGTAAAGGTAAGGTTTCGGGTCTGAGAGGATGGTACAAATTGGGCTGCGAGTGAGTGAGCGATTGAGAGCCTCATTTGGAGGCTGAAAGTAGAAAGGGGCAAATGAAAGTAGGAAGGGGGGAATTCAGAGTAGGTTTGAGAGAGGGTGTGTGGGTAAAGGGAGCAGTATGTGAGAGGCAGGAGCATAGAGGAGAGTAGAGGCAGGTGTAGTGCTGGGAGTAAGGAGTTTAGAGAGGGAGACCCCAAAAGTTATTATCCTGATTGTTTCACTAGATAGGCCAGTCAATTTGAAATTCTGTACTGACATGTATTCCTGTTATTCTAATTTTAAATAATCAGATGCAAAAGACGCATTTGCTACTTTTTGAGCCTACTTTTCCAGTACTCAAAAGTATGATCGTACAGTACTTTTTCTATTACCCGTCAGCAACACCTCTTTTTCTCTATTTGTACTTTTCGCTGGCTCACTCAGCACTGGGCCCTTGCTTTAATGGGCCCTTACTTTATACAATCATGCCTTGAAGTGCCTGAGCAAAAGGACCTCTGTGTGGCACCTGGGTTTGTAAATGTAGCTCAGCTGGGGCGCAGGAAGTCACGTCCAAACTCCTGAAAGCTGGCACAGGTGTGCCCTTCGCCAATGTAGCTGAATGAATGTTTGGAGACAGCAAAGTGTGCTGGCAGCTGCAGGGTATGAGTTCTTTGACAAGGGCCAGAGAGGAGGGTGCAGTCAAAAGAGTAAGATGGGCAATTCAGGGTCCTCAGAGTGCAGCAGGCTGAAGGGGGCCCCCACAGACTGGACTTGCCAGGGGCATAGATGAAAGGTAGACACAATTATTTGTGGGGCTCAGAAACTCAACTTGAAACATAATTATAAAATGATGTTAAATGAGGGCTAATTAAGTCCAGGGCCTTACATTGTGTTCTCCCAACCAATGGGAGCCTTTGTGGCGTTTTCATGACTGGGTTTGCGGGTTCATATGCACCACGGTTTAAGCAGACTCCCACTATCTGTCCCAAAGGCTTTGTAGCCTCTGGGTTTATGCTCAGGGGGACTGCAAATACTGCCCAAAATGGCGCAGCAGTCCAGTCTTAAAAGTATTGGGGATCTCATCCAGTTAAAGCAGATGGTTGGTGTTGAATGGAGGTTTACCAGAGTGAGGTGACTCTTAAGCACAGCGTTGACCTGGGTTATGAAGCTGTGAAGCAGACCCAGGTGCTGGCCCTTGGTCACGCGTTACCAGCAGTGCTGTCCCTGTGAATGGAAGGGTGTTGGCGATAGTACAGTTCCATGGCCGCATCTTAAAAACATTTCCTCTGCATGTGCTCTAAACCTCAGAGATAGGTCTGGAGCCCGGACACCAACTTTAGTCCTGGGTATCATCTACATATATTTGGAACGCTAGGTGGTTGGCCTCAATGTGTTCACCTAAAGGGTGAAGGCATACATTCCACAACAATGGGATAGGGAGGAGGCTTATGGAACCCCATGTCTGAGCTTCCTTTATTAGCTTCCTTAACCATACCGAATAACCTCCTGTCAGTATCCAGAGTGCACCCCTTTTCCTTCTTTGAACTGTATGTCCTCTGCATTCCTTTACAGGGTGAGTTGTATTTCGTAGTGTTGCTAGAACTGCCTGTTGTTATATGAATAAAGTAGATATATTTGATACTACGGTGACTGTGCAGTCTCTTTTATCATTGTGTAATAATTGTATTTTCATTGTGTTGCAACTAACCAACGATCCACGACCTTTCGGAGATAAGCCTGCCGTTCCATCCACGTTACCAAAATTGGACAGGGAGATTTATAATTTGCTTGTTATTCCAATCCGTTCGGATCCCTTCTGATGTATTAGAGGTGTCAGGCTGATTGATGCTTTAGAAACCGATGTTCACCCCGCTGGTACCCCGGAAGTTGAATGGTCACAGGAGCTCAGGGACTGTTTCTTTCACGTGCACGGACGAAAAGCTTTGCTGTCAAGTGTTTCATTTCCTCGTCAATGATGGCCGGTTGACACCTTTATCTCAACAAGATTGTATTTCAGGAGCTGCACCCGCCTTGGTCTTCTAGACAAATCCAACAATTGACTGCAGAGGGTACAGAACTCATCTGCACGTTCCCAAACCTGATCGCACATCACCAACCCGGGCATCACTTGACTAGTGGTCACCTGTATCAGGTCAGTGCAACGTTTAAGCCACTGCACCTTACCTCGCTGGGCATGGAGGCAAAAGATATCTTACCCATCAAGAAGAATTTGGTTGGCCAATGGCACTACTCTGACAGGCGACACTTTCAGAAAAGCAACAACCACAGGTAGACACTTTCAGTGGAGTAACTTAACTTTGCTTAAAAAGGCTGAGTGTGGAACATGACATCTAAAGCAAAGGAGCCCCGGGGGGCAAAATGGGGTGCTACGAAAGTTGTGGGGGACAAACACCCTGCCCCCCAAAAATTACGCCCATGCAGTTCGTGAGGCTCGGTGGATAGCTCATGAGTTAAGCGCTCGCCATTCATCATTCTGAGCTTTATACATTAAGCACCATTAACTTGTGTAATGCTAACACCTGTAACTACAGTGCTTAGAAACTAGAGGAATCCACCATGAAGCGCTTGCAAGCCTTCATTCAAAGGTAAGTTCACCTGTGAATGTTTATATGAAAACTCTCAACATGGCTGTGACCAATGTTTATACGTGGTTGCCTGGCAATGTATGTATTTGCGGCGGGGGAGGGGGCTACTGTGCTTGGGTAGAGGGCGTGTATGGGGCATACAGAGGCACACTAAAGGGCAGGAATGCAGAGGTGCGGTAGGGACGGAAGTAGGGCACTGTTGGGCGGGGAGTATAAAAGGCAAACTGAGATCGCTTAGGGGTACTGCGAGGGCTTGCAATGGTATCTGCAAGCTCTGAATATGTTATATATACAGTCGTTTTAATGAATTCGAATACAGCTTCTATCAGCCAGTAAGTGACCCTTATTGTTTGCTTGAACGGCGCGTGAGACTTTTTGGCCTGTGTGGGATTTTTTTGCCAAGGGCAGCCAGGTCTCTAGGGCTTCAGTCGCATTTAATTGGGAACAAAAGAATCCCAAGTGACGCCAGAGCCAGGAGACTGGCACAATCATGGGAGCCAGCTTCACAATATTATCTCTGGGGACGTGAAAAAAAACACCATAATAACCCACGGCGAACGGCGGAGTTCTAGCACATGCCAGGCAGGGACGTCATTTCACCAAAATGCCAGGGGTAGCGGAAGTGACATCACATGACCCTTGACCCCCTGATGACATCACAGGAAGTGATGTCATTTGACCCCACCCCGAAGTGATATCATGGGAAGCAATGGAACACGACCTTTCACCCGTTGACAAAACAGGAAGTGGCATCACATTGCATTGTACACTACGACAAATATGGTTACGATATCACTATAATGTGATATACATTTCATACAAGAATGGATCGCCATAAGTATTGTTAAGAGCAGTGTGTATAGGCCCATATTAGCAAATTACTGTGAATGCAAGCAGAGGTCCATGACCAAATGATGATGATGTGTTATTATATAGCACTTACACTTAAGCGCTTTATGTAGAAAAAATATACACCCAATATCACCCAACCTGTGTTGGTACTCATTTGTCGACCTCAGAAGGATGAAAGGCTGAGTTGAGGTGTTTAAGAACATACTAATTCAGTGACTCACCCCTTGAAGTGTGCCTGAAATAAACCTTTAATCAGTCTAGCAATTATTGTATAGAATTCCAGAAAGATACATTATTTGGTATTCCTATTCTTTCTTATTTAGGGTCATTGCTGAAAGTGTTAGACTTGTGACACTCCTGCTCTTATTTTTCTTCTTTTTTTAAGGGGCCTGAACAAGAAAGCCAGCCACTCCAGAAGTAAAGATCCACATGGCGCTGGCCACAGCCCAGGAGCTTGCATTACAAAAAAAAAAAAAAAACCTTTCATTTTCTTTAACTTCTTTTTTCTTTAGAGGTCGCAAGGGAGACCTGAGAGGATGCAGTTGCGACCTCTGGTGACCCCTAAATGACATCCCTGATGCCAGGGCACCAAAATGTTATGTTTTTATACGTCGTGCCCCAACCATTTAGATCAGTGGTCTGCAACCTTTTGCTCTCCAGATGTTTTGGACTACAACTCCAATCAGCCCTAGCCAGCGTTCATCAATGTTGAGAGATCATGGGATCAGTGGTCCAAATGATCCGGAGAGCCAGAGGTTGCAGACCCCTGATTTAGATAATTTCTGTTCTTATACAGCGCTTCCGGTTTGATTCCTATAGTTTCTAAGCACTGTAGTAACAGGTGTTATCATTACCCAAGTTAATGGTGCTTAATGTATAAAGCTCAGAAAGGCCATGGGATTAATGGTTGCAAAGGACTAGTCGGCCCATGTGAGAGGTGAGCACTCATGAGCTATCCACCAGCAACTCACAACCCGCTAGGTTCCGCCTTACTTAATGGTTCCACTGCCCACCAGACACATTTTCTTCCTAACAAGTATTCCACTTATTTTAAAATTGAAGTATACTCATGCCATCATTATAACCTCGGCTTACTGTTTCCACCGCCCAATATTCCGGTAATACTGGGATATTACGGGGTGGCGGAACAGTAAGTTGCCATTCCCGTGGAGTCCCATTGGATCACGACAAAATAGATACCCATCTCCTCTTGGAGCTAGTTACAGACAGTGAAACCGCAGAACGTTCTCCAATGGTGGAGCCTTACCTGTGCTACATCCACAAGGTAGTTCTCAACAATTGTGGGCAACTGGTAGGCGACTCAGCTCACTCCTGGCTGTACCACAACATTTCAAACCACTCTACCGAGGTTGCATCCAAAGGATCGGTATCAATCTTCTCATGGGTTGCAGTGGGTTGCAGTGGGTCTCTGTTCTGGGTGCCAGTGTGGGTCATGTGGCACCCCAATCTTTTTATTTTTTACCTGGACAATATTGACTAGATTAACAACAAAACTAAAGGTTCATGACTGTATGGTTCTGAACTAATCATGACCACTTGAATTGTTGTGGACAACCGACCAGACAATAATTTTTAGCTTACCATGCTGTGAGGAATTCGAACACCCGCACGGGGAGAGTGGGCTCGCCTGGGCTTTTTGATTTTTTGATAAACGAAAATGAATGATGGGAGCTCAACCTCAGAGAAATGTGTGAGGCCATACTGCAACCATTTCATCTGCTTCCCACACAAAACACATAGGGCCTCATTACGAGGTATGAGGTAGCCATGACGCTATTAGCGCCATGGCTACCCCTTACCACATTCCGGGTCTGTATTCCAGGAATAGGGACTTACTGGGTCATTCCGACCTTGGAGGACCCGGTAAATCCCCATTCCGGGAACCATTCCCCATTCCCATTCAAGCCCCCATAGGGCACAATGGGAATGGGGATAGAGCTAATAACAGGCCCACTCTGAAGTCCCTTAAAACCAGGCGTTAAGGAAGGGACCCGCTAAGGGACCTCGGAATAGGGTGGTAAGGGATTACCGGCACTGGTGACCTTACCGATGCCGGTAATCCCAACAGACAGGAAGATGGGTGGGACGTAGGTATGTGTTGTCACCCCTTGTCTGTCCTGTTGCAGAGCACCCTGGTCCTGCCCTCATGCATAACAGAAGATTGTTGGTGGGGACCGAGGATGGGTTCAATAAGGTGGGCCTAGCCTGCACCAATCACTTGGCTTTAAAAGAGAGCTGAACCCCTCACTTGGAGATCATCCGACAACTTCGAAAGTAGTAAGAAGAGGGACTCATTTGGACCCAGGTTGTCATGCAGCAGCCACCAGAGCCATCCGTGCCACTTCGACCAGCATTCCAGATCCACCAACCAGCACAGAGACAATGATTCTTGGCCTGGAGCCGCCATGCTGGCCAGCCTGCAGATGTTGTGAGGTCCATTTCCTTTGTGAAACTGTCTGTCCTCTGTGTTCCTTAACAGGGTGGGTTGTATTTTGTAGTTCTAGAACTTTCTGTTGTAGTAATAATAAAGTAGATATTTGTATACAACCGTGACTGGACAGTCCCTTTTATCATTGGGTAATAATTGTATTTTTGCTGTGTTGTAAATAACCAACGATCCACGACCTTGCAGAGATAATCCTGATGTTCCGTCCACGTTGCCATAATTGGACTAGGAGGTCTCATAATTCATTTGTGTTCCAATCTGTTCGGATCCCTTCTGGTGTACTAGAGGTGTGGGGTTGAATGATTGTTTAGAAACCGATATTCATCCCTGGACCACTGGTGCCCCGGAAGTTGATTTGTCACACATGCCATTATGGAAATGGAACGTCCATTTTCAAATCAAGTTTGGCCCCAGAGCGAAAGGGGCTGGTAGATTATCTGAGGAATGTTAATACAGCTTTGTTATGCAAAGTGTAGAGGGTCACTTTCCAGCAGAGATCTGTTTCCACCCAACGAGCACAGCAGCGCCATCCTTTTATCCCATGCTTCTCAGATCTCTCACTGCCCATCTTGGTTTGGATTATGGTTCCTTGTGGACAGGGAAATCAATCCCAGGAATCTGGAGAAGATGTTTAAAAAGATTAGTTTTTTTGTATTTCTGGATCCTTCTAGGACTGGTACCATGGGGAAGTCTCGCTCATCCTTCAAGTCAGTCATTTCTAAAGTGATTTCAGAGCAGGACCTTGAACGATCCACCTGTTCACTGTAACTCCTGGCTCAAGCGGGCCCAACGTTTTTGTGTTACCAGGTGTACCAAAGGTACAATTGTGGGAAAGAGGAGTAAACACACAAGCATAAAGGAGGTTACAGGGTAATGCCTAGAAGGGGCTCATTAGAAAAAAGTTCAAGCACACACCACTTATTTTAGATTTCCTTTTGGGCGGAGGCTACCAAGGGATTTGTCCACCATCCCTGGGCTTGTGGCACTGATGGTTAGCGCGATTCCCAGTGAAGTTGAACTGCTAGCAAAGCAAGGAGGAGTCCGGTTGGGGTTTGCATATGGACACCACGCAAAATTGCTCTGGCTTCAGCAAGGAAGAGTAGCCCTTCCCTGAGGCCATGCCTCAAGGTGTTAGGAGGAAGCAATAACCTGCCATGTCACCTGTGGCAGAGCTGACCGGAGAGCCTGAACTCAGAAACGTAGACTTATACTGATCCTGGCGGTTCAGTGTGATGTATGGGCCCACATTAGTTTTTGCTTAGGTAGAAGTACCATGGCAGACTGCAGGATTTGGTCAGGTTAGGTGGTGTTGATGCCATGTTGTGATCCAGTTGGGTCCCAATAGGGTTTAAGTGCAAAGAGGAATGTGTGGCTGTGTTTGGGGATGGACTGGTAGGGTGGGCCCAAGAATTCCCTGTTGAGTAGCGCTGATGCCATTTTCCACCGGGATGACATCACCCTGGGATCACTGGGATTGAGGACCTACCTGTGGGGGAAGGTCTGCTAGGGGTGTGGGGTCAAGCACTCAGACTGACTACCGGGCTGACGTTGGGGCAACACAAGCAATTGCAATAAGGCTGATATGTATGTTTAGTTAGGAGGACCCCTTGGGGGGATTTTTATATTAGTATGTGTATTAATATCATAATTGAAAATCCCCCTTGTGGGTTAATTAGGTGTTATAACCCAATCAGGTGGGCCAGATCAGTTGTTATCGGGCCGGGTCCGAGCTACAGGCCTGAGCGAAGTGAGGGTGTTTAAGAAGGGTTCCCAGGCTGATAACAACTGATCTGGCATGTGGCAAAGCGTGTTAACGTTATTAGCACCCGGGATTGCAAATACGGTAACTGGAGTGCTAAGAGCAGAATATTTTGTTTATATGAATGGGACGCTGCGCCTCGTCCATTTCATTCAAACTAAATACTGTCCTAAGATGGCCTCCATGGAAATGGAAGGCGGGGCTCCTCACGGAGTCCCTCTTCCGTTTCCTTGGTGGCCTGTAGGGAGCAAGGTGAAACAAAAGGTAAGTAAGGGAGGTTGGGAGGGGAGGGAGGAATAGCAAAAAAAATAAAGGGAGAGGAGAGTGGATGGGCAAGATGGCAGTGTGGGGTTGTGGAAGCAGCCATCAGTCTGCTCGAAATGCGGCCTGAGATTGCTTTCTGAGCAACCTGCCCTGGGTGCTAAACGCATTTCAGGTCTCTCGTGCTTCATTGTATTCTCGTATTCTTTAATGCCGATTGAGGGGCATGCTACCAGATTTGCAGAATTCTTTATTGTTGCTGCATGCATTCCACAGGCTGTACCCTAGATTGCCTACTTGGTTATAATTAAAGTCCCAAGATGGCATGATATGATAGGTTATTTACACGCCCTTAATACCCAGAGGTTTTTAAGTGCGGACCCGTGGATCGAACCTGAGTTGCTCCGTGACATCTTGCTTCCAAGGCGAGCACGATACCCCTGAGCTATCCTCCCGAGACAGCCCATTCTTGCTATTATTTCTTAATGCAGGTTGTCTCAACCAAGCTGTTTCTTGTTTCATGTGGTCTAGGGCGTGGGAGGTTGTAGTGGCCTTCTCTGCTTAGGTGTCAATGGTCAGACAGTAGTCCAGACTAAATGCACTTGGTCTAAAGCAGCATGATTTCAGGTGGAGGACCGTGAGCTTCACGGGCAATGTGTGGTATGTGTCCTTCCGCTGAAAACCCACCTTGCATGTGTAAACACAGATAAGGGTGGGCACAGTGACATTTCCTTTCAGATCCATCGCCCCAGGGCTATGATGCGGATCGCCCATTGTTGGCAGGGGCTTTTGCTCACTCTTAGTGCCCTTGGTCAGCAGGTCACAAAGATGGTCATACGGATGCAGATTGCTCCTGTTCTAGGCCAATCGGCTGAGGGTTCCTCGAGGGGCTTGTCTGCATCAGAAACATATAGCAGGGATGATTTGGTACATTTGATGGTATGTAATGGGTTCCAGGTGAAAAGACCTCATTTTAAAGGTCTCAAGAGAAAAGACTGATTTTCAATACCCGATTTTCTTTTGATCGTAAAAACAGCCTTGTAAAGGTATTTTTCGCTTGACACCTTTAAAATGTGTTAAAAATAAATAAATATTGATTTGCAGTCACGGAGCTTTCTTTCTAAGTCGATCTTTTAGAGAAAAGAACTTTATAAAAAAGATATTTTCACGTAGGAACATGTAATGCTCTAGTAACTCTCGGGCAACCCCCAGCCCCAAGATATCAGTCCTCCCAAGAGCAAGAAAAAACAGATGTTGACATTTGGCCCTTCCACCATTCTCAACCTGAAACCAGGAGAATAGTTCCAGTTCCACTCAAAGAGTCCTATGCACAGTCATGACTCATTAGATCACTGGAATCCCCTTTTAAATATGGAAACATGGTATGGCCCACCCTCTCTGGAAAAATTGGCAGATCCCAAAGCAGCCTTTTATTTTGAAAAGATGTGAATGACCGCGGCAGGGGTGTTGATAGAGCCTGGTGTACTGCCACAAGGGGCTGCTGCCCACTGCTGGGCCTCAGTTAAGATATTAGACTTCGGGTGATTGGCAAGAACACAGGGCAGGTCCATGGTTGATGGGATCCTTTGAGGGTGGGGGCAGAGTGTGCCCCCACCCTCAACATTACGTTTGGGGGTGTTTGGGGGATTCTATGTTATGGGACAATGTTATTTGGTGATGCATTTGTCAAAGACCCGGGCAAAGCAATGTGTACATATGCTTCCCTGATTCAGGCCCAGTTCTCTTTTTATAAAGAACTTTTTTAGTGGGTGTTCGTGCATGGGCCCGATCCTCCAGCACTAATATGGCTGCTTCTATGTAGTAGGGCATGGATCAAACAGCTTCTGCATCAATTCATACTATCTAAAAATGTTTCACCAGGGCACAAATGAATCAAACTCATTTTCTTCTACTACGTTTTCTGTGTAGCATGAAAAGATATGCAGAAAATATGTATTTCTATGTTTTCCAGCAAACAGTTTAATACATTTTGTCTTAGACAAATCCCATTTGCCGTATTCAGCATTGCACAGGCAGCAAAACCGGTGCTAAATGTGTTTGCTCAATGCACATGTTAGGTAAGGTCACAGGATGGCAGAAGCGGGACCATTTCTGCCTGTATTTCTTCCTGTGCCACTAGAACTTTCCGCTCTAGCAGGCCAGCTAGTCCATAAGAATCCCGAGCCTTCTTCTTTCCACATCCAGGTCAGTCAGATCCGTGCCGGATTCTTCCAAGGAATGTTTCTTGCCTTCCTCTTGTTCAGTTATCGAGCTGGACTTTCCCAGACTTGCCTGAATTATCTGCATTGAATTGCCTCCAGCATTACAGACTCTCTACTAAAGCTGGGTCTGTAGCTCAGTGAACTAATGCATCCACTACAGAGGCTTGTGTTGGACCTCATGGACACAGGTACGAATCCCAGCAGTGCAATTCAGCATTTCATCCTAGCGAGATTGATAAAATGAGTACCGTTATGTTGGGTATCAATTAGAATCTGTTATTTAGCAATAGTGCCAAGATGAACTTCTGCAGGTGATCACGTGCTCTACAAATAGGCCTGTGATGATACTAAAGCACTGGGGCCATCACCCTAGCATTTCGTTCAGATGGCATTTCTTACAGGGTTGTTTTCATGGGACATTCATGTTGATTAATATCCTCTAAGGCCAGGGGAGGAAGGGCAACCTTTAGCCTGGGGGGGGCAAGTAGTATAACATAGGGGCTTCTGGAGCAGCCGCCCCAGACAACCATGCAATAGTGCTAACCCGCCATTTAATTTATATATTTGATATTAAAAATTCTGGAAAGTAAAACACATAAGAAACAATTTTGTGCTGTTCAATATAGAAATATATTTTTTAGGGAAACCACAGACAGCACCAATGTTGCCCACTGCCCCTCTGAAGTATATTTGCTCAGGCACACACTACCCCCTTTGCAAAGGGGTTCCATGTGTTTATGATTTATGAACATTTAACGAATGAAATTATAACAACAAATAATAACAAAAAATACTGAATTTGCAAAACAAAAAAATGGGGAGGCGGATGGAGGGTTCCCCCCAAGACCGTGTTTCATTTTGTTGTAAAGCCTACCCCGACCCCCACCCCAAGTCTTTTGTCCCCTTTGCCATCCCCACATATATATATATATTTTGTTTTAATTCAGCATTCTTTCATTATTAATTGTTCTTCATATTTGAAATTCATTATTTGAAATTCATTATATTCACTGTATACCTTGCAAATCCCCCCCTAGCTGCTCACAGTTGTAGCAGCGGAGGGAGGTGAAGTGATTTGACTACAAGGGTAACATAATTGTGGTTGAAACACAATTTTGTTGTATAAAGTGCCCTACAAATGATCGATCAATAGATAAACGCAGGTAGGCGGAGCAGCCAGCTGTGCTTGGGGTGTGACCATGATGGGTGAAGTGCTACAGTGGAGGCAGAGAAAGTGAGGGACAGAGGCAGGTTAGAGGCGAGGGAAAATGTCAGCTAGTTGGCAGATCGCAGGCCAGAGGCGAGGATGTAGGCTTTTAGTTTGGTTTTGAACCAACCCGTGTGGACTGTTTCTCGGAGGTCCAGGGGAAGAGAATTCCATGTAAGTGGAGTAAGAAGAGAGAAATAGTTCTGTATGCATGCTTTTCAGCAGACAAGTTAGAGAGGGTCATTGCTTGATTACAAGCTAATATTCTCCTCTCTCATGGGCCATTAGTACCTCATTCCCCTGAACCAACACCGAAACCATGAGCGGGACCACGGCTGGGCACTAGCTGGTTACAAAAGGAGCAATTTTTCACACTAAGATCAGTACTGACTCCTTCATCTCTACTGACGGTTTGAAGGATATGATACTCAGCCTCACTGCTGTCTTGTTGCCCCTCCTCCACAATGCCTTATCTAGTATTGAGACAGAAGCATATCTCAGAAGATGGTGTTTTAATGCAAATTTACTTTGAACTGTCCCTTTTAAAATTACAATGTGTATGAATAAATATATATAAAATAAATAATTTACATTTATATAGCGCCAGGAACCCTCAGGCATCTGAGCGCTGCTTAGGTCCTCAGATAATAATTTGTTTGTTCTATAGCGCTTTTATTCAAAGCACTTTCCATAGAACACATTCTTACAATTATTATTACCCAATTGAAATTGGTACTCCCTTTATCGACCTGAATGTTGAAAGGCTGAGGCGACCTTGGTGGGATTCAAACCTGCGCCTCGCAGATCACACACAGATGGCAGCAGCCAGTGTTAACCCGCTGAGCTGTCTTAACACTTTTTATGTGCATATAATATACGCAAATTAGCCTGGAATACATCTCTCGCGTAGAGAAGCGTGACTTTATGTGCATGTATTTGCAGTCATAAACCAATTCAAGATTCCACGTCTACTCTTGGTCCTACTCGTCCAGTACAAAAAATGGTCAGGGGGCTTCACCAATTTTTTTTCTGGGCCGTTCAAAAATCTGTTTCAACCCTCGAGTTAAAAGGATAGCTGACAGAAGTTTAGGCTGATATGCTAGCCACGTGCCCTGCATTCGCAAAGCTGACTCCTGGGAAGTCCATTGTACACAAAAGAAATTGGAAAGGATAAGTGGGTGCTTTTTAGTACAATATAAATGGGTGGTGCACTTTTGGAGAAAATAAACTAAGCATGATAAGGGGTATCAATAATTCACAATACACTTCCGCATTGAATAATATGGTCTGAAAATGTTGGTGGACACACTTACGCAAAATATGCACACAAAAAAGGCATGTGTTCCCATGTTTTTAACTCACAGCTGATAAGAAAAACAGCTGCTTACTAAGAACTCTTTGTGACCTCACACATGTAAGCTTGACCATGCAGAATACACAGACAAGTCTCCTTTTAGTTTGTTAATATTTCAATGAGACTTAATGTACATTACGAGTGCCACCCGTTGTAGTGACCACCCAAGAGCCCTGAGTGGTACAGCGGGCAACGTCATCTGCCATTCATTGATCCCAGGCTCACCTTTCCACTGAGTTCAAGTCAGACCATCTCTCTTGGCAGTGGGGTCACCAGCCGTGCTCAGTGGGTGGTCAGTGCAACTCAACCAGTATTCAGGTGGAACAAAAAACCTTTACCCTTAAGAGAACAGGCAGCAGCTTTGCTCATCGGTTAACACTTTCCTTCACTGAGCTTCATTAGTTATGTGCACAATTTTAATTCGGCCCATGGAATCCTGCTAAATTCCTGGTTTCCCACTTTGTGAAAAAAACGTTTAGTTTTGAGCCGGCAAACTGAGTATATTCCCAAGCTTCCAATTTCTTGAGGTGAATAGTCCAAAAACAAATATGGGGCTAAAATCAATCTGTCACAAAAGCTAGCCCCTCAGAATTATTTTTTTTTACCCCATAAAGAAAATATGCAAACGTTACTTTTGTGAAGGAATACATCTGCATTGTTCCAATTTCAGAAATTCTGACCACACAAATTCATGACTTTCGTTTCAGAATGGGAATATTATAGTCAATGGGCCTCATTCTAAGGTTGCCGGTCCGGAAACAACAGTGCCGGTAAGCTCACCGGCACCATTGTTTCTGGACCAGCAATCCACAGGTTTGCCTGCCAGAGTCGCTGTACCCGGCAGGTCCCCATCCTAGTTAAAAAAAAATATGTATTTTCACTACATTTTTGCACCAGGGCAAAGTTTGCCCTGGTTCTAATACAGATTGGTATTAGCACTAGGGCAAACTTTGCCCCGATGCAAAAGTGTATCAAAAATGTATCTTTTTAGCACTGGGGCAATTTTAGCCCTGGTGGTTTTAAGATGCCAAACTGCACTTGTTGAGGTGCAATGGTTTTTTAATGTGTCCCAGTGTTTTTAAAACTAGGGCAAACTTTGCCCTGGTGCTAATACCGTGCAAACTTTGCACTTGCACCGGTGCAAAGTTTCTGTAATCTGGCCCCTGGTGTCTTTGAGAAGAAGACAGATTCCTGCTGCAGGCGCCTTATCTCACTGAGCAATCTTACAGTCTCGAGAGAAGTAAATAGAAAGATACATAGATATGAATAATGAACTAAAAACTCCTTAATAAACTTAAGGGATGACGTCTGAAAATGTGACCTTCACATACTTTATTATGATGTATAAACAGTGAACTGCAGCAACAGTGATTTACCAGCACCTGTTTATAGGAGTTGGTTCCAGTTCAAGTCTTTGGGGACGTATTTCATTGTGTTTTATAGTATAACTTTGTAGTTCAGGGTATACATATTCTAGGACGTAAACTTTGATAATGAAATAGGGATATATTTAATGCAACAAAGAATGTGTATTGCTTTTCTTATCAGATTGAGGACAAAAATAAGGTAATGAAATGAAAATCTCCATTAAATATAAATCAGCATTATAAACAGCTGTGAGGCATCAACTTCCAGGGCAGCAGTGGTCCAGGCGTGAATATCTGCTTCTAAACCATGAATCAGCCCCACATCTCTAGTACACCAGAAGGAACCTGAATGGATTGGAAACACAAGAAAATTATAAATCTCCTCGTCGAAGTTTGGCAACGTGGACGGAACGGCAGGCTTATCTCCGAAAGGTCGTGGATCGTTGGTTAGTTGCAACACAGAGAAACAATGCAATTATTAACCAGTGATAAAAGGGACTGTCGAGTAAAGCTTGTATACAACTATCTACTTATATCAGAACAGAAAGTTCTGCCATACTACAAAATAAAACCCACCCTGTAAAGGAAAGCAGAGGACAGACAGTTTCAAAGAAGGAAAAGGAATGCACTCTGGATACTGTGAGAAACCTGATGGTGTCTCCCTAGCTAGTCCCAGGGGATCTGTGATCCAGGTGGCCAGGACACGACCATTACTATTAGATCCAGTTCCTGGGGGTGGACCAGTGAGGGAGCTGGATTGGGGGTGCTTGGGGAGTGGTAGTGGGACACCGACGGGTGAGACGCGGTATCCCCCTTCTTTCAACACTTTTTCCCCATTATACCACGTAGGATATTCCAAAACACTGCCCCCTTCCTTTTCCCCACACAAACACTTTTGCACAACTCGAAAGACAACAGAGTATAACAGAGCCAGTTACCTGACATGGTCCAATACAAGGGTCAAGCAAAGTCAGGCAATTGACCAGAATCACATACGCCTGACACCTCTTTCTCTTTCCCACAGGTAGAAAAAGGTGGAGCACAAGAGCACAGGACGAGCAAGGCAGACCGCACGACGTGAGAGCTAACTCAGCACGGCAGTTCAAGAGCAGGAGAAAGACAGCGCAGACCGAGAGGGTGACAAAGAGAGAGTCAACCTTGTCCTCTCCAACCAAGGCCTGTGTAACCTCCCCAGAAGTTAACATAAGTCTGCAAACAATAGCCATTGTGTGTTGCAACAGATGTCAACAGTACAAAGACCTTCCTTCGCTGATTACCAAGCTGGTTAAAGGTACTTCTCTCTGTGGTACCAACCATGACTCCGAGGAGAAAGAAAGCAAAGCAGTTAATCACAGCCGGTGAGTCGAGAGGAGTGTCGATAAGAAACCGAACTGTGTTAAACAAATAGTAGCCAACGGCTAATTTGAAAAGCATAAAGGAAGTATTGCATGAAAGAGAGGGAAAACCAGCAACAGAGGAGTCTGGCACAACGTGGGTGCTGACGCAGAAAACTCTGGGTGGTTACCCGATCGAAGAGACTACCGTAACCAGAAGACCTTGGTAAAAGGCAGGAGAGGTCAAATTAGTCCTACAGGGGTCTTGTAAAATCCTCTGTACCGTCAAAAGTCTTTGACCGACAGATGATTGAGAAGCTACGGGAAGTGAATAGTGCTTGGTGAAGTGAGTGCCTGAACAGTGTGTTGCAAAGGTTGGAAAGAGTGAACCCACTCAAAGGATGCACAAACTGAATTGTTTGAAAAGACATTAAGATTTTTGAAAACAAGAAGTATTGCAAGACAAGGAGAAGTGAATTGTCATTTGGGGTCAGAGCCCAGCCGAGGGAGATCCAGGGGTGAAAAGTCATCACGCAAATTTCTTTGAGAAAGGAACTGTTTAATTGATTTGTTGAATAAAACGTGAGAGGGGTCCGCGCCCGGAAGAAGGTGACAGAGGGGTGAAACCATCACCCAAAGTATACGTGGAATAGAACTTTGTGTTTGTTTGCTGAAAACGTCAGGCCTTCGAAGGCAAGAGACTTTTTGTTAAAAGAGACCTAACCATCAAAGAACCTGATAGCTGATTCAGAACTTTTGGCTTGTGCTGGGAAAGCTCGAGTGTGTGCTGTGCTCCAAAGTCCCACCTTGTCCTGTGCTGAAAACGTTGGGAAGGGAGACCTCAAGTACCGCATCCTGACTTATTATTTGTGAACAATTCCTTCTTTCTTAAGATCATTATTCCACATGTCTTTTGTATTTAGTGTAAGGATTGACAATAGGTTTTTCTTAGTATAGGCCCTTTTATTTTGACAAAATGCCTCTAGGGCTGCCTTGTTTTTCATTTGATGGTTGTCGCTTCCTCCCATCTTAGATTTAGGTTTAGGTTAGGCGTTTTTCCACCTTGCATTACAGTTTAATAAACAACCTTGAACTGTGATCACTTCTGTCTGTCTTTACAGTTGTCACCATGAGTTCCTTACAATACTGACTGTAGGGTAGTCGGTATGGTTAATAACCACAACAGTTTAAGGTTTCTTGACTTCATCACAAGAGGAGCAATTGCTCTAAAAATGTCTCTAGCGGCCTTCTGGGAAGGATCAGTGGGACAGAATCGCAATGTAACGTGCTGTAGGTGCTTGACAGGGTCAAGTTGGCTTCAGGGCAGTTTGCAGGCTTCTGTGACAGAGTTCAAGATGGGAGTCAGCTGAGGGTATCAGGAGGCAAGACGGTTTGATGAGCGAAGCTGGATGAATGGCTGCAGGCTGACCTACACGGCAGCTCAGGGTCACGAATCGCTGTCTCAGAGCTGGTTGGTGGTTCTGAAGCACTAGTCGAGACATTTTGGATGTCTTTAAGTGACTGCGGCTTGACAACGGTCAGCGATGCAGCTGATTGCAGCTTGAGGAACTCGACTGGCTCAAAAATGTCTTTTAAGGCGAAGGTCGGTAGATGCTTGTCGAGGAACTTCTCCCAGCTTCTTCAATGCGCTTGTGTCGTCCTTTAAGGTGGACGGGCCAAAGCTGAGGTGTGTGTTGCAGGCAGCTGCCATGTCCTTTGTTGTAGGTTCAGAGACCTTCTGGTGCTTCCTACTTAGGAAGCTTGCTGCAGAGCCTAGCAGGGCACACTGTGTGCTAACTGGGTACCAGTTCTGTAGCGGCCGCAGGGTCCCCTGAGCCCTTATCTCCCTCTGTTTCTTGAGAGATGTTTATGGGAAGGATCTTGCTTCCCTCTTTGGAGGTCCTGGCCTTCCTTTACTGGCAGAAGATGTAAGGCAGACTGTACCTTCAGTCATAGTCCAATGATGAGTTCTTCTTGCTACTTCTTGCAAAGTCTTCAGATGATCTGCAAAATGTGGGGCTCAGTCCTCTTTTAAAGCCAAGTGGGCCACAGTGATTGATGTAGGCTAATACCACCTTAATGAACAAATGCTGGGTTCTCTACCAACAATCTCCTGTATACATGAGGTAATAACCAGAGAGCTTTGAAACAGGAAAAGTAAAGGGGTGAAAACTTGTGATACTAAGTCCCACCCATCTGCCTGTCTGTTGCGCAAAGAGTCTCTCTGGTTACTTGAAGCTGTGGCGAGACCATACTCTTGCGCTACTGCGAACCACATTATCATACCTTATGAATGGGGACCCTCTACCAGGGGGCCTACTGTAACCATGCAGTCCAAAACATGGTCCCACTGTCAATGATACGGAGAGCTGGCTTCAGGTTGACACAGTTACATATGAAAGGTTGTTGGAGGTTCCTATCTCCTTTGTTAACCACTGCGGTCAGGCCACATGTGGGCTTGTTTGAAGTACACTCTATTAGTTGTTAATCACTGCCACCAGCTGCAGGGCCCAACAAAAGAGCAGGGTGGATCCATGGATCCTTTGTTAGCTAATCAGGCTGGATATGGCAGGGGGAAGGTTGGTCCTCCCCCTTTCTGGAGATGCCATAGCGTACTCCTGCCTGTCATATTACAGCTAAATATGACAGGGCAGGCTTTGCCTGTAGGCTGTCTCCACCCAGAGTACACAGGTCCATGCGTTCAATGTGGTGTGAGCATAGGAAAATGTGTGTGGATAAGCCCCACTCATTTTCCTGAGGTGTGCCTACAATCATTCCATTTAATTAAACATTTCAAAAAAGCCCAGGCGAGTGCACACCCACCATGTGGATGGCCAAATTCCTCACAACAGCAGTGGTGTGAACTTAATATTTAATTGAAAAGCACCATACGACAGCCAATACAATGTCTATATTGGGGCTGGCCCGTAACCAATGATACTCAGTTATTGTGAGGTGTTGATCACATTTCATATATAAAGCATATTATCACACATTTGGAAAGGAATCAGCAAACCTCTACTTACATAAAGCGAGTAGCTTTCTTAAATTAATACTGCATATTCTGAGATGCCGGAGAAATGAAACAGAAAAACATTTTTCTCCTAGGTGACCCACTTTCACTTTTCTCCTCTGTGCATCACTTTAATTTTGATCCTAGTTGTCCGACTGTAATTCTACTCTGAGGTTCCTCACTCTAATTTTGCTCCCTTGTTTCCCGCTGCTCCACTGTGATCTTGCTCCTATGTGTTGTGGGATGTCTCAACCCACTAGTCCAAGCCCCGCAACATTACTGTGCATTGCTTGCAGCAGAAACATCATAATGGCCGCCGGAAAGCATGCTGCTCACTAAGAATCACCAGAAAGTGTGCAGTAAAAATCTGAAAAATAGGCCGCCATCCACTTTTGTCTATGTCTGTGGTAACACAGGAGACCACTGCCAAAAACAATCACTTGGCTACCCACAGAGCAAAATCATGGCAAGAGAAACACAGAGCTGTTTTAAAAATCCGTTTTTATTGGTTGTTAAAATTGCAAAAATCCTGGCTCACAAACCACCCAAAAAGATCCAACCTCCTTGTTGGGTGTTGAACATCATTCTACTCCAAGAATCCACATAAATACAATGTCCACAGAAGTATACTTATCAGAGGAAAATCCACATTGAAGATTGCTTGCTGAAAGAAATCTGTCAAAAATGGGTGTAGTACCGTTACGGCGATTTAAAGCCTATCATGTGTAAAGTTGAACGTTGAACTCAAACTATGCCAAAGGAGATATTTCCATCAAAATGCCATATAAGAGTGCCACATATTGATTTTCATGTTGGAAAAGGACTGGAAGATGGGTTTGCTTATTTTAAATTTATAAATGTATTTTTGTCACAAGGAACTATGTTACAATTGACCAGAAGGTAACCTGATACAGTTAAAACTTCCAAGAGGCCTTCTTCCCCTGAGAAACTCACACCAGGTTCCTTCCCACCAAAAGGAGAGCAATTTGCATTGGCATGATAATCAGAAGGGGAGGAGATTTCCTCTGCTGCCCTGAGCAAGAAACAATGGGTTCCTTGAACTGAATAGAAGATGCTAATTCGGGTGTGAATGACCACAACTTCTCTGGCAGGAAGGCAAGCCGTTTGTCCCTCTGACTCAGCCCAGCTTTGAAGGCGGGCCAGACTGAAAATGTGGATTGAAGTGGAAGTAAATGTATGTTTTACAAAAATGCTTCTAGCAAAGTGTACTGAACTGACAAAAATACGAAACTTAGAGATTGTTAAAATGGAAAATTCACTCACAGTTTAAGACTAAGCTGGAATCTGTGCAATGTTCTGAGACTGAACGCCGGAAATTATTCATATTGTAGCCATGGTGTTTATGTTGGGAACATGAACATTTACAGGAATGTGCCCGGATGGGATGTGCATGCATGTATAAAAATTGGTGCAGAACTAACATTGAGAAACCCACCAAAAGCGCAAAAAAGTTGTCATTTATGAACCATAGCTCGTTGGAAAATTAGAGTTGGACAGAAATGTACCTTAGGCAATCTGTCATGTAATTATGTATTATGAACAACTTGTGTATCTTGGAAATATGTTTTTTGGGAAAAATAGCATTTCTATGTAAAAGCAAAGAGGAGGGATTTCTTTTGGATCATAAACGCAGTATCACTCTGACACATGATGACACACTGCTCCTTTCTCAAATCAGGAGAGGGGAAATCCTCTGACCTATCAGATCCGTAGAGGGTTGGGCATAGATAATCAGCCTCCCCACCCACTTTGGAAATGGATAAATAGGGACTGTTGAGGACCCAGGGACACACACTTTTCCACTCATCAACTGATCCCTTGGTGAAACACCCTGCAGGAAGATCCAGGCTCCAGACATAGATCCAGAAACCAGACTCCAGATCCAGACTCTAGAACCAGACTCTAGAATTTTGAAGCAGAGGCCTAATCCAAAAAGCTGAACTCTTTCCAGCAGGCTTTTAAAAACCTTGCAAACCTGATTTTAACCCCTAAACTTCCAAGGGGAAGCACAAAATCCAACAGCCTGGCTGAGCTGTTTTGCTGTTCTAGCTAAGAACCCTGTGCTAGAACCAAGATCCAGATCCGTCCAGCAGAGCTGTAACCCAGAACCCGTCAGACCCAGTCCAAGAGGCCGCGCAGACCAGAGTGCCTTGCTGAGAGCAGAGTCCAGGTGTCCTGAATCCTGTCCGGTGGCGAGTGAAGTCCAAACCTTTGACCAGATCTTTGACAGGCCCATTCCATTCTAAAGCCATCTGAGTGAGTATTTAGTCTAGAACTGTCCATAGTCATCTCTTAGTTTAAAGGAATCCTATTCAATCCATTTCAACCTATCCAGAACGGCATTATAGAATCTTGTGTCCATCCTGAATGCTTCTCATTATATAGTCTGTGATAATTGTAGCGATAATCATTTGTGCGCTGATATTTTTTGAGGAAAGTCAAGTGTCCTGGCGCACAACAATCAGAGTGCAAGGCGCCCTGTTCTGGTGGTTGTCCTGTTGGGTATCCTGTACTTTCATAGCCCCTTAATATAAGTCCATATTGGTTCTGAATCTTTAAAGCACAATCTTTCATTTTGAAATCTTGACTCTGTTTCTGAAAAATCTACCTTCACAAAACCTCTGTAACTTTTGAACCGTACGTCCTAGAAGCGAAATTTAAATGTCATTTCCAACGAACCTAAAATGACATTCCAATTCCTGATAGTTCTGCTGTAATTGCATTTCCCGCACACGGAAAAGTTGCCTCAATTTAGCACTTGGCTCAATTTCACCCCATGTAAAAATAGCTATTTCTTGCTTTCAACTTCTGAATTTCGTTTTCCATCTGCTAATCATTCTATAATCATTGCTAGTGTTGACCCGAACCTATCCCAAGCCACTCTCACTAGTTCTGAATCTCCTTTAGCAAATTAAAATCATTTTTAGCATTTTTCCCATTCCATTCAAATCACATTCAAAAGCAATTGACCTGTTTAAAATCATTACTGTTCTCTAAGCTTGCTGGGGGAACTCGGATTGAACTACATTGTTGATTGATATTCCTGAAACCTGTGCGCCCTCATTCCACCTCTTCATATTGCATACTGGGGGGAGTGAGTAATAACAGGGGGAAAGAGTGATCATATTGTCTTTTGATTTAAGTCATATCAAGTTTTATTTCTGTGTTGCATTCTTTCCTATCATTGCATTTCCTTGAACCATACCAAGTATTCTCTGATATATTATTCTTCCTATTCCGACTCCTAATTGATTAAAGAGATTGTTGATATTGTAATATTACCCATTGCTTATCATTGTTCATATTCATAAGTGCGATATCCAGATATTATTCATATTCATAAAAGTGTAATCTATATATTGTTTAATTCTTCAAATAAATCTTTTAATTTGCAAAACAAACCTATTTCTTGGTTCAGTGAGAACGGGGGAATTCAAAGAGAGGGGCGTTATATAAGGGTACATCATCCAGAATTAAACAAACTTTTGACATAAAAATATATAAATAAGGGTTTCCATTGGGCATCCCATTTTAGGCATTGACTTAGTTGGAGTACTGGATTGAAATCACTTACAGATTGGGGGCTCGTGGCCGCGATTTCTGGATTAGAACTACCACTTGTGCATGTTAATGCAGTCTGCTAACAGACAGGATACATAAATCCTGTTGGGCTACTATGCTGTGTTACACTGTAAAATCAACCATCAAAAGGGAACGCTCTAAGGAAACGGTCTGTTTTGCAAAATTAAATAATAAACTTCTGTAAGTCAAGAAGGAAAAAGGTGACATTGGTAGACATCAAGATAGCTAGAGAGCACCTTTTAAATAAGTTATTTGTGAGAGGTGAGTGGACTGAGCAGGACCAGAATGTGTGGTTGCAGGCAATCACACAACAGATCACTACAAAGGGTCAGACACATGGAGAGACCAGGGTCCCTTACATGTGGCCCTGAGCGAACTATATATGGCCCCTAAGGCCAAGGATGAGCACAACAAGATTGCCAGGATAGCGGCATATCTATATTTGTCTATTGGAGCCATACAGGATCAATATGCTGGAGGCCAAGATCTGGCAAGTAGGCAACTGATGGCATTAGAAAAGGCCCAATTTGATCTGAACTCATCTGAGCAGAAGCTGCAGAAGAGCCAGGAGTCAGAAAAAGAAAGCAGTCAGTATATAGTTAAAATAAAAGAGGACATGGGTATCCTACAGCAGGAAAAGGCAGACCAGGAAGCCAGAATTCTGGCCTTGCAGAAGGAGTACCAAGAAAGTTTGGACTCCCTACTGCAACGCCAGAAAAGCTGGAGCAACAGATAGATTTCAACAGGGCATGCACTAAGCAGGTAGCCACCCTGCAAAGTCAATTAGATAGAGAAAAAGAGGAGAGCAATAAATTGATTTTGAAAGACCTGGATACCCAGGCAGAGGGACGACCTGGCGGCACAGAGGCAGGCTCTTGCGCAGGAAAGGCACACCTTAGGCCAGGAAGTCTGTCACTTGAAAGGGAAACTGGAAAAAAATCACCTGGCCCTCGAGGGACTGGGTGACCTCCAAAAAGAGCATGATAGATTGTTAGAGCACACCAGGAGGGTGTAAGATGCTCTGGCAAGGAAGGAGCAGGCCAGCATGGACAGGACTCAGGAGGTAACCCTCCTGCAGCAAAGAATGGCCCAGTGCTCAAAGACAAATGAGGACGCAGAGAGAGAAAATGAGGCTCTCTGGGAGAATAATTACAAGTTGCACAGGCATGTAGCCATGCAAGAGAGACTGATAGAGACTAGTAAGGCCTTGATTGAGGAACAGAAAGCTCAGGTTCTTGCATGGCAACAGGGAGCAGGGGCTGATAGAGATGAGGTTTGCTGGGAAAGGGAAACACCTGAGCAGAACCTCAGGAACCCTAGTACCAGAAGCCTTCATCTCTCCCAGTCCCTGGACTCTGCCACCCCCATGTCCACTGGCGCACATGAGCCCAGGGCCACGGGAATGGCAGATTACTATCCAGTCAGAAGTATGGGGCTCATAGGCCAGTACCTCCCGGGAATGGATGGGCGGGCACCTGGGTATGGGTACCCAAGTACTGTAAAGTTTAGTGGGGAACTCCAGGAGGGTAGGCCCACGAAGGGCATCCTAAAAACCTCTTCCCAGCTTGGACAGTGGGGGGTACCCATCAAATCCTGGGAGCAAGGAGGAATAAGAGGACACCTCTGAGCGCCACAGGACACAGGAGACTAGGTCCCCACATTCTGCCAGCCATTCCCAGGCTCGCAGAATCCGGGAGAACCTAGAAGATCAGACGGGCACCTCTGGGAGCAGTGCCTCTGAGTCAGAGGATGAATAGACCAGGGTTACCCGAACCAAGAACTTAAACAGATCAAGGCAATAAGGAGCATCATCACGCCTTATCATGAGAACGCTAAGTATTCTGTTTGGGAACACTTACAGTTCTTTGAGCAAATGATGGAAACTTTCAATTTGAAGGACAGCAGTAGCTGCATTCAGTATGTGAAATGGACATTCTCCCCAGAATACTCCAGTTTCTTTGCGGGGCCGGAGGACCAAAATCATTCAAGATGGTCCACATATAGGGGCGGCCATCCTAAAGCATTTTTCTGTTCACAGAAATCCCCAAGAGGCTCGCAAGGCAGCCTACAATTTACAATGTGGGGAGGATTAGGCCCCACAAGAAATTGTGCAGGAGTTGAAGCGTGCCTTTGCGCAGACTACCAGAAGGGTGCGCACGGACAGTGAAGAATTGGTTAATACTTTTTTCCATGCTTTACCAAAATACATCATGACCCAGCTAGTGAGAGATTTTCATGAGAAAAGATCACTAGACTGGGTCATTGAACAGGCCACCAGGATCTATGAGGTGCAAAATCCCATAGACAACAAGAATACCCAAAAAAGCCCTAAACCAACCAGCACCCCTGCTGCTGCTAAGGTGGCAGAGGTAAAGGTTGCCCTCCATTTTGGATTTGGAGATGGGGGGGCCTAAAAACTTGCCTGCACAACAGAATAATTCCTAGCCCAGAAGGCCCTCGGGCCAGTCACAGACAGGGAGCCAAGGAGGTAGTCCCACAAATGGGATCCCTCACTACCTTGACTATGTAAGTCCCTGCTATAAGGGGATCAGACCCACCCTGGGTTATGTGTGGACTCCTCCAGCCCAAGGGCGGGGATACAACCAAGCAGCACCTAACCCAGGGAACTTCTCTCCTCACTTCCCCCAGGAGGGCAGAGATTCCCCAAATCCTGGGTAGAACTTTTTCCCCAGGTATCCACAAAACTTCCAACCCCAGAATAATCCATCCTTCGTTCCCCACTTTCCTGAGCCCAGACAACCTAATCCGGGAGAGGGGAGGCCAAGGGAGGAGGGGTACCCAAATCTTCCCAACCCGGGTTATTACCAGAGAAGGGATAGCTACCCTTCCCGGGATCAGCCCAGGGGAGAAAACAGAACCCTCTATCAGCCTGAGCGGGTTTCACAGCTTGAGCTCCAGGTCCAAAACATGGCACAGGATCTGGGTCACATACTGAGGGCTCAGCAGAGCCCTCAGCTGAGCATGCCGGCACAGCATGTCTCCAACTCTGGACCTGGTGCTCCAGAACAATGATGGGGGCAGCACCCTGACAAACCACCGGTTCCCAGGGAGGAGACACAACAGGAAGGGGGTTGTAAAGCCTTGGAGGAATCTTCCTTCCCCACTTGTAAACAGCCCCTGGAAACCCAGGAACCGGAAACAAAATCTCCTGCCCCTGAAAGTCTTCCACCCAAGGAGCAGAGGGGGGGTTTGGAGAAACAAAGGATCGAAACAGACCCATTATGTGGAGGAGGTACAGATCTTCCAATTTGAAGGAGAGGGGTCCTCAGAGGATCCTGGGAAAAGGATCTTCTCCTTCAGAGATGTGGGAAATCCTCCCAAGGAAAAATGGGTCCCATAGGAATCAAATCCAGACTGGGTAGATGTGGGGACTGAGCTAGCGCCGCCCATCATCCCATCCCACCACCAACAGCATCAAAATCCCCTGGTTCCAACCCATCTTTGCGACTGCCTCCAAAAAGGGGGGGGCGGGCCAGAACCAGAACCAGGGGAACTCAAAACTTCTCCCATCTCCAGTTGCCAACTTGTCTTTTCAAATTCCCAAGACTCTCCACATAATTCTGCCCAAATCTCTTCTCTCTCAAAGTCCAAAACTAAAAAACTCACCCACCAGTTGTCCAAAAATGTACATTATCTGTGCCCCCTTGTGGAGAAGGAGGGAAGATACTGTGCCCCGGTACAAATACAGGGACAGGGTACAATTTTGGCACTGGTGGACACTGGATCCCAAGCTACCCTTCTGTCCAAAAAGGCCTTTGATGAACTGAATTCAGGAAGGGGGGAGAATTACCAAGTGCCCCTCACCTCTCTTCCTGGACAACTTCAGAACTTTGACGGGAAGGAAATTCGCGTCAAGGGGACTGCGGATTTGGACATTAAAATTGGGCGACACAAGGTGAAGCACCCGGTCATAGTGTGGCTCCAGAGGGCACCCCTTGTTTACTAGGGAAGGACCTCCTGAGAAGGTTGTCACCCCTAATAGACTGTGTAAACAAGGTCCTCTGGACCCAGACTAGTCGACCAATAAAATTAAAACAGTGTCAACCATGTTAGTTTAAACGGCACATGCCACATGGTTGAACAAAAACCTGACCAAGTAGAATTTCACTTCCAGAACAACCAAATTCCAGACAAGACAAGTAATAGCAGTAGGACAACAGACTGGTGATGGGGGGGGTCCTCTCTATTTCTGAAAATCAATCTTCCTTCCAGACTAAGGTGGCGTTCAACACTGGAAGGAAACACTCTGACATTGTTTACCAATCCACAATCACACATTCCCACTCCTATAGTCCAGAAAGAGGAGCGATCAGCTCAGGGCCTGGCTGATAATCAGCAAATTGGAGAGCATTTGTTCATCCCTGTTCAGTTAAATGAAGGGAAGGACTCTGTTCTCGCCCGAGTTTGTGTGAACAACGGAAAGAGCTTCATCAGCGAAGCCATGTTCCGCCAACTCCCAAAAGATCCAGCCATTCCCACATTCAAACTAATAGACAAATGGGAAATGGATCTGGAGACACCCAATTCCAAACGTCTCCTGCCAAGCAGGTGTATGCTCAAAATCTCCATTGGCAACAAGAGCATAGTTCATAATTGTTGGGTCGTGTGAGACGTCACTGCCGCTTTTTACTTAGGCAGTGATATTCTCAATCGCTTTGCCATTACTTTGGACCTAATAAACTTCAAAGCTTTGTCCCGATTAGCGGATAATCCCATGGGCTTTGATGATCCAGAGAAAGCATTTAGGTCAGCTCAACTGCTGCCTTATGCAGTTGAAATTCAGATTGTGGAGGAAGTCACCATCCCAGAAAGGACCCGACAATTCTCCCTGGAAGTGAAAGTTAAAAGAGGACAGAAATTAAAAAACCCTGATGCTTATATTCATCTAAATGCTTCTCTCCAACAGCAAGGGTTGGGGGTAAACACAACACCACTAGTCAACATAGAACATGACACCATTCCAATAGAGGTGGATAACAGCGACTTAAAGAGTATCACTCTAGCCGCAGGCACCATTATTGGAATGGCGGTTGATGACCGACATTTTTCCATTGTTAGGAAATGAACTGTTAGGACCAATCCCCAAGGACTGTTTTGACAGTGACAGTGACGAAAACACAACACCAGACAGGATCTTTATCCGGCATGGGGGGAACGCCCTGGTGTACACTTCCTGCCCTTTTGGTAAGGAATATGTGACTTGTGACTTCAGGAGGGATGAGGTCCGTGAGGACTGCCTTCTGCACCTGAAGCCACCAGTCCAAATCAGCACTCTGACCAGGGACTTCTCCACTCAGCTGGAGGAGGCCGCTGAGATAGCAAAACCAGAAGTCTTTCCAGGCTTCAGGAAGATGGTTGAAGAGAGAGTCAACCTAGCTCATGCCTGTGAGACTCTGGAGCAGAAGCAAAAGTTGAAACAAGTTTTCTGGGATTTTCAAGATCTCTTTGCGGTGGACTCATATGAATGTGGTCGCACCGACATCCACACAACAACAATTCCCATGGACCCTGGCATGACTCCAGTGTTTGTGAAGCAATATCGCTTGCCTATCGCATCAATGGAGTCCCTTACTGAAATAATTAAGAACCTTGAGACCCGTGGGATAATCCGTCCACTCCACAGCACCTTCAATAATCTGGTGCTGGGGATATTGAAGCCAAACGGCCAGTGGAGACTCTGTGCCGACCTTAGGGAGCTCAACAAATGGGTCCATACTTCCCGATGGCCTCTTCCCTACATTGACCAAGGGCTGGCCCAGATCCAGGGGTCACAGGTATTCACCGCAATAGACCTGACCAATGGGTACTGGACTGTACCTGTCAATAGGGAGGACCAATACAAGCTGGGCTTTACCTTTGGGGGGCAGCAGTACACATGACTCCCTTCAGATACATCAACTCCGGTAATGAGTTCAACATTTTTCTACATAAGGCCATGCCCGACCTGGGTGAAAGCGGAAACCTGGCCTATGTAGATGATGTACTCATTAAAAGCTCAACTGTCGAGGAACACATAGCAGAGATACGTTATGTTCTGACACAGTTGAGGGCTGCCGGAGAAAAACTTTCCTTTCAAAAAGCACAGTGATGTAGAACCCGTGTTAATTTCTTGGGGCATGAGATTACTCCTCAGGGTCTCTGTCCCCAGGAAAAGAAAGTGGAAGCACTCCAGAAATTGAAAGACCCCACAACTCTGCAGGAACTAAGGAGCCTCCTTGGACTGACTAATTAAAGTAGAAAGTTCATTGAGGGCTACGCAGAGATCACCAGACACCTGATTCATCTTTTGAAGGGGGGGGTCAAGTGGGATTGGGCCCAGAACAAGCCGAGGCAGTTAGACAACTCAAAAGGGGCCTCTCACAAGCGCCTTCCCTAGCTTACCCTGTCAGAAACAAGGAGTTCTTCTTGGAGACTTGACTGCAGTATTATACCAAAAGCATGACAAGGTCAATAATGTAATCTCCTATGTGAGTAAACCTTTATCCTCTGTTGAGGAAAAATTCAACGACTGTGAGAAGGCACTCCTGGCAACGGTGTGGGCATTGAAGAATTACCGCCCGTTTATCCAGGGGGAACACATCATAGTGGAGACTCCACACCAGCCTCTGCAATATCTCCAAAGTGACAGAATCCGGGCCGGAAATGTGAGTAATTCATGAATTACTTCCTGGATTCTGTCAATGCAAGGCTTTCCTGTGGAGGTCAGATATGGCCAAAACAAGAAGAGTCCCCTCGCGCAAGGTCTGGATGACTTGCATGATTGTGGCAGAGAAAACTGTCTCAAGGACAAAAGTCTAAGAATCAAGGACAACATGGAGGCATACCTCAATTCCCCACACAAAGGGCCTCATTACGACCCTGGCGGAGTGGGTTTACGCCAGCGGTATTCGCGGCGGACCCTTCCGCCCTACTACGAGTTCCCGTAGCGCCATGGAGCCGTTTTCCGCCTGGTTTTTCCGGGCGGAGAAATCCATGGCGCTACGGGACCTTGTTGTTAATTACGCCACCGTATTTTACGGTGGCGTAATAAACGCCTTCCCCACTCCCATTATACCCTATGGGGCAGAAATGGGAATGGGGAAGGGTAAAATGGGGATTGGGGATTTACCGCCCCGCCAAGGTCGGAATGGGGCGGTAAATCCGCCAACCCCCAAGGCGGTATTGGCAGCTTTCCGCCGTGCTCCATGGTGCATATTGCACCACGATCTCCGCCAGGGTCGTAATGAGGCCCAAAGTCTTTGAAGAAGACAAGTGTGAGGGAATGCCCACTGTCTATGTGGGCGGATGCTCTTACCAAGTTGACAACAACGGGGAAAAAGAACTTGTGGCTGGCGTAGGGAATGCATGGGTGAATGAGATCCCAGAACCCTCCGCTGGGTACAAGATTGGTCCCCGAAGTAGTCAAGTGGTAGAGTTGATGGCTGTGCATCAAGCCATCCTCACTGCTGTCCAACATCAACTCCACGAACTGGTCATTATCGCAGATTCAGATTATGTACGGAACGGGTTCATGAGGCACCTGGTTAACTGGAAAACCAGAGGCATGTTATGTGCTAATAACAAAACCTTGAAACATGGGAAATTAATTCAAAATATTGATGATCTGGTCACCTCAAATGGGATGACCATCTACTGGAAAAAGATCAAGGGTCATTCAGAGTAGAGGGACCAGACAAAACTGGAAATGACTTAGCTGATCAGCTGGCCAAAACCGGGGCCATCCAAGGGGATCTAATTGAGATCGAGTCCCTGTTGGGGTAAATCCAGGTCACTGCTATCACTAGGTCCCAGACAAATGCTCACAATGACCTCTCAACTGCACAATGGAGTAAGGAGACCCCAGATGTTGATTTGATTACGACTCAAAAAGGGGATCCAATAATTGGTAAGTTTTATCAACACATTGAGGACCCAGAGAACTTTCCCCTGACGGATACCGATTAAATAGGGAAAGAGGACCTCAGAGTGTTGATGAAATGTCCAAAAATGTTCCGAATCCAAGACGGTTTGTTGGTAAGGAGATCCCTAGCTGACCATGATCAGTGGGTGGTCCCTACCTCATTCTGAAGCCTGATGTTAAGTCACGCCCATTATGCGGCCACAGCCAGTCATAGGGGGTTTCATACAAAACTTGAAATCTTAAGAGTGGTTGCATACTGGCCACACATGGGGCAGGACCTCGACCAATACTTGAAGGGGTGTCTTGTGTGTGCACAATTTCAGCCAACATCCCTCACACACTGTGCACCTCTCCAAAAGAGGGGGATGACACTGCCATTGTCAGATTTGCAAGTAGATTTCATTGGGCCTGTGATTCCCTCCTCTAGGGGGAACAGGTACATGTTGACCGTGACATGCTTGTTTACTTAATGGGTGGAATGTCTCCCGGCCCCAAAACTGCAAGGCAGAAACAGCAGCTGCCCTGATGATCAACCACATCTTTTCGCATTTTGGACTACCCCAAAGGATCGAGTCAGACAGAGGTAGCCATTTCACCAGAGAAGTAATGACAAAGATGTGGGAGATACTTGTGGTTAAAAGGAAGCTACATATTGCTTACCGGCTAGCCTCTAGTGGTGCAGTAGAGAGATATAATCGAACAATTGTGAGCATATTAAAAATGTTTGTGGCAGATTCTGGGCCAAGTTGGGAAATTTGATTACCTCTTGTCCTAATGGCCATCAGATCTACCCCTTCAACTGCAACTAAAGTGTCACCATTTGAGAAGATGACTGGATGCAGGATGGTGCTTCCCCAGCATCTGCTCTACCGGACCCAAGAGCAGACATTGATCAATGCCTCCCCAACTCATGAGTATGTTGAAAATCTAAGAAAACTCCTTCAACATGCTTTTGCCTATGCTTAGCGAAATCTAGAGAGATCTGCAGACAGCATGAAGACCCACTATGACTTAAAGACTACCAGAAAAGAGTACAATGTAGGAGACCGGATCTACTTATGCAATTTCCAAAGGAACCAGGCCAAACAGCGAAAGCTTCTGCCTACCTGGAGGGGACCTTTTGAAATTGTAGACAAAATCTCACCAGTTGCCTACAAGATCCGCAACCCGAAAGGCAGTTTGGCAGAGGGGGAAGATAAGTGGGTCCATATTAATCAGCTAAAGTGTTTCCATCCTAGGCACACTCTGCAGCAACTGGAGGTGTCTTCTGTAACCCTGAGGGGGCCACTCCAGATCCATAAAACTCCAACTATAAAATATTCCACATATAGTCTATAAAATACAATAATGCAAATGTCTCCTGATTTCTCAAAATGTATAAATCCGCCCCACTACATTAATAGTGGTGGGGAAATGTCTACAAATGTGTTTTTGCTTTGTCATCCTAGGAGAGATAAACCATGGAGAAACCAAGGAGGATTACCCAGGGACGGGGATGAAAGATCCAGGGGCCCGGAGTATTGCTCAATACTCACATCAGGACTGGCAAGGAGAACCGAGTGATCCACCCCTGATGGAGGAAAAGATGCTGAACATTGCCATTTGTGGAATCAGAAGAGATGAGGCTGACATCCCAGTCTTGCGAGTTTCCATTGATGGACGATCAATGCCAACCGCAAGGCGGGGGCTTGTGGGATGTCTCAACCCACTAGTCCAAGCCCTGCAACATTACTGTGCATTGCTTGCAGCAGAAACATCATAATGGCCGCCGGAAAGCATGCTTCTCGCTAAAAATCACCAGAAAGTGTGCAGTACAAATCTGAAAAATAGGCCGCCATCCATTTTTGCCTATGTCAGTGGTAACACAGGAGACCACTGCCAAAACCCATCACTTGGCTACCCACAGAGCAAAATCATTGCAAGAGAAACACAAAGCTGTTTTAAAAATCCGTTTTTATTGGTTGTCAAAATTGCAAAAATCATGGCTCACAATCTACCCAAAAAGATCCAACCTCCTTGTTGGGTGTTGAACATCATTCTACTCCAAGAATCCACATAAATACAATGTCCACAGAAGTATACTTATCAGAGGAAAATCCACATTGAAGATTGCTTGCTGAAAGAAATCTGTCAAAAATGGGTGTAGTACCGTTACTCACCTCTGTCAGAAGCTAGCGATTTAAAACCTATCATGTGTAAAGTTGAACATTGAACTCAAACTATGCCAAAGGAGAGATTTACATCAAAATGCCATATAATAGTGCCACACATTGATTTTCATGTTGAAAAAGGACTGGAAGTAAAGGTGGGTTTGCTTATTTTAAATGTATAAATGTATTTTTTTCACAAGGAACTATGTTACAATTGACCAGAAGGTAACCTGATTCAGTTAAAACTTCCAAGAGGCCCTCTTCCCCTGAGAAACTCACACCAGGTTCCTTCCCACCAAAAGGAGAGCAATTCACATTGGCATGTTAATCAGAAGGGGATGAGCTTTCCTCTGCTGCCCTGAGCAAGTAACAATGGGTTCCTTGAACTGAATAGAAAATGCTAATTTGGGTGTGAATGACCGCAACTGCTCTGGCAGGAAGGCAAGCCATGTGACCCTCTGACTCAGCCCAGCTTTGGAGGCGGGCAAGACTGAAAATGTGGATTGATGTAGAATTAAATGCATGTTTTATAAAAATGTTTCTAGCAAAGTGAACTGAGCTGACAAAAATATGAAACTTAGAGATTGTTAAAATGGAAAATTCACTCACAGTTTAAGACTAAGCTGGAATCTGTGCGATGTTCCGAGACTGAACCCCGGAAATTACTCATATTGTAGCCATGGTGTTTTTGTTAGGAACATGAAAAATTACAGAAATGTGCCCTGATGGGATGTGCATGCATGTATAAAAATTGGTGCAGAACTAACATTGAGAAACCCACCAAAAGCATGAAAAAGTTGTCATTTATGAACCATAGTTCGTAGGAAAATGAGAGTTGGACAGAAATGTACCTTAGGCAATCTGTCTTGTAATTATGTATTATGAACAACTTGTGTATCTTGGAAATATGTTTTTGAGGAAAAATAGAGTTTCTATGTAAAAGCAAAGGGGAGGGATTTCCTTTGGATCATAAACACAGTATCACTCTGACTCATGATGACACACTGCTCCTTTCTCAAATCAGGAGAGGGGAAATCCTCTGACCTATCAGATCCTTAGAGGGTTGGGCATAGATAATCAGCCTCCCCACCCACTTTGGAAATGGATAAATAGGGACTGTTGAGGACCCAGGGACACACACTTTTCCACTCATCAACTGATCCCTTGGCAAAGCACACTGCAGGAAGATCCAGGCTCCAGACATAGATCCAGAAACCAGACTCCAGACCCAGACTCTAGAACCAGACTCTAGAACCTTGAAGCAGAGGCCTAATCCAAAAAGCTGAACCCTTTTCAACAGGCCTTTAAAAACCTTGCAAACCTGATTTTAACCCCTAAACTTCCAAGGGGCACCACAAAATCCAACAGCCTGGCTGAGCTGTTTTGCTGTTCTAGCTAAGAACCCCGTGCTAGAACCAAGATCCAGATCCGTCCAGCAGAGCTGTAACCCAGAACCCGTCAGACCCAGTCCAAGAGGCCGCACAGACCAGAGTGCCTTTCTGAGAGCAGAGTCCAGGTGCCCTGAATCCTGTGCGGTGGCGAGTGAAGTCCAAATCTTTGACCAGATCTTTGACAGGCCCATTCCATTCTAAAGCCATAGGAGTGAGTATTTAGTCTAGAACTGTCCATAGTCATCTCTTAGTTTAAAGGAATCCTATTCAATCCATTTCAACCTATCCAGAACGGCATTATAGAATCTTGTGTCCATCCTGAATGCTTCTCATTATATAGTCTGTGATAATTGTAGCGATAATCATCTGTGCGCTGATATTTTTTGAAGAAAGTCAAGTGTCCTGGCGCACAACAATCAGAGTGGAAGGCACCCTGTTCTGGTGGTTGTCCCGTTGAGTATCTTGTACTTTCATAGCCCCTTAACATAAGTCCATATTGGTTCTGAATCTTTAAAGCACAATCTTTCATTTTGAAATCTTGACTCTGTTTCTGAAAAATCTACCTTCACAAAAACCTCTGTAACTTTTGAACCGTACGTCCTAGAAGCAAAATTTAAATGTAATTTCCAACGAACCCAAAACAACATTCCAATTCCTGATAGCTCTGCTGTAATCGCATTTCCCACACGCGGAAAAGTTGCCGCGATTTCGCATTTGGCTCAATTTCACCCCATGTAAAAATAGCTATTTCTTGCTTTCAACTACTGAACTTCGTTTTCCATCTGCTAATCATTCTATAATCATTGCTAGTTTTGACCTGAACCTATCCCAAGCCACTCTCACTAGTTCTGAATCTCCTTTAGGGAATTAAAATCATTTTTAGCATTTTTCCCATTCCATTCAAATCACATTCAAAAGCAATTGACCTGTTTAAAATCATTACTGTTCTCTCTAAGCTCGCTGGGGGAACTAGGATTGAACTGCATTGTTGATTGATATTCCTGAAGCCTGTGCACCCTCATTCCACCTCTTCATATTGCATACTGGGGGGAGTGAGTAAGAACAGGGGGAAAGAGTGATCATATTGGGCCTCATTACAACTCAGGCGTTAAGGGTTAATGCCGTCGTTAACCCTTAATGCCTGATTCCGATTTTAACGGCTGCTTCTAGCAGCCGTTAAAATCCATGGCGCTGAACCGCCTTGGTGCTAATTACGCCACCGTAATTTACAGTGGCGTAATTAGCGCCTTCCCCACTCCCATTATGCCCTATGGGGCAAAAATGGGAATGGGGAAGGGTAAAATGGGAAATGGGGATTTACCGCCCCACTCACCTTGGAATGGGGCGGTAAATCCGCCATCCACCATGGTGTAAACGTAGTTTACACCATGGTGGTAAAGTTGGCGTACTTACCGCCTGGGTCGTAATGACCCCCATTGTCTTTTGGTTGAAGTCATATCAAGTTTTATTTCTGTGTTGCATTCTTTCCTATCATTGCATTTCCTTGAACCATACCAAGTATTCTCTGATATATTATTCTTCCTATTCCGACTCCTAATTGATTAAAGAGATTGTTGATATTGTAATATTACATAATGCTGATCATTGTTCATATTCATAAGTGTGATATCCAGATATTATTCATATTCATAAAAGTGTAATCTATATATTGTTCAATTCTTCAAATAAATCTTTTAATTTGCAAAACAAACCTATTTCTTGGTTCAGTGAGACCGGGGTAATTCAAAGAGAGGGGCGATATATAAGGGTACATCATCCCGAATTAAACAAACTTTTGACATAAAAATATATAAATAAGGGTTTCCATTGGGCATCCCATATTAGCCATTGACTTAGTTGGAGTGCTGGATTGAAATCACTTACAGTGCCACACTGCAATATTGATCCCAGCGGAACCTGTTATTCTACTCCCATGTTTCCCGCAGTAAGTGTGATCCTAGGTGTCACACTGTGATTTTTCTCCAAGGTGCCCCGCTGTGAATCTGGACCAATTTCGCTCCACTATTGACTTAGTACTTACTTCTGCCTGCTCCCATATGCCTTCTCCCATCTTTTTCCACTGTGATTGCGGCCCAGTCACTGACCGCTGTCAGCTGGCAGGAATGATCAGACCTGTCTAAGGTGCTTCTGACCATCCCCATACAATTATTCTAGCGGTGGTGAACCACTAACATGATGTGGCATGGGCACACCAGAGAGATTCTTCAAATCCTGTTGGGGTATCCATGGACTGACCCACACACTACAATGCTCATATTCTTCATTTTAACCTACAGTAGGCATTGTAATAAAGCCACACACATATGATAATTGAGTACCCGTCTGTTTTATTGTCACCCACACCCTGGAGGAACACGTTCTCGCACTCACTCAGAGAGAAACACAGAGCCCAGCCAGGGTGCGACCTTCTCCTACAACACTGTCCAAACAGACACCAAAGGTTAGAATGCTACATCTCGGTAACCAATTTGTATTTCACCGACCAAAGGTCCGACCAATGCAACCTCGCACGACGGGCGCATGAGGCTTTCCTCTGCACACACACCACCTCGAAACACATCCATACACAGTACTAGGGCATTTCCAAACTGCATGCATCAGCACAACTATCTTGCATTTTCTGTCTCTCTTCACGAGCCACACCCAGCTCTTCACTCCATCAGAGCACAATCATCCATGTAAGTGGGTGCAGAGAATGGTAAACACAACATAAATAAATAATGATTTCAGAAACACAGACAAAAGAGATCCAGTACTCATACTTGATATTAGGGGCGAATGAATGAGTGGGTGAATGAAGTGGTTATTGAATGAATGGGGTATTGAGTAAGTGAACGAGCAGTGAGTGGGGGAGTTTAAGTGAGTGTGAAGTGGTGAATGAACATGGTGGTGAATACGTGCATGAGTAAGGAAAGAAAATCTCACCAGATAGCCGGCACTCGGTTCTATGTTCATTCAACAACAGTTTTTATTTTATCGGTTTTGTGCCGAAAATATATATATTTTTAAACTCATTGTAATCGTTAATTTTATTTTTGGGGTTCCACCCCAACCCCATCCCCTATTAATGTTACACTATGCCCTTATATAACCTTACCCACACCCCCTATATTTTAAAATGAAAATTCTGCAAAAGACCCATCGAAAAAAACGTCAATGACCTTCGTACCCAGGTACTCATACCTGATACCAGGAGTGATTGAATTAGCGGGTGAATGAAGCGCTTAGTGAATGAATGAGGCAGTGAGTGAGTGAGTGAGTGAGTGAGTGAGTGAGTGAGTGAGTGAGTGAGTGGATGAGTAGTGAGTGGGGAATAAAAGCTCACTAGACATCCGGTACTCATACCGGATACCAGGAGTCATTGAATTAGCGGGTGAATGAAGTGCTTAGTGAATGAATGAGGCAGTGAGTGAGTGAGTGGATGAGCAGTGAGTGGGAAATAAAAGCTCACCAGACATCGGTACTCATACGTGATACCAGGAGTGATTGAATTAGTGGGCGAATGAAGTGCTAAGTGAATGAATGAGGCAGTGAGCGAGTGAGTGAGTGAGTGAGTGAGTGAGTGAGTGAGTGAGTGAGTGAGCAGTGAGTGGGGAATAAACATTCACCAAACATTCGGTACTCATACCTGATACCAGGAGTAATTGAATTAGCGGGTGAATGAAGTGCTTAGTGAATGAATGAGGCAGTGAGTGAGCGAGTGAGTGAGTGAGTGAGTGAGTGGATGAGCAGTGAGTGGGAAATAAAAGCTCACCAGACATCCGTACTCATATCTGATACCAGAAGTGATTGAATTAGCGGGTACATGAAGTGCTTAGTGAATGAATGAGGCAGTGAGTGAGTGGATGAGTAGTGAGTGGGGAATAAAAGCTCACCAGATATCCGTTACTCATACCTGATACCAGAAATGATTGAATTAGCAGGTGAATAAAGTGCTTAGTGATTGAATGAGGCAGTGAGTGAGTGAGTGAGTGAGTGAGTGAGTGAGTGAGTGAGTGAGTAGTGAGTGGGGAATAAAAGCTCACCAGACATCCGGTACTCATACCTGATACCAGAAGTGATTGAATTAGCAGGTGAATAAAGTAATTAGTGAATTAATGAGGCAGTGAGTGAGTGAATGAGCAGTGTGTGGAGAAGTGTGCTGAGTGATTGTGCAGAGGTGAGTTAGTAGGTTAGTGAATAGGTGTACAAGTAAGTAAATGTAGGAACAGGGCCAACGCTTAAAACACTCTGCATATTAAAGTGAAATTAAAGGAAATATCGCTTGGAAGAGTACAGCAGAGTATATTGGGGGACGTTCGTACTTATCACCATTTAAATAACCAAAATAATGGGGGAACTAAGATGTAGGATAAAGTGTGGACAAAGGTGTCTTAAGGAATGCAGTCCTAAACATTAAACATATTTTACAAGAAGGCCTCTATTATGGCTGCGTCACACATATAATGGGATAGGAAGATTCTAACGCAGGTTTTTCCAACGAGGGAGAATTCGTAGAATTGTTTCCACAGTATTTTACCGCAAATATATGTGGGGGGTGGGTTAGGGTAAAAATAAAGGTAGGTAAAATGTCCTACAAAAATAAAATAGATGAATTCTTCCTCAATAAAAAAAAAAATGAAATGGCGTAGAACTTTCTGGATGGAAGCGGTTTTGACTATTGCTCCTTTTCTTTCCGCACTACCACTGCATGCATTGTTATTAACAATAAGTGTCATTTATTACATCCCAACTTTCACAGGCAACGTGATTAAGACCCGAACTGACTTTCTACATCTTGGCAGAGAACATCCTAAAATGTTTACCATATAATGGTGAGGTGCCTGGCGTGGTGGAGGACAGATACTGGATTCTTGCAGGACCACTCTGGACAAGATACAGAGAACATCTTATCACATTAAATACATTGACTGACCAGTTATGGTTTTTTTTATATGTCATATATCTCTTAAAATAGTTTGAATTTTTATCTTCAGAGGGCGACAATATTCTTAATTTATGGAGGATTTCAACAGTACCTAAATGCTATCACCAAATCCAGGGCCACCTCGGGCCTCGAGGTGCACCAGTGGCCATGCAAGTTAATACTTATTGAAGGGGTACGCCTGCTGCACTAGCTGGCTTTTCGAGGTACTAGTACAGCATTTGCTTCTTGGTTCAGCGTGATATTGTCCTGAAGCGGAAGCTGGATAAAGTTGGCGTCAATGGTAGATACACTGTCATGATTTTATTTTGCTGTTGGGTTCTAGAATTCTAGGATTCTTGGATGCAGAATCAGGGAGAATAGAGCTGAGTTTGCAATAGAAACATTTCAGCGTGCCACCAATCCCGCCCAATTCGGTCTTCTCGGCTGAGCTTGCACTCCAGATATCAAACATGCAGACTGTGTCCTTCAGCTGATCACCAGCAGAACCAGCAATCAATTGCCCGCGTTAAGGTCTGCGTCTGCTTCAGCTACATGGGGTGGGGGGATGGTGGCTACTACTTTACTTTACTTTACTGGACTTATAATTCGCAGCAATGGACCCGTAGACATGATGGCGCAGACAGGACAAACACAAAAGGCATATCTGGGCGCGACCAGCGAGACAAGGTGAGCTGATACAGGAAGCTTAGTCAAACAGCAACGTCTTAAGCTTCTTCTTGAAGGGCTCTAGTTTGGTTTCCAGCCTAAGGCCCAGAGGCAGGGTGTTTGAAGCCGTCGGAGCCGCTGTAGCAAAGGCTCCCTTTCGGCCTTTTTTGACTTGCTTCTCGGGATCATAAGCATTTTTGTTTCGTTGGATCTAAGTAAAGCAGAGTAGTTCTTGGGCATAATAAGTTCATCCAGGTAGCGGGGCATAATGCCCAAGACACCTGTATAACCACTTTAAAAATTGAGGTCCATGACAAAGTGGGACAGACAATCTCAGTCCCCAATAGATGGGACTTTTGACCTGATTACATTTTACAGGGCGGTTGAAGAGGATCTGAGAAGATGTGGGCATAGCAGAATGGTTTCAAAGCTGGTGCATAATGCAGACCTCCAGGTGCAGTGGATCCAGGGCTTCAGTTATATGGCACAGGGAAAGTGCACGCTGAACTCCAACACTGGAGAACAGACTAGGAGTCACTCCAGGTGGGATCACAGATACCACAGCGGGGGCTGCACTGGTCAGTAAAACTCAACACATTCTAGAAGCATTTAAATAAGAGACACAAAATTGACAAAGCTGACAGTATTTCTGCTGAGCCGCATGGGCCGCGGAACCGACCCTGGGAGATGATGCACTGACCGTACGTAGCCATACTTGGGGAGGAGGCACGGAGAGAGGTTTGAATGGTTGACACACACATGAAGGTCCATAAGGCCATGCTGGCTTGACGGTATCTCAGACACAGGTATGCCCAGCAACACGCTGCACATCATTGCATAAAGTCATGTTGAGGCACCTGAGAACCGGAGTAGGGATCACTTGGGCACTAGGTTCTTGATCAGGTCTTATTATGCACGATGGAAAGATCTTCTAGGTGTGGCTGTCTGCATTATGTGGGTAGCAGCAGCGGAACTGCACAGAACTCAAACAGTGCTGTAAAGCCATGCCTCCCAAGGTCGGCGTGATCTCGATTATGACGTTCTTTGTAAATTTAACTAATCAAATGTAGAAAACAGACTCTTCTGCCTTAGACTCATTGTGTACATGGGGAAACAGAATTCAAAGGTGCCTAGAACACCAGAAAATAATTCATGTATGTCATTTAGGGGTGGCCAGGGGTTGCAACTACGACCCCTGAGGTCTCCCTTGCTACCCATGTGGTCTCTCATGGGCTGTGGCCAGCAGCATGTTGCTCTTTGTTTCTGTAGTGGCTGGTTTTCTGTTAGCTATAGCCGGTAAAATAGCTCAGTGGGTTGAGCGCTGGCTGCTGCAATGTGTGTGTGATCTGCAGGTTCAACTCCCGCCAAGGTCAACTCGGCGCTTAATCATAAATGCTATATAATAACACATCATATCGTTTGGCCTTAGACATTTCCTTGCATAGACAGTAATTCGGTAATATAGGCCTATATGTACTATTATTAACAATACATATGGTGATCCATTCTTGTATAAAATGTATATCACTTTACAGTGATATCGTAACCATATATTTAATATTGTACTTAGAAACAATGCTATGTGATGCCACTTCCTGTTGTGTCAAGGGCTGAAAGGTCGTGTTCCATCGTTTCCTGTGATGTCACTTAAGGGTGGTGTCAAATGACTTATAAAAGTAACTTAAAATATCTGATGCATTACGTTAAGTTTAGCATTAAAATTACAGCATCGACCAGTTGGTCTGTTCTAGAGGCTGAACATGTATCTATTAAATAAATTACCCAGAGCGGTGCCATCCTCTTGTTACAGGTCGAGTTTCTTACAAACAAATATAACATTATTACTGTCTAAGGAAAGATTTGCTGCTGTAATATCAGGGGACTCCATTTGGATGTCTAAAGATAAGCAAAAGACTTTCCACTCTTTCGGTTTTAATTTCCTTCCTTTACCCTCTAAAGTACATTGTAAGCCAAAAAGTGTAAGCAGGTCAAAAGTCCCATCTATTGGGGACTGACGTCGTCTGCCCCACTTTGCCATTGACCTCCATTTTTTAAAGTGTTTATACAAGTGTCTGGTTGGTAATGAATGTACATAAAGTATGTCACTATATTCCTCAGGGATGTCATTTCCCCAAAGTGCCAGCGGTAGCGGAAGTGACATCACAAGACCCTTTACCTCTGATGACATCACAGGACGTACACATGACGCGATGTCGTTTGACCCAACCCAAAGTGACATCACAGGAAGCAAAGGAACACAACCTTTCAATCTCTTGACAAAAAAGGAAGTGGCATCACATAGCATTGTCCCTAAGTACAAAACGAAAAATATAGTTACGATATCACTATAACGTGATATAATTTCATACAAGAACGGATCACTGTATGTATCATTAATATTACTGTGTATAGGCCCATATTACCAAATTACTGTGACTGCAAGCAGACATCCAAGCAGACATCCAAGGCCAAATGTTATTAAATAGCACTAAGCGCTTTATATAGAACAAATATACATACAATATCACCCATCCTGTCTTGGCCCTCATTTATCAACCTCAGAAGGATGAAAGCCTGAGTCGAGGTGTTTCAGAAAATACTATATCAGGGATTCACCCCTAGAAAGACACATTATGTGTTATTCCTATTCTTTCTTATTTAGGGTCACTGCTCAAGTGTTACACTAGTCCAATCCCCTGAACAAGAAAGCCAGCCACTCTTCAGAAAGAAAGAGCCACATGGCACTAGCCAGAGCCAGCCCAAGAGCTTACTTTATATATAAAAACAAAAACGTAATGTTATTTTGTTTTAGGGGTAGCGGAGGAGACCACAGGGGTAGCAAGGAAGACCTCGGGGTTGCAGTTGAGACCCCTGGTAACCCCCAAATGACGTCCCTGGAATATGGCCTTGCTCTGTTTGGCAGATTTTCCAGTCCTCATTTACCAAACCTTTTCTTTTTTGAAATATTTATTTAGGTTTGCATGGTGACAAAACAAAATCCACAGTACAAATAAATCGCATAGCTTCAACACTTTAACAATTCCGGTATAGTGACAAACGACTCACGTGACCTCCATACTGCCCTCGTCGGATTCTGTATCCTTCCCACTACCATCACACAGGTATTTACGGAAGTCCACTCAGATGTCGTCCACTCTACTCCTAGCATGGACTAGAGTCCCATGAACCCCTTCTGCATCAATAGCCCAAGTTACATCAAACAATTGGATCTGTTTAATGAAACCTCCATAAACAAAGGCCTGATTATCAATCTGAATAAAAACAAAAGCAAAATGTATGGCTTGTTACTGCTCAGGCAGTGGCAAGGACAGCATAAACTCATGGTGCTTAGATTTGGGCAACTGTACAACCTGTACCATGGTTAGAAATGCACTCAGGTTTTTGAAAATAAATGTTATTCGTTTTGCCTATTGGTACTACTTGCGCTCCCCTGCTGCTGGAATTAGGCCTAACCAACATTTCACATCATATACAATGCAGAATACTACTATATTGGGTGGGCATTTGGTCCCCTCATAGTTTCTGAATTATAGGAGGCCCTTGGTGATATGTTGGTGATCCAAGGAACAAAGGATCTAACACAGTGTTGTTTTGTGAAACATGGATGTGTCTCTGTAGGCCTGCCATGCTATGGGTGGATCCCTTACCAGTTCTAAATATTAATGCGGATGAGCTAAAATCAACTATTAAGGAGTTGTAATTCAGCACAAAATTAGTATTAAATGTGCCTCAGAAATTATGGTCAAGTAGACAACACAAAGAGCCTACCAAGAAAACCCTAGTACCCTTTAAAGCCAGAAGCTCAGAAGCTGAAGTAGGCATTTCAGTAGTGATCAACTCATTACTAGAACAAGGGATATGCTTATTCACAACCAGCCCATGTAACATCACAATCCCACCCGTAAAGGAACCGTGAAGAAATGCAATGATATCTGTACAAGAACAACAAATGCATAGTTTTGCTGACATTCCTGATAGTCCCAAACACCGCAACTATACTGTCATGTATCTCTACAACCTCCCAAATTTCAGAGTTGCTGTTTGTATGTATTGCATTATTTTTCATTCCCATGTAGCCATAGACATAGCAGTGTTCGTCCAGTATACCTCATGTCAGCTTTCTCAAATTAAACAGAGAACCCAACCGTTTCCTCCCAAATATTTTAGAAGGACTGAAATAATATTCAGTTGCCAAGGGGTTCAGTTCTGGTACAACAGGCAGATGATCTAGTGACTGAGAAGGCTTCCTTTGAGGCATATAAGCAGGAGTGGTGTTGACTGCAATGTCAGAGAAGGGGTGTGAAACATTGGAACAGATATTAAAGCTGTGCGAAGAAAGTCAATTATTTAGGGATTTATATCAGCAGACAGTTGGAGTATTACAGATTTCCAAATGGAAGCTATTTTGTAGTTGCCTACACCAACAACGATTAGTCACATTAGGCCTTTTTTGGGATCACTGGTTATTGTCGCCAATGGATACTGGGGTGTATTGCTATAGTGAGCCTTGCAGGAAATTACCTAGTTGCACACACAAGAGCCATTACAGAGGTCAGCAGCAGGGTGAGACATTGTAGAAATGAAACAAACTCTGGCCAGTCCCCATTGTGGCAGTACAACATTCAGAAACTGGATGTTGCCTAAAAGAAAGGTACATCACTTATCTAAATCCAGACTCTCTAAATATGAACTCATTTTATTAAATTTAGCCAATGTAAACCTGACACAATATCAAGTGTTAAAGTCAGCAACATTGTTGCCATGTCTGACAGATGGGAAGCCTCACGCTTGCCTCTTAATCACAGCAGAGGACAATAGACCATGCTAAGATTTATCAGAAAAACCTGTTACGGAATATGATATGATATGATGTGTCATTTATTACGCGCCTGTACACAAGTTTTTGTAGGCGCTTCAAGACAAGGAGGGGGAAACAAGGGAGGAAAAATAACAATCTTACTACTCCTTGTGTCAGATCATGCAAGTGTGGGGAAGAGGGAAGGGGAGAAGTGCCAGGGGGGAGGTGAAGAGGCAAGTGCAGTAAACTCACAAGTGCAGCCAGTGGGTGGCTCATACGTGCAGAGAGAAGGGACTGTAGGGTTGCAGATACCGACCCTTAAGTGCTGTTGAGCCTGTAGGCCATGCAAGGGCAACTGGACATGCAGGAGCCTGGGCAGAGGATTATGCGGACAGGTCTTGTTTGAGAAATGAGAAGTGGAGCTGAAATCAGGTTATGCAATGTGTATGCCACTTATGAACCAGTCTCCTGGAGATGGCGTAAGTAGAGGAAATGCCCTTGCAGAGCATACAGCAAGGGGAGCTGCACTTTCCTCTATTCCCTTGACAGCGAACATGATGCCACAAAGACAAGTGCAGTCTATTGTTCGGCCTTATTTAACACTTGATGAGCTCCAGATATCGGGGGAAAGTTCACAGATTAAATCAGGGTGTTCTCGCCACAGAGATAAGATTTGGCAATTGGGTGAAGGTTATTTAGTTATTCCCAGAGTGCTATTGCATTATTTCACACGTGTGTTTTATGGTGTAGCACAGGATGAGAAAGGGTGATAGTAGCAGAGCTGAGGAAACAATGGTATGCCTCAGTTGACAGAACATTTATAAAATGAATAGAGGCATATCGACCCAGGCTTTTAGTAAAGGCTCTAATATGTGACTGTATTCCCCATGTATGAGGGTCAGGGAGGATTAATAATGACTTAGCAACACTGTCCATGGTGGGATACAAACTCGTTTAAAGGGGCCCGATGCACCACCAAATGCTCTTATGATTAGGTGAGGAACTGCAAACTGGGCTACTGGAATACATCTGAATGAATTTCCCACTGGCAGACCGATGCACTTACCATAGTCCATCATTTCCCTTGAGCTTCACTTGAGCTGAGTCAATGTCCAGCTCATGGATGATGCTGGATTGCAGCACTACCAGATTTGGATAAAGATGTCAAAGTCATTTGTCGGCAGGCATGGGAAGTGCATCAAAAAGACCCAGATGCACAGTGTGATCCTTTTCAACTCCAAAGCTGGGTTTATGTAAAAAACCAATCAGCGTAAAGATTGCCTGTCAGTAAGGTGGTCAGGGCCATTCAAAGTTTTGCTGGTAACAGACATGTCGGTCCACTGCAGCGATGTCACTGTTTGGACCCATGCAAAGTTCTGCTGGCCTACAGTGTTGCCAGCCAGTCCTGTTTAGTGGGTTATTTTCTTTTCTATTGCACTGGGACTCAGGTGAGCTACGTTTTGCGGTTCCATGTGTTAATAACCCCACAAAAATATCGCGATACAAAAATATTGACATATTTTTGCGGCAATATTGACCGATGGGGCCTGTGGGGGACGCCCCCGCAATAACCGCATTATTTTTAAAAAAATGTCCGGGGGACACACCTGCATCCCCCGCTCCCACAAAATATCCTCCCCAAAAATATTGCCTATCGCGAGACAAAATGCCATATGTAGGGCAATATTTTTGGTGCAGATATTTTGTAGGGATACCCGTTTTGCTAGTGCGTGGTTTCTGAAAGACTGACACTTCTTCTAGGAAAAAGCAGCTTGCAGGAAATAACTACTCCGGAAAGTTTCAAGTGGTCTTGGCGGACAAATGACCTAAAGTATGTTTCTCCTAAATGATAGTTATGTGCGCACCACAGAAAAGTTGGAACTTGAAGTGATTTTCACATTGTTAACTATGACTGAAAGTCACACTCAGCTCTGGCCGGCAGAGCAAAGACACTAAGTACACCTAACATTTGAGGTTAGATTCAATTGGACTACTATTATTCCTTATCATTTTCAAGACATATGAGAACTATTACCAAATGGGGAGAAACTGTTGGACTATACATGATGCAAGCAAATTTTAACCATGAAAGAAACACCTTGAACGAGCATCGAACAGCAACCCTCCGCATCATGTTAGATATCATGAGTCATGAAACTAATATTTTGAAATTGGTTGAATCATATAAATGGGCAGTACTGATTTGGATAGCATTTGTTTGTGTATTTACCAGAGATGGGAGACAGGAGTTGTGATGAGTGAAAGGAAGACCCCTTATTCCTGAACTCAGGTGTTATTTACGCTCAGTTCACCGTGATCTGGGAGTCGCTGGTGCTGGTGGGTGTTGATCAAAAACTAGAACACATAAGGGTCTGCCCCTACCCTGTCAGGCACTAGGGAAACAATAGCTGAATACAACAAGGGTGTCCAGACAGGAAAGACGGCAGATTATTTACAGTCAGTTGAATCACTGTATGTGTAAATAAGTGTAAGCATTTAATAATATTATTTTACACATCTTGAACCTCAGTAAAACTGCAAGTCCTTATACGTGTTCTGTATCTTGATCAAAACACCATTGAGAAGCTTGGAGCAGACTTCCAGGCAGAAAAGCAATGTGATTTTAGAATTATACAAGTTATGTTCCTGGGGACTCAAGCTGTACACCTCCCCAAAGCATTGTTGAGAACATCGCTATCTGCTTGCAAACTGACGGAAGTGGATGAGAAATGTTAGCAATCAGTTTGTAGAGGAGGTTCCAGACATGACCTGCACCTCTTCCCCTCAGTTCGATCTGCCAGGAAGGTACCCGCCAAGGGGCGTGACGTATGAAGAGCAAATTAACCAACAGAGAGCCACACTGGGACTCTGCCCAGTATACATTAGGAGATCCGTGCCTGTTGAAGTGCCCATAACAAGACAACCCTGGGCAGCGCGGTACCCTATCAGACAGCCATACCAGCCGCTGATACGAAATGAGGAGTACCTTCATGCGGTCCACGAAAAGACCCCAAAAGCCTAAATGGAAGGCCAGTAGAAATGACATAAGTGCCTGAACAGACTCGCAAATGAGCAAAAGTGGCTATCGATGACAAGCACGCCAGTGCGAGTAGCTACGAAAATAAATGTAATAGACACAGAGAAGAGACAATGTTAAAACGGGTTTATAGTCAAAAAGTCGAAAACATAATGTCGAATAGCAAAAATGTCGAAAAAAAAATGTTGAATGTAAAAAAGTCGAAAAAACATACATATAATAGGAAAAGTCATAATTTCGAAAAAAAATGTCGAAAAAAAAATTGAAAACCCAAAACACTCATTTTTTTTTTTTTTACCCAGATAGTAACATTTATTATGGGGGGGGTCCCCCCCAACCCCCCATCCCAAACCCCTACCCCAACCCCCCACCTCCTCCCCATCCCCCCCACCCCCCATAGATATACCTTTAATTATTTTAAAAAAATCTTTAATATAATATTAAATAATTAATTAATTATTTAAAAAACCATCCCAAACCCCTATCCCCAACCCCCCCCATCCTCCCCATCACCCCCACCCCCATGGAAATACCTTTAATTATTTTTTAAAAAAAGTTTAATAAAATATTTATTATTAACACATAAAATCGAAAAAAGTCGAAAAAAAGTCGACATTTTTGTTTTTCGACATTTTTGTTTTTCGACTAAATATTTTCGACATTTCTACTTTCGAATATATTGTATTCGAAATTATGACTGGATACCGTTAAAACGTAAGGAAATGGTGCTGCGAGACAAGATAGAAGCAACCGTCCTGTTAAACGTGTGTAAATAGGCTTGAAACGCAAGATGCTAAGAAACCGATACTGCTTGCAATGCTTAGTAGAATAATAGAAGCGGCATGCGCTGACTATATATCTACCTCAATAAGCACATTATACAAGTGCGACTCCATTTTGTAAAGGCAGAAATGTACCCAGGCGGCCAGAGGCCTGAGAGGCCAAGTTTTCAAAACCCAGCCAAAGGCAAGAGAAGGAGCGGAATCGAAACTCAATAAAGAGCGGCTCATGCCTAGGAAATCGAGGTCAACCAGAAAATGGGAGGAGAGCATCAAATCGCAAGAATCAGGCTCCGGAGCATACCAGCTCTCCCGTGAAGGCCAAGATAAGAGAGGCCCAGGCAGGTGGCAGAGCCGAAGCAGAATTAAATACAATAAAAGCTGGAAACTGAAGCAGATTCATGGTGAACAGACACGTGACCTGCCAGGCGCGAAGAAATACCACCGCCTGATGTCATCCAAAACCCGAGGATGCCATAACTTCTCCTGATAAGAGACTACAGGCCTGAGGCCATACCCAGCCAACTAATTGACACATAGCCCTAAAATACTGATTGATGGAAGGGAGGCAGGGTGAAACTTGGGACACCAGGCACCTGGGTGTCCATACTGCATGCTGCTAATTAAAATGGGGATTTATGTCTAGGGGTGTAACCCGCCCAATCACAATAGACCAAGTAATCTAGGGTCCTATAGCCAGTAGAACCAATGAGACGTTGTACTTGTAGTGACGTCTATCACGAGTAATGTAGAGGGTTGGACATAGACGCCCATCCGATAAGAGTTATCCAATCCACATGCTCTGTTACCGTATACAGATATAGCACCTATACGTAAGTTACCTTTCCTAACCAATTATATTGCATGATGATTTGTGTAAAGTTGGACGTCAATGATGACAAGTTTTATGCATAAAAGTGGCTGTTCAACTGAAGTTCGGGGAAGTCGGGGCGAGAGAGGTGATCGCAACGCTGCTGATTTCCATTTGTTTTCCCTGTTTGATGTACTTGCCATTAAACAGACTTCCCTTTGCCAACTTACTGAGTCCTCATTATTGAGTTGTGCTGGAGTATGTGAATCCTGCACCCCCTGTCCTCACATGGTGCAGCGATCTTGTCTTACAAGCTCAGGAGGGTGAGTACTGACCTATGGGCGACGTCAGTAACTTCCTCCCCGCTCTGAACAAGTTGATGATGAAGACATCATCGCGCCTTGAAACACTTGTGTATAGGTGCGTTATAAATGCCATATCATATCATATCAACCCCAAAGGTTTGGGAACATTCATCACTTGTAAGATATTCGTTGCAAAGTCGAAGTGGCTGCGGAGCAATTGATCATGCAAGGAATTTAGTTTATATTGTAAATGCAAGGAGCATCATGTAGTTCGGATTCATGTTCAGAGAAGGAGCTAAGAACACTGTGGCGCAGTCCATACTACAAGCTTCGCGGAATTTCCTCTGGAAATACATGCAGTAACTTTAAGGTTCTGCATGATTTCGAGCCACGCATACCCCTTCCATCTTTCCCCAGTTATTCCCAATTTTGGAGTCCCATAGGGCGTAATGGGGAAATGCCATATTACAACACGCAGAATACCTGAATGCGTTCATAGCACATGCTATGCTTTTTTGTGGCAGTAATTACTACTGGTGGAAAACAAAGAGGTGATGGCTGGAAGGTTTGGAATTAATCCTAACGTTTGGCATTGCTCTTGGCAACCCATCTACAGACCATCGTTCTTCGCCTGCCAAGCCAATACAGATGAGGAAAGACTATATGCAAATCAGGTGTGGTCCCACTGCAAAGGGGCAGTCCAGCCAGAACTGCTAGGCCACACCCCTTCCGCACGAGAACACAAGCATCCCCAGGCATGTTGTGGCCTCATTGGGCATCATCAGTGAGAATTAGCTTGGGTCTCTAGGCCCAGCAGGCTTAGGACCCATGTCTGTGCATACCCGTCCCACTCGAGGAGACTACAGCAGAAGAAAAGAGGTGATGGCTGGAAGGTTTAGAATTCATCTTAACCTCTGACATCGTCTGGGCAACCCTCCAGAACATTGTTCTTTGCAGGCCAATCCATTACAGAATGGGAAAGACCATATGCAAATCAGGCGTGGTCCCACTGCAAAAGGGGCAGACCAGCCAGAACTGCTAGGCCACATCCCTTCTGCACGAGACCACAAGCATCCCCAGACACGTTTTGGCCTCATTAGGCGTCATCAGTGAAGATTAGCTTGGGTCTCTAGGCCCAGCAGACTTAGGACGCATGGCTGGGCATTCCCGTCTCACTCGAGGCGACTACAGCAAAAGAAAAGAGGTCATGCTGGAAGTTTTAGAATTCATCTTAACCTCTGACATTGCTCTTGGCAACCCTCCAGAACATGGTTCTTTGCTGGCCAATCCATTACAGAATGGGAAAGACCAGATGCAAACCAGGCTTGGTCCCAGCCCAAAAGGGGCCGTCCAGCCTGAACTGCTAGGTCACATCCCTTCTGCACAAGACCACAAGCATCCCCAGCAATGTTTCAGCATCATTGGGGATCATCAGTGAGGAGTAGATCGGGTCTCTAGGCCTAGTAGGCTTGGGACCCACGTATTTACTACCATAAAAAGCAGTCAGAAATGCAGCATTCAGTAAAAAATGTGCTGTTTAGCCAAGCAGTAAAACATGCAGTATTTCTAAATATCGACCAAAGTTGTTATCAGTCCCAAAGGGTGTACAAGAATAAACATAGTTTTTTTCCTACTGTTGTTGCTCGAGAGATACAGATAATCCCAAGGAGTGGAGAGTCCATCAGTCAGGACTGGGCGAGAGTAACAGTAGGAATGGCCGTACATGCAAGACACATGTTGTGGGCGGTCTGAGGTTGGGAGAGCAAGTTAAGAACAAAAGGGGACGTGGAGCGTGATTTTTCTAGGGAGTGGAAAGTGTGAAAATGTTACTGGATTAAGGGGTTTCTTAAAGTATGCGCACATCACAGGTGTTGAAGGATGATCTGAGAAATTGCTGCAGAGATAAGCCTGGGCGTATATGATGATTGCCTTTCTGTTTGTGGGGCTGGGGAGGATAGAGTTATATGCAATGAGAGGAAGAACTGTGTCTATGTTAAATGTAATTGGTGAAGAGGCTGGTAGAGTTGAGTGGGATAATGAATATGCCCCACGCATTATGTTGATATGTTGAAAACATGCATGTGTATGAGAAGGTGAGCTGGGAAAGGGAAAGGTTGGTGGGACCGTACCCTTGCATTTTTGGTGGGTAGGTTATCAAATAATTACTGCATCAAAATGGCTATCTCCCATTGCAGGGCAGGGGGAGGCACTTGAAATGTTTGGTGATGAACGATTCAGGTAAATCCTGATCCATTTAGGCAAATCCTGATCCCCCACTAATACTGAAGAGCTGTTTGGATCCTATGACTTGAATCTCCACGTGTGACCTCCTAGACCAATGAGAAGAGGCGTTTTTTGTAGAAGCTCGTGATATTTGTTGAATGGCTGCAGGACTTTGAAGGAGGTGCCGAGGGAGTGCCAAGCTCCCTTGTCACATACTTTGGATGTCAAATGCAAACCTAGGGGGAATGTGGATGCTCTGGACCACGACAGGGGGGCAGGGTCGCAACAAAGTCTTAAGGCCCTTATGCCAGGAGTACCATCTACATCCCAGCCACTGAGACAGGCTGGCATGCAGAGGTTGGCAGCCTGCAGGACATCTCAATATTCTCAGACTTATCTGTAGCGTGACCACTAGGGGAGCCAGTTTATATGGGATGGTGCATTTAATAGAGGCACAGCAACGAGGCCTAATGCCTTCTCCCCTCTATTTAACCATCTGTCTCCTTTTGTGTGTCTTTTCAAGGCGTAGGAGGGCAACAAAGGCGAGGGCGCGTCTGCGCTTTACTTTCTGCCTCCTTCTTGGAAGAGCACCAGAGTTTACGCCCGCATTAAATGACCCCGTAGGAGTAAAAGGAATGGATTCCTATGGAATTCACCTGGCGTTGGTGCCTGCTGCACACCAGGTAGGTTCTATAGGAATATACTAACCCCTTAAGTGCTAAGGACGAGTATGCTCATCCTATTTGCATAGAATTGCATAGCATTGAAGGGGTTAATAAACACGTGTACTTTGCAGTCGTCATTTATTCTTTGCTAATAGATTCTGCCTTTTTCTACTCTTCACAGTGACACGCCACCTTGCAAACATTTAACATGACATGCCGGGGATTAAACAGCACGTATGTTCGTACTAAGGTTGGCAGTGCCCTGTATGCAATTGCAATTTGATCAAAATGACCTCCTACTCAATCTCTACCAATCACAGGCCATTGGTGTAAGAGATGGTCAGCGGGGGTTTGTGAATGCTGTTAACCCAGGTTGTTTGGTGGATGACTGATTTACCTGACTGCCAAGTATTGTTTTTTTTTTATTATCAGCGCCCTGATACCTAGGGGTTTGGTGTGCTCTATAAATGTTAAAATAAATCAGTCATGTGCACCTATCTCATAGCAAACCAATGAATGATATGCATGCATGCTGGCTCTCAGGACACATTTGTAAGATCATGCCGACTGATTATGTTGTCAAACCTTTGATCGTTTTAATGAGCGATTTCTTGTTTTCCACTGGGAGCTTTGTACTGGGTGATGGGGTTCACTTTCCCGGACCTGGGGTCTCTGTGGATATCCTGCCTGCACTGCAGAGACAGATTCTTTACTTATGGGAGCTGTGCCATTGTGTAATAGTGGAGTAACCATTCCAAGGAGTACAGGGGACTCATTTAGATCGAAAATCTGCTGGTTCTCCAATGGGTTTTCGCCAGCAGAAAGGGCAGTGTTGAAAGTTTGCCCTAAAGTTGGCAACAAAAACCGTCGCTCTCCTTGCACCGTTATGGAGAACAGTAGATTTTCCCCAGCTTTCTGCTGGGGGAGTCCCGGTGTAAAGCCAGTGCAGTGTCAACTTTACATACAGCCCTTTCCAATGACAGAAAAACATCAGAATATTGATGGAGTTTTACTCTAACTGACCCACTACACAGTTCATGCTTACAAACATTTTAATGATAGGGTGAGTATTGTAAAAGAATAAATGAGCATCATCGACAGTGTGCATTATGTACTTAGTGATTAATTCATACTTCATCCCTTTTTATTACCTGCAAATTTGCCATGTATAAAGATATGTGGTCATTTTTCTGTTCTCAATAAGTTCTTGATAAAAAGCAGCCAGGAACCAGTGTTGGTGCTATTTGGCCCCACCCTCTTTCCCATAGGGGATTTTAGAAGTGTGCAATAGGAGTGTACAAGACAGTACACGTTTTAATGATAACCTTCTATTAGACTGTTTTATATGCTTATTCTAGGTTTTGATAATGCGCTTTGCTCATTAAGTCAAGTTTAACACTCTTATTAAAACAATTATGGATACAATATACACCGGAAATGATAATTAGCAATTAACATTGTAACATTTTAAAAAGAGGCAGTTTACAATGTGAGTACAATTAAATGATTCAATTTTTGTAATAGATTATTGTGTTGAGATGAATTCCATTTTGTCTCTCGAACAGTCCTTCCTTCTTGAACTAGGACTCATTTGCATTAACATCAATAATCTGCTTATGTCTGTGAGCACCAAGGCAATGTTTAATTTTGTGTTCTCGTCTCTGAACTGCAGAACACATATATTTGTTACAGTATGCACAAAAATTGTTAACTAAAATACATGTGAAAATAACAGTTGTTGAACATGCAGCCTGGTCATTTGCTCTGTTACATGTATGCCAGAACCTCAGAAACCCCTCCAGAGCCTCTCTGCATTCCCCTAGACTCCCCTATACAGACAATGCACTTTTGACCCAGTTCTAATAGCCTTGCATACAACAATCAAGGGCCGAGGCGCCAGAAGGTGGCGGCTAAATGTCAGTTTGCAGAAGAACGCGTGAGATAAGAGGGAGGTAATAGAAATGACAGCGGGCTTGTGCAAACTCAATGAAGGTTCGGTGGAGCAGGTGGGCACTCTATGGGCGGCTGGAAGGCGTACTTCTGTGGGGTACTTTTGAAAAAGGGGGCTCGAAAGAAAAGGGAGGACAAGGACAAGCGGGTGGGTCTGGAGAGGGAGGTGAAGAATTTAGGGCAACAATATGAGAAGGACCCCAGGGCTGATGTGCTGCTGGCACTTAGGAGGGCAAAATATGAGGTAAATAAGTACCACACACAGAAAGCGGAATATTCCCTCTTCTGGCTGCGGGCCACTGTGGCGTTGCCCCGTGAGGGAGACGCGCACGCGGTGACGTGACGTTGCACGTCGCCGCGTGCGTCTTAAATAAACGGGGCGTTCCCGGCCGCGTCAGAGCGACCGGGGAGCCCGAAGCACACAGACGTGTCTGGTCTGAGTCTGTGGGTGGAGGGGCTCACGGGCACGCATGGGGGCACCCAGAGACCCCCAACAGCCACCAACTAAGAGCATGGGGAAAAGGCGGGTTGTTTGCTGGCAGCCCAACGTAAGAGAAGGGAGGTATAGGAGCAAGGGGGTATAGACATGATACAAAACAGGGACAAGCAGGATGCAGGTGACACAGGGGGATGACTTCTTGCAGGAGTTTTGTGATTTTTATGAAACCCTGTACACAGCAGAACCTGCCGAAGACCCGACAACAGAGCAATGATTCCTTGACTCTTTGCCCATCCCATGTCTCGGCCAAAAAACCAATCGATACTAGGGAGCCCGATATGAGCCGAGGAGGTTTGGGAAAGCATCGCCAATATGAATAGTGGGAGGTCACCGGGGGTAGATGGACTGCCGTTGGAGTTCTACAAGGTGGGGGCGATCAACCTGGTGTCCAAACTGGCACGGGTTTTCAACGAAGGAGTAACATTGGGGGAACTCTGGGGGAAGTTGAATGAGGCATTAATATTAGTGATCCCGAAGCCATGCAGGGCTCCCCAATTCTGCAGTAACTACCGGACATTCTCACTAATCATTGCAGACATCAAAATCTTCGCAAAAGTATTAGAGGCGAGGTTGAGAACAGTCATTCCACATCTGATCCATGAAACACAAGTGGGATTTGTTTCGGGCAGGTCAGCGAAGGATAATATGCGGCTGCTGCTGCCCTTGTTGTGGCAAGAGAGGAACAGGACAGGACTAGGAATAGCGATTTCGCTCGATGCGGATAAAGCGCTCGACAGGGTAGAGTGGGAGCACCTGTTCAGGGTGATGGAATGCTTCAGGCTAGGGCTGGGGTTATCCACGATGGTTCGGCTGTTATACAAAAGTCCCAGCGCCAGAGTTAAAGGGAATGGCTCAGAATCCAACATTTCTCACATAAAGAGGGAACATGGCAAGGATGCATTGTCTCCCCCTATTATTTATCTTGGTGCTGGAGCCACTATCTATGGCAATACGACTTAACCAGAATATCAAGGGCATACGAACTCTGGTGGGAGCACAGAAGGCAGCTTTGTATGCCGATGATATTATGCTGATGCTGACAGAACCGGGTACCTCCGTTAAGGAGCTGAGGAGGGTGCTCAGGGTTTTCTCCTACTTTTCCGGCTAGAAAATCAACTAGGAAAAGTGTGATGCAATGCCTTTGAATAGTAGCACCTACAACAGCTGCTTAGGGGAGATCCAGTTGCGATGGGTGAACGAGCTGGGTGTGTACTTAAACAAAGACCTGGCAAATATGATAAGGGAAAACGTAGAACTGGCATGGGATAAGACGCAAGTAGAATTTGAATGATGGGCACCGCTGAACTTGTCCATCTGGGGCGTACTCAAATAGTAAAGATGGTAACGGCAGCCCGGCTGTATTGTATATTTGGCATGCTACCCCTGAATGTACCATCCATTCTCATGAGGAATATAATGCAGGGTTTCAAATAGTTTGTGTGGGGGAGCCGGCGTCCACGACTGAAGGCAGATAAGTTGTATGCCCCTGCCGAGAGCAGGGGGGCTCAGACTACCTAAGATGGAGGAATATCATATTGCCCAACAACTGTCCCAAATGGCGGTTTACTTTCAGGAAAAGGCACAAAGACCGATCCGGACCATATGGGAATAGGCAATTGTTCGGAGGAAGGGCCTGGGGTTATCTTTGGAGCAGAGGGGAAGGACAAAATACAACCCATACTTGGTGCAAACATCCTAACATGGGAAAGATCCCACACCTGGATTAAGGAGGATAGCTACTGGCATCTGAAAGCTCCGGTTTGGCACAATGCACGGATTAAAATAGGGGGCAGTGAGTTCACTGGAGGACTGGGGGAATGCGGGAGTGAGGCATGTTCAAGACACCGTGAGGTGGTACCAATGAATGTCCTTTCAAGATCTTCGGGAGACTTGGAGATTGGAGGAGTAAGAAGGGTGGAGGTACAGGCAGCTGGCTCATTGTATGCAGAAGGTTACTAAGACCATCAGGGGGCAGTTCACAGATCACGTCTTGGTCCAAGGCCCTCAAGCCAACCTACTCCGTTTTGATAGACACTTCCTGCGCCTTATCAACTTGCTTTCTTCTCCTGCTGCCCTTATTTCCCCTCTCTGGCTCCACTGCCTCCTCCATCTTCTGCTACCTCTACAGCTACCTCTGCTGCTTCTCTGGGCATCCTGCAGCCTCTTCACCCTACCACCTGTCTGGCACCCTCCTCCTCCTCCTTCCTTCGCTGCCCATCCTTGTGCACCTACAACACTTACGCAGGGTGTACCCTTGACCTGTACCTCTCCATGGAAGTCCTCCAAGGGGGCAACCTGGTTCACATTGCTACTCTCAACTCTCGCTCAGTGGTCAAACCAAGTACATCCAGATTGAGTTCTTCCAGGAGATGTCAGAGGACATCTGCCATCTCCTGGAAGAACTCGATCTGGATGTACTTGGTTTGACCGAGGCGTGCTTCACGGCCAGATCTGTCACAAGGTTTGACACTCTCCTTCCTGGTCTACAAGATCCTCTCCTTACCCAGAACCAAATGTCCCAGTGGGGGTGTAGCCTTGATCTTCCCGGAGTGGATCCGGGCTTCAATCATTCCTATGCAGGACTCCTCCTCCTTTAAATGCCTGGCCTGCAGTCTCTCCATCTCTCCTGGCCTTTCTCTCACTGTGACCATTATCTACCTGCTGCCAGGCCAGGTAGCCTCCTTCCTCTCTGAGTGGGCAGACCTCTCCTCCTCCCTCCTCGCCTCTACCTCTCTAGTTCTCCTCTTCGGAAACCTTAACATCCACTTGGATGCTTCCTGTCCTTCTGCAGGATCTTTCGCAACCTCTGCGACTCTCTCTCTCGCTCTCTCTCTCTCTCCTCTCTCTCTCTTTCCTCCCATCTCCCTCTCTCTACCCCTCAGGCCAAGCTGACTCCAGCACTGCCACTTACCTAATCGGTCATCCGACCAATGAAGCGTATGTCAGTTGAGGCTTTCTATGCTACTTTCTCTCCTCCTTCTGCACATTTGACTGACTCACATCCTGACAGAGCCCTATCTAACCTTCATTTTTCTATCTCTGACACTCTTGATGTACTTGCCCTGTCATGAGGCTCTGCTTGAAGCACAAATTCAAGTGCAACTCTTGGTATGACTCCGACCTCATAACCCTTAAACGCAAGTGCAGGGTGGCTGAGAGGATGTGGAGGGCAACAGGTGCACTCTCTGACAAACTGGTCTGCTGCCTGATCCAAAGGCAGTACAGACTCTCTGTCCTCGCCAAGAAGAGAGCACACAGCCAAGCCCATGTCTGCGTCATCTAACAACTTGGTCGAACTCTTCAAAATCTGCAAGGAGCTGGCCAATCCTGTTGCAGTCTCTACCTGTCCTGTTCCCTCCCAGGCACTCTGTACGGCCTTGGCTTCTCATTTCATCACTAAAACTCAGAACAGCCCCTCCACCCTCTCTTCCTCTTCCTCCTCCTCCTCCACTCCTTTCCTCACTTTCCCCCAGAAGCTCACTATCCCCAGAACTCTGCTCCTCTCTAGGCTGAACTACTGCAATAGCCTCTTTCTAAATCTTCCTGCCTCTACTCTACGTCCTCTACATCTTATAAAGAACAGGACTGCAAGACTTGACCCTGGCCTCAAGCCCAGGGATCGTATCTCTCCAGCTCTAAAGTCTCTTCACTGGCTCCCAGTGGCTGCAAGGATCAAGTTCAAGACCATCTGCATCATCCACAAGGTTTTCTGGGGCCTGGGACTGCACCACCTCCGACTCTCTCTTCCTAAACATCTCCCTTCTCGAGCTCTCCACTCATCCACCTCCAACTCTCTGATGGTCAGTCTCTTTTCCAAGCAGAGTTGGGGGCATATCTTTATCTTCGCTGGGGCCTCCCTCTGGAACAGCCTCCCTGCCTGTCTCAAACTTGAGCAGAACCACCTCCGGTTCCGGAAGCAACTCAATATCTTCCTATTTGCTTCCGCTTTCTCTCTTCCTCTACCCTGCTGATAACCCGTCTGCTCCATGCACTGGTCACTTGGCCACCCTCTGAACTTGGGTCCAGGTCCCTGCATGTCCAGTTGAACCATGCGCTGCCTCTTGGCTCCCGCAGTACCTGTGGTTTGTATCTGTAACCCTACAGTCTCTTCTCTCTGCACTTATGAGCCACCCGTTGGCTGCACTTTCTGATTTACCTGCACTAAGCCACCTGCTGGCTGTACTTAGATTACCTGCACTTCTTCCCCCCACCCACCAGCCGGGGCACCTCTCCCCTTCCACGTCCCTGCACCTGGGCGATCTGAGTATCACAAGGCCTAGTAACATCATTGTTTTGTCCTCCCTGTTTCCCCTTCCTTGTCTTGTCGCGCCTAGAAACACTTGTGTACAGACGCGTTATAAATGCCATATCGCATCATATCATACCATACACCTTACAACTTTGCTAAGGAAAAGAATCAGGAGTAAAGGGATGGTGGGCAGGATCTATACAAAGCTCGTAGACTCACTTTACTCTAACAACTTCAGGTAGGGAATTGTGAACCAGTGGCAGAAGCTGCTGGCGGAAAAGCTCTTGGAGGAATCAATCCATAGCAATTTGAGAGGGGGGTTTCGGAGGCGAGGCTAAAACTAATGCATTACAAGATATTTCACAAATGGTCTGGAAACACCTGACAGGCTTGGGTCGGCCCAGCTTACTCAAGATGACAGGTGATGGAGGTGTGGCAGCATTGGAGGTGTGGTACTGCTCGAAGGTGCAGTGGTATTGAGCAGAGGTATGGGGAGAGGTACAGAGCACCTTAGGGTGCAAAACCCATAGGAGCCTGGGACTCTGAATCTTACAAGACATGTCGCAATGGCCGCACTGATGGAGGCAAAGCAGATGATCTTGAGACACTGGAGGTCGGGCTCAGCTCCAGTGTTGAGTGCTTGGGAACAGGAAATGTCCAACGTGGCATCATACGAAAGGCTGATATATAGGGCACGGGACAGAGAGGCGATGTTTCAAGAAATATGGAGACATTTCTTGCGGGGCACGTGAGCAGTCCAGGAGGGACACTGAGGGACAGGTACAGCCAAGGGATGCCTCAAATGCACTAAGCTGTTGTGAACGTCTCGGGAGGGCCGTAGAAGGCTACGCTAGTGTGGTGTGCAGAGGGATTAGTCCACCGAGGTTAAAGGTTTTGGTTTTTGGTTTTGTTGCATGTTCGTTTGTTTCTTGGGTTGAAATTTAAGTGGGGATTGGAACCGGACAGAGCACTCTTTCAGAGAATCTGGGCACACACTCACACAGTAGAGCACAGCGTAGCCGCGAGACGATCCTCCGAGTGCAAACTGGGACTTAACACACTAGAAGGTACTTGCCGAGGTGAGGAAGGGAGTCTGAACTAGTAGAGGGCACTAGCCCGGGGATGGAACGACGAGTAGAGCCCAGACGGTAAGGTCCCCTGGTACTTGCCATGTGAAGCCAAGGGAGAGTGATAGGTGAGTGCGCAGATCGGACCACAGGCATAGGTATATGTGGGGAGGCAGAAGACGGCCGGTGGCCAGGGGGAAGGGTCCGGAATGGGTGAGCGAGGGGCCCAGAGAATCAATGTCTTGGGTGTGCACTGTACTATACCACTGTCTCCGGCAGAAAGACGGACAAATCAGGCCAGAACAGCATGAAATAGAGGACCTAGACGGAATGGCAATCAGCTGTGTCAGCACACCGTGGCCCAAATGGAACAATGATTTCATGATTTATTGATCCATGGACTTATGGGATGGATTAATAGAACTGATTTTATGGCATCCTGAATGCACTAAGATAAGCTTATGGTGACTCTTGCTGATGAACTAAGACGTTGATGGAAGGCACAGAGTTCACGCAAGGACAGGTCCTATATGGGTCGTGAGGGGTGGTCCAGGAGGGTGGGTAAGAGGGAGACTAATGCAATGTGGGAGGTTTGTCATTTTCATAATTGTTCTGTGATTTCTATAGTTGTTCTGTCATGAATTTGTTGAATTCCTTGCTGTTGTTTTTATGTCTTAATTCAATAAAAACTATAATGAGAAAAAGAGTAAGAGAGCGAGATGAAGAGAGAAATAGAGAACATGGAGGGGCGCCTAGAGATTGATGTAGAGTGGGATACAAAAAGAAAGATACAGAGAGAAAAGACAACTGATGAGGCAGAAGAGAACGAAAGGGAAACACAGGAAAGAGAGAGAGTGATAGAGAGATGAAGTCAGCAAGAGAGGGCAGAAGGGATGGGAACACCCAAGTATAGAGGCAGAGAGAAACAAGAGATTGAAGGAATACAGGAACCGCAGGAGAATGAAGAGGAAAATAGGAAACAGCCTCTAACTCCCTGAATTTCAGATAAGAAACCCCATGAAGTGTGAAGAGAAGCTGCAATCACTTTCTGTGTACATTGGGAACTACAGCAAGGACTGAGCTGTCTTAAAGGACGTGATTTATAGCACAGGGCCGCCAGTAGGAATTATCCCCGTTAACCTCTTACATGTCCACAAACCTCGAGTGTTCTTCAGGCGTCAGTGTGGACAAGGTCTGCCAGCACAGACCTCCACCCACTCAGAAAGGCATGGCCCAGTGGGCTCTTCCAGACACAGGATACGCCCCCTCGCTCCCTGTCTGCACTTCCCTGGGGTCAAGTATGGGTGATTCATGATGTAATAAACAGCCAGGCACCGCTGCTGCTGCTGCTGCTGCTTCCAGGGTGGGGGAGCACCAGAATCATAGCAATGATTCCACTGTGAGCATTCGACTATGTTCAGAAATTATATGTATGCATTGCCACAGTCATTAAAGGACTGTATCATTGCAAGGCAGTTATATTTGTTCGAATTAATAGGAATTTAGAGACTCTATTTACTTGATAACAATGGCATGCTATATACATACACATATTCTGTGCTTGCAATATATTAATTAGCCAGAACCGCTGCTAATTGGCTGTTGTATCTGCAGTTTTCTTTGGTTATACTAAATACCCTATCTTTGATTTCCCTTGTATTTGCCTGATATGTCTCATTTCTATTGGTTTTCTTGCTGCCTGGTCTTGATAGCCCTTCAGTAGTCGAATGCTTAAAGACTGTCAAAACACCCACCTTTGAAACGGCAAGCTGTAGAGTTCCATTTTCTGATTTGCATAATGTGTCTGTAGTTAAGCCAGGTGGTAAGATAGCTCAGCAGGCAAAGTGCTTGCGGTTGAAACCTGTATGTCATCTGTTTGAATCGTTCCAAGGAAAACCCTGCCTTTTATACTTATGTGGTCCTTACATTTTTGTTGGGTGATATAAGGAATACTATAAGAGATAAAATACCCCCTACCATGCATTATTAGGATATCAGGAAACTTCGAGGAGGCATGCGCTATCCTTTTTTTCATACAGTGGGGGACATTTCATTCATTATAATACACACCCATGCAGTCATCCCTTTTAATACATGGGGCCTGATTCACAGAGCGTTTACCTATGGGATTGCACCATTATAAAACGCTTCTGTGAATCAGGGCCATGGCCTCTTGCTCTTTGTACTGTAAGTGATATTCCGGTTGCTGAGACATATGGGCCTGATTCGCCGAAATGTTTTATGATGGCGCAATCTGATAGGAAAACGCCCTGTAAATCAGGTCCATAATCAATTCCGAATGTTTGGCATTAAAAAAAAGTGTTACAAAGAAATATGCACCTTCTAATGTGCTGCAGAAAATTAGTTTAAGCAATTTAAAAAAATGCATTAAAAAATGTTTTCATGTTGCTTTAAAATAAGTAATAAAATGCAGATTCTTGCTACCCTGTTTAAAACACAAATTAAACACACGATGTATAGTTTTTTATCAGTTAATGGCTGTAAAGTGTCACAGAAAGCTTTTTACAATGCAGGAATGTGTAACTCCGGTCAGGCTGTGATGCCGTGGGAGCTGGTATGCTGCTCTGTGCTGGCTCAAGCAGCGTGCATTGTGACGTCACAAACGAGGCGTAATATCTCATTACAGATTTGGTGTGATGTTATTTACTTATTACAAGTCAGTTATAATGCCATGCAGGACTTTAATCTTTGCAAACAAAATGGGGATTCAAATAAATTGTTCTTTTATCTGTAAAGTATTAGACAAATGGCAGCTCTATTAGTCTTTGAATGAGCGTTTTCAAAATGTATTGACCAGAGCAGCATATATTATATAATAACTGGAAGCTGACCGTGGATAGTTGGGAACCGGATGTCTGCTTGCTCTGCTGGTCTGCAAGCGTCTTCATGGCCTGGCCGCTGCCCTGCTCGGTTCCCTTATTTGCCTCTATATTCCCTCTCTCTTTTATGATTCTTCCTCTTGGATAGGAAGATGGTCAGAGTTTTTTTTAATGAAACTTTATTTTCATTGTAGAAAAAAAAACATCAATGTAAAAGGTAACAACATATTTACAAAAGTTATATACAAAGTCATATAAACATCAAAAATAACAGTAGCTCAGAAACAAAACCCACCCTAACCCGCAGTTCACATCTCATTACCTACAAAATCAAATTCAATACAATTCCAAAAATGTCCCCATATCTTTGCAAACAAACCATTCTTGCCCCGTTTCCTATATAAACGTTCCTCCATAGCTGCCAAATCTCGCATTTCACTCAGCCACATTTCTTGCTCTAATGTAGCAGCAGATTTACAATTCCTAAGGATAATTTTCTTACCCACTGCAGCCCCTCTAAAGAACCACTTTTTTTTTTGGCATTGAGTGAGATCATCTAAGATGGAATCATTCCCCAGAATTATTGTCTCGAAATTAAAACCAACAGTTTCATCCAGGATTTCTTCACAAATTTCACCAATATCGCTCCAAAACCCTCGAACCTTCACACAATCCCACATCATATGTTCCAACGTACCATTCTCCTGAACAAATGCCCAACATTCCGGACCATCCTTTAAACCTCTCCTCCATAATTTCTCTGGGGTCCAATAGACCCTGTTCAATATTTTAATTTGTCTTGTCCGTTCAGTCAAACCCAAGGAACACAGTTTGACATTCTCACACATCCTTGTCCAAATTTCCACAGTGATGTCCGTGCCAATTCTCCGACTCCATTCAATTCTTAGCAAATCATTGCCATTATGTTCATGCAGAATCTGCCTATGTACCCGGCTCGCCAAGCCGCCCTCATTCACCATAGATTTCCTCGTAAGAAAGTCCAGATCCAGACTATGTTGAATATCAATCACATCAACAGCTATCTTCAATTTCCTGTAGTATGAAATCTTGAAACCCTCAATACGATATTCTCTTTGTAAATCTCTAGCGCCTTTCCATTCACCCTCAGTGAAGAGGTCACCAATCCAGCTGACACCACCTAAAAACCATTCAGGCCAGAACAACATTTTACCATTCAGTTTAATAGAGGGATTCATCCATATTGACGCATGGTCACAGTTAAATGCGATTTTAACGAATCATAAAACAAGGAATTCATTTTTAATGAACACAAAACATCTATTAAAAAAACACTTTTTTTGTTGGTTTGGGGAGTGGGGGTTCTTCCCCCAAACCCCACGTTTTTTAAAATACTTTTCCCCACCCCCAAAACTACTATTTCCACTTCCAACCACATAGGTATAGTCTGAACAAATTAGATATTTTATTTTGGGTTTTTGGGTTAGTTAAAAATTCAATTCACTATTTTTTATTCATTAAAATCGCTGCATAACGATTGCCACGTCCTCTACTTTCTTGCACTTCTTTCCCTTTTTTAATCCCACTCCTAGTGACCCCAAACTCTGGAATGCTCACTGTTCCGGAATTCGGGGTGCTGGCCCTTTCCACAAAGGTTTTCCATGACTTATGTACATCGGCATCAGATTGTAGAAGAAATCCAATGAGCAGTACAGGGATTATCCAGGCTTCTAAGCTGTTGCTCAGCCCCTCACTACTACTAGATACCAGTGATCAGAACCATAAAGGGGAAAGAGGCACAAGCAAGACTGGCACACCCCCTTCACCTCTTTAAGGTAGCATGGCCCGAGGGCAGGTTACGCAATTCAGAAGGGTGTGAGCCAGCAGTGAAGTATCCAAAACAACAATAGTACAGTAACACCCAAAATAAATGCCCACTCAAGGTCCTATGAAAATAGACTTTAAGTAAACTAAAAGAACAAACTATTAAAAGCACAACCCACCTGTGTAGTGAGATACACTGTGAATGCAGACATTGGGAGAAAAGGGCACTCTGGTTATTGAAGAATAGCCGTATGCACGCAAAAGGTATTGCCGTAAGTCAAGCAAAGTTCAAGGATATGTTTTTAAGACATACATAAAAATGTGATCCTAAATGTTACTATAGCTCATAGAAGATGGCCAGGGGGACAGAACCACTGATGTATACCTTTTTATCTGCTTTCAGTATTGAAAGCTTCAAACTGGTTTTCTGGTTCTTCTAGTCACGTTGAAGGTGGTGAGCTGACGAAAGAGATTCAGCAACGTAAAGACGCTTGGGACATGCAGACTATGCTCTTTCGGTGTAGATCGAGGACTCGAGAAGGTCTCGCTGCAAGGAAAGAAGAGATTCATCATCAGCGGCAAACTTGCTCGACTGAGTCAAACATAGCGGTGCGATTCAGCAAGCAGCAATGGCTCATGGCTCAATGAAACTTGTGACAGGCAAGCAATGTTCGGGTCGGCGTAGCTTAAAGGTAATTGAAGCGATTTCAAGTTGAGCGGATGTCAAAGGTAGTCCCGTTGGGTCTTTGCAGCAGCTCAAGCAGCAGCTGAAGCGATTTCGGGGGGCAATTGAAGCGTATCAAAGCATCTCAAAGTGGTTCAAAATTGCAGAGAGAGACAAGGCAGCTTATTTTGGTCCTTGTTGCACTGGGGAATATTTCACCTCCACTGGTCCCTGAGGAAAATGGAATCCTTTGTCTGCCCTTCTCAGCAAGTTGTGGAAATACTGCCAGTTTTTTTCCATAACTGCCATACTGATAATGATGTCTGTGTTTTTTCACACAGGCTAAAGAGTCCTGCCTCCTGCCTTTGTCGATGGTATCATTACTGGAGGAGATTAGGATGACCCCTTAGCCAGTGTTACTTGGCCAGTGTCATTGGGGCAACATGGCGGGCTTCAAGATGGCCTGCCTGCGTGCATATTTGGATTGGGCAAGGCCACTTTGTCTCAGACCACAATAAATTGGCTTCTTTGAACCAGCTATGTACCCATGCACTGTAGGTAGGACACAGCCACTGTACATTACTGCTCATTTTGGACCTAGCTGCCAGGATAACTTCTCTTCTCGGGAGAGAGGCATTCCGATGTGTAGTCCTTCGCTATTGCGGCATACAGCTCCAACAAAGCAACATTCCCATCGCCGTGCTGCAAAGGTATTCAATCCTACAAAGTCACTGTCCCCTACTTTTGCATGGAGTGGGCAAAAGTCCCACTCCACCATTGTGTAGCCCCTGTTTCCGCCCCTCGTCCAGGCAAGGGTGTATAGTTCCCTCACCGCAGACCAGTGAAAGGCCGCATGGGAACCGCCAACCCCACGGCCTAGGAAGGCTGGAACGGGAGAAGCTTTGCACCTGTGAAATAAATGTACTTTTAGAAGGAGATAGGTTACTCCATGATTTCCTACCGTACTTCAATTGGACAGAGACATCAAGGTGGGTTTTTAAGGAATCCCAACAGCGACCCTTCTTTAATTATGAAAACACTTAAACCTTTTAATATAACATCTCTAATCCCTGACTCTTAGTTCACTGTAAATCTCCTCTGACGGGAGGTTCTCATAAAAAGGGATCTTTTCTGTCAACCACCCTTCCTTGGAGGTGTCACAAGTACACCCATAGAGTGGGACTGATGCAACAGACCCCCTGCCTAATACCTGCTCCCACTCCCTAGGTGGCCTCAGGCAGGCCCTCACTTTCTCCACGCCGGGGCTCACCTCCTGTACTCCCTATACTAAATAATATAAACCTACAACCATATAACAACTCCTACAAAACAATTCTCCCTACCAACATTCCCAAACATAGCATTTAGCCTACATTTACTCTGCACCTAAATACATACATAACTATACTATACACAACCACAATCAGTGACATACAACATATAATACATGCCATTTTACACAGGGGTGCCTGCTGCAGTCGGCTATCCCTTTTCAGTACCTTATTTCACTGTCTCTGTATGGCTGGGTGGGGAGCCTGTCCCTTCATGATGATAGGGCCTGGCCACACTAGTCTCTATTCTGGTTGGCCCCGCCCACCACTTGGGGCCACCCAAATGCACCCCGTAAGGCTCCTGCTTTAATAGTTTTTGAGCGTCCCCTACCTTGGTGTGGCCTGCCCGACATCATGGCCACACCCACGGTCTGGTTGTTCCTTCGGGGTGGCCCCATCTCCAAATATAAGGCTGGTCTCAACTTTAGGGGATGATTCCCATTACTGCTGCTCACATTGTATTTTTAACCAATAAAATCACAGCACCACTCCTTCATCTTCAAAATCTCTATGTTTTTCTTTAGTCGCGCTGCGGTCAGCAATGGTTGCGGTGCCTGTTGCAAATGCGCACCTGAAAATGCATCTCTCACCCACAGAGACAGGGACATAGAGTGAGACAGGGAGATCGAGACAAAGAGAGTGCAGAGAGAAAGAGCAAGAGAGAGAAGAACAGAGAGAGAGAGAGAGTGGGAAAGAGAGAGAGAGAAAGAGAGAGAAAGAGAGAGTGGGAAAGAGAGAGAGAGAAAGAGAGAGAGAGAGAAAGAGAGAAAAAGAGAAAGAGAGAGAGAGAGAAAGAGAGAGAAAGAGAGAGAGAGAAAGAAAGAGAGAAAAAGAGAAAGAGAAAAAGAGAAAGAGAGAAAGAGAGAAAAAGAGAAAGAGAGAAAGAGAGAGAGAGAGAGAGAGAGAAAGAGAGAGAGAGAGAGAGAGAGAGAGAAAGAGAGAAAAAGAGAAAGAGAGAAAAAGAGAAAGAGAGAAAGAGAGAAAGAGAGAGAGAGAGAGAGAGAGAGAGAGAGAGAGCTAGATTGGCATATGGCAGAGCATGTTTTTATTTATTCTTCATTTATATAGCAGCATCCTCAATACAGGAACGTTGTATGGCCGCCCCAAGAGGAGGCGGGGTAGCTTTAACAAAGGTCAAAGAGGGTACATTTAAAAGGTCAGTGACAGCTATTCAAGCATTCAATTGCAGATTAATTGTTGTACAGATGGAGAAGGTTGGTCGCAGCTACTCTAGATTATGGTGTCGCACACTGTGCCTGGTTGCGCTCGGCCGCTCATCTTTCATTAGGAAGATGGATTGGTTGTTTCAAAATTCGCTTCCCTGCAGTTTGATTGAACCTTTAAGTTCCGAGTAACCAGTCGGAAAAAAAAGTTAACCGGGTCAAAACTGCCATGAACGTGACCCTTTAATAAATGCATTACTGTGGTAACTTTCATATGCTCTATGGTTCCCTTGGATGATGAGATGGTCCCACCCACCTGCTAATCTTTTGGCACTCTTTGTTGTCTGCCCCACCTGTTTCATCACCTTTCTAAACGGCCTCCCAGCCTCTTTTCTGTTCAACTGGCGCAAGTGGATCTAGGATATGTGACCTTTGCAGCGCCCACCTGCAAATCACTGATAATATTTTGATGCTCTTTTTGGTGCTCTTTCCTGTACTGGCCACCCTTTTCTTCACCTTCTTAAACTGCCTCCCATCCTCTTTTCCTTTGCAGTAAGTCAGCTGGTGCAAGTGAATCTATGTCATGTGGCATGAGACCCGCCCACCTGCCAATCATTGCTAATCTTCTAGTGCTCCTTTTGGCAGGCAGTGTTTTTGTCCCCCCCATCTCTATCTTTCCCTTATTGACTCTTATATCAAAGAGCATCTCTTATCTGGGTGTCTGAAGAGAAGGGCAATCAAAAGCAAGAGCTATTCCTGTTTGGTCCTGTTAGGACATGGAAAGGGCCGCAAACGGTGCTCCATGCATCACAGGTCAGACGGTCACATGTGCATCACATTTCGCTAACCTCTTCTCATCCCGACCCCACCCACTCATGTAAACACAGTCTGCATCCCACTCTCATGTATCTCCAACCCATTGAACAACCACAACTACATCCCACTCTCAACTACCCATAATCCACATTCCAAACACACATGCATCTCATGCTCAGCTATGTTCAATCTGAGGCACTACATCCAACAGATATTGCTGACCTCATCACCACTCACAAGCTAGAAGCACTCTTTAGCACAGAGACATGGCTGACCCCCACCTCCACAAGCATCATGGATGCAACCATCCCCTAAGTCTACAGCATCCAACAAAAGTACTGCAAGGGTAAGACCTGCTGAGGGCTGGCTATTATCCAGAATACCTCATGGACATGCACTCTTCTAGAGGACACCCTACCTGCATCTATGGAACCCTTCACTTGCCACTTTTTGCCACCCTCTGAAAGCTACATTCTGCCTGATCAATTGATCACCACAAACAACCAAAGTATTTTTGAATGAAATCACTGTCCTCCTCACAGTATAGTTCAAGAACTGAACTAATACCTTCCTGAGAGACCTCAGCAGGCATGGGAGCCAGACTACAAAGACAATTAGATTGGGAGTACTCAAACGGCTTGCCATCACGTAACACATCACAAAACCAATTCACAACACAAGCAACACACTCAACCTGATATTTACCAACTCTTCAGCTGTTTTATTTCATCCCCCTACCTTTGGACTGCACACACTACCCTGTCATACCCATTCTACTCCAACACACACCTTCGTTCATATGGATGCACTGCAAGGAAACCTCATCGCATTGGCCTCCATGTTTGACCCACCAGAGAATGTCAATGCCCCGCTCTGTGTACTCAACCACTTCCTAACTGAGCCCAGCAATACCGATCCCCAATGGAAAGTTTGATTCAACAAACATAAGCCCTCCATATCTTCATACAAACATTAACAGCAAGTGTGTCATAGAGAGACACGAAAGGGACTGGACAAAAGCACACCCTAGAGCCCTCCATTAAGGATCTACCCTGAAAACCCTTAATTAAGGATCTGGGACACTCACAACAAAGCAAACCACTAAACAACAACCCTCATGGAAGCCTCTCACAAGAGCAACGTAATCTTCTAAGCCAAGAATCACTTCACTAATGCCCTGCCAGAGCCTGTAATACTGCAATTCACTGATATGATATGATATGATAGGTTATTTATTTATTTAACATCATCAACAACTTTTTCACAGACAAGGTAAGACAACACACTGATGATTCTAAACACATCTCAGACATTCCACACGAATCCCAGACTGCAACATATAAAGATGAATTGAATTCAGGACAATTACTTCAGAAGACCTGACCAAAACTCTTACAGCCCTCTAACTCACCACCAACAAAGATGACTCCTTCCCGATCTCCCTTTTGAAGGCAATCCCCATGAAGCACTCACACCACTTCTCAACATTGTTAACATTGTTAACATATCCATCACACAAGGCACCCTCCAAAATGCACTGAAAAAAAAACGGATTGCTAGTTGTCTAGAATATTATGCTGAGTGTTCCTTCCACGCAACTGGATGGCGTTGGTCGAACTTACTTGAAGAGCAGATGGATTATGGTGCAATTGTTGTCCAAGTCATCGGGTCATGTGTGGGTCTCTTCAGCGTTTGTAGGATCTGTCCAGTTTGCAGTGGACAGACCCTCCCCATGCTAAAGAGACCAAGGCACAACTTGAACACCTGGCCAACAATTGCCCCATCATGCATCTGCTCTTCCTTAGTAAAGTGAGTGAGGCCATCACCATTCAGTTGCATGAAAGGAACACTCAGCACAATCTTCTAGACAACTAACAATCCGGTAATTGTTTCTACATTACCTATTCACGACCGTGGAGGGGGCCGCGGAGTGAGGCTGACGTGTGAGGCAGTCGGTGGCAGTCCGTGCGAGGACGGCAGAACGGCCAGTAGGAGACCTGCTCTTGATCTGACCTGCTCCTGACCTGCTGTAAAAGTAAAACTTATTGGGCGTAGCTAACGACGCAGAACTGTAAAATCTTGTAGAACTCTATGAGCGTTTGACTGTATTTACAGAATCCCGTCTGGGACCCCATAAGCATACAATTGCTGCAGAGACCTAGAGATTCTGACTCCATTTGCACAAATATAATTCCCTATGACCTGAGTGGCATCCCTCATTTGCGTTTGTGGGCTTGAGGCCTTTGACCCGTTCGAAATCTATGATAGCCACTTGTGCTCGGTGATATTAATCCACCCTGCCTCTCCTGTGATTATGACTGCTCTCGATTAAGTGAATACTGTTCTCCGACTAATCCGGGGCGTTGCACCTAAAAACCTAGCCTTTTGCACCCGATTGGAGTGACAAACGATTGTGCATAGTAGCCTGAAAAAACGATCTAAGACGGACTGTTGGCAACCTAAAAACGAGTGAAGCAGAGTCAGAGGGTGTGGCACCTCTGTAAAATTCGCCTTGCACAAAATTCCCTAATAACCACCTAATTATGGCCTCGATGACGGGGCCATTAATGCAGCAAAGACTATAGGCGGATTTACTGCTCGATGCAGCCTCGCTGTCAGTATGCACACCGCCAGTCCTAGTATCGGGAAGGATATTCGACGAAGCAAGGCTACAAACGAGAGAGACTTTCAGCTGTCAGCCCCACGCAGAAGCAAACCCAAAAATCCAGTATTCTGATCGAACGAATGGTACCGATTATACTGCGCAAAAGGATATTATTGATCATACTACGATGGAGTTGGGCGCGTCTCCACCCTTTAACAATGCTGCGACACAGAGAATTGACGGTCTCACAGCCCATAAATCAAATAACACGCCCCAAAAATGTACTTGCCCGTTGATGATCGTAAGCTCGCCAGTTGCCATAGTGTCCTCAATCTCTGTCCAAGAGCTCCCAGATCCATCTGGCAGCGAACTAAGTTCTCAACCTAAAGAAGGGTCTTACCAATCGATGGGAATGAAGAAACCAATAAAGCAGCAACTGGACAGACACCTTAATAGTAGTATTAGGTTTAGAGGATAGCTTCACCAACAAGATTTCACAATTTTCCACCATAATATCCACAATTTGGTGGATACGAAGAGAGGCCTCGTAGATAATGACTACCAACCCTCCCTGACCAGATGTACAGTCGGAGCATCTGATCTTATATCCTGTGTGAATGGCCAGAAAGACGGCCGGGCCTGCTGCTGCATGAAGCCATGTTTCGGTGAGCGCACATATGTTGAGTTTGTTGTCCAGAATCTCAGTCGCATGGCAAGCAAGCGGGTACTAAGCAACATTGACACGGATTGGCATGTACTTTGTCACAGGGATTCTAATGGACGTGTTCAGAGATTGTGATGAGCAGCCTGTGACAAAGTGAATCTGGTGAAATATAGCTCGACGGTGTCTTCGAAGGACATAGCCTCTATCACAGAGATTCCGATGGGATATGCCACCTTTAATTGAGATGGAATGTTCCTTATCAGAAGAACTTAGTCTGTGCTGCATGGATTTGAATAGACTGTTGCTTTGCAGTGAATCTTTGCATTCACCTGAACTCTTGGTTCTGGCACATCTGTCAATCAGTCCCGCTTTCATAATCAAGGGTCATACAACCATGTGCTGACTAATTCTAGTTCCCCTCAACAATGTAGTAGGTTATAAGAAGCCTCCATGCAAAATGCTCAGTATTACAGCCAGGATTTCTTAACACTTTTCATGATCTGCGCCTGGTGTTCATGTCTATCATTTCTATCATTTTCTTACTGCACTTATCCTCTCACCTCTCTGCCTTTTTCCTTTCTCCCAAAATACACAAGGCCTGATTCATAGAAAATTCGCATATATCCCGCAGAGTTCCTCGTGCCGAAAACGACTATGCGCATGTCTGCACGCATAAGATTCCTTGCATGCTCCACGCATTCACGGAATTCTAAACGCAAAGTAACACTATACACAAGTAGTGGCCGGAACGCCCACTATACACCCCCACGCAAAGCAAATCCACCCACGTATACCAACCTGTGCACCCTCCTCAAATGGATATTTCTCCTCTGTGAAAGGTACCGTGAGCTGAAGCGTGGTTGAGGACCCTCCCGAGTGGGAACCTACCTAGAGAACAGGTTATTTGGCCGTGTTTGTTCTCGGTAGAAGGGCTCCCAGACCTTTTGCATAAACACTCTCATGCTGTTGTAACAGGAGTTTATTCATTAAGGTAACACGCACAAGTTATAGGTTTCCAAGCTTGCAGCTTCACTGCCATGCTCGCCCTCCTTCCTCCCTTCTCCAACTGAGCCTCACCAATATTCCTTTTCAACTCCCTTCCATCGTAGAACTAAGAACACTTTTCAATTATATACATGTTTGCATCCATGCCCCAAGCAGTGATATGATATGATATGATAAGGCATTTATAACGCGCCTGTACACAAGTGTTTCAAGGCGCCCCAAGGCAAGGCAGGGGAAACAGAGGGAAGACAGAGACACTGATCCTACTAGACATTGATATCGCGCAAGTGCAGGGGAAAAGGTGTGGGGGGAATGGGGAGGGGGCAGTGCAGTACTTATGGTAACAGTAAAATAAATAAGGCAATAAATAATAATAAATAAAGTGCGGCCAGCTGGTAGCAAGTGCAGACATCAGGTGTCTAGTGCTAGTAGGGGCCTATATGGATGTAGAAACAGTCCCAGAGTCCAAGGGTTGCCAGGGGGGCATTGCAGGTGTACAACTGGCAGTGGGGGGACCTGGGCCCGAGATCAGAGGGTAGCCAGGTAACCAATGCAGTTTCAGATTCAGCCAGGAGATCAGCAGGGGAGAGGAGGAGAGAAAGCAGAAGCAAAGAGGAAGGTCTTGAGGTGCTTCTGGAACCGGAGATGGTTCTCCTCAAGTTTCAGGGAGACAGGGAGGCTGTTCCAGAGGGAGGCCCCACCAGAAGAAGATCATCTACAACCAACTCGATTCTTGGAGAAGCGACTGACCCTGAGGGAGTTGGAGGCATATGAGCGAAGAGGTCGAGAAGGTAGAAATTTAGGAAGTGAGAGTGGAAGGTATTGAGGTCCCAGGCCCCAGAAGGCCTTGTGGATAATGCAGAGGGTTTTGAACTTAATCCTCACTGCCACTGGGATCCAGTGCAGAGATTTCAGTCCTGGAGAGATACGATCCCTGGGCTTGAGGCATAGGACAAGTCTCGCAGTCCTGTTTTGGATGAGTTACAGAGGGCAGAGAGTGGAGGCAGGCAGATTTAGAAAGAGGCTGTTGCAGTAGTCCAGCATAGAGAGAACCAGGGCTCTGGAGACAGTGAACGTCTGCGAGAAGGAGAGGAAAAAAAGAATGCCTCTGAGGGGGTGCAGCTGGTAGTGTGACTTCTTAGAGACATCAGAGATGTGAGGAGAGAAGGAAAGTGTGGAGTCGAAGATGACCCCAAGGTTTTTAGCTTCACAGGTGGAAGCAGGAAGAGAACCTAGAGAGGCCGGCCAAAGAGTAACAGGAAAGGAGGGAGCAGGCGTGCCGATGAGGAGAATCTCGGTCTTACTGGCATAAAGGCAGAGATCGTTGGTGGCGCAACACTCCTGGATGGCGGACAGTCAGAGATGAGAGAAGGAGAAGAGGTGTCTGAGCGGAGCTTGAAAATGAGTTGAGTGTCATCCGCATAGCACTGAAAGTTGGGGCAGAGAGCGGCAATGCGGTGGGCAAGAAGTGCCAGGTACTGGTTGAACAGCCAGGAGAGAGGTTAGACTCCCGGGGAACACCACTGGTAGAGATAGAGATAGAGGAGAGGAAGGACCCAAGTTGTACCTGGGAGGGTCGATCGGAGAGGAAGGAGGTTAGCCAAGCCAGGGCCTGATCGGTGATATGCAGGTTATCACGGAGATGGTTGAGCAGGATGGCATGTTTGACCGTGTCAAGGGAAGAAGAGAGATCAAGTAAGATAAGGACCAAAAGGGTGTTGGAATCGAGGTTGGAGAGCAAGTCTTCACGGATGTTCACTAGAGCAGTTTCCGTTCTTCTGGCAGCTCTGAAGCCAGACTGATGGTCATGGAGACAACAAACAGGTTCAGAGTGAAGATTAAGCTGGGAGATGGCCAGTTTTTCCAGGAGATTGCCTAGGAACGGAGTGATGGAGATTGGGACGATAGTTAGCTGTGCAGGACGGGTCGGCAGATGGTTTCTTAAGAAGAGGGTGCACAAGGGAATGCTTCAGGGTGGAGCGGAAGACTCCAGTGGCGAAGTGGGGGTGTTTCGTGTATAAACAACGCTTGAACCCGGATACTATATAATAGTGAGCCCAGAGTGAGTGGGCAAGTTCTGAGAGACTGCAATTCTAATAGAATATGCCCTGACTATGGTTTTGAAGGACGGTGTGATGTAATGGCTCTGATAAGCATACTCTGTGTAACATTGATTGTGATAGAATATATTTGACTCAATGATGTTGAAGGACCTATTCCTTGTCATAGTAATTGTGATGGATAATATTCATTAATCTTATTTTTGATGGATATATTCTATGCCACTGGGTTTCGGGGCAGGGACGTTGCTTGGTCTGTGAAAGATCTGGGGATATATTAATGTCTGGACCATCGGGACTCGGGCTACCCAGCCTTTTGGTTGTAGCCCCTGAGCTTCTATCTGAGGCCACAAGCAAAAGACCTTGGGCTATAAGCCCCCGCAGCCCCCCTTAGTAACGCCTCTGTTTCTGGGTTGTGTGCTTAAGAGGGATACAACAGAGATCACTCCCCAATAAGAGTGTCAAAGAGGTCCGCACTGTCAAAAGAATGGCACTTGATTAATACTGCCTGGGGTGCGTGGGAAACCGGAAGAGCATGAGAAACACTGATGATGGAACAGGTAGAGGTGTCAGTGCAAAGAGAGGGGAAGATCAGGGCTGTGGGGTACAGTTGTGGCACAGAGGAAGGGGGTGAGAAATCAGAGGAAGATGAGCAGTTGCAGGGGGTTCTCCCCCTGAAATAAATCAGTGAAATGGGGACACTGGCCTGAAGGAAGAAGGACCCAATGGAGAGGGGAATTGCAAAGCAAGAGGAGAGTCAGTGACAGAGAAGTGGATGGGGGAGTGCCGTCAGACAAAGGGCGGAGTCTCAGTAACAGCAGTCAATGGAAGATGCTCTCTGAGCTCGAGAACCAGTATGGCAATCTCTGGTTGATTAGCTAGCGGGGGGACGATCAAGGGGCAGGTGACCTCTGGACATAGATCTTGTTTATGATGGTCATCACCCATGGCACAGTAATTCTGATGGAAAGCTCACTTTATATATGTTAAAAGGAAAACTCTCTGACACAGTGGTTATGATAGAAAGTTCTATGACAGTCATTTTGAAGGGTATTTTCCGTGTGACTGTGATTATTATGGGCCTAGTCCTTGACTCAGTAACCTGGTTAGAATGCCGCTTGACCACAATGTACAAGCAATATTATGTGGCACAATAATTCAGAGGGGCAGTTTTGTGCAACTTTGATAATTTTTTGAGATTCTGATTGGCATCTATTGTGGCAGAATGATTCTGATACAGTATTCGTTGACAGGTAGTTTTATGATTTATTCTGTATCGTGTTAATGTGTATGGACACATTCAAGGTCATTGCCGATTCATCGAGCCATCTGTCATCGTCTTTGATTCCAATGAATAAGGTCTTTGTCACAATTGATGTTGCTGGACATATTCTGTGTCACAGCAGTTCCAATGGATATACTTGTTGTCAGAGTTGTTATTGATGAGCACATTCAGGGTCATAGTTGGGTCTGGTAGGCATAATATGTGTCACCGTGATTTCAGTGGGCATATTCAGTAATATAGTTGATTCTGGTGGGCATAATGTGTGTGACTGGGATATCAGTAGGCATATTTGGTGTCACAGTAGGTTCTGGTGGGCATAATGTGTGTGACTGGGATATCAGTAGGCATATTTGGTGTTACAGTAGGTTCTGTTGGGCATAAAATGGGTCACTGGGATTTCAGTGGGCATATTTAGTGTCACAGAAGGTTCTGGTGGGCATAATATGTGCCACTGTGAATTCAGTGGGCATATTTAGTGTCAGAGGAGGTTCTGGTGGGCATAATATGTGGCACTGTCATTTCAGTGGGCATATTTAGTGTTACAGTATGTTCTGGTGGGCACTATATGTGTCATTGGGATTTCAGTGGGCATATTCAGTGTTCAAGTTGGTTCTGGTGGTTATGATAAATTTCACTGTGATTTCAGTGGGCATATTTAGTGTAACAATTGGTTCTGGTAGGCATTATATGTGTCACTGTGATTCAGAGGGCATATTAGTGTCACAATAAGTTTTGGTGGGCATAATATATGTCACTGTGATTTCAGTGTGCCACTGTGATTTCAGTGGGCATACATAGTGTCACAGTAGGTTCTGGTGGCCATAATATGTGTCACAGTTATTTCAATGGGCATGTTCAGTGTCACAGTTGGTTCTGGTGGGCATAATATATGTCACCGTGATTTCAGTGGGCATATTTAGTGTCAAAATAGGTTCTGGTGCGCATAATATGTGTCACTGTGATTTCAGTGTGTCACTCTGATTTCAGTAGGCATATTCAGTGTCACAGTAGGTTCTGGTGGGCATAATATGTGTCACTGTGCTTTCAGTGGCATAGTCAGTGTTCCAGTTGGTTCTGGTGGGCATAATATGTGTCACTGTGCTTTCAGTGGCATAGTCAGTGTTCCAGTTGGTTCTGGTGGGCATAATATTAGTCACTGTGATTTCAGCATGTCACTGTGATTTCAGTGGCATAGTCAGTGTTCTAGTTAGATCTGGTGGGCATAATATGCGTCACTGTGATTTCAGTGTGTCACTCTATTTTCAGTGGGCATATTCAGTGTCAGAGTAGGTTCTGGTGGGCATAATATGTGTCACTGTGATTTCAGTGTGTCACTGTGCTTTCAGTGGCATAGTCAGTGTTCCAGTTGGTTCTGGTGGGCATAATATGTGTCACTCTGATTTCAGTGGGCATATTCAGTGTCACAGTAAGTTCTGGTGGGCATAATATGTGTCACTGTGATTTCAGTGTGTCACTGTGCTTTCAGTGACATAATCAGTGTTCCAGTTGGTTCTGGTGGGCATAACATATGTCACTCTGATTTCAGTGGGCATATTCAGTGTCACAGTAAGTTCTGGTGGGCATAATATGTGTCACTGTGATTTCAGCGTGTCACTGTGATTTCAGTGGCATAGTCAGTGTTGCAGTTGGTTCTGGTGGGCATAATATGTGTCACTGTGATTTCAGCATGTCACTGTGATATCAGTGGCATAGTCAGTGTTCTAGTTAGATCTGGTGGGCATAATATGCGTCACTGTGATTTCAGTGTGTCACTCTAATTTCAGTGGGCATATTCAGTGTCAGAGTAGGTTCTGGTGGGCATAATATGTGTCACTGTGATTTCAGTGTGTCACTGTGCTTTCAGTGGCATAGTCAGTGTTCCAGTTGGTTCTGGTGGGCATAATATGTGTCACTCTGATTTCAGTGGGCATATTCAGTGTCACAGTGAGTTCTGGTGGGCATAATATGTGTCAATGCGATTTCAGCGTGTCACTCTGATTTCATTGGGCATATTCAGTGTCACAGTTGGTTCTGGTGGGCATAATATGTGTCACTGTGATTTCAGTGTGTCACTCTGATTTCAGTGGGCATATTCAGTGTTGCAGTAGGTTCTGGTGGGCATAATATTTCTCCCTGTGATTTCAGTGTTTCACTCTGATTTCAGTGGGCATATTCAGTGTCAGAGTAGGTTCTGGTGGGCATAATATGTGTCACTGTGATTTCAGTGTGTCACTGTGCTTTCAGTGGCACAGTCAGTGTTCCAGTTGGTTCTGGTGGGCATAATATGTGTCACTCTGATTTCAGTGGGCATATTCAGTGTTACAGTAAGTTTGGGTGGGCATAATATGTGTCACTGTGATTTCAGTGTGTCACTGGGATTTCAGTAGGCATATTCAGTGTCACAGAAGGTTCTGGTGGGCATCATATGTGTCACTGTGATTTTAGTGTATCACTCTGATTTCCGTGGCTATATTTAGTGTCTCGGTAGGTCACTGTGATTTCAGTGTGTTCCTCTGCTTTCAGTGGGCATATTCAGTGTCACAGTAGGTTCTGATGGGCATAATATGTGTCACTGTGATTTTAGTTTGTCACTGTGATTTCACTGGGTATATTCAGTGTTACAGCTGGTTCTGGTTGCACAGATCGGAAGGATCGATTCTGCCTTCCCATCCACTCCATGAGATGAATTTCGTAGCATATCCTTTTCTATTGAATATTCGTGCAGGCACATATGCTTTGGGTGCCTATGGAATCTGCATGTTTTTCTCCTGAGAAAAGCAGGGTTATTATTCAGATATCCATGTAAATGCCCCCTTAAATTCTGGGACACGGTAGGTGGCATTTAGGACTGTTGGCATGTTTTAGGGGAAAACATGCACAGAAACCCAGAATCGGCTGGATTTCTGTGCATAATTTCCACAGAGACATAGAAATCATCGTTATTGCATGGATAGGACTGCTATCGAGTTTGTCTACATAAAAGCTTTTTTCTCTGTGCGATATGCGAGTTTAACTAAAATGCACGGGCGTAACTGGGGCACCCGCACCCACCGCAGTTCGGGGGGCCCTGTCCATGTACTGGGACACTCTCAGATGAAAAACATATATTTTCTTTCCAATTATTTTTTAAAACAGACAAAAATAAAGTTTCGTTTTGAAGTTACTCTTCTTTCATAAATAATTTTTTATGAAGGCAGAGTGACTAAAAAAAGATTCTATTTCTTTATGTATGTATAAGTCCAGGGCGCCCCCATCTCATGACGTGGAAGCCTAAAGGCTAGTGGCCTTCAAGGCATGGGGTGGGGAGCCCTATGACTTAAAAAAGAAAAAGGGCCTTATTACAAGGTTGGCGGTAACCCGCTGGTGCAACCGCTGGTTGCTGCCGGCCTCGTAACTCCATTTACAACACCTAGCTTCCCGGGCTACCGGGACATCATAAATCCCGGCAGACCGGGAAACTAGGTGCCGGAAAATGTTAGTCCCCATGGGTTCATGGAAGCACCGGCACTTTCATTAGTGGTGCCAGTGCTTCCGTGATGAGTGTGCCTATTTGGGCTGCTGCACCTGCCAGGTTCAGACCTGTCGGGTGCAGTGGCCCCAGCAGGCAGACACTGAGTGTGGCAGTCCGGAAACAAGGGTGCCGGTAAGCTTACCGGCACCCTTGTTCCAGACCGCCACACTCATAATGAGGCCCAAAGTTTCTGTATGAAGCCACTCTGCCTTCATAAAAAAATGATTTCTGTTTTGGTTTGGTCCTTTAACAGAAATAATTTCTTTATGAAGTCAAAGTGACTTCAAAAAGAAACCATTTCTTTTTGAAGTAATGGGACTCCACTGCACCCCATGACACGGGGGTCTTTCGATCCTCTGCCGATGACAGGAACAAGCATTCCTGGCTACTGCAGGGAGCTGAAGGTCTTGTTCCCTGGAGCAATGGTTTAAAGGCACGAAAATGTATGGGTGGCTGGGTGTGAGTGTATGGTGAAAACATGCACACTTAAATGTATGGGTGACTGCCTGAGTGTGCCTGTATGGTGAAAGGGTGCACACTTGAATGTACGTGTGGCAGCCTAGGTGTGCCTGTATGGTGAAAGGGTACACAATTAATTGTATATGTGGCTGGGTGTGTGTATGTGTATGGTGAATGGTGTGTGTGCTTGTGTTCAACAACACCTACATTTCGGGAGACCACAAACCCTTCAAATGTTGGGAGAGGTGCTAACTTCACGAGTGGTGGGTGAGAGGCAAACTTATTTGTGTGGGGGCCTCTAAATGCTTTACACATTCTGATTAGACTATACTAGTGCAGATTCAATGTTACAAGCAGTTAACTCTCTCTTTTAAGTCTGAAAGCACCCACTTATGGACTGCTGTGAGAATGAGCAGTCTCCTATCCCCTCTCTAACCCCTTCGAATCACTCCCCTGGCATTTAAGTACTAAACCCACATCACGATTTCAACTGCCTAAAAACGAACTGTGAAATGCTTTATGTTAGTATTTGCTGGGCTTTAATGATGAAACACATGCAACGTTTAACATCTGTGTCCTGTTCTGTCCGACAATGGATTTGAAGGTCAGCTAGGTCCAGTTAACATAGCCCAACATTTCAGGGGCTGGGGGAAGAGGACTGAAGCCCAGTCAGATCAATGGTATTGTGCCACTGCTTGTGTTTAATGCCACGATTACTTATTGGAAATCTTCATTACTCGTATACCCATTCTTCCTCGTCCCAGTACTTGTTTGTGTATGAGGCATTCTGCCTCATACACAAGTACTGGGATGAGGTAGCGGGACATGGAGATAACGCCTGGCTTAGTAACCTCTAATCTTCATCATGACTTCTAGCCCCACTCTTCCTCATCCTTGTACTTATCTATGAGGGTAGGTGCCTCATACGTCAGCACTGGGACAAGGAAGAGGGATGTGGAGGTAATTCTGGGCTGATGTGCTGATTTTGGGGGTTAGAGCAGAGCAGGGGGTTGGAGGGAGAGGGGATGTGTGGGAGGCACGGATTTTGGGATACATCCTAATGGCAAACCATCTTCAGGCTAAGCAGGCATGATATGTGGTATTAGTGGCTAGTGAGGCATTTTGATGCAGGCAGTCTTGTCATTTCTTAGTTTGGCTTGACTCTCTTTAACTGGGCATCTCTGATAAAGCGGTTCTGCTAAGTGTAATTACCTGGCTAGACTGCCATTTGGTTGCTTCCAGTCTAGCCGTTTCTTACTGCGGCAATGTATATTTTTCTGGGCATCTGTGATAAAACAACCATGATAAGTGTTATTGCTTCGACTGCCATTTTGGTGCAACAAGTCTAGTTATGTCTAAATGTGGCCTGGCATGCTTTACTGTAATATGTCATTACGTGTCTATACTGGTCTACATTGTACAGCCAGTTGGACATGTGTTCATTGTGGCATGGCATTTTTAATAGCAAAGTATTCAATTAATGAAAGCATGAATGTTCCTGTGCACTGTTGGTGACTTGCATGTATTGGATTTTTGGACTGGTCTTACCCTACAAAACAATTGCAAATGCTCTGGCTTTTTAGCCAATTTTTCTCAGAAAGTGTGCTGTATAATGCATTAAAATACAAACATATATGCTGCTCCTATGACAGTGTGCAGCGTACCTTTGAAGCAGTACGCTCATGCGTATTGCGCAAGCGTGGTAATTTAGGCTGGCCCAGAGTGTGGCGCGACCCATGATTTGTTGCAGAACCTAGGGGGGCCCCCTCAGCATGGCTCACAGGGGGGCCCCAAAATGTTGTGTTACGCCACTGCTAAAATGGCCCCTGTTCTATCTGTGTTGCATTGTGACAGAATGCTGCACTCTTTCTCAAAGGTGTCGTAGCAGAGTTACATTAATCTTGACTAATAACAGTAAATCCGTGTTCCATTTCCAGGGACGTGTTACAGGAACTTTGAACCTGTGCAAGTCCAATTAGCACTAAGGCAAAAATTGCTCTATTATAAAAACATACATGTTCAATGCATATTTGCACCAGGGCAAATGACAAACAATTCGCTCATGTAAACATACATTGGAAGAATATGCTTCTTGTGCTAAACCAAGGTTTACTCTAGTGCTTGCACTAGTGTAATCTTACTATAATACGAACCCCACTGTTTACAAATGTGGACCATAAAACCACGATTGCTGGGTGCAGCGGGGGCACGTGTCCTGTTCTGTCACTTAGTTATGGTTTGTGCATTTCTGCACGAGCTCGTTAGGCATTAAGGACAGTAATCAGATTGATCATTGTCTGTTGCGTAACTGTGTTGTGCAAGAAATTAGTTCAAAGAAGGGTCATGATGTTCTGTGGAAGAATTATATTTACTGAACATTTTCATTGTTCTCCTGTGTTACATGAAGTGAGCGTGGGGAGTGTCAGGAACTGCCCAGAGTGGGAAAAAGAACAATGGGCCTCATCAAGAGTTGCGCTGTAGCCCTTAAATGCAGTGGTAATGGTATTACAGCCTCATTTAAGAGCTGACCCGATCACGAGTTGGGCGCTAAATGGGCTGTTCTACCTCCGGCCTTTCTCTGGAGGTGAAAATCCCTGTTTTCGGCGGTATTACAGCCGGCTATATTAGACCGCAAAATTAGCACCGAAAATTCCCCATTGGATCCAATGGACCCAATCAGGAATGGGGATTTACCGTTAAGGCCCAACCCGTGATTCGGTGGTAATACCACTGGGCCAGTCAGTGCTAGGGCTATTACAGTCGGCGGTGTTACAGCCGGAAATACAGCCCAACTCGTGATGAGGCCCATTAATGTGATGTAGGGAAGGCCAGGGAAGGGGAGTAACTCAAGGTTAGGCGGGTGCTGATATATACATTCCAAAAGGAACCAAAAATTAGCTTAATGCACAGGGGACCTCTCTGAACTTTCCTGGGGTGTTGGCAGCACACACAAGACCTCTATTGGTGCAGAGCGCGGTAAAGGGAGGTGCGCTGAGAACCAACCAAGAGAACTTAGACACTTATACACAGATATTGAACTGAAACGTTTAGTTGTTGTTAATTTAATTTGGTCAGTGTGATGAATTGAAAGGTGATGAACTGAAAAGTTTTGTAAATTTTGTGTATTTCAATGAGTTAGATCATTTTACCAAGACAATTGAAATGGCTAGCTTGTGTTATTTTTGAAGTGGTTAATGTGATGAATTGAAAGGTGACAATCTGAAATATCCTGTAATGGTTGTATGTTTAATATTGTGATTGTGTAAGGTTGTCTGAGTTTTCTTGGTTCCTGTAACAACAAATTCTTGGCCAGAGAGGACACTGAGACTGATGTAGGAACAGGAAACATCTTTGCTGAAGTTCCAGTCTCAGGTACAAGCCACAGGTATACATTTAGGCAACAACACTCAAGCCTTTTCGTCTGGAGAGGGCAGTAGCCCTTTCCCCCTCTACTCGTGCTCCAGGAGCAGCATCTGCCAGCCCGGCACCTGCCCAGCTGACCCAGAGCTCTCGAAGGAGCATGGGCTCGCTTAATAACATTCCTAGTCTTATTTGAAACCATTGCCTGCACACTACCTTCAGCAGCCTGCCGGGCATGAGAAGCAAACATCTCTGTGCTGAGCAGCGCAACAGCAAAGTGCCATCCATCTTATTCACGCTCAACAACAGCATTTTAAAATGGCCCGCGCAAAAGCGGCATATTCTGCGTTGGCCTGTGTTGCCTAGCAACAGAGGCCTTTATCCTCCAATCCGCGACACTGTTAGCTGTTAGGCAGAAGCTGGCCCGCCGACAAAGGCCCATGGAAAAACATGCCTCTCGCACGGCACTGAACATTTCAGAACCTTTGCTCACTCCCCTACCTTGCCGCCTCATTACAATCATTTACTTCACTGCGAGATTCATTGCGAGTCCGGCGCTGCCTACTACCGCCTAGACTGTACGGTAAGCACGTTAGCCCTACATGCCGTGCTACTGCTATTGCCCCAGTTCCACAGTCATCACAGTCCACTAACTTGAATTTTTGCCATATACTGGCCCAACAAACTTGTAATGGAAAAACCTTCTGTTATAAACCTTACAGGTACGCCACATACATGCGACTGCATTATTATTTGGCAATACTACCTCACTTGCTGTATATATGTCTAGTTATATGGCTACATAGCCTGTTTATTGTGCTTGCCGGTAAAAGTCTAACTGATCGCTACTGCTTCTGAAATGTTGTAGAGGAGGTCCCAGACATGGCCTGCACTCCAGCCCCCCATTTTGAGGTACCAGGAACATACTCGCCAAGGTATGTGACGTATGAGGAACAAATGAACCAACAGAGAGCTGCACTAGGACTCTGCCCAGTGCCCATCAGAAGAGCAATACCTGTTGAAGTGCCTATAACCAGACAACCTTGGGCAGCACTGAACCTGCTTAGACAGCCGTACCATCAGCTGCTACGAAATGAAGATTACCTACACGCTGTCCCCGAAGTGGCCCAAAGCGCCTTAATGGAAGGCGAGTGGTGACGATTCAAGAGCCCGAACAGACTCATGGATGAACAAAAATGACAACCAAAAGATGACACGCCAGGACGAAGAGCTATGAATATAGATGTAATGGACTTAGAAGAAGAGGCGATGTTGAAACGTAAAGAAACGTAGCTGTAAACGAAATGGAAGCATTCAACCAGCTTACACATGTAAATAGGCTTGGAACGCAAGAAACTAAGAAAACAGTACAGCTTGCTATGCTTAGTAGAAGAATAGAGCGGCAAGCGCCAGCTGTATATCTACCTCAATAAAGCACACTATACAAGTGTGACTCCATTTTACATAAAGCAGAATTAAGCCAAGGCTGCAAGGGGTCAAACAGGCCGAGATTCATATTCCAGCTGAAGTCAGAAGGGAAGAGCGGAATCGAAACTCAGTAAGAAGCAGCTCAGATCTGGGAATTCGAGGTCAACCTAAGGAAGGGAGGAGAGCGGCAACTTCGAAGAATTTGAACTTCAGAGCATAGCAGCCTGCCCCGTGAAGGTCGAGATAGGGAGGCCCAGGCAGGTGGCGAGGCTAAGAAAGAATCAAATACACGAAAAGAGGGAAAATGAAGCAGATTCACGGTGAACTGACACGTAAGCAGCCAGGCGCGAAGAGGTACCAACGTCTGATGTCACCCAGAACCCGAGGATGCCATAACTTTTCCTGATAAGAAGCTACCGTTTCGAGGCCATCCTTAGCCAACTAATTGACACATAGCCCTAAAGTACTGATTGATGGAAGAATGGCAGGGTGAATCTTGGGGCACAAGGCAACTGGGTGTCCATTCTGCATGCTGCTAATTAAAGTGGAGATTTATGTCTAGGGGTGTAACCTACCCAATCACAATGGACCACATAATCTAGGGTCCTATAGCTAGTAGAACCGATGAGACGTCGTACTTGTAGTGACGTCTATCATGAGTGATGTAGAGGGATGGGCGTAGACGCCCACCCAATAAGAGTTTCCAATCCTCACACTCTGTTACCATATACAGATATAGCACCTATACTTAAGGTACCTTTCCCGACCAATAGAATTGCATGACAAAACTTTGAGTGTTACACGTCAGTTGATGACGAAATTTTACTATAACTATTGCTGTTTGAATGAAGTTTGTGGAAGTTGAAGCGAGACAGGCGATCGCAACACTGTTGATTTCCATTTCTTAACCCGTTTTTTGTACTTGTCATTAAACGTAGTTCCCTTTGCCAAACTGCTGAGTTGTCCTTATTGATTGGTGTTGGAGTAAGAGAATCCTGCACCCCATCCTCCTCAAGGTGCAGCTATCTCATCTTAAAAGTACTTGAGGGTGAGCTCTGATCCCATGGGCCCGCAGATGTCGCTCCGCCCTCTTGTACACTTGGTAGCGGAGAGGATGGTTTTGACCATCAACTATTGATTATCGATTACTGATTAGACACCTATTGACCGTTGACATGAAGTAACTCTAGGTCTTCGGCAATATGACGAGTCCTTCACCATTTTGGCCGAGTAGACTGTGAAGCTTCCCGTGGACAATGAAAGTATAATCGTGTCCTAAAAAACTGCAGTGGGTTTGAAGGCACCCGTTTTAAAAACAGAAACCCTTCCATTCCTACGGGCAGTGAGCAGACGAAAGACCAAAAAAGGCGGTAAAGGAGGCGATGATCCCAAGGATCCAGAGAGGAACGATGCGAGCGGTGAGTGAAACAAAAAATTCAATACTTCGGCAAATGTTTTATAGGCATTAGAACAAGTAAGGGAAAGGTAACGGAGGGAGGCGGAACAAATAAAATAGTTAGAAGTAGAGAAGACTGTATATATATATAAGGGGATAATGACTTGAGAATAATAGAGAAAACAGAGGGTACCGGGATAGACACCCGAGAGAAAACAGAGGGTACCGGGATAGACACCTGAGAGAAAATATAGGGTCCCGGGATAGACACCCGAGAGAAGAGAGAGGATACCAGGGAGGACACCTGAGATAAAAGTGAGAGGATTCGCCTTGTTCCTGCGCTTTAATATAGCGGTCAGAAGAAACGTGAACTCATAGTCCCACGTAATAGGGAATGATTAGGATACTACCACGTTTAAAGACGTCGTTAAAGGAGTTAGTTTAAACTCCATGTCGGGGTATTGATTAGAAGGCAGAGATATATGTGTCCAGCTGGTGTCTGTCTAGTCTGTTTAACGTTTGTCATACATGGCATGTTGATGTGTCATATGTACGGAAATTTGTCTCCTTGATGTTTAAAATTGATTAGGGGTTTTACGCCATTCTATAGTTGAGAGGGAATCGCACCTGAATTGATGTTCTTGAGTCAATTGATGATATCAAATTTTGGCGGGAAAAGATTGGATTGGAGCTTGCAGTATTTGGTGTTCGCTCATATTTTTTGGAGGGGTGAAATTGCATGAAAATATTGTTAGAAACAGAACTCAAGCATGGAAGATATTACTCCACTGGCTCACTTATGTAAACAGCTGCCTAAACATGCACCAAAGCTTAAGAAACACAGTACCGAGTGGGTTAAGGGTACCACCCACAAGATGTTTATGCCATGGCCACAGAACGGGTCCTTATCTAAAGCCGCCTAACATCATATGACGACTTATCTGCATGCCACATATACAGGCAAAAAACTAGAGAAACGCCTCGCTGTTCTAGAACTTTGGAAAACATTCGAACAGCCGAAGGAGGAAGAGCCACCTGCTGACTGGATATTAAATGTATGCACGGAGGGGGGTGAGATGCCTACCGCGTCACCAGCCCTGCCTGAACTAGAAACCAAGGGAAGTAAGCCAGAGGGACTCTACCCATTACGAGAGCTTAAGGCAGCCACAGGGTACAGCAACCCCTCATATGAGTCGCCTACGTATAGTAGTGACAACAATAAAGGAAAAGAGCAGGAGAAGAATCTCACCTCCACAGTCCAGAGGGACAATGAGAGATGCCATGATGAAAGGAAGGATCAGGCACAGATTAGTGCACCTCTCGATAAAGAGAGAGAGGGAAAGAAATGGAAAGGAAGTGAAAACAGAACTGATGAGACAGCATTCGCAAAAGATGAATGGATGGGAGGACAGATATTGTTGAAACTCGATGGAAAAGGAAGTGATGATGTGAGACCAAGAGAGAAGTCTGATGAGACACAAAGAAGGGAGAAAGAAAAGGATAAGCACATAAGGGACTAGAGAATAAAAAAGAAAGATAGGCTAAGGCGAGAACAGCTAAATCGCGAAGAGCAAGGAAAACAGCTCAGTTGCAAACAGTGCACAGCCTATGATCAGTACAGACAGAACCTGCAAAGGTTGGAAGAAGAGCAAAGAGTACGTGAGAAGAGAGTAAAGGGACGAGAAGATGAGGAAGTTAGAAGGGCAAATGAACGTAGAAACGAAAGGAGAAGGGAAGAAGATAAGACTAGAGAAGAAGCAAGGCAGCGCAAGGAATTCAATGATGATATTGAACGTAAGCGTAGACAGAGGGCACGCGATCTCGAATATCTGAAGCGGGAAGTTAAAAAACCCAATCCTGTTGTAGAATGGGAAGACATTGAAGAATTTTACCCTGCATACGATTCAGTACCAGGCACGAGTGGGGCAAATATCGAAGATGACTTCGAGACCAGAAGCATTGGGGAAACGATTGATAAAATATATGATGAAATGGGGTTGGAACCATTATCCCAAAGGGAAAGGGAAGGCAAGCGCTTGGAAAGCACTCAGCTGTGTGACACTGAGGATGTCACCCGAAGTAGTGGGAGCAGGATACTGTCTCTGGACAGGCTAGAAATTAGTAAGAATGACGAAGACACAAGGAGTTGCTTGAATTGGGAACAATCAGTATCCGACTCTGGAGAGGAGACGGAGGACGAGACAAATGAAGAATGGAGATGGCGTGAAAAGCGGCTCCCAAGGGACAAAGGGGTACGATGGTCAGACGCTAGCGAGTGCGCACCTAGGACATCAGAGTCAGCCGCGCACCCTGACTGGCATGAAGGAACACCCCATGGTCAGAGGGGGGTGTCAGCACCCGCCTATGTAGACAGATTGAGGACATTTCCAGGTAGACGGCGATGCAGGAATATTACCCCAGCAATAGTCAGGAGAGCTATGGGGAAGGAGAAGGAAGATTGCGTATTCCAATTTCTGCTGCGAGAAAAGGGGGGAGTAAGACCACAATATATTCCATGGCCACACATGGATCAAGAAAGCTTGAAAAACAAGCTTCCAATGCTGACATCGGGAGCTGGGAAGTGGAAGTTAGAAAAGATGACAGGGGGTGTCACATTAGCTATAGGGGACATTAAGGGCCTCCTGATTGCCATACTTGGTGAGAGAGCAGACGATGTGTGGAAACGGGCTGGGTACCCTGGTGTAACCATAATTAATACTACCCACAACGGAGCACCATTCAATAATTGCAGAGCAGCAGTATGGAAGGCGCTAAGAGTACTGTACCCAGACACTTCCGATATGGAAGCTATAATGACTCGAAAAATGAAGGCGTCAGAAGATCCGTTGATTTATATCCAGAATTTCCAAGACGCGTGTGTGCTCGAAACGCATAATTCTGGACAAAATATATCCCTGTATTCTACCATAGATTGTGCCAAGGGTTGCCAGAACCAGTGCAGAAACAACTCAAGAAATTGGTAGGGGTAGAAGCTAAACCTTGGGCTGAAATACAGTTGACTATTGCACACTACTGTAGATTGTTGCAAGAAAAGAATCGAAAAAAAGGAGGTAACTCATAAGGGTGGCTTAGCCCAGCGGAACAAAATGTGCAACGGGTGGCTAACCCGCCGCAGAACGACCAGGGTAACGTGGGATTTTACCCCAAAGCAAGGGGATTTAGCGGAAGAGGATGGCAAAGTAATCAGGGAGGATTCCAGAGTAATCAAGGAGGCTTTCAAAAGGCGCAGATGGGCGGTCCAGATATGTCAAATGGACAGATAGCCCAACCACCGCCAGTGTGTTGGCTGTGTGGCATGACAGGGCATATGGCGCGCTCGTGCAGAAGCCAAGGCATGTGGCAAAATGGACAAGGAATGTGAGCAGGTATGGTGAATCCTCCTGCAATCTCACAACAGAGCGGTGCACAGAATCACACAGTGCAGCAGCAAGCACCAAGCATGCAGCAAGGTGCACAACAAGGGGTTCAACTCCCGAACATGGGGAACTTGCCACAAGGGCAATCCCAACAGGCACCACCACATATGTCTCAGGGCACAATCTCCGAAGGGGAAGCAGCCCTGTGAATGGAGAAAAATCACAAGTATACAGTGGACCGAACTTATATATGAACTAGGACAGCTCACTGGGAACCCTGATGTGCTCTATCCTATCAGTGACACCAGACCCTAACAAGGAACCTAGGGTGAATGCGTCATAGGGGGGAAAGAATATTCTTTCTTAGTTGACACGGGTGCAACACGCTCGTGCATAGGAGAAGGCAAGTTTTCCTTGTCCGGCAAGGCCATAGATACTCAAAGTTTTACAGGAGCTCATAGTTCCCTTTACGGACAATCTCCCAGTCTCCGTAGGAGAATGCAAAATTAATGTACCCTTATTGTATTCATGTCAGACCCCAGTGAACATTTTGGGTTGAGCCTTAATGACAAAATTGAACATGACAATCTCGTTCCCGGAGGAGGGCATAGCATGCTCCACTCCAGGAATGCATTATTCAACGGTATGCAAAATGACCAGAACATACTCAGGACACATAGCCATGAGAGCTATACCCTTAAAACCAGAAGTTTTCCCATATGGCATGCGTGTGCTTATGGCGGGACTGCCAGGCCTTGCAGATAAGACCATGAGAACCCCTGACGAGTTCTTATTCAGACCAAGAATACCTATCCATGAAGAAGAGAGACAAGTATTTCCCTTAACGATACATATTGCAGCAGCGCGAGGGAAAGTGGCTTTGGTTGAAGGATACGATGATGAAGGCAGACAATGGTGCACAATTATCGCCATTGAAGAAGGGTATCGAGTGACTGACGTCACAGATGACGATCTGTTCGAAGAACACCCTGACTTAGAAGAGACGAGGGTGGAAGTAAGTCTCATATTCTGGGTCAAAATGATCAAACGAGTAGTGCCACAGAGAATGATGTTGGCGCTGGTCCGTCCAGCATACTTTGATGCTGACATGGCCCAAGTGCCTGTCTCAGTATGAACTACTGGACCTTATGACGTAGGCCTCCTGAAGGGGGTGGGAGAAGGGAAAATTAAACTAAAACCAGGAGTAATTTTACCAAGAGCGCGACAATATCCCATGTCCAGAGAAGCAGATAAAGGGAATCGCAAAGACAATTTCCGCCATGATGGATCAGGGCATTATAGTGACGTCAGAATCACCCTGTAACACAGTGATTTACCCCGTCAAGAAATCAAAAGGAGGATCTTGGCATTTAATTACAAGATTTAAGAGCATTAAACGATATTGTTGAAGCCGAGTTCCCTCTAGTCCCTAATCCATCTACGATCCTGTGTAACATACCAATCGAGGCAAAATATTTTACGGTGTTTGACTTGAAAAATGCTTTTTTCTCAATCCTGTTGCACCGTGACGCACAAGATCTGACGTCATTTACATTCAGACAAATGCGTCTGAAAAGTATGAGGTTACCACAGGGGTACTGTGAGCCACCGTCAATTTTGAACAGAGTCCTACAGATGGACCTAAGCAATATTGCATTAGACAGTGTTGTCTTGCAGTATGTGAATGACTTTCTGATCTGCAGCACCACTGAAGAGCAATGCAGGTGCGATTCTGTCCAGCTACTGACTATACTGGCTGAGAAAGGAAATAAGGTTGACAAGGAAAAGTTACAATACTGTCAACAAGAGGTGCTGTACATAGGCCAGCTAATCTCACATGAGGGGAAAAAGGTAACCCCAGAAAGGGCTGAAACTATCATGAACACGGCTAAGCTGCTCACGATAAAGCTAATGCAGAGCTTCTTAGGCCTGTGCAACTATGTTAGAGCATGGGTTTTCAACTACAGCACTTACACCAAGCCCCTGCTCCAGGCTCTAAAGAAGGCCCAGGTGACAAAGGAAAAAATTTAATGGACTGAGGCAATGGAAAAGGGGTTTACAGAACTCAAGAGAGCGATTTGTACGGCCCCAGTTCTCAGCATTCCTAATTATGCAGAGGAATTCTACCTGTTCTCACACACTGATGGCAGCGTTATGACAGCAGTACTCGCTCAGAGAACCTCGTTGGGGTACAAGCCCCAGGCGTACTACAGTGGGAGCCTGGACCCGGTTATGAGAGGCCACTTCCCATGTGAACAAACTTTAGCTGCTGCAGCGTTCGCCATAGAAAAGGCGACAACCATTGTAATTGGATGTTCCATGATGTTAAATGTCGAGCACTCATTATTCGCCATCTTAGAGAAACCAAACGGCACACTGACATCTCAGAGAGCATCTGCCTATTAAGTGATCATATCTAACCCATCGATCAAAATAGTTTGATGTAAAACAGTAAAACCAGCTACGATCATAGCTGAGCCAGTCGCTGAAGGAGAGCCGACACATGACTGTGCAAACTACGAAGAATTCTATGATGAAATCCCCAGGGTAAAAGAAATTGCCCTGGCGGGTGGTGAGATCGTTTTCATTGACGGTTCTTTGAGAATCGACCAAGAAGACGGACAAAGATACACAGGCGTGGCTGTAGTAAAACACATAGCGAATGGAGAATTTCAAGTACTCATCAGTGTACAAATACCATCTCATTATTTAGCACAGGCTGCAGAATTATTGGCGTTCATACGCGCCATTGAGAATCATGCAGACCAGGAAGTAACGGTATACAGTGACTCTGCCTATGTGACGTCCACAGTGCACGCAGGACTTGCACCCTGGAAACGGAGGGGCTACCTCTGAGCGGACGGCACGCCAGTGCAGCATGCAGCCTTATTGGACAGGCTGATAAAAGCACTACAGCTCCCAGTAGGCATAGCGGTCGTGAAATGCGCCGCCCAAACCAAAGGGACAGATTTCGTGTCACGTGGAAACCATGCAGCAGACACGGAAGCCAAGCGTATGGCATCCAAGAGTGAAATGATCATAGAAGTAGAAGTGGCGTGCACCCATGAACGAATGATGATAGCACCAGCCACACCAGAAGCCTATAGTAATATGGGGCAGACCCAACTGATGGAGATCCAAGGGGAGGCCCCTCAGGATGAAAAGAACCTATGGAGGCATCGAGGGTGTTCTTTAAACTCCTCTGACGGGTTGTGGCCGCAAGACAGCACTGGTAAACCAGTAATGCATGTAGCCCTACTAAAAGTATCATTGGAACAGTTGCATTACCCATTTCACAGGTCAAAAAAGAATCTAGCAGCAATGCTCGCAGAAGACTGGTTCATACCAAATTTAGCTGAGCATGTTGCATTCTTTATGGTGAACTGCATAATCTGCCAGCAATTCACCGCTGGGCACACATTAAAAGTAGTGAGAGGAATCATCCCCCAGCCAAATGGGCCTTTTCAGCACTTACATATTGACTATGTCGACATGATTCAAGTGTGTAACGGGTACAGGTACTTAATTGTAGTGGTGAGTCCATTCTCTAGATGGATAGAAGCAGGTCCCTGTACACACCCAGACTCAACCTGTGCTGCCAAATTTCTGGTGAGGGAAGTATTCCCTAGATGGAGGGGTGCGAGGTAATGAGATCAGACAACGGGGCTCATTTTGTTAACGCAGTCTTTGAACAGATCAGCTTGCTGCTTGGTAAAAAGCACAAGTTCTTGTTGGCATGTCATCCAGAAGGTAATGGTATTTGTGAGAGGCTCAACGGCTTGTTAAAGGAAACGATAGCCAAGTTGAAGCTTACTCTAAAGAGGGGATGGTTGCACTGCCTTCCACTGGCATTGTATGCACTTCGGAACCAACTAGGCTCCGACCATCATCTTACGCCGCACGAGATAGTCACGGGAAGGAGAATGAACACCCTCCTTACACCCCAAAACAGGGCTAGATGTGATGCCCTGTCAACCCGAGAGGTCTTGGGAACCGAGCTGCAAGAATACCTGAACTGCATGACATCAAGCCTTACTGTAATTTCAGACCAATTACAGCGACGACGAAAAGGGTGCAGCGCAGCGCAAAACACAGCTGGAGATGCTGAAACAGACGAAGTTCAAGGTCTACGTACACCATTCATCTTCTCTGGAGACGCCGTGTTGGTAAAAAACTACATGAGGAAAAGGTGGGACGAGGCAAGATTCAATGGCCCTTTCATCGTAGAGGACTGCACTCCGTCAGCTGTAAAACTGCAGGGCAGGAGAGCATGAATTTCCTCAACGATAGTAAGCCCTATATCGGAGAAAGCCCTCTAGCTACACCCCACTGTGAAGAGACCACAGACAACAGGGAAAAACCTCAGCACGTGCAGACAAGATGCATGACGAGGAAGAAGGATACATGAGCAGCAAAGCCTAGACAAAAGAACTCTTTTTGAAAATTGTGGCTTTAAACTGGACATTTCCTCTAAGCATAAAAAGGGGAAAAGGACAATAAAATTGACACTCTGTGCAGCCTAGTTGCAGGGTGAAGAAGAGAATTGTACATCCAAAGCCACAACAATGTTGGTGATACGAACTTTTGAACCAAGCCACACTTAAGCATTTTGAGGCACAAGACTCTAATAGACTGAGATCGAGGACTTTTGCCCCAAGGAGCTAACACAGTATCCTGAAGCAACCAACACTAAGACCTTGTTTCGCAGAATTTATGGTATCCCCCAGCAGAAATATCACAAGGGATGTGCTGTCCTGTTTCCACCTAGTACTAGAGACATATCCGTCACTTGTAGGGAGAGTCACCAGTGTCACAGACTTTAGTCAAGATCCTGCCAACAAGAAGCTAATCTGGCAACTGCTTACTGTCATCACGGAAGCCTTCGCTGTGTTGCCAGAATACAGTGATAAGGACACAAATGCTTCCACCACAGGCGATAATAGATGAACTCACAAAAACGCTTTTCTTTCGCATCATAGAGGAATGCCCAGCACTCGTAGGGAGAACCGCTGACATGCTGACATACATTAGAGATCCAAGAAACACTGAACATTTGCACCAGCTATGGGCTAAGCTCAGCTAGCTGGTCGCAATCCACACATCAGGAAACAGGAAAGTGCAAAGACTGTTCACGCCAAGGGAAGGGCCTGTGATCCAGAGCCCAGTAAAGTAGGACAAATGTCCCTGTCACCCGAGGACAGCCGGTTGGCGCATAACGTCTTGTTTCGCCTAGTCACTGACTTTCCAGAAATGGTGGGGAGACCTGCCGAGGTTGATGTTGTTACCTTCATCAGAGATCCAGCTAATGTTGCACACATGGGAATACTCCTCCATGGCATCATGCTCCAGGTGGAACTGTCCAACTTTCAAAGAGAGTATCTGAGGAGATTCCAGTTAAACCTTCCGCCGAGGGACAGATCCAGGAGACAGAGACACAGCATTTCATCTTTCCGCCGAGGGACAGATCGTGAGAGCAGAGACGAGAACTTCACCGTCTTTTCTTTCTTATTTTTTTTATTTTTTTCCTGGGTTGATTTTTTGATTGGTACCATTTTTTCAATTTTTTCGCATTGAACAGTGTCCAGCATGTCCTCAGGACTGAAGCAGATTCGGGGGGTGGACTGGGAGCTTACCTATTTTGAATATGCATAATGAATGTGTCTTACCAAAGGTGTTAGTCTAATCTTTTTCCATAGTCTAGCAAGGGGACTGTATCCCATAACCAGAGACAATCGCCACCCGCACCCCAGACACTTTATGATACAAAACTTTCTGAGAAACAATAACGGAGTAAGTGAAAATAATTAAACACTGACAATTGATATGATTGAAATGGGGGCCCAGAACAGTAACCTGGTCCTCCCACAAACAGAGGGGCGCCCCCACTTCCCTGGAAGGAAATGCTGCCAAATTTCATACCGCTCGATCATGTTTATATGTATAGTGATTATCATTGTCTTTCTGTCGTTGACAATCAGAACTGCATTCTTTATTGGTGCACGAAGAGCCCCAATTTCAGTGCACCCACTGGATAATGTACGTATGAGTCCCACAAGAGCACCTAGACCCTATATAGTTATACCAGTCCCAAGACATTCTGATGGTAAAGCAAATGAACTAAAATTTAATGTAATTAACAGTAATACATACACACTTGAGGTAACGAATGAAGAGAAAAGCTGGAGACAGGGTCAGCATGGAATGAATGAAAACATAGCACTGACTACTACACGCACTTACACACTGAATGCACACAAACCAGGGCAAGTGTCAATGGCTACAGAACCTCGAACGAAGACAACAGAAAGTATGAGACTGCCTACCGAACAACCAATTACAGAAGGTAGTGGAAGAAACCGAGAAGAATCAAGTGAAAGACCAACTAAAGAAGATATAGCAAAGGTTCTCAAGAAGACAGAAGCGGCTACGGGAGAATTCACTGCAAGGACCCAAATGTTGATAGATCATTTATTCCCGTTTATAGCTAGAGCAAGGATAAAACAGGAGGAACTAAGGAATAAAACCGCAGAGACTGTATTGAGAAGCACGCCAGTTCCAACACAAGGAACAAGCACCAGGCCCAAGACGCAGCCATCCGTTGGGCAGATGATAAACCGATGGTGGTTAAAGGCGCGGTGTGCCAGCAGTGTGTTCTGTGTGAGTGAGAGGAGGTTCTATCCCGTGGAGCTCCGTCCATCTGCATTGGAATTTTTGCTTCTTGCTTCGTCTGGATTTGTCCTTCCTTTGTTTTCACCATTTCAGCTTCGTTTTCCATAAACACACTACACATGCGCGGAGCGCAGTGCGGTGTGCCAGCAGTGTGTTTGTGTGTTTGTGTGTTGTGGTGCTGTGGTGCTTGCAGCATTCTGTAATTAGCAGTGCACCACTTTAGAACGGTAAGACTGCTTTTTTTCATAGCTCGTTGTCAGCCCAAATAATCTCCTTTGTGGTGATCGCTGTAGATATTTCTACCAAAACTTGAGGTATATCAAGTTAAAAGTGCTTCAAGTTAAGCGATACTGCGAATGCTCACTGTATAAACTCTGTTACGGGTTCTCAGCCTTGGACTGCCATGCGTGTGTAGCTGGACTATCTACGGATGCTATCTAGGTATATGGTCACTAAAGCTGCGCAGCAATAGAATCCAATGAGCAAGTTACATAAAAACGGACTGATTGATTGTGCTCTTGGCCATTTCACTCCTGATATGTGTTTTGCTTGAAGGTATCAACTGAATAGGGGTGAATGCGGGCATAGTGCCTTTGAACCCTGAGAGGTGCTAAGATTTCTTCCATTTGAAGGTATCAACTGAATAGGGGTGACTACGGGCATAGTGCCTTTGAACCCTGAGATGCTGGAAGATTTTCTCCATTCAGAGATTCTAACTGGGCAGGGGTGATTGCAGGCCTTGTGCCTTTGAACCCCTATCCTTGCTATTGTAATCAATTCAGAATTTGCGGTTTGGTGAAGTGACCATTTTTTTTTTTTGGTATGAAGAGGTTGTGCTGGTTTCTGATAAATTCTGGTGATTGAACACGATGATACACTATCAGATGTCAACTCAGAACATGCTATAAGAGAGCTCTAATTCACTATACCATCTATAATACCACTGCTATCAAAATTACCTTACAATGCCTCTGTTGCACATATTGAAGAACATGTATGCCATTCATTACACTCTTCCCCTACTTCTACTAAAAATGAAGTGAAGGTACTGTTCCTAAGTGAACTAAATGGGAACAATCAGAGTGTATCAAATGGGTCAAATAATGGTAATGATCATCTGCATGAAATGTCCTTGCCAAGCGAAAATCTAGGTAATGGTGAGATTGCAGATGTCTCGATGCTGGCACCAGTGATTATGGCTGAATTAGATAGGCGTGTTTGCCTATCTACAGGACCCTCCACACCTGTCTCAACCCCACGAAGACAGAGAGATTTTGTACACTTACACACGCAAAAAGAAACAGAAAAATGCTGCCAAACAGCTCCTGAGTTGAACTCAGGAATAGGAAAATCTATTGTGGCAGATGTTGTTGTTCATCCCCAAAAACAAAAGAGGTGATGGCTGGAAGGTTTTGAATGAATCTCAACCACTGGCATTGCTCTGGGCAACCCTCCAGACCATCGTTCCTCACCTGCCAAGCCATTACAGAAGGGGAAAGACCATATGCAAATCAGGTTTGGCCCCACCCCAAAAGGGGCAGTCCAGCCCAAACTGCTAGGTCACATCCCTTCTGCACGAGACCACAAGCATCCCCAAACATGTTTCGGCCTTGTTGGGCATCATCAGTGAGGAGTAGCTTGGATCTCTAGGCCTAGCAGGCACGGGACCCACGTCTGGGCATACCCGTCCCACTCAGGGTGACATAGCAAAAACAAAAGAGGTGATGGCTGGAAGGTTTTGAATGAATCTCAACCACTGGCATTGCTCTGGGCAACCCTCCAGACCATCGTTCTTCGCCTGCCAAGCCATTACAGAAGGGGAAAGACCATATGCAAATCAGGCTTAGCCCCACCCCCGCCATTCCTGGAGATTCATAAATTATGGGACCATAATGTATATGCAGAATTTGACCCTTTACGTAACCCTGATATTGGCAATATAGACAATCTCTCTAAGCCCTCAGGGAGAGGCAATATTTCTCAAAATGTGACAGATGAAACTATGTTGGACCTTAATGAACAAAATTGTCATACGTTTCCTGTTATAACACGCATTCTGAATCTCCTGGGTAAGGGTCTTTAATATACACATTATGCAATAAAAGAAATGAAAGGTTCATTGGCTGAAATTGTAGGGAAGCTCAACAAAATAGAAGGATTTATGTTTGCTTATGAAGGAATGGCATCTCTCCAGGTCTCTCTTAATGCAAAGAGGCCCGCAGATATGGCTCCACAAGCTACTGATAAGAACTATTCTGGCATCATGATATCTCAAGCTACACTGACCATGACTCCCCCTACTAAAGCAGCATGTACTTGTGTGAAGAGTGATCAACCGCCAAGACCTTCTGATACATATTATCCCTCCCAAGATGAGATTGAAAAGATTGAGCTCATTCAATTAGCTAAATCACATCATGAGAGACTGAGATCTTTAGAAAAACCTGATGATGAATGATATGAAAGTAACAATGTCTCACCATAATGTGGTAAATAAAATCTTTGTACGGTGACAGGCTCTCTCACGCCAGACAGCCTCTCAGAGCTTGTTAAGATCATCGATCAACAAGATGATATTAAGCTGGAAGAGGAAATAACTGCACCAAAAGCTAATGAGGCTCCCCTAGATCAAGGTTGGACATGTTTTATGTCTAAAAAGGCAAAGAAATTACACCAACGAGCAAAAATAGTGAAGAAAAAATAATAAAAAGGGCTGTCAGTATATCACCTAATAAAATTGACGGGAAAATCAAGAACATGCCCACAAAAAAGGAAATAAAAAGTAAAGTGAGTGACACACAGATGCCACAAACAAATGATTTCGATTTTGGTCAACTAGATGCAGAATCTAGGGTGCATCTGGGAGTGGAATCTCCACCTGAACAATCTCAGATGGACAGCAATAATCCTAAAAGTCCGATCAGCCCATATACTGCTCAAGGGGTGGTGGAAGACTCACAAGAAACAAAACAAACGGGCTCCAATCCTTTGCCCAAAAAGGTACAGTCAAATGTCATGAAACAAATGAACTTAGCAGGATTCTATCAGGTTACCAAAAATAAAACAACCTTTAAGAAAGATGGTTGCAATGGTGAAAGTGATAAAAAATAATTACACTTAAAGGTCCCCAAACAAAAGCTGGTCTAAAAAGTGTAAAAACGCCATCAGCACTTTGTAACTCTCAGATTCCACCTAATGCTAACCCAGGTACTCAGGACATAACATCAAATGATCTCCCTGATAATACGAAGAAAGGGCACATTAATGAGTGTTCCGATGATTTGGTAAAAAACCAAAGCTCAGATGACTCAAGATCTATTTCTCAGCAAGGTGGCTCTGATGATGTGGTGAAATCAAATACCTTTGGTGAGGCGAGCGAGAAGATAAATGATGCTTCTGAATCTCAGTGCAGTGATGAGAATAATAAGGAAATGCAATTGATCATTGGGTGGAGTAGTGACTCCCAAACTCTTGGCAAAGACAGAATTAATCGGTCACATCTCCTAATCATGTTTCAAAAAATACCTACTTTAAGGAACTTGATTTCCCCTGATATCGATTGGATTAACCTATCCATTTCTAATAACTATAGAATGGTGTGTAAGGTTCAATCGATGTTAATTTCAAAAATGTTATGGGAGCAAAATGAAAATTTTGCGATGTTCGGCTATTAATTGCATGGTTTTGGAGATATGAACGAGGTTACCGAATTTATAGAATTCCAGAAACTGCAGTTGTCACGTTTCAACAATACAGAAGGGAACTGGAGTATTGATACAACGATTACACAAAATGTACTCACTCAATTGACCTCTGTGGTTAATGCAATTAAGGGTCTAACGGGACTGGAATTGTTACTGAAAGAAGCTGGCTCATCTCAAACATTGCAAAGTCAATCATAACTTCCTCCTGTATCGATAGTGAGCTGGAATTGTTGTGGTTTTAACAACTTTCAAAAATGTGTAAAAAATAAGATGTTGTCACCCGATTCCAGTGTTATAATGACACAGGAGACAATGGCAATTAATCCAATCAATATAGATGGATTTACTGCCTTTAACCATCCTGCTAAGAGGGGAGAATTGGGTAGACCATCTGGAGGTCTATTGACACTGGTTAATAATGCTTACAAAATGAATGCTAAACTGATCTACTCCTCGGCTGCCCTATTACTCATTGAAATTACTGTTGGTACCATCAAGTTCATGGTGATTAATTTATATTGTAACCCTAAAGCTGGCACATGCATGAGTACTATGAAGGAATTAGATGCCACTCTTCAGTTGTTGTTGATGGGGAATGCTGAATATGAGGTTATTTTGGGAGGTGATTTTAACTATGTTCTTTGTGACTTTATTCCTCCTAACTTACTGCATGTAAGAAATATGTATTCTGCCCGTGCAAAGGAACAGGGATACTTCTGGTTTGAGCTTCTATACAACTGGAATTTGCATATAATTTCTCATGCACCAGAACAGAAACACTACAGGTGGTTTAGAGGAAACCTATGCTCTAAGATTGATCATTTTGCTGTGTCGGAATGCCTACTCAAAATAGTCAAGCCCATTGATGTAAAATTCATGGCTTGTAGTGACCATATCATGCTAAGTTTAGTGTTGCAAATATCAATGGAAAGATACACTAATATTAGTCATTTATCTCTAATTGAAATGGATAAACCAACAAAGTCAGTTAGATGGAATCCAAAATGATGCCGTGAGTTTGCATATTTGGTAAACAGGGACATCTGGCGCTATGAAGCTATGACCACACTAATGTGGAATAAAAACAAAATTACCAAACTAAATACAGATGCGATCAAAGGTCACCTGTTAGACTTAGCAACTGATCAAGAAAAGTATGTAAAATCTTGTGAATGTTAATTCAGTGTTCAAATATTGGAAACTAAAAGAAAATGCAATCGCGAGATTAGAAGTCCTAGGACTTTGATTGGTGACCATACGGAATATGCTATAACAAAATGAAATATACGTTTGCATTGTAGACAGACCATTAAAGAGATCAAATGTCTGCAACATTTAACAGAAAACCAAAAGCTTATTAGTTTAATATGGAAACATAAAGTAAAGGTTATCTGGGGAATTTTACGATCACAGGGGAAAATGTCACAACCGATTTTCCATTCAGCAATTTCTGCCAAGGTATGGTCCGAGTACATATTGGAAAGATATAGGCTCCCTATTGAGTTTAAATCACAGTACATCACTAATCTTACTCAAAAGGTTTCTAACAAATGTCCTTGGTATTTAAGTGAAGTTATATGGGCAATTCAAAAACTCTAATTCCCAAGGGCAGATGGCCCAGATGGGATTCCCTCATGTGTATTACAAAATGATCCTCATTTTTGGGCTACAGTGATTAAGCCTATATTTGACTCAATTTTTGAAACCAAAGTCATTCCGAAATCTTGGCTTTCAGCTATAATTGTCCCCATTCACAAGAAAGGCCCTATAATTGTCCCCATTCACAAGAAAGGCCCTATCGACAATCCAGCTAACTTTCGCCCAATATCCTTAATTGATGTTACAGCAAAGGTTTTTGCAACACTATTGTTAAAGAAATTGGGGTTCTGGGTTGATAGTAAACAACTGCTTTCCAAATATCATGTGGGATTTCGAAAATCTATGGGAACTACTCTGAACGCTACGATTCTTGCCCACTTACTACAATCTTCTCTTACCTCAGCTTCAGTGGCGGTCTATGTGGCATCTTTGGACCTCTCTGCCGCGTTTAACAGTGTCATCAGGGAGCGGCTATGGAACAAGCTTATTAATTATGGAGTTCCTGATCACATTGTAGGGCACATAGCACTTTTACACTCCAATACGTCCTACATGGTGCGGATCAAGCAGGATGGAACAACCACTGAGGCTATTGACACAGAGATAAGTGTCAAACAGGGATGCCAGTTGGCAGCTATCCTGTTTTATCTCTATATATGTGATATAGATGGTTTGTAGGATCAATTGGTGGTTTATCCTGTAAAATTGGAAGACACTCGAATGAATTGGGTAGCCTTCGCAGATAACATTATTTTATGTGATGGCACTCCATACGGGCTACAGAACAAATTAAATGCTTTCTGTGTATATGCAAAGAGTAACAATCTGGCCATTAATGCTAATAAGTCTAATATAATGGTTTTTGCTAATAGGAAGAAAGTATGCAGGTATACCTGGAAAATGAATGATACAGTTATTCAGCGTGTGTTGAAAACCAGGTATTTGGGCTACAATCTATGTGATTCCAATTCTTTGATTATGTGGAAGACCACCCTTACCCAGGAAGCTACTCCCCTCATATCACAAATGAAAGTTATATATCACAAATATGCAAAATTCTCTCTCAATCCTCTGTTTGAATTTTACATCTTAAAGGTGGAAGCTGTTCTATTTTATGGCCTAGATTTGTGTATTTTGGACGTTACAAATATATTAAACATACTGCAAGGAAAAATAGGGAAAGCCGTTTTGGGCTTACCCAAATCTTTACCCAATTCAATTCTAATATATGAACTTGGCCTAAATTCGCTGGCTTCTAAATTCTGGTGGCGAAAGCTAACGAATTACAGCACAATGGTGTATCCTCCTCCGAATTCACTGTACCAAGATCTCTGTTGTATGGTGATGAAGCAAAATCCAATATCGATTAAACGATATACTAAGAAGATGGAAGAGCTATTACTTAGTATAGCTATGGACCACAAAGAATTATATGAACGACAGAATGTGGTAAAAAGGAAATTCTTCCAAATGGATTGGGCGAATATTATAGAGATCAATGCTAAATGCAAATCTTATATTGATCACTATTATTTTTTTCATAAACAATCACCCAGAATGAATTACTTATTGATCTTTCCTTGTCCTAAAGCAAGATATCTGTACTGAGATTCAAACTAAATCTTATGCATATGGGAGAAAGAATCAAATACTGGATAGAAGCCTCTAACCTTGGAAAAGGAATGTGTTGTAGATTTTGTCGTAACGAAGATAGCCCTGAGTCGCTTAAACATCTGGTTATATATTGCAGTCAATTTGAGAATATTAGAAGCTCTCACTTGGGTACATTCTATAACTGTGATTTGGCTCTATCGAGAGAGTTGCTTTGGTCGCAATGCATGTGGGGGAAATCACAGAAGATGATACTGGCACTAATACGTTTCCTTGTTGTACTGGAGGAAAAACTAAAGTGTAATTATATCAGTGTATAAGGTTGACAAGAACGATGAAATGAAATGAAATCACTGGAACTGTAATTCATGAAGATTTAATATTATAAGATTTGTAGCTTTAACTGATTTTACATTTTTGCAGAATACGATGTTCATGTTTTTATAACATTTGTATGAGTTTTAAAGACAAAGATATATGTTTATACTGATGTTAAAGAATGTAACAGATATTTGTAAAGATGCATGGTACCAAAAACAAATAAAATAAAAAAAAATAAAAAAAATGTAAAATAATTAAAAGGCACTCATCGAAGGAATACAAGAGGAGAGGAAGAGAATCGCAAAACCTCCTCATATCTATTCGAGGCAGATGATGAAACCTACCCCACCAACAAGCATGTCCCAGAGACCCTCAATAAGGAAAAGCCACACGGACGCATTTAAAGATGTAGTTATAGCTAACTACAGAAAGACACTTAGAATCCAGAGAAGCCCACATGAAGATAACAATGAACTAAACGATTACCTGGACAGCACGGCACATCTAGGAAACAACATTTGGTACCAACATATGAAGGAGGTCGGAAGAAGAAATCGGAAGGAGAATGCTTTGTCTGTGCACTTCTACCGTACAGCAAGGGAAAATCCAAGATCTTTGTGGCTGTAGAAATTGATGTCCTTACAGCACACTGTATGTCACAGGGAACAATGTGCAACACCAGAGGACAATTTATGGGGAGAGATGCCTCATTGATATGGGCAACTGAAACAAAGTATCCCGATGAAGACGGTTACGTCCAGGATATCAAAACAAGAAACAGAGCGCATACTAAAAATCACGTGATCAGGTACAAGAAGCCTGAAGTTAAAGGATCAGGAACAAGATGGAAAATAAACCCAAGGCTGAACGTTCAAGGAAAGACTGCAGAAGAGGCTAAAATTTGGAAGAACAGAGGCCAAATGCAGATCTGGGGGACAGTGGTTTCCCCAAACGGATGGGAAGAAGGGGTGGTGCTCTGCCGAGCTTGTATGGTCCTTGGAGCCTGCCAAGAAGCAATAGAGAACTCACAGAGGTTATGCAAACCTTTTATGGCCAAAACTGGTAAAGCAGCTGACATGTTTCGAAGACAGAGGAGGACCCTTGCAAATAGTGCCACTGGAAAGCCCGATATTGTGCTTCAAGAACAATGGCACGAGGAAGATGGGAGAAAATCAAAACTGCGGGCGAATCTTTAAAGCCCCAGGAATGACTCACGGAACTGCAGTAATTTTGGATCATTACTGGGCTAAAGGATCCAAGGCATATATAAGACGACCGAAAAACTGGGGAGGCATATGCACACTGGTGAACGTCCACGTTCCTGCACTAGTGATCCCGAAAAGAGACCTGAATATTGACAGTTTCCCGAAAGCAGATGCTCAACTAAGGAAGAGGAGGTCTGTGGAACTGGTATCCCGAATGAAGAGAGAGAATTACTTTTCTGCCAAATCGGAAGAAGCATTTCATGCAATCCCGTATGATCACATACTTTTCAGCCTCATCTCATCAGTGTTCACAACAATCTTCATGTCAAGAATCCAAGATGGAGTAAATACCAAGTGGTTGCAGATAACCAGTTGGATGTCATTGCAGACTATCAACACTACCATAAAAGGAATCAACGCGATCAAAGAAGAACTAATAGCAATCCGATTGATGAACTTCCAGAACAGATATGTACTTGACATGATCACCGCAATGGATGGAGGTGTTTGCGCAAAAATCAGAGATTCATGTTGCACATTTATACCTTTGCATGATGAAGAAAATGGAACCTTAACAGAAGCCATAAGTATGCTGACAAATTTACAGAACCAGATGATCAATGAAACGGACGAAGTTGATGATGACAGCTGGTTCGGAACTCTATTCTCATGGGTCCCACAATGGATGTAGGACATATTCAAGTTTCTGGGAATCCTGCTATTAATGATACTACCAGGATTTTGTGTTATCAAGATAATCATCACACAATGCCAGAAAACTGCGAAGAGATGAAGATCATGGTCGATGTCAAACCAGGATGGAAGCCCAGAGAACTGACTGATGAAGAAATAAGAGACTTTTTGAAAGCCATAGAATTTGCGCCAGAAGGAACAAAGTTTGTTTATCCCAGAAAACAAATAAAGTATGAAGGAAAATGGATCTATTGCAGCCGAAATGGACAATTCCAGTTAATGACCTAGAACGAAGACGAACATGTAAAAAGAGCAGGAAGTTTGAAAGGAGTGATAAAAATATGGACTCCAAAGAAACACACATTCACACCATCATGTACAAACCCAGAAGACAATGAACAAGATACAGAAGAACCAAGTAAGACGGATCCAAAGGAAGAAGCAGAAGTGGTTGATGAACCGACCAGAGGGGGGAGTGTAAAGGAGGTCCCAGATATGGCCTGCACTCCAGCCCCCCATTTTGAGGTACCAGGAACATATTTGCCAAGGTATGTGACGTATGAGGATGAAATGAAACAACAGAGAGCTGCACTAGGACTCTGCCCAGTGCCCATCAGAAGAGCAATACCTGTTGAAGTGCCTATAACCAGACAACCTTGGGCAGCACTGTACCCGCTTAGACAGCCGTACCATCAGCTGACATGAAATGAAGATTCCCTACAGGCTGTCCCCGAAGAGGCTCAAAGAGCCTTAATGGAAGGCGAGTGGTGACGATACAAGAGCCGGAACAGACTCACGGATGAACGAAAATGACAACCAAAAGATGACACCCCAGGACAAACAGCTATGAATATAGATGTAATGGACTTAAAAGAAGAGGCGATGTTGAAACGTAAGGAAACGTAGCTGTAAACGAAATGGAAGCATTCAACCAGCTTACACATGTAAATAGGCTTGGAACGCAAGAAGCTAAGAAAACAGTACAGTTTGCTATGCTTAGTAGAAGAATAGAGCGGCAAATGCAAACTGTATATCTACCTCAATAAAGCACACTATACAAGTGCAACTCCATTTTACATAAAGCAGAATTAAGCCCAGGCTGCAAGGGGTCAAACAGGCCAAGATTCATATTCCAGCTGAAGTCGGAAGGGAAGAGCGGAATCGAAACTCAGTAAGAAGCAGCTCATGCCTGGGAATTCGAGGTCAACCTAAGGAAGGGAGGAGAGCGGCAACTTCGAAGAATCGAAACTTCAAAGCATAGCAGCCTGCCCCGTAAAGGTCGAGAAGGTCGAGATAGGGAGGCCCAGGCAGGTGGCAAGGCTAAGGAAGAATCAAATACACAAAAAGAGGGAAAATGAAGCAGATTCACAGTGAACTGACACGTGACCAGCCAGACGCGAAGAGGTACCAACGTCTGATGTCACCCAGATCCCGAGGATGCAATAACTTTTCCTGATAAGAAGCTACAGTTTCGAGGCCATCCTTAGCCAACTAATTGACACATAGCCCTAAAGTACTGATTGATGGAAGTAAGGCAGGGTGAATCTTGGGGCACAAGGCATCTGGGTGTCCATTCTGCATGCTGCTAATTAAAGTGGAGATTTCTGTCTACGGGTGTAACCTACCCAATCACAATGGACCACATAATCTAGGGTCCTATAGCTAGTAGAACCAATGAGACGTTGTACTATTAGGGACGTCTATCACGAGTGATGTAGAGGGATGGGCGTAGATGCCCACCCGATAAGAGTTACCCAATCCTCACACTCTGTTACCATATACAGATATAGCACCTCAACTTAAGTTACCTTTCCCGACCAATAGAATTGCATGGCAAACTTTGAGTGTTACACGTCAATTGATGACACATTTTTACTATACTTATTGCTGTTTGAATAAAGTTTGTGGAAGTTGAAGTGAGACAGGCAATACAGGCAATCGCAACACTGTTGATTTCCATTTGTTTCCCCGTTTTTTGTACTTGTCATTTAACGGACTTCCCTTTGCCAATCTACTGAGTTGTCCTTATTGATTGGTGTTGGAGTAAGAGAATCCTGCACCCCATCCTCCTCAAAGTGCAGCTATCTCATCTTGAAAGTACTTGAGGGTGAGCTCTGATCCCATGGGCCCGTCAGAGGTCACTCCGCCCTCTTGTACAATGTATATATATGCCTAAATAATTAGCTACATAGCCTGTTTATTGAGCCTGCCGGTAAAAGTCCAACTTTTCGCTACTGCTTCTGAAATGTGGCACTGCCTCTACCCTAATTTCACCCTATCAGTGTCTGCCACCCCCTCTCTGCCCGCGCAATTCTGCATTCTACTTGTACTCTTTAGTACTAACCATTAAGCAGCCTTGCAAAACAAACCTAACACTGTAACTGGGCAGAGGCATCTAGTGCCCTGACTATAGGCTATTCTAGAAGTCAAGGGCTCTAGTGATTCTATAACCTGAAAACTGAAGCCCAATGTGAATGGAACGCCAGTATCTAATAATAGTTAAGCCTATACTAGTATAAAACAACCTTATTTATTTAGCCTAGCACATTGCTTTAATTAACATCTTCAGCACACACCATCAGTTTACACCAGACCAATTAGACATGCACATGCTTACTTTCATATATGCACGCGCTTTACTAGCATTCAGTGCACTCTCCATGCTCAACATGGCACCATACACCTGAGCAGTTACTGCTAACGCCAACAGGCACAGCTTCCAGCAAGATGCTAATTTCCTCGCCTCCAGGCCTTGTAAACCCATGATCCTACTAACAATGACCACGACACTCCTACCCTCTGAGACTATAACACTGACCAAATTCCTGCCTCCTCTACAGCCATTCAAACACAATACTAGTGTGACAACTTCAGCCAGTAACACGTACCCGCTCAAACCCCTCCAGTGGATCCAGCTTTACGCTGCTCGACCTACACCCAACCAACTTTGCCATACAAAAATCAGAAGTTCCAGACTAGGTTCCAGACTTAAGAAAGCTTACCTACTTCCAACTAATGGTACAAATAAAAGTAATACTAAGACTCTAGCCACAAAGAGAAATATACCCAAACTAGAGATGGACATAGACAATAATGATCCTAGTTTACTAGTCAATACCACCTTACTAACCAGCCTTCTTAGCAATCAACCCCCACTCATTAAGGGAGGACTCATAAAAACAAGATATCTGATAGCTCATGCTCTCGATATTGCTGACCTCATAATCCAAAATGACCTTGACTTCTCAGCTATAACTGGGACCTGGCTGCATGCCGCTGCAGGCCCAGCTCTCTCACTAGCCATACCAGACAACTACACCATCACCAGACTTCACAGAGAATGATATGATATGATATGATATGGCATTTGTAACGCGCCTATACACAAGTGTTTCAAGGCGCGACGAGGCAGGGAAGGGGAAACAAGGGGAAGACAGACAACGATCCTACTAGGCCAGGTGTCATTTAGATCGTGCAAGTGCAGGGGTACGGGGGAGGGAAAAGTACAAGGGGAAGGGGAGGAGGGGAAGTGCAGTACAGGGTAAGTAGAATAAAAAATAAATAATAGGGCCAGCTGGTGGCAAGTGCAAGGTAAGCGCAGACAAGTGCTGGGGAGGGGGGTGTAGGGATACAGAGACAGTCCCGCAGTGCAGGGGTTGCCAGGGAGGCAGTGCAAGTGGAGAGTGGCTGGGCCAAGGACCGATGTCGGAGAGAGTGGCCCAGTTGCAGATTCAGTGCAGTTTCAGTGAAGAATTTAGCAGGGGAGAGGGAGAGAGAAAGCAGAAGCAAAGAGGAAGGTTTTGAGGTGCTTCCAGAACCGGAGATGGTTCTCCTCAATCTTCCTCAATCTTCCAGAGGCGGCAGAGTTGCCTTTATTGCCAAAACCAAGATCGGCCTAAGGGCTCTAACTAATCAACCTTTCCCCTCAGGTGAACTTCTGACAATTAAATTACCACTTACACCTACGCAAACAGCTACAATTCACCTCACATACAGACCGCCAGGCCCAACATTCACCTTCGAGGAAGATATCACACTACTCCTCACTATCAACACCAAACCTGGGTCCCAAATTATACTGATGGAGGACCTTAACCTTGGCCTTTTCGATATAAAGGATGACAATGCCTTGGCCCTATCCAACTCAATTACTGAACTAGGTTTCACTCACCGTATCACTAGGCCTACGCACAGCAAAGGGAGAACGCTAGATTGGCTTGCCGACCTTAATTGTGATACCAATATACTATCTAATGTACCCTGCGCCTGGTCGGCCAACCATATCATTTCTTTCACCTCACAGGGTAGCATCCGTCCCAACTACTGCAACACACTAGCACTCCTGCACTCACTAGAAATAACTGCAATATTACAGTTGACAAATTACTATCTCTACTTCAACCGATCATCAACTACCCTAACACTAGCACTGACCCCTTGTTATACAACCAAATGATACACCATGCCATTGACACAGTAGCGCCACTGAAAATGGGCGAAGCCAAACTACCATTCCTGGTTCACCCCGAACCTCAAAAACCTCCGCAATAATAAAAGAAGTGCCGAAATTAGATGGAAAAACAACCCCTCCATACCTAACAAAGAAACATTCCTAAAAGTCTCCAACAGTTACAAAACTGCTAGCCACCAGACTAAACATGATATCTACAATGATAGAATCAATAAAGCTAACTCAGCCACAAGAGAATTATTTATTATACTCAGAGAATTGGAATCTCACACACCACCATTAGAAACCTGCACCAAAGACACCACTTGGTGTTGGTGAATAAGGTATATCTTATCATCCAGGCATGGATGGCCACTCATGGCCTCTGTCTGAATGATGATAAGAGTTCATTATCCTGGGCACCCAAGCTAATAATTCAAAGACTTCAAATATTACAAAATAATGCCCTGAGAGCAGCTCTAGGCATAAACAAACGATCCCATATATCCGCCGCCAGACGCCATCACAACTGGCTGAACACGGACAACAAAATAAAACTCAAAATGTTATCCCTGACCCACAAGGCCCTTAATAATTCCGCCCCCAGATACCTGATAGACAAATTCCACAGGAGAACATCTCTCAGACCGACTAGAACTGTCAACTCTAATCGCTTGACAATACCGAACTTTAGACTTACCACAATCGGTGGAAATAGCTTCCCAGTAAAGGCTGCAAAAAATTGGAATTCACTGCCACAAGACTTGAGAATGGACTTGCCCTACCCTCGCTTCAGACAAAATGTCATTCAACTGCTCCCTTCGACTGACCTCAGCTGACTTGTGTCACCCACCGCCCTAGTACTTACTCGGATCATTTCTTTACATCTGTAACTCTGATTGACCTTTCTGGAACATTGTACTTTTTGCAATTACTGGTGTTCTAATGACTTTAATGTATTTATACTGTATGCTATGCTGTGCTGTAACCATGTAAGTTTTGAATTTTCTTGCCATTGCGCCCTGCTACTCTTGGGTCTGGCGTGCATAAAAAGTGAATAAAACAAACAAACAAACTTGGTGTACCAACATACAAAAAGCGCTCCTTGACAAAATTGCACTTTTACAAGAAAAAATGGTGTAAAAAAAACGGAGTCTTACATCAGACCCACACCCACCTAAACCCCAGAATCCTGACCCTAAACCTTGCAACCTATTCAAGTTCTCCCCCCTTACCATTAAGGAGGTTGAGGGCATAATAACGAGCCTCAAACATCAAGATGCCAGGGGGACCTCTGCCCTGCAACTATCATCAAAGAGGCAGCAAGGGATATTGCACCATTCATCACTGCACTTATAAATGCATCCTTTGAAACTAGCATGGTCCCAACTAATTTAAAAGATGCTTGGCTACTCACACTCTTACAAAAAACTAGCCCTGACCCCAACATCCGCACAAATTATAGACCTATAATGACAGTACTCTTCCTATTGAAAATTGTAGACAGAGCAGCCTACTTACAGACACAGGAACACCTCGAAAAAAATAATCTTCTCGGCTTACTGCAATCAGGCTTCAGACCAAGACATTGCACTGATGCAGCCTTGTTAGACCTAAAAACCCAGATGGACGACATAAAATAAGAAGGCAATCTAGCCCTCCTTCATTTGTTAAATTTATTGGCCGCATTTTATTTAGTCGTGTGCAAACACCTTTCGACAGCAGCTCATTTCTCATCTAAAGCTACCGCATGGATACAGTCCTTCTTAGACAACAGAACCATGAGGGTATTCACACCAAATGAATCAGCAGAACCTGCTCCGGTCAGTTGCGGTGTACCACAGGGTTCATGCGTATCCCCAACACTCTATAATATCTTTACGAAGCCCCTCTTCGATAACCTTGACTGTTTGGGTGTCACGTACATTAACTATGAAGATGACACCCCCATCCTCATCCCCAACACGAGGGACTATGACACTGACACAAAAATGCTTAACAAGATCTACGTAATCATTCAAGAATGGATGGCCACACATGGCCTATGTCTTAATGATGATAAGACGGAGCATCTTCTCATTGGTTCCCACACTAGACTAAATAAACTAGAGTTTAAAGCCTTTAATATTGATGGCATCAATATAAGTGTATCCAAGTAGGTGAATACACTTGGAATATAGCTTGACTCTTCACTGACCATGACCAGACAAGTCAATGCAACAGCATCAGCCAGAGCTTATACCTGCATGCAAATTAGTGCTTGCAGACCCTTCCTGTCAACAGGCAGCTGCATGTCATTGGCAAAGGTGCGTATAATATCTAAATTAGATTATTGCAATGCCCTTTATCTAGCAACTAAAAAAGGAAACCTAAAAAAGTTACAAACACTTCAAAATAACGTGCTAAGAACTGCGCTCAACATCCCAAGAACCCACCGTATCTCAGCGACTACATGTAACGCCCACTGGCTTTCCGTCGAAAACAGAATTGCTTTCAAAACATTAGCACTTACTCATAAGTGCCTCTCTAAAACAGCTCCTAAATATCTGGCCTGCAAATTCATAAGAAACCTGACCAGCAGACCTACCAGGTCTGCACAATTACATTGCCTTAAGGGTCCTAGATTTAAGCTAGAAAAAGCAGGGGGCAGCAGATTCCCTGTACTTGCGGCAAAATCATGGAACTCCCTGAACTGCCCTACCACCTTTTCAGGAGAAATGTTAAAACTTGGCTCCTCTCTCAGGGGGCACTTTCAAGGTCTTTCTGCCCTTGCTAGTGTATTTATCCGTAAAGCATTTGTACACCTCTGTATAGTTTTATCAACTGCTCTTGAACTGTATCTTATCTGCCTGTCATGTAACTAAATATGTAACCCTATGTAATGTGCCCAGATACCTGAGGGTTAGGTGCGCTATATAAATAAATAAATAATACATCAGGTAAGTTCATAGGGATACCATCCACCAGCATACGCTCGCAGTTAACCCATCTTCCAACTAACACTCTCAGAACCATTCGGAAGATAACACTCTCACACTCAGCATTCCATGTCAGTCACTCTTAGCATCCCAGGCATACAGGGCAGGGTGCAGGGAAAGGCAAGACACATCAGTTCCCTATGTTTTAAAGCTGCTGTGTGTGCCGTGTTACGCGTTATTAGACAGCCTGAATGAATGATGTTGCTCAAGGGAAGGAGATACACATTAAACAGCGGGAGGTGGGAGGTGGACCAATGAGGGACTCCACAGGTAAGAGGCTCAAGCCAACAAATCAGATGGCTGAGAATGGAAATCTCTACACCACAGAGGAGTAGAATCCTGGGTGCCTACTGGTTCAGATTTGTCAGGAAGAGTGTTTGAAAGACAGCCTCAAGTGGTGGCAAGAGAGCCAAACACAGCAGTAACAGTGCCCTGTCTGGCTCTTCGTGTATATAATCAAGCACGGAAAGAATCACTAATTCAGAGCCCCTACCAGGTGTAACACCTACCACCAAACTATACGTTTGGATTCTATAAGATGTTTACTGCATAAAAAGGGGGTAAATGGGTTTAATTAACCGCATTCGGTACACCCTTTGTACCCTCTGCGTAAATATCCCACACAAACCAAACTCATGTAAAGTTTGAATTTCAAAAATAGAGTTCTTTAAATACGACATGTTTCCACCGTTACCACTGTATTCAGATTGAGGCTCCAAGAAGAAGAGTGTTTTAATAATGATGGGACATTAGAATAAGAGAGTGGGCAAATATTCTCATAGAGAAAGAGACATTCAAGATGCCAGAGTGGGTAAGAGAAGAAATACCCTTTTTAGCGATGCAATTAGACTACTCAGGTTGGCTGATTTCAAGCAGGAACTAAAGAAGGGCCGACAGCGTTCCATCCAGACCTTTTAAAAAGCCAGACTGTGCATGGCCTTGCAGTTAGAGCAACCTGTACACTAGTCTTTCAAATGTATAGTGCAGCTATGAATGCATTCTAAGGGAATGGCTATGTCCATTGACTAGCACAATAAGGCACCATCTGGAGGGAACCCTGGCTGGATGTCTCTGTTAGTGCCCAGAAGGTCTGATGATAGGTACATGAAATATACCGGGATGCTCACTTAGGTGAAAACATCGTTCCAGAGGAATGTAAACTGGAGAATCTAACCTTGACACTTCTTTACCCCTTTATGGAGCCCATAGGTTTAATCAGGTTTTTTATGCAGCTTAATGGCTTTTTTCAGAGCAAGCATTCTACAGTGACATCAAAAGTTTAGAGAGATCACAAATCCAGAGCGGTCCTTGTAAACAAAATCACAGAAGAAGCTAATTATTGTCAATTTGGAGATTCTGCTATACCCTGTACTGTATTAACATCTAAGAGGATGTCACTTTTAAGTACACTTTCAGGGTATCAGTTCACTAACACTTAGGGTGCACAGGCTGGGCACTCCAGTGTCTCCCTCTGGCAATCCCTTGCTGCTTGTATCAGCAAGGAATCACGCTATTCACAGGAACCACCTCCACCATCAGGCACATCTGGTTCAGATCCTAAGGGATGGATGAGTTCATCAATTCATCTTTTATAATGTGCTTAATACCGGAGACCAGTCTATAAGCGAAGGGCAGATTTTTCAACCTTTGGTGCTCTGCATTGTCTTGCTTCCAAGACAAACTGCATTGCCCCTGAGCTATCCTCCCAGCCCGATTCCCTGTGCTTCTTCACCAGTCTGGACAGGGGATCCCTAAAGTGGCGCTAGGACCGCCCCCCCTCCAGGATGGCACATCACCTGTGCTGTTATCATCTGCCCTGACATTGTAATTTTTTGTGATTGTAATTGTTAATAGGTTTCAAAGGATAGAGCCGTGGATTAAACCTGTGCTGCTCCACATCGTCTTGCTTCCAAGACGAGTGCATTGCCCGTGAGCTATCCTCCCGACACATTCTTTCCGGATCCTCTGTTGTTGTGCTCTGGATATTTCCCACGAGTTATCTCTAACTCCATCTGGTTAGATTATGTAAAGGGATTCACAACACCCCTTATGAGGCACTTGTGCTGAAAATATTTTCTATTAGTTCTGTTTTTCCATTGGACGCTTGGATTGTATGAAACTTCAATAACCTACACCTATAACAACTGACTTTGCTGGAGCATGAGAATAATTTGGGATGGGAACATTCTTCTTATTCTTTCTATCTTACATATTGCATTTTTCTCTCCTCTCAGTTAAATGCCATCAACAAGAGGACAGTTTTGCAAAACAAATATCAAGTTACTACATAAAGCTTTGCAAACATTGTGAACCATAGCCGTCACTGGAGTTTTAAACATTAGGCTGTTTGTTTCATGCAATTTTGGTTTAGCTAGGATGTACAGAAATTCAATGATTGAAATGATTTTCATGTAATAAAATATGGGTGAATAGATACACGACTAAGACATTTTTAAAGCATAGACCCCCACTCCCCCATCTGCAAATGACAGCCATGTCTTATGTTTTTGTCTGGATTCAATGGCTGTAAATGAATAATGGACTCTAAAAGTTAATAGAGTTAATTTTTAAATCTGTACAACTTAACAATTTCCTGCATTTTTGTGCAAAGCAACTGAGATAAACTGCACGACGAGTAAGCCCAGTTCAAGATCTGCTTCATTGAAGACAAACTAATCTGTCATTATTCTGAGAATAAAACTCATTCACCTCTCGATCTCCCAACATAGTTGGGAGCAGATGGCAAATTCCCCAAGCTTCAAAAGCTGCAATGAAATTCTTTTTAAGGTTTAGAAATCATGTATCTTTTTACTTAGTTCTTAAGCAAATCCCAATGTAGTCTAATGGACTCCATAAATGGGGTTGAAGGCCACCATACCACACTCTTAATCCAGCAGTAAATCCACCGGACTTACTTGTTGTTACTTGTTGTAAGCGCCTAACAAATGCACAATAAATAAATAAATAAATTGGAGTACGTGGTGCTGTGCTCGCCTCCCAAGGCATAGGCACTAACGAGACAATGGGCCTCATTACGAGTTGGGCAATATTCAGGCAGTAAATCAGTCAGAATACCACCCAACAGAATAACTTTTACCGCCACTTTGTCCAGCGGAATTACCACCAAATTACAAGTGGTGGTGGCACAGAAAATCAACATTTTTTGAGGGTCAATTGGACTCTATGGGGCATTTGTGGTGCAATTACCACTGTGGTAATTCTGCCGATTTTGCTGATTTTCAGCGGAAAGTGGAAGGATTTGCCTCCAGCATGATGCTGCAGGTACATCCCTCACTCCAGGGCCATACTCGTAACATGACAGAGCGGGAAAAGTGGTGGTAATTCTGTTACCGCCATACTTGTAATGAGTCCCAATAATGTTTGGCATCTGTAGGCATCAGTAGACAGCTAACTTCTGTGGCATTTATTTGTATTACTTTTTTTGGCTTTAATTTAAAGAAAAATGTTTAAGCGAGTACACATTTAGACGGGAAAGCAAGAAAAAGATGAAAAGAGAGAAATCCAAGAACGAATAACAGAAAACAAACAGCAAATTCCAAACGGATAGTCCCGCCTACACGTATGTAGGCCTTTAAAATCACCCAAAGATGAACCAAGAGGGAAGAGAACATGGAAAAGTACATTTAACCAAAGGTAAATACCTCCCACCCCCCTTCCTCACAGCCATGTTCCACCAGGATTTCCTCAATAAATGAAACCACCGCCAATACCAATGAGATCCTTTCCCCTCACAGGACCAATGTCCACCAGTGCTCTGGAGTCAAGGACCTCAAGTTAGTAATCAGATGACCAAAGGGCTTTGTTCTGACTTCAGTCAACCCTGGACATGCTGTGTAGAGATGTTAAAACACAGTGCTTGTTATCAACCGAGCATTTGCGCCGTGGAACACTGGGGGTGCCCCCGGCACAGAGGAGAGGTAGAAGGTTCTGCTTCGTTTTTCTCCCATCCACACCGCGTGTTGAGTCTAGGTGGTGGCACAAGACTTTTGGGATACTCTTCATGGACAACTTTTCATTGCTTGCTTGCCATTTGAAATGCTATATATTTATTATTAATATTATGAATGCTATTATAGTTTTTATCATTATTGTTATCGTTACAATGCATTGGTGACTCATATGGCATATGGGTCAAAGGGCCCCCCTTGAAGCACAACTGAATATCAGCTCTTTTGTCTGTCCTCTGCCCGGCTCACAGCGCGTAAAGCGCTTCATTCAATACTGCTGTCTGCTGCTCTCGGAAGTTAACCAGCATATTTTCTAAAAGGGAACACAAAAGTAAAAAAAAGTGTCATTTCGCTCTGTCTTATTTGTGTCATTTCGAGTGACATCTGTCATTACTTGTCATGCCAGCAGTGTGCAGTCATTTAGGCTGGATGTGCAAACATTGGCGCTTCTTGGGGTTTAGCATTTCACCTCCAGTCACTTTGGCCCACAGGAGACTTTAAACGTCTCAGCTGTCTTTCTCTGACTGGTATGTGAAATACAGCCAACTCATTGCAATAACAGATTCATATAAGCCTTTTTTTAAATGTGCTAAACCGCTCTTGTTTAAAATACTTAACCACCTGGCCATTGAAATAATATGCCATCACTGACACCTGGGCGCCACAGAAGGCCGCAAAGCCTGGCCACCATTGAGGCGAAGACACATTAACCTCATGTTCTAAGGTGTCATAGATCTGGTGCAGCGACCCTCCCTAAGCACAACTCACAACTGGGTGCGGGTGTGAGGGGCAAACACCCTAGCCTTAGTGAAAACCACTGGCGTCAAGAAGCCACGCAGAAATTCGCCAGTTATTAAAAGCTAAGCAACCATAACACACGCCACCACCGTGCACTGCTACGACTAACACCCAGGACATGAAAGATGACTACACAGACTCACTTACTCAATACTGGTGACTGCATTATATACATGCTGAGGAAATTACATTTGGAATCGCCACTTTGTTCTTGAACTATCCGCCCTCCATGCTCGCACTGCTGCTTAATACTAACTCTGTCTGTGGCTTGGGAGTGTGTACAAGACACACTCGTATCCCTCCCACACTTATCAGAGGTTATTGAGACCATCAGATTATAAAGCGGCTCGGGCGTGTGAGTGAAAAAGTTTGCTCAAAGCACTTTAACACTACACACCCCATTCAACTTCTATTTTTAAGGAATTGCCATGGTCAGTACTCATGATACCCATTTGCACCCCTGCCCTCGACCCACAGTGAGAACATTGTGCCAACAAGTAACCAAAAGGGGCCCCACAAAACTGAAGAGTACCACCTGGTCTCAGTCCTGGCGCCTCAACTGGACCATGTGGTCTAATTTATTGGGTGTGGTTGAGCACGTGGGCGAGGCCGGCTATATAAGCCACGCCCAAACATGAATCCGTGCTTCGCGTTGCTCTGCATCCCAGCAGCATAACGCTCACCATGTCCAGCTCCAGCGCTCAACGAACTCCAATCTTGATCCGACCGCCGACCTGCAGGGAAGAAGAAAGCAAGACATCGTTAACATCTCTGCTTACCTGAGAATCCGGTGGAAGTCCTGAACATCGCCTGGATTCCTTGTCATCCACCGTTCGTTGAGCCGCGCCCTGCAACACAAAACAGGTTAGCAACATCGAAACCTACAATATAGCGCCAGCGCTTCGCGCACCTGAACTCACCTGTCCTCTTCATCAGCGCCAATTAATCACACCTCAGAGTTGAACCGTAAGCCTTCTGAGTTCTACTGACCCAACCTGCAAAGACAAGAGGAAAATAACACGTAAGTCGGCACGCATGGTTAAGAAGCATGAAAGAATACAAAGGAACACGAATAGAAAGAACAGAGAGAGAGAAAAGGAGCAAGAGAACAAGCGTGAAAGATTACAAAGGGACACACCTAGAAAGAACAGAGAGAGAGAAAAGGAGCAAGAGAACAAGCATGAAAGAATACAAGAATACAAAACGGTGCCAGGGGAATCCGACTTGCTGTGCTCGCGGGTGATGCTCTGTCCACCAAGTCAGTCCTGGCGGGCTGACAGGCGCCCGAGAGCACTGCGCCTAGTATGGCCATCTGGAGACTACGGTACCGGCATGCTTACCGGTGCCGTAGTTCCCGGACCGCCATGCTTATAATGAGTCCCCTTGTTGACCTATTACAGGGAATGACTGCTCCTAGAACCTCTTCCTTAACTGAAATGGGAACATCTTCTGGGTTGACTCCCACAGAAATAGGCTATATTGTACCTGCCTCTGGGCAAACAAACCAAATCCACCACCAACGTGGAGCCTATTCAATCTCAAGGTGTGTGTGCATAATACATTCAATCAATTGACAATATGCGCTTTCCGGTAGGTCCAACTGCAACTTTACAGTGCAAACTAAAACTAGAAAATGTGCAAGTGCCTAATATGGACTATATTGTTAAGGAAAAAGAACATCCATAGCTTCACCCACTTGTCATTTTATTTGAGGGACTTTTGCCAGAAAATAACTCTGTAATACTGACTCTATCAGTTGCTCTCAGCAATACCAAGTCTTTCCCAAATTTCTTCTCATGAAATATGAAGAGTAGATGCTATTAATCGTTCGAGAGCAAATTGCTCCCTTGTCTCAATTCGAAATTTATTTTTGATCACATTATGAATGAAAGGGAACATTTCAGAGTTTTAGGCTTTGATATCTCTCACTATACATGTTCCCATGCTAGAGTCATCAAAGCATGTGAGAATGCAAGACAATGCCAACCGCCGAAATCCAGTGTCTAAAAAACATGTTCCAAACTTCAGAGCAAACAAATAACTGGTTGTGGTTAATAAAAGCATCACAAAAACGGAATGTCTGTCATTCATGACAACACTTCAACAAGGCCGTTTAATGTACTTTCATGTAATACAAGAGGCCACGCTCATCTGTTCACTAATGTTGAACTTGGATGTAAACTACAAACTTCAACTATTTTTGCTTTAGAGGAGACGTGGCCTAATAACAGGCAAACCTGCTTCCTCCAACATGTTAATGCTTGGTTCTTATGAAGTATGAATTGGAATGGTGGCCACTAATATGCAACACAATAGAAAACAACTGACAAATTACTAAATTCTGAATATCTATTGGCACCGTAAACTGAGAAATCTGGATTCCTTTCTATGCTGTTTTGCTGTTTTTTTACAGGACTGGTCTCATACTTATCCACGTGGTCAATTAATAATAGTCGCAGATCTAAATTCTAACTGTATCAATCCGGAGTTTTAGGAGGTAGTTGGAAAGAAAGGAGTGTGGTCCTCAAATAAAAAGAGCAATGGAAGGCGATGGTTGACGTGTATGAATGGTCTTGGTCTGGAACTAATGAATGATCGTTTTTCTTCCTCCTCTGCAGTAGCGTTTACCTGGACAAACGGAAACACATCTTCCACCTTGGATTATGTTTTTGTCAGCCACTGGTTAGATTCCAGATACACCTGTTTTCTGGTTGCTCCTACCAACAATGATCATGCCATATTAGAAATTGTATATGACATTCACGTAGACGGTGTTCACCGCTTTGGCACTGTGTGACTTAATTGTCTACTGTGCAGGAAATACAATCACATGGCATGCTAGTTTAGTGAATCGGGTGAACAAGCACCTTTCTAATCTCCTGAGTAATCCATCAGAAGATGAGTACCATGATTACTTCACTTTCGATCACTTTGGTGGCTTTGTACGCTCTCTAATGATAACCTTCGGTGAACAGAGCAAGCATGGGATATCGGCAAAGCTCACTAATAGGGGCATCATTGCACAACATCCACATATTTACAATGAAGACCTAGCCCTGAGAAGGGGAACAATGAGAAAGAGCATTAGACATCTTAAATCTCAATCCGGACGTCTCTTGCATGATGCTCATGAGCTCATTGCGGAGATTCATCAGTCCTATAAAAACTGGACGCGTAATACAAGAGCCAAAAGACTACAGATGGATTCCAAATCCATGCTAAATTGTCTTAAAAATAAGAATTCAATAGCCTTCGGGTAATTGATGAACAATTTGGAGCCATCACAGTCTATCACACAAATTAATACAGTCACCAAACAGGATTGGGTTGTTCACTTCACTGACCTTTTTTCCTCTAATCATTACAAGACTTTCTACCTGCACTCATTTCTTGATGGTGCCTCACACATGAACTGCAAACATTTTGGACCAGAAGTGGTACATCGCACACTATTAAATCTTAGTAAATCCCGTGCACCGGGTCCCAGTCGGCTCTCTAACCTCTTATTTAAGAGTGATCCCACTCTTTGGGCTGAAGTTTTGTCAACACTCTTCCAGAACATAGTCATCACTGGGGGCTTCACTCTTCTTTGGTCATCTGCCTTTGTCATTCCAATCTATAAAAGAGGGGCTAGATCCGGCCCACTCAACTATTTCCCAATCACAATCCAAGATGCAGAAAGCAAGGTATTTGCCTCAATTCTCCTCTATCATCTGGAGTCTTGGATATCTGAATTTGAAAACTTGGGCAAATGGCAAATGGGTTTCAGGCACCATTTAGGAATTTCTCTAAAGGGTTTGCTAGTTAGTTAATTACAACATTTGGCATGGGGCTATCCGTCCACTTGTGTTGCATCTCTTGATGTAAGTTCAGCATTTGATGCAGTTGATCAAAATAAGCTTTGGCTTAAGCTTCATAATTAGGGCATTCCTTCTGGTCTTCTCCGGCTTTTTGTAGGATTGTATACTAACATTCATATCCAAGTTCGACTGAACAACACAGGTGGTTTTTCTAGATCTATTCTAACTGCTTGTGGAGTTCGACCCCGATGTGTGTTGGCCTTCTGCCTTTTTAATTTATATCTAGCAGATATTGATGGTCATCTAAAATCAGCAGTTTTGGTTTCACCCAAATGATGTCATCTTAGACCTCACTCCCTGGCATATGCTGATGATTACCTAATATTTGACTGCACTGCAGTGGGTCTTGGATGCTTGATAAATTCCTTTGTTAGTTATGTTGAAGCCCACTCTTTGAAAGCCAGTCCTGAAAAGACAACAGTTCTCCAAATTTAGAAATAAGACCTCTTGCTCTTGGAGGATCAGGGATTCCAAAATTAAGACTGTATCTTCCATGACCTATTTAGGGTTTGTGATCCATACTAAACCATGTATAGGAAACCTGAACCAATGGTAGGAAACCTGAAACAATGGTTTAAACACCGTATTCATGCATTGTCTTCTCAACTATTAAAGTTTTTTTCTCTAAAACCAGCAATATCCTTCTATGACTGAAAATTAATGCCTACCTAATTTCCTACTGATTGCTGACATATGATATGAACTTGGCATAATATCTTTACTGACAAGAGCTAATTGGAAACTCTTGTCATTATATCGGAAGATTTTATGTTCAATCAAGGGCTCTTTATTTGAATATTTCAATAACATTTTGCAACCCATGGATGTGCCTTGGCTTGTTCAGTCAAGAATAGATGCAAAATCATACTTAATAATATTCATTCTACGCCTGAAGACCTTGTGACTCTCCCAGCAAAAGTAAAAACATCCTTGCATCATTTTGAATGGATTGACACGATAAATCTGCTGCATTCATATCGTTCATTAAGTCATCTTGGCACTGCTCGCAAACAGTTGGGTATCACTGTACCTTTTCTATGCATTTATCCTGATAGACTCACACGGTCCATCTATTCTATGTTTTCGTTGGAATCTTTTACTCACTAAACAAACCCTTGTTCGATAACATATTGTTTCTCCTGCACAATCCATCAGTCGTTTTTGGCATCTATTGGGTACATTCAAATCTCTCACTAACGTGGTAACTGAATGCTCATGTTTGGAGGACCTTTGTTTACGATATTTTGCGAAACACCTATCTACACTTCAGTCTGTTGGTATGGAAGCTTTTCAGCATTTAAGTCTGGCTGGGGGTAGAACCTCCTGTGTTATTGCAGTGGTTGGGTTTATAAAATCTTTGAACCTATAATTTGTTGTTGTAAGATGAATCAATGGATTTCAATGTTTGAATTTATGCTGCTATCTGTCCGTTGTTTGTGATAAAGTTCACTCATGAATTGAATTGTGATGAATTGAGATTAAATTAGTTGTTTTTATACATGTTGTACTACATTTTTATAACTTCTATCAATCTTAAATTGTATAAAATGTACTTGTGGTTTTATGTATTGATTATTAAAGGTTGATTGATAACCATACAATACAAAAAATAATTAAAAAAAATAATGTAGCAAGGTTATCAGTCACTGCATAGCACTGAAGCTTCTCTCAGCTTCACTGGAAGAAGCTGAAATAGTTAAGAGGATCCGCAAAGCTCTTTCTGTGGGAAGGATCCTTCCGAAAAATGTCTCCTAGTTCTGGGACTGACGAACACTTGCGGATGCTTGATATGTTTGTTAATTGTCCAGGGATGAGGAAATATTCGATTTCTGGATAGTTAACAATCATTCCAGAGCTTCTCCCTCTTTGGTGGAAGAGTTAAATGGAAGAGACTGGAATGTGCGAGTGTCGGAGAGTGAATCTAGGGAATGGACAGTAGGAGAGGTGTTAACAGTGTTGGTAAAAGAAAATGATCCGGGTGGAGGAGGATTTAAGAGGAAGTAAGGGTTATATATATGAAATGACCACAAGAAAGGTCAGATCCAATGACTTATTTGCCTATTATCATGCCTGTTGTAACACTTCAGGATCCACTTAGAACATGCACCGGTGAAGCCAATAGTTTTGGTCTATCTATAAGCATTTTATAATCATTGTCATCATAAATCTAGGCACTGATGCTAAATACCAGATATTTCCATCATACACCCAGAGAGTACAACAGTGTGTAAGGTATTGGCATAACCTTATCTGGTACTCGCACCATGTACCATATCTTGCTATCCTATACCACGTAATCACATCAATACTCTATGCCAGGTAATAACACTATTTCAAGGTGTTCTTAATAAAATCCAAGGTACTCATACAATTAGCAGCATTTGCCATCAATACACCAGGTTCTTGCACCATTAAAATTCAATGCCCAGGAACTCATGCCATTTTCAAGACTATGCACAATTATTATAGCAGTGCCAGTCTCCACGATGACCAATTAGGTAGTAGTGCCAGATTTCATGTCATTAGCATAGCAGTGCAAGATTCCATTATGCCACATTTGGACATTAATGGAAAGTTCCATTTCCCCCACTTAGCTCAGAAAGGTCAGATACCAATATGCCAAGTTATCATAAGCAATGGCAGATACAAATATGCCGAGCTAGCACAGTAAGGCCACATTGCAATATTTGTAGTTTCACAGATACCATTATGATCACCAACACAGTAGGCACAGACTACAGTATTCCCTGTTAGCACTGTACAGGCATATTCTGTATTGGGCTGTATGTGTTTGTGTGTTATGCAATGGGACATACATGTTTGGTGCTTGGTGCAGTGTAAGTGTGCAGTGCAGAGGCATCTTGTGCGCTGTAATGTAATATGTTTTCAGTGCAGTGATGGAATGGTGTGTGTGTGCAGTGCAGTCTTAGGGTGGTGTTTACAGTGCCTCGGGGTGGTGATGATGCAGTACTGTATATGGTGTCTTTACAGTACTGGGGTGATGTGTGTATGTGTGTGTGTGTGTAAATGCAGTACTGGGGTGGTGTGTGTGCTTGCAGGTTAATGCTGAGGCCATGTTTAAACAGTTCTATTGTGCTGTGTTTATAGTGCTACGGTGCCGTGCAGTTGGGAAGTGTGTATGTACAGTGCTGGGCAGTGCAGATATGTCATGCAAGAGGGTGTATTGGCAGTGTGGGTGTGTAGTGCAGTGAATTGTTGTATATGTACAGTGTTGGGGGGGTTGTGTGTGAACGTAGATACGGGATTGTCTTAGCAGGTGTCAGTGTTTTTGCAGAGCTATGAGCTCCATGTGCATTTCTGGCATGTTTATTGTTAAAGAGCACTTTGGCAAATGTTGAAGGGGGTCCTTAATGGTGAGCACATCCAAGAACACATTTCCTTTCAATGTACCTAATAAATGAATAAGAAATGCCTTTCTCACACTATTTAAAGAAGGTCCACTTTGCCAACGGTCAGCCAAAAATGTAAAATAAAAGTATGTAAGTTGAAATAATTAAATTACTGTTGGCACTTCCAGACAGAATCCTGTAGCTTCTTCGGACTCTTGTAATCAACACGTTTGTAGGACCACTCAATGGCACTCATTTGATTACTTTCAGTAGGATACAAGTGTAAGTTGACTCGGATGGGATGGGGCTGTGGATGATGCATCAACTCCCTGAGCTATTTTACCTCCTAAATTATTTCAATGAAATAAATGTTCAACAGAATTGAACATACATACATATTTACTGAATGTATTTACATGTGTTGATAATAGAGCAGTAAAGCTGGGCTATGCAGAATTCGGGTCAGTCTGGCGGGTGGCTTTGGAGCAGGGCCAGCTCAAGCTGTCTCAGGGCTAGTGGGGATTTTGGTATCATTTTTGGGAGCCCCCTCTTGCCTAAAACCTGGGAACAACAGTCAGATACGCAAGTGGATTGGTTCAATAATAATAAAGTCAAAACAATACAGAAAGGTAGTTAATAGCTTCTTATTATCATGGAAAAGACAGCCAGCAGGGGGATGAAACACTAAGGGCCTCATTGCGATCCTGGCGAAATTGGTTTAACGGCGCCGGTAGAGCTGCCACTGCCGTTAAACCCATTCTGCCCTATTATGAGGTTCACTCGCGGGACCCGCTCTGGACGTCTGGTCAGACCAGACGTCCTTTGCGGGTCCCCGCGAGGGGCCCAGGAAGCTAACAACGGGCCTGTTATTAATGGGCCCGTTGTTAGCTCCCTCCCCATTCCCAATGGGAATGGGGAAGGTCCGGGTTCCCTGAATGGGGAAATACCGGGCCTTCCAAAGTCGAAATGGCCCGGTATTTCCCCATTCAGGGACCACGGATCCGGACCCGTGTTTGGCTGCCTCCAAACTCGTGATGAGGCCCTAAATGTCCCTGCAAAAGCTATTTATTGCTCAGCTGCATGTTAATGTCCGATAAATATAAATAAAAAGGAAATGAGGTGCTAAGAACGGTGTCAGTAACTGCTAGAAGAAGGCGGTAGCTGCAAAGCAGACCTGGTGCACATTTAATGCCCCAAATTAAAGAGGTTTGTTTCTGTGTCATAAGACTGCAACACTGCCCATTTCAACTGAAAACAGTGAAAGGCCCTGATGCCGTTCCTGCTCTGTGGTGAGTGACTAAGCAGCTCTCCTCCAGGGCAAATCAAGTAGGTCCAGTGGAAATGGGACCAAGAAGTAGCTTTTCTGGAGTTGGGGACTGGAAAGCTCCTTCAGTTGAAAGGTGGGTGCAGGATGGGGAACAGCAGCTCAGCGAAGACCCCTTTAGTTCAGGGGGTGAATGAGAAGTTTTGCTCAAATGTCTGTCTTTTATCTGTTCTTTCATTCTGTGCCTGGGCTTTAGATGTGTTGCGATTTTCAAAAGAAAGATTGCACCTTTAACTTAGCCATCCCAACCCAAAAGGTTAGGAAAAGGCACCCATTTTGTTAACAATGTGTCTTCCATGGATAGTTCTCACATCTTCTCTCATTAGCAAACTGTGAGTTTGGAATAGATGGGTGGCCAGGCCCTCAGCATGAACTGCTATAAAGAGCCCTCTTTGTTAAACTGTGAAAATGTTGTATCCTGCTGGTACAAAAGCACATGTCTCCGCTCCAAACCATCACATACAAAATCCAAGCATTGACAATGCCAACAGTTTGGGATTTTGTGAAGCCATGGGAAGGGCATTTGCCAAGCACTGCATAGTCGTATTAACTTGCAGCAGCTGCAAAATGGTTGCAAGTACCTGGCCATATACTAGCAGTGCCTCGCAAATGCCTAATGTTAACAAGCCAAAACTGTTGGCTTTGACAATGCTTGTTTTAACAGGACTTCAGTGAAGAACATGCATCGTGCGTATTATAAGTGGTTAAAGGCATACCTGGTAAAGACATTTTTATTTCACGAGTAGCACGTTTACAGCTCCAATTAAGTCATTTACTCTAAAAAAAAATGATTTGAAAAACACTGGCAAGCACTTCAAGCACAAGGTTTGATGGCAAAGCTTGATAAAGCTAACTCAAAGAGATCCCAGGCGGATGTGTTTTGGTCAGGAAGGAGCAGGGAGTTGGTGGGAATGGCCTTAGGGGATAGCAAGGCCATGGGCAGTCAATGGGTGGGTAAGGAACCAAACAATACCTACAACCTTTGTGTCTCTCCACATGTGCCATGTCTCCTTTGCTGTACTTCAATGCAATAGTTTCAGCTTATAGCAAAAATAGCCAAAACTAATAACAAGTATGGATGTAATTTGCCAATGGGGCCTAATATAACTGAATGTCTTGGTGCCATTCAAAGGAAGGAAAGCACAATCCGATTAAATTTCGAGCGCTTGGAAAAAGAAATGCAAGTTTCTAAAAAAGACAGCCATGATTCCCAAATGGAAAAATAAAAAGGTTTTCCTTTCACTTGCTCCAGATAGTGGGGTCGGGGTACATCAAATTGTATCCCCCCTGCTTACAATTCTGGGGTGATTTATCCCCCTGATCCCCCTGTTTGCTACGCCTAGGATTGGAAGAATATTAGCAAAACGTATATTTGTCTTTAAAATGGCATCAGCTATTGCCACCCCCCAACCTCCAAGAGCCACCACCACCACCAGCTGCAGGGCTACACAACAAAAGAAGCGCAGTACTTCAAAAGACAATGAAGATGACCAAGAAGATGTGGTAGAGGAAGTGCCTCCCTCTAGCGCCCGGAGAGAATCATGGGTGTGGCAGTTCTTTACCATTGTTGGGAATGTACCAAAGGCTAAAGCTACCAAAGTGCAACGTTGTACTCCGTCACAGATTACCTAGGCAGTACTCCTATGGGACCACCTCCATGCGCCGTCACACCAAATCCAACCACTGCAATGCTCTCAGAACGGCTGTTCCTTTCTTAGAAAGTAGTACCCTGACTTTCTCTACCTCATCTTCCTCAGCCAATACTGTAACCACACAGCCTACGTCTGTGGGACACAAAATCCCACCAGCTACCTTGCAAGCGATAAGAGAGGCTGTTGGTCCATATCTCTCGAAGACAAACAGTATTTTCAAAGACAACAGTATTCTGTATATACTGCAACACACCACTCTGCAGGGGGGGAGCAATTTTGAAGTGTTTTCGAAGCTTTAATCAAGGAGCATGAGAAACAATGCCCCCTACCATAGATATAACACAAGCGCAACATCTTTCCCTGTCCACCTGACCCTTCATATTTGTGTTTGGGGCCTCTTCCCTCATTTCCCTCCTCATCTCCTTTCTGACCTCTCCTGCAAAACAAAAGTCAATAAACACCTTTAGGAACCAACTTTCGCAGTTAAAAACCAGAACTAAAAAAAAATATCGTATAGACTCCATCTACTTTACATTTCTCAGTAAAGTAGTTAGACTCAATAAGATTCTCCAACATTTCCATTAGCATTTTGTGTTATGCTTATTGGAATAATGGACAATTGTATATTAGACAAAAATATAAAAGGACAGAAACAATTTTCTGCCCCAAATGCATTTCTCTAGCATACAATAAGGACCATAATCGATGGACCTTTATAACTCTCTGCTGTCTCCACAGTCCGCTTTCCAGGCCATGAATCATTAAAAGACCAGGATAGCATGTGCACACCATCGCACAGGGCAGCAATGGTGCCTTTTTAATTTGATATTTTAAACACTCCCTCAATGCTTGCTTTCAAACAGTCACACATCCACCCACCAATCACTTCCAAAATCTGTGCATGGAACCCTATCACCACACCAATGGCTACTTAACAATCTTCTACAAATCCTTTTCATCTGCATTTCTCTTACTTATACAAAAACATTGTACACAGTGCTCCTGTAAATGCACATATGCATTGTGCAGTGAGAGAAGTGCATAAATAAAAGCAGCAGTATGGATGGGCAAGTTCCCATGAGAACCCAGGAGGGAAATGCCAAGGCTATGCCAAGATGTGACTCACTGGCTAACTACTGGAGCATAGGAGTCCCAAGGGTGGGATGCATCTTAACTGTAACATCCTTTTAACAACGTTTTTTTCCGTCACTTTAATTGGTTTTTATAAGTGGAAATTGTTCAAAGTTAGTAATAATTTCTCTTTTCATATGAAAGAACTATAAACCTCTTTTAAGAAACATATTTTTTGCAACACATACATATGTCTGATGTTATCAGCTGGGGATGGAAATCATCGTTCAATTGCCTGCAGCATAAGCCTCAACCATGACCCCAGCTCAACTAACCCACCCCTATTATTCACTGCACCAACCCTGCATCCTAGCTCAGTGTTCACTATACCCTAATAATGTAACCAACGCCCAGTGCTCATGGCTAGCTGCCATGGCCAGTCTCCAAATCCATGTGGTATGGGCTTCGACCATGCTGCATTCTCCAATAAGCAAATTAGAGTACGCATCTGCGTTTTCCGAGGGGCAGGCCCACTACCCAGACACCAAATGTATATCACTAGTTTTTCTACTTACATTCTCACACTTTGGAAAAATAAAACACAATACATATTTCCAAAAACATGCTTTCTGGTCCTTGCTAATGCTCGTTGCGCATGTTTGTTGTAATCTAGTCCACCACTGCAGGCTGTAACCGCAAGCCAAATATTTTTTCCCATTCAAACCTACCACTTTGTCCATCCCGCATGCCCCAATAAGCAAATAACAGTACACATTTCTTGTTGCTGACGGCCAGGCCAATTTCCCAGATACCAATGTTATATCACTGTGTTGTGTACTTACATTTTCACACTTTAAAAAAATAAAATACAGGACACGTTTACAAAACCATGCTTTCAACTTCTTGCTGATCCTCCTCAGGCATATTTGCTGCAATCCCATCCAGCATTTACACCTGTACCCACATGCAGAATGTTTGTTCCCATTCAAATCTATCCCAATTTTGAAAAACTTTAGCCCCATTGCTGGTCCCTTATGACCTCTCGCCAAAGTCTAGTTTGTTGACTACCCTTATAAGTTTTTATTTTAAACAATAATTGGCAAGATTGAATGCAACAAAAGTGTAAATCACAGAACTAAAATAACATTCAGCTTTATAGTGATGTCTTCAAACGTGCATGGCTAGACTACTGCAATGTACTCTTTCTACGAACCTCCAACAAAAATCTGGAAAGGCTACAAGTCATACAGAATAGTGCTCTCCGTGCAGCCCAAGGCATTGCTAAAAGAGAACACATCTCGGAGGCTATGAAACTAGCCTACTGGCTCCCAGTTAAGGAAAGAATTGTCTTCAAAGCTCTTACACTGACCCACAAGTGCATTCACCTCACTGCTCCCGTTTACCTCTCGGAAAGGATCCACCCTGTCTCCTCCACAAGGCCAACCAGATCACCCTATACCAACATGCTCTATGTGCCACTAGTAAAAAGAGCCAGAGCGGGTGGTTCCAGCTTCCCATATCTTGCACCCACACACTGGAATGCCCTACCTCCCACTATCCGAGGTGAGGCCTCCCTCATCTCCTTCCGTAAAGCTATGAAAACCATCCTCTTCACGTAAGGTCCCTCGCATCAGCATGAATACTATACATTTGACCCACTGCATAAGCTGGAATGTAATGACCAATCGCATAAGCTGTAAGTATTGTATTATGTCTGTAATACTTATAATGTACCAACAACTGCTACCATTCCTGTACCTCTGCAACTAAGCTCTCACAAGTAACAGCGCCTCAATGCCCCTGGGCTGCTTGTGCGCTATATAAATTTAAATAAATAAATAAAACAACCCAACCAGACAATATTTGAATCTTTATATTAACATTTTGAGCAAAGACAGTATGGCAGTAGTGAGGGGCGACTTATTCATAATGGGTGGCAATCTGCCACCTGTCTGCCCTTTATGAAGGAGGCAGTATCAGAAAGAACAGCTCACTGGATTGCTGCATCTCCCTGCAGGAATCAGGCTGGTCAGTCTGGTGCATGAACAAAGGGTCATGCCTGGCATGCACATGCAGCCCTCGCAGACATATTGAGGGCTCCAGCATTACAAAAATGCTTTAAAAATTACAATTATGACATATTGTTTTGTGGGGAATTCGACCATCCGCATAGTGGGTGTGTGCTCACTTAGGCTTTTTTGAAATTTTATATGAAATTGAATGATAGTAGATCAACCTCAGGAAAATGTGTGGGGCTAATCTACACACATTTTCCTATGCTCAGCGCACAACATACACAGAGACATGTGTACTCTGGGTGGACACATCCTACAGAAGCAATCCTCTCTGTCATATTTATTTGGGATCTGACATCTCCAAAGGGGAGGACCAAAACCATTCTCCTGCCATTGCCAGCCTAATTAACTATTAAAGGCTCCATGGATCAACCCTGTCTCTTTGTTTACCCTGTGCAGATGGTGGTGGCAATGAATATAATTAACATACTAATAGAGTATACTTCAAACAGTCCCACATGGGACCTAAATTCAGAGGCTAAAACAAAGGAGACAGTAACCCCCTTTCATATGCACTGTGTCAACCTGAAACCTGCTCCCGCCCTAAAGTATAAATGACAGTGAGCTGTCATGCCTAGTACATGTGTTTACAGTAGGCAACACCCGAAGGGGAACCCCATTCAAAGGGTAGAAGTATGTGATTTGATGGAGACAGAAAGTCTGTTCTCGCCACAGCTTCAAGAGAGACCCGCCGCTTTAATCAGAAACCATATAGAGCTCAATTAACCAGAGAAATACTTTGATCCACAACAGACAGTAAGATGTGAGGGACTTAGTATTACATGTTTTCACCCCTTTACCTGTTATGTTGCAAAGCACTCTGGTTATGACCTCATGCATACAGGGGATTGTTGTCAGGGACCCAGGATTGATTCATTAAGGTAGGCTTAGCCTACACCAATCACTGTGGCCCATTTGGCTTTAAATGAGGGCTGAGCCCCTCTTTTGGGCAGATCATCTGAAGACTTTGCAAGGAGTAGCAAGAAGAACTCAGCATTGTACTCTGGCTGAAGGTACAGTCTGCCTTACAGCTTCCACCAGTGAAGGAAGTCCAGGATTTCCAAAGAGGGAAGCAAAATCACTCCCCTAAACATCTCCCAGCGAACAGAGGGAGATACTGAATCCAGAGGACACTCCAGCAGCTCTAGAGCCTGTATCCAGCCAATACACAGCATGCGCTACTAGGCTCTGCAAACAAGCTTCCTAGGTGGGTAGTGCAAGAGAGTCTCTGAACCAAACCAAGGACAAGGCTGTTGTCTGCAACACTCTCCTCAGCTTTGACCCGTCCGCCTTAAAGGACAAGAGAACAATGAAGAAGCTAGGAGAAGTGCATCGACAAGCATCCACCGTAAAGGACGTTTTCGAGCCAGTCAAGCCCCTTAAGCTGCAACCAACTGCACCACTGACTGTTGTTACATCTTAGTTGCTCACGCCGTCAAAGACGCCTCAAACAGTGCTTCAGCCCCCCCAACCAGCACTGAGACAATGATTCCTGACCCACGGCTGTTGTGTAGACCAGCCTGCAGCCATCCATCTAGCCTTGCATGCCGAACTGCCTGCCGCCTGATACCCACAGCTGTCTCCAATCTTGAACTCTGTTGCAGAGGCTGCAAATCGCCCTGAAATGGACTCAATGCTGTTGAGCACCAGGAACTTCTACAAGCACAAGATACATTGTGGTTCTGTCCCTCTGTTTTTTTTCCAAAGGCCCATAGGGACATTTTATGACCCATTGCTCCCTTCGTGTTGAGACCAAGTATCCTTGAATTGTTGTGGTTAATTACTTTATATACTACCCTCCTGTCAGTATCCAGATTGGATCCCTTTTCCTTCTTGAAACTGTCCTCTGCATTCTTTTACAGGGTAGGTTGTATTTTGTAGTGTGCTAGAACTGTCTGCTGTGATAATAATTAAGTCGATATTTGTATACAACCTTGACTGGACAGTCCCTTTTATCATTGGATAATAATTGTATTTTCGCTGTGTTGCAACTAACCAACGATCCACGACCTTGCAGAAATAAGCCTGTTGTTCCGTCAATGTTACCAAAATTGGAAAAAGAGGTTTATCATTTCCTTGTGTTTCCAATCTGTTTGGATCCATTCTGGTGTACTAGAGATGTGGGGCTGATTGATGGTTTAGAAACCGATATTCATCCCTGGACCACTGGTGCCCCGGAAGTTGATATCCTCACATGTTTGCAATGGCATTGGCATTAGCATATATTTTACAGTGGCAGTGCAGTCATATCCTATGTACTGTTGGTGACCAGGCATCTATTTTAATATTCCCAGTGTAAGAGAATGATTTGTAAATTGTATGGTGTTTTGCTCAGTCTTTAGCAAAATCAGTGCTCATAATTTACACCATTTCAACTCAGTATTGAAAGGCTTAGAATAATGTGCCAGAATTTGAACATATGCATACAGGTTCCCCACAGATCTCTGCAGGTCTCCCGGTCTGTGTACATAGCTAAAGGGGATCAACCCTATTATCCCATCCCATGACTCTCCTCAGTGTTCTCTCCCTGTATTCACCACCCTACTTAGTACAGTGCGCTGTTACTTAGTAACTAGGTTTAAGCTATAGTTATCCTATACATAGCAAGATATATACATACAAACCAATGCTCACTTTTCTCACCTAATTCCTTCATCCATATTATGTTTCTTAAAACAGGCTGAAACTGAACTCTCAGATCTTGTTTTTAAGTCCTGGCATTGATAGCACATGTCATTTTACATTCCTGCTTAGTTTTATATACGTAAGTGGACAAGCACTAGAACACAGTACTGCTAGTAGTTTTCTACATTTACTTAAATGTCACTGGAAATTCCATCTTAAACTTTAATACAATTGAGGTAATACTGACTTAAGACAGAGAACTCAGTATCTTCAAATAAAAAAATGTAGTCAGTGTTAACATAAACAACAACACGTATCGCTAGATGTATCTTTTTCTTGCAAGGTTGGACTCACACGGATTGTCTTTTTTCTACACGCATGCACACACGCACACACACATGCTTAGAAAATAAAAACGATTACAGCTGTAGCTTTATTTTCCCCATTCTGATTGAAATCCTACAATTAGCAGCGTGCAAAATAATGCTAACTGAAATAAATCTAAAGAAACACAGTGTGACTGAAAGTGATCACAGCTCCAACCTTCTGTGACGTGGCATGCAGATGTGTGCACCCATTCTAATCAGCCATCATTTGCACCTCTTGGTGACAATGGCCAAATCAACATTTCCCATTTGCTTTTGGTAGTAGCCCTTGTTGGGCCACTGATCTGACCACTTCAAGCCCAGATGCAGCCCGTTCTCTCACAGTGCACACAGCTTTTGACTGTTTGCTTTGCAGGAACAGGAGAGGGATGGGGCAGAGGATGAGGCTTAGGGACTTTAGACACCACAATACACATGCAGTGCTCTTTTTGGTTTCTGATGCAAGGAGCTACTGGAAAGCCCAAGGTGAACTAACTACCAGTAGTTCGCAATCTATTGTTCGGAGACCCAGGTGTAACCTATAGGGTACTAATATAGCACTGCTCAAAATTCAGAAGCAACTTGCTCACGTGGGCCAACTTTTTGGCCAATGTGGCCCACTTTGATGAATGCACAGCTAGTAATTTTGGTTAGTGTTACTGGACAAATATGTTTTGAAATACAGAATTTGCAACACATTTTGCCCAACAAACTCCCCTTTGGCTATTACTCAAACAGTCTGTCACAGAAGGAACACATTGCTGCTTGGGACTGCCCTCCACTTTCTTACTGGTGCCTGAGACAAAATAATGCCCCAGTACAAATCTTGTCTATGCCTCATTGTCACTTTCAAATGATGAGAAATGCCTTGTTTAGGGTGAAATGTCCATCAGCATGTACTTCATGTTCATGGCATAGTGAAATAAATATTTCAGTCCCCCCCAAACTTCCCTCCACTATTCTAAACTGTATTTCCAACCCGACCCCTTATATACCCTTAACCACCCCAATATATATTTTAGATTAAAAAAAATAATAAATTAATAAATCAGCAAAAAACGAATAAAAAAATAATCCCACGATGAAGATCAGTGTGGCTCTGAATTCGATTTTTATAACCTGATAGCATGCGGCCACCCCATGTCGACCATGCCATCCTCAAAGCCACCCATATGTCCAGTGTATGCAACAGCATTAACATAACATTTAACACTCATTCTACACCACCTGCTCACATTCTTAGGCTGGGCTGTGGGATTCAGAGAGATGAGGGGAATCGAAGAATCCCAACAGCACACAGCCATGCAACAATGTGCAGTGCAGCCAGCCCACAGTTCCACAGAATCCTTGCAACGGCAGACCTGATGCTCTTGAGTAGCATCATATTTCAATAAAGCAATAGAGACCTGCCTTTTTTCCACCTACATGCACTATGATACATCAGGCCCCATTATTTGGTGTCCCTGCAAAGAATAATGGCTGCTTTATCTATTGTTTTATTAAGTATGGTTTACACCAATGGCTTATTCATCAATCTCTTCCACCACTCCTTAGGATGGACCAAACGTACCCACAATTCAGAAGAAATATTATTAACGCGCTCAAAACGAATGATATCTAAGCCAAATGTGCCATACCCGCTCTAACTCTCGTCCCAATGCAACGCCCATTGCATAGTGTGTCTCAGCCATGTATATTTGTGCTATATTCTTTCTGTATACCTGTGTGCCATACCTTGCCTTTACTTTCATCCCAATGTAACTCCTTTGTTATAATGTGTTTCACCCATGTATATTTGTGCTGTATTATTCTCGTATATTATTTTTGTTTATCAGTGTACTATTTCTGCAATTCCTGTAAATCATACTATAACGTTTCGTAACTTTGTAAGCTGAAATTCTCCTTGTCCTCGCGCCCTGATACCTCCTGGTCTGGTGCGCGTTACAAATAATTAAACAAACAAACAAACAAACAATCTTCTGCCCTAATTGATTTGAATACTCAAGAAGCTTCAAAACAGAGCAGCCTAACTAGTTCTACTTTCCTCCACCTGAATAAAAATGGCCAGCGATAGACCAACACACAAAGACAGAGCACAAGCTCTGCCTTGAATCTCGACTGCCTGATACAGAACTTCATATAAACTCCCTTGTGTATACAATAAGTACCAGAAAAACCAACACTAGCAACAGCCGTCATATAGTCAGGGTACCCTAGGTCCTAACGACTGCACCCAGCAGTGCAACATCCCTCGGCTATAAGCGCTTCATCCCCACTCGCCACACCCCATTGACATCCAGAGCCACTGCTCACAGGCCCTTCCTCCTCTTTGGAGCTGTCTTGTTGAGGGTGAAGATGCCCTGGATAAATAGGGTCCATTAGACTGCTGACTCAGCACAGTCATTTTGGAAGGGCTATGCATAGCTTTTTAAAAAAACATATTTTTATTATGCGCAGGACAATTCTTTAGCAAGACATTTAAAAGGAGAAGTCTAGAGCAGAGTCAGGAGCAGTCTAACAGTCACTGTTCCTTCGCAGTGTTTCATTTCCATTGGGGAAGAGCAAGAGCTTAAAAACAATACTCCAGCGTGGTACGTTTGCTGAGTCTGGATCAGAGTCAGGAGCAGTCTGGCAGCCACTGTGCCTTCAGAGTGTTTCTTTCATTTCCATTGGGGAGTAGCAAGAGCTTAAAAACAACACTGCAACGCGGAGCGTTCGTGGAGGCTGGAGCAGAGCCGAGAGCAGTCTGTAAGTCACTGTGCCTTCAGAGTGTTTATTTTGTTTCCATTGGCGAGGAGCAAGAGCTTAAAAACAACAGCGCATTGCAGAGCGTTGGCAGAGTTTGGTGTAGAGTCGGGAGCAGTCTGGCAGTAACTGTGCCTTCGGAGTGTTTCTTTTGTTTCCAGTGGGGAGGAGCAAGAGGTTAGAAAGAACACCACAATGCAGAGAGCTTGCGGAGTCCTGAGCAGAGTCGGGAGCAGTCTGGCAGTCTCTGTTACTTCGGAGTGTTTCTTTCGTTTCCATTGGGGAGGAGCAAGAGCTTAAAAACAACAGTGCAACGCGGAGCATTCGCGGAGTCTGGAGCAGAGTCGGGAGCAGTCTGGCAGTCATTGTGCCTTCGGAGAGTTTCTTTCATTTCCTTTGTGAAGGAGCAATACCTTAAAAACAATACCGCAACGCGGAGCGTTTGCATAGTTGGGAGCAGTCTGGGAGTCACTGTTCCTTCAGAGTGTTTCCTTCGTTTCCATTGGGGAGGAGCAAGAGCTTAAAAACAACACAGCTAAACGGAGCATGTGTGGAGTTTGGAGCAGAGTGGGGAGCAGTCTGGCAGTCACTATGCTTTCAGAGTGTTTCTTTTGTTTCCATTGGCAAGGAGCAATAGCTTAAAAACAACACTGCAATACAGAGCATTCGTGGAGTCGGGCGTAGAGTCGGGAGCAGTCTGGCAGTAACTGTGCCTTAGGAGTGTTTCTTTTGTTTCCAATGGGGAGGAGCAAGAGCTTAAAAACAACAATGCAATGAGGCGCATTCACGGAGTCTGGAGCAGAGTCAGGAGCAGTCTGGCAGTCTCCAGCGGTCTCCAACTTCTCTTAACACCAGACCTTCTCGGTGGTTGGAAAAGTTTTGGAGTTTGACCATTTTTGGGGACATTCTGTCTCACCAAAAAACGAAAGTGAGTCTGGAACTCTTGAAGTCAGAGCTTGGAGCGGTGAGTACAAATAACCAAGAGTTGTAAAATCGTTGGTGAAAACGTTGTGACTGTATTGTATACTGTATAAACTCACTAGACTCCTGATAACTACTTTGTGTACCTGTCACGAAGATCACTGATTAAGGGGTGACTGTGGGCCTTTGGACTTTGAACCCTTTCTTTTTGTTTACTGCTCCTCCAAGCAGAAGCATTTCATTTACAACTTGCAACATGCCTGATCTTAGAAGTGACGTTTGGTCTGAATCAGCATTATCTCAGCCTACAACGGATGCTGAAATGCTGACTGCGATAAACCTTCACCTTCCTCCTTTACCTAATGAAGGGGGTATTTGTTAGCAGACTGAACAACAGCCTGGATTACCAGATGATCGAAACAAAGCCTATTTGAAAGAATTAGACAAGAAAAACTAGAGAATGAGCCTAGTTACCTAATATTTGTTCACCAGTTGGCAAACTTAACAATTTCCTGACAAAATAGCGAAAAAGGGAATCCTTTGAGAAAAGGCGTAAAAATGTTAATCTAGTCAATTTGACAAGGGAATAGACTTTCATTTTAGGCCTGAACACTTGACGGCGGGAGAGGCACAACATGTTTCTGTTGATCTCCAGATGGACGACAGAGACCCCTCCAGATATGACGCTTTCATCCAATGACCCGGTCTCAAACAATGACTCGCAATCAGAATATAATTTTTTTTTCATCGTCTCCACCTGCTTTTCCGACACTTGGACCGCCTAGACGGCTTTCAGCGGTTATAAGAGGAATGAGCGAGTATCGGACAGACCATGATGATGAACTGTTCACAGAAATTAACCAAGTGCGTTATATCTTGGTATCACTCTATGAAAATATAAAGAGGGAAACCAAAGCAAACTCAGTGATGTTGGAGTCACTACTATTTCAATACGACCACAGCAATTTACATCTGGCTACGAAGGACTTGCTTCTTACTAATAAACTAAAACAAACTTTAATAGAAAGTGACTAAGAAGGATATGAAAGTAACTGATTATGGAGAGGAAGGGGAAATGGCACGAGTAGTGGACCACTTGAATCACACTCCAAAACTAACTAAAGGCAAGACATTCACCATGGTGCCTACAGAACAGCAAACACTATCAGCTTCTACAGTTTTTAATCAGTGGTATTAAATCAAGGCTCTCTAAGCACAGTACAAAAGCTCACTGCAAAACAGAAAGAAAACATACATAAAATGGAAGATTGTATCTGCGTTGGTGAAATTGTAATAGTCCAACACACTGAACTTCTCCAACCAACTGTCTGTACTTTGGGCGGAAAAAAACAAAAAAAGACTGATGCAAAAGAAATCCCCCAAAAAACCAACTAAACAGGCAAAGACACGAGTGGCACACACGTTTATGCGTACCCTACTGGCACAGCCTTTAATAAAAACAATGCTGTCCATAACATTCCCACAAGCAAGCGAAACGTCTCCAAACGTGAATAATACCGCCTTAGACCAAGAAGGGAATGGAAGGAGGGTGAAGAACACCAACTTGGTCCGACTGCTGAGGTAACCGAAGTAACCATGGATAAGAACAACATGTCAAGTAATCCCCAACATTTCTTAAAGCAGGAAATACTTCGGAATTGCATACCGGTCCAAAGTCATCAAATTGGGGCGCTGGATAAGGAAGCCATTATGGCTTACAATACCCCTTACAGGCAAAGAAGGCTCTGTCAGTGAGGAATGGAACTCAGAAGCTGGTCCAGAAGACATACCTCTATCACTCAACAGGGATACTCATGAAAGGGGAGGAGCAATACGACCCCCAAAGAACTAAACCACTCCTTGAACCTACAACGGCAATGACGTAAGGAAACTTCTGCCACATCTTCATTGAAAATGTTATTTGAAAGGGCCCTCCCAGTTACACGTGCAATAATCTTGAACCAGACTAACATACTAACTCTATTATGTGGAGCACCTGCTTCGGTGGATGTTAACACTAAGGAACTGGACAGAATATTTTTTCCAGAAAGCAGTATGAATGATAGTGCTGTGCTGTGCCTAAACTCAGGGCTATTATATGATATCATTTTGAAGGAGTGTGATAATATCCGTAAATTGGGATTTTATCTCACACCCTATGTTGAACAGAGGCTACAAGGGGTGGGAGAAGGGGACTCCATTGCTACTCGATGTAAGACACATGTTTCTCTGTGGGGTGGCGGAGGACAATGATGGATGACCAGATTATGTTTCTAAAAAAGAAAATCCTTGCTTCAGGAGAATCCAGAGATTGGTCTTGGCTTTTGGGGGGCTCCTCGAGCTAGACCGGTTGCAATCAAGACCACTCAAACTCTCTCTTAAATAAAAGATCTATAAAAATTACCTCAATTAATACGCGAGGACATACTCAATTGTTAAATAATGCTGAACTATGTTCAGTTTTGAGAGAGAGTGCAATTGTACTAATTCAGGAGTCTTGGTGTGCGATTAACATTGACAAAAATTGATATCAAGATAAAGGTGGTATCAAATTTCGATCTCTCATTTGTGATAATCGCCAACCCATGTGCTTATTGGAATTACAGCATGTATACACGCCTTTTGATTGTTAACATTTGCCATCTGGGTTTGGGCCACTTAATAGATATACGTAAATTAATCTCTTATATTGATCTATGGATTACCACCTATTCAAGAGGACATACATTGGTAGCGGTAGATCTAAACTCGGATTGCATAGAGAGCCAGGGTATGGCCAAAGACCGGGGATTCACCCAAAACCAGGGAACTAAGTTAGTCAATGGAAAAGAACGGCTGGAGGTGTTGGAAGGATTGGGGCTAATTACCTTGAATGGAACAGTTGAAACTGATGTCCCTGCCCAGCCAACATGGTCGATTGGTAATACAAGTTCCACAATGGACTATGTATTTCATGGGAGCTGGCTCTATGACATATGTGTTAGCTTTGAAATCACAAAAACTGATTGGAGTGACCATTTGCTCCTGAAAGCATGTTTTGATCTAGGTGATATGGGAAAAACAACTCCCAAAATAGTAGAAGCTAGAACTCTTAACGACTACAAACCGTAAGGGTAATCGCATTGTGTTGAATAAGTACTTAATTGATTGTGTGATCCAAACTGTTAAAGCATGTAAGGCTGGCACACCTGATGCACTTGGACCGCCTAGACGGCTTTCAGCGGTTATAAGAGGAATGAGCGAGTATCGGACAGACCATGATGATGAACTGTTCACAGAAATTAACCAAGTGCGTTATATCTTGGTATCACTCTATGAACATATAAAGAGGGAAACCAAAGCAAACTCAGTGATGTTGGAGTCACTACTATTTCAATACGACCACAGCAATTTACATCTGGCTACGAAGGACTTGCTTCTTACTAATAAACTGAAACAAACTTTAATAAAAAGTGACTAAGAAGGATATGAAAGTAACTGATTATGGAGAGGAAGGGGAAATGGCACGAGTAGTGGACCACTTGAATCACACTCCAAAACTAACTAAAGGCAAGACATTCACCATGGTGCCTACAGAACAGCAAACACTATCAGCTTCTACAGTTTTTAATCAGTGGTATTAAATCAAGGCTCTCTAAGCACAGTACAAAAGCTCACTGCAAAACAGAAAGAAAACATACATAAAATGGAAGATTGTATCTGCGTTGGTGAAATTGTAATAGTCCAACACACTGAACTTCTCCAACCAACTGTCTGTACTTTGGGCGGAAAAAAACAAAAAAAGACTGATGCAAAAGAAATCCCCCAAAAAACCAACTAAACAGGCAAAGACACGAGTGGCACACACGTTTATGCGTACCCTACTGGCACAGCCTTTAATAAAAACAATGCTGTCCATAACATTCCCACAAGCAAGCGAAACGTCTCCAAACGTGAATAATACCGCCTTAGACCAAGAAGGGAATGGAAGGAGGGTGAAGAACACCAACTTGGTCCGACTGCTGAGGTAACCGAAGTAACCATGGATAAGAACAACATGTCAAGTAATCCCCAACATTTCTTAAAGCAGGAAATACTTCGGAATTGCATACCGGTCCAAAGTCATCAAATTGGGGCGCTGGATAAGGAAGCCATTATGGCTTACAATACCCCTTACAGGCAAAGAAGGCTCTGTCAGTGAGGAATGGAACTCAGAAGCTGGTCCAGAAGACATACCTCTATCACTCAACAGGGATACTCATGAAAGGGGAGGAGCAATACGACCCCCAAAGAACTAAACCACTCCTTGAACCTACAACGGCAATGACGTAAGGAAACTTCTGCCACATCTTCATTGAAAATGTTATTTGAAAGTGCCCTCCCAGTTACACGTGCAATAATCTTGAACCAGACTAACATACTAACTCTATTATGTGGAGCACCTGCTTCGGTGGATGTTAACACTAAGGAACTGGACAGAATATTTTTTCCAGAAAGCAGTATGAATGATAGTGCTGTGCTGTGCCTAAACTCAGGGCTATTATATATCATATCATTTTGAAGGAGTGTGATAATATCCGTAAATTGGGATTTTATCTCACACCCTATGTTGAACAGAGGCTACAAGGGGTGGGAGAAGGGGACTCCATTGCTACTCGATGTAAGACACATGTTTCTCTGTGGGGTGGCGGAGGACAATGATGGATGACCAGATTATGTTTCTAAAAAAGAAAATCCTTGCTTCAGGAGAATCCAGAGATTGGTCTTGGCTTTTGGGGGGCTCCTCGAGCTAGACCGGTTGCAATCAAGACCACTCAAACTCTCTCTTAAATAAAAGATCTATAAAAATTACCTCAATTAATACGCGAGGACATACTCAATTGTTAAATAATGCTGAACTATGTTCAGTTTTGAGAGAGAGTGCAATTGTACTAATTCAGGAGTCTTGGTGTGCGATTAACATTGACAAAAATTGATATCAAGATAAAGGTGGTATCAAATTTCGATCTCTCATTTGTGATAATCGCCAACCCATGTGCTTATTGGAATTACAGCATGTATACACGCCTTTTGATTGTTAACATTTGCCATCTGGGTTTGGGCCACTTAATAGATATACGTAAATTAATCTCTTATATTGATCTATGGATTACCACCTATTCAAGAGGACATACATTGGTAGCGGTAGATCTAAACTCGGATTGCATAGAGAGCCAGGGTATGGCCAAAGACCGGGGATTCACCCAAAACCAGGGAACTAAGTTAGTCAATGGAAAAGAACGGCTGGAGGTGTTGGAAGGATTGGGGCTAATTACCTTGAATGGAACAGTTGAAACTGATGTCCCTGCCCAGCCAACATGGTCGATTGGTAATACAAGTTCCACAATGGACTATGTATTTCATGGGAGCTGGCTCTATGACATATGTGTTAGCTTTGAAATCACAAAAACTGATTGGAGTGACCATTTGCTCCTGAAAGCATGTTTTGATCTAGGTGATATGGGAAAAACAACTCCCAAAATAGTAGAAGCTAGAACTCTTAACGACTACAAACCGTAAGGGTAATCGCATTGTGTTGAATAAGTACTTAATTGATTGTGTGATCCAAACTGTTAAAGCATGTAAGGCTGGCACACCTGATGCACAATTTAGAGAGCACCTTAAGGTGGATAACTTTGACTGTTTCATAGGGCAGATTATTGACGAAAAACTGAAACAAAACAAGTTCTCGGGTCAGGTTAAAAAAAGTGCTTACATGCTTACAATGCAGAGGTAGTCAAACAGCGAGAGGTAATGAGGAGTCAGATTAGGACTGTTTGTAGGAATGGGTCTTTGACTACCTTGGACAGAGCAGAGCTGAGACAGTACTGGAGGTAATTAATCATATTAGTTGCTCAAGGACTGCTGGCCCGAACAGAATGTCTAACCTACTTTTTAAATCTGACCCACACATTTGGTCGTCAGTGCTGTCTAGCATGTTCACACATGTATTACAAAGTGGGAAAAGTCCTTTGACATGGCACCGGCTCATGTAAAACCGATATACAAACAAGGCTCATGATCCGACCCATATAATTACCATCCAATTGCGATCATTGATGCGGACTGTAAGGTTTTTTCATCGATCCTCCTCCAGCAATTACAGGCCTAGGCTTCCACAATAGGAAGAATACCTAAGTGGCAGGTAGGCTCCAGAAAAAAACATGGGGACAGTGTTGAATGACCTGGTGATGAAATGCCTTCAGAATCAAACATGGCAGTCAGGGGGGAAGGAAATCCACTGTGCTTCGGTGGATCTTTCCGTGGCATGTGATGCCGTCGATAGGAATCTTGTGTGGAAGAAATTGCAAGGATGGGATATCCCATTGGGCCTGTTGAGGTTGAAATGTGGCCTCCATGAGCATTCCACTATTGAGGTCTACTTAAACCAGCAGGGCGTACTGTCACGGCCAATACTAACATTTAGGGGAGTCAGACAGGGGTGCGTTTTTGCTTCCTGCCTGTTTAACCTTTATATGGCGTATATTGATTAATACCGTTAGCCCAAAACTTTGATAACTCCATGATCTCCGCCCACTTTGGCTTGCATATGCTGATGACTACTGGATTTCTGATAGAACCCCTAAAGGATTGCAGAATCTACGTAAGGCTTTTGAGAACTTTGCAAGAATTCATTCATTAGCTATCAATCCTTGTAAAATGAAGGTGATTAGTATGGCACCTTATAGGAAAAGGAAACACTATACATGGGTATGGTGGCAGTGGATACTCTCTCCTATATCTGGACTTACTTATTTGCAGCAATTAAAGACAGAGAACTGATATGGTCTTGGCTTCTTGGGAAAACAAATAAGCTGGCCAATCAATTATGCAGAGTAGATTCCAGATTTGGCAAATTTTCCATTCAGCCTACAATAAAAAATTATGAAGCAAAATGCATCCCAAAACTCTTATTTGGGATAGAAATCTACGACTTGGCATTTGTAGAGCGTTTATCTTTCTAAGAGGCCTGAATGTGGTGGAGAGTTCTTCGTATACCAAATTCCGTCCCACATAAAGTAATAAGATATGAACTTGGCCTTGTGTCAATGAAAGCAAGGGCCCAATGGAGGTACTTAACATTATATCGTAACATTCAATTACCTTTGAAGGATTCTCTCTTTGAGGACTTTAAGAGAATCTCTATGGAAGGTGGGTCACGAATATTGACTGAATTGGCTCAAGTCTGTAGCGAGCTACTAAATAAATGTGGCTCTGATATCTAAGAATTGTACAATAATCTGTGCAAGGTAAAGCAAAGTATGTATGACATGGACTGGATCGAGTCACTGGAGGTACTCCATAATTACACTGTATTCTCACACTTGTGAGAGGAACATAAGAGAAGAGGTATAGTGGCCCCTTTCCTCATGATTTATCCTCATAGAGAGGTGCGCCATTTCTTTTTGAGATTCAGGTGGAATCTTATCTACACAAAGGAAATTATCAAAAGGTATGGTCTGACAGAGAACCTGACCCTAGACTGTAGATTCTTTCATATCAACGAATAAGAGGAAACATTGAAACAACTGTTATTGCACTGTCCTAATTTACAGGGCTTGCGTCTGTAGGTGCTTTTCCCCGGCTTACTACGTGTAAGAGAAAAATAAAATAACCAACACAACCTGTTATGATCAATCTGAACTTGTCTTCAAAAATACAACAGCCTTCGTATATTGTAACAAAAATAACGCAGAATCTCCTACCTGAAATATGGATGGACGGTAGAATCCTAGCCGGCTTGATATTAGATATGAAGATCAAGAATGGAGTGTGCCTGCAAAGTGGTTTCCCAGCTGAATAAAGAAATTCCCCTGGAAACCACTCCGGAGCCCAGCTCAAATGCTTGGCAGGCGAAGGGATCACAGAGAAACCCTAACGGGGGAGAAAACCCTGTGAAGAGCTGCTGGGGAGCGTTGACTCCACGAGACGGGCAGGAAGGAACTGATGATCCGTCTCTACGCTCTGATGTTATTTATGCTGATCCGGTGCTGAATGAAATATGTAGAGAGAAACACTGGATTCAGTATAGGAATGAAGAGTGGACTAAACAAGGAACAATGATAAGAAAGGTTTAGAATTACCACAAAAGGTGTATGTCAGAGACAACTAGTTGTTGGAAGGAAGATCCATGCGTTCTCAAGACTGTTAGGAAAATACAGAAAGGATAAAAATGGGAACAATGTTTAAGCAAGATATGTTTCCGAAGGAACGAAGACCGGCCACTTACGTGACAGTATTCAGCTGTTTGATGTAAATAAACGGTTCGAGGGTAGGAGCTGCCTGGCCGTACGTGAGGAGCCGCACTGTAATGGTAAACACAATGGCCCTCATTACGACCCTGGCCGAAAGTGACTGACCGGACCGCCACAGCGTAAATAGCGTTTCCGCCATTGCACGATGGAGCAAAGTGCGGCTCATTCCGACCCATCGGGCACGAGCACCACGCCATGGCGGAAGTGCAAAGTCCGCGATGGCGGAAATGACCCCAAAACGGCCCACACCGCCGCCGTACGGCGCCCTAGGTGCAATACCGCCACCCATCTCAGCGGACACCGCAGTGAGCGCCAACCGGAAAGTACGGTGACCGTAAATATACGGAAACGGAAGTAAAAGCATGGTCCCGGAACGGGAAACATCACGCCGTACACCTATAAAACCACTAAATCCACACAACCATTAAAAATACTACCCCGAGACACATCCCAACCCGTCATCCACCCTAGTGAAACCAAGAAAAATGGGAAAAGTAGCGAAGAAAGCGTGCGACCGCAAGCGGCAGGTCCACTTCTCCCGTGAGGAACTCACCGTACTCACAGAGACCCTCCAGGAGAATGCAGCCGCCGTCTTCTCCACGCAAATGACCAGGACGGCACTTGCGAACAAGAAGGCCATATGGGCCCTGGTGGCACAGCGGGTAAGTGCGGTGGGGACCGCACCCCGCAACCCAGAGCAATGCAGAAAGCGATGGGACGACCTGCGGATACGCGTCCGTAGCATACTTTCTGCCAACCGCAACATTGCCACAGCCACCGGGGGAGGATCGGAATCACCCATCAAGTTGACCCCCTGGGAAGAAATCTGTGCCTCCACCATAGGAATGGAGAGCATAGAGGGAGTCGGAGGGATGGAGAAAGGAGTGCAGACATCCGAAGAATCAGGTAGGTGGCCCAAATAAAACAATGCCAAAACCACAATGTCCAATCATGTGAAGTACCACGTGCCCACATAGTGCAACAGTAACACATGTCCAGGAGAACGTCCACATACATAGGCCTGATAGCACACTTCAAAACTCACATCAAATACATAAATAATTAAAAATCCTAAAAACACCCTCTACACGTGCAGCAGGCACACCCTAACTGCAGGCTGCCAAACAACTGCACCCTCACTCCACACACAAATGAAACCACCTCCAAGGCCCCGACCCAAATCACCCTCAGGTACCACCCCAATGCATGTGATACATTGCCATTCCAATTCCCACAGACCCATTAATAACGCACGCCCTCCCTTACTCCACCACAGGGTCCGATCCAAACGACGTGCTCCAGGACACCCCTACCAGCACACCTGCAAAGAGGGCCAAGACCAACGGCCAAAGACCCTCCACCTAAGCTGCACGCATCAAGACACGGCAGCAGCACAAATCAAGTGGCAGCACAGAGGAGGGAACTCCAACAGGCACCCCAGCAGCCAGCATGCCCACACCACCACCACCACAGGTCCCCCCAATGGATGCCACAGTAGGCACTGCTTCTGGTGGCAGCAGCACCATAGGTGACACTGCATTAATGGCAGCATGCTCCGACACAGAAAACGGGGATGTCGAAGTCAGATCCATCCATGACCTGTCCCAATCCCCCTGTCTGTTCCATCCTGTACACCATGAGGATACCACGCAGGGGCACCCACAAGACGACGACTGGCCATCCCCCACAAGCCCTGTGGCAGGGCAACATGACGCGAACAGCCACTCTGTGACACCACCGCAAATGGCCATGGCCCAGCAGAGGCAACAGTCCCTCGACCAGTTAATCGTGCAACAGCAGCAACTGGCCACGCTCCTCAAGGACCATGCTGATGAATGTGGGGGCACTAAGGCAGACATAGAAACATCAACTGAGACACTTAGGGCAGAAATGGAGAGAAGTACAGAGACACTAAGGGCACAAATGGAGAGTAGCACCGAGTGCCTGAGAGTCCAAATGGAGAGTAGCACCGAGAGCCTGAGAGTCCAAATGGAGAGTAGCACCGAGAGCCTGAGAGTCCAAATGGAGAGAAGCACCGAGAGCCTGAGGGGGGAACTGCATGCGATGTCCAAAGACGTATGTGCCGAACTTGCCGCAGTGCGCCGTGTGCTCACTGAGCTCTCACAAACCCTTAGGGACATGCATGGACGTGAGCAGGCAGAGACATCATCCGTTGCAAGTTCCGTCCAGGGCAGCCCCCAACGTAGATCTGGGAGGAACCTGCGCTCCACAGGCAGGGGTGCCCCTGATACCCGCAGAGGGGGCTTGCAATAGCGACTGCCCACTGACAATGAGCATCTCTGGACACTGGTGTTCGGGGGGGAGGTAGGAGGGTGGAGGGGGGGTGTTGGGCTCACTTGGGTGGCGGGTCGATAGGGTGTTTAACATGATATCACATATGCCATAAACAATGCACGATCAACCAATGAGATGTGTGGACATGGATCTTTGTGTACGAGGCCATTATAGGCGTACAGTCCATATTGTGCATGTACCATACACACACAGTGCCACGAGTCCCGTGTCCATGTATCAGCCACCAGGCGTGAGTGCTAGAAGCATGCATCTATGAGATGCTGACGAATGTCACGGCCCTCCTGTGCCTCGCAGACTCCTTGAGGTGCTGCCACATCCCCACCCTCATCATGACCATCTTCAGGTGCTTGCAGTTCTGCGTCAGGGGGCATGGGCACATTTCTACGTACGCACATGTTGTGTAGCATGACACATGCCATCACCATCTTCGCAACCTTCACATGGCGGTACAGGAGTGCCCCGCCAGACCTGCTGAGGCACCGGAAACGAGTCTTCAGTAGGCCGAATGCCTGTTCTATGACTACACGGGTACGTGAGTGGGCATGGTTGTAGTCCTCCTCATGCTGGTCCCGTGGGTTCCGGACTGGTGTGAGGAGCCATCTCTTCAGTGGATATCCGGCATCACCTGTATGTGGACGATAAACGAATCATGTGGAATGCCATTGCTACGTACGCACCCCCCCCCCCTTCCTGCCAGGTCATTTCCGCATCACATACCCCACATCATCATGCATGAAATGAGACTCACCGAGTAGCCAGGATCTGTTCCCTGCGTGTCACTCCATGTAGCGTGGTATTGTAGAGTTCCTCAAGATCATAGAATCATGGGTTGATCCAGGGAATCGGGCACAACAATGTGTAATGATCCTGTTGGAGTCACACACCATTTGTACATTCAGAGAATGAAATTGTTTCCGGTTGCGGTACTGGGCCTCCATGGCATGTGGGACGACCAATTCCACATGGGTGCAGTCGATGGCACCAATGCAACCCGGTATGCCGGCAAGTGCATGGAATCCCACTTTTGTGTTCGTAATTTCCTGCTCCGAGCGTGGTAGAGAGATGTAGTCGTCTGCGTGCTTCAGGAGGGCATCGAGCACTTGCAATAGTGTCCGTGAGAACAGTGGCTGTGAAATGCCATGCAACTGTCCGACTGTGTGCTGGTAGGTGCCTGTGGCCAGGAAGTGGAGTACAGACACCACCTTCAGTAGGGGTGGGATGGCGGTTGGGCTATCTATCATGCTGACAAGGTCAGCCTGTGTCATGTCCACAATGGCGGTTATGGTGTCCCGGTCCAAACGGTAGAGGGTGTGGATCTGCTCATCAGTGAGGTTGAACGGATGTGCTCGGAGGCGTGGGATTGCGGGCTGCCTGCGTGGTGGTAGTGGCTGTGCTGGCGGCCCTTGCTGGCCCTGCCTTGCCCTCCTCCTCCTCCTGCGTCTCCTCCGTGCGGCCGGTTGTAGTTGGTGTTCGTCTTCTTCTTGAAGTTGGAGTACCTGCAGTGCTATCAGGTCCCCCAGGGCCAACATAGCTAGTCCTGCCGGTAGCATTTCGGAGTGGTTGTGGGAGGAGACTGGGTGTGCAATTTATGTGTTTTCAGGCTGTATGGCCTCCACCTGTGGTGATTCATTCCACCTGTGCAAGCTGCTCTCCCCTTTGGGCGAGCACGTCCCGCACACAACGCTGCAATTCGACGAATGGCATCTTGCTATTACAATCATGTATTTGTACCCGATGGCAGTGTAACATTGGTTGATATGTTCATTCGGCTATGGTCCCATTGTTTCACATACTATCTTTGCAGTCGCGAACAGACTTGTGAAGGGTCAGTGGAACGTAGTACTCGAGTAACGGTGGACCCTCATGCATCACTGTACCGAGGTTCAACGACGGGCGGGGCGTCCCATTTGTGAGTGAAGGCAGTTGCCATTTTCACACACAGCCGCACTAGATGGATTAATTTGTGATTTCAAGCGGCCACAGATGCCTTTTCGACGTGATGTTGCAAATGAGGAATTCGAAGGGCGGCGCTTTCGGTTTTCAGCTAGCGGCGAGGAGATGCCCACAGGTCTGACTGCAAATATAACGTTCTATTGTTCAATGTCCTTGGGACAGGGGCCATGGCGAGGATGCAATGATTGATATGAATAGTTTGGGATGCGCAATGGCGAAGTGGACGATGAGGCCGGACGTTCCCAAATACATGTTACTTCACAACACTGGAATTACGGGCTGGGGCACAGTGGATTTTGCAGGCTGCATAACGCACAGACTCAATGGAAATTTCACATGTTATGTGAGTATGGAAACAGGCGTTTTCATTATGGGATGAGGGAATGATGAATGGATGCATGGACAGATGAATTGATACAGAGTTTGCCATGTACAGGGCTTCTTGGAATCTGTCCGCCTCCCCTGCGCTATGTGATGCAGGGCTGCCATAGTGGGACCATCGTCTATCTGGCCTTGTTGAGCCCTCCCTGTCTCGACGCGCCTTCAGACACTTGTGTCTATGCACGTTACCAATCCCATCTGATGGATTCTGTTTTAACAGACGCATGCACAGGTACACTCGTTTGTGATGGTGTTTTCACCTCGATATAGATAGTTATGATTCGCAAGTGGTTTTTGGGTGGTGATGATCCTTTGGAGTGGGCTAGCATGCATATGGCTGTGGATTTGGTGTGATCATTGAAGAGAGTAATTCAAATGTAGTTCTGATGGCCATACTATTCTTTTTCATTTCATTTGGTTGACAGGTATCTCCTCCCCTTTTGCCACTGCCATCTGTATGCCACTCCTGCAGATGGATTTTACTCCCGACACCTGCTGCTTCGTGTTAATCAGTGGAGCAGCATTACGATCTTATGGGACGATCGCCAATGGGCCACATGCCCTTACGCAGTACTAGTGGCTAGGAGCAACATTTCGGCCTTTCAGCTGGACTAGTGCCTCCCTATTGGGACGGCCCTGCGGTTCTAGGCGCTTCCATGTTGCCTTTTCGTACGAGAATGTAGCCCCTGTGTACCATGAAGGAACAGGGCGTCACACAAGAAGTAGCTGGTCATTTATTGCGGATGCAGCCCACAATGGTGAAATGTGTTTTGGAGTTCATGGCCTAATGGCTGTATGGGCTTGGTGAATTTGTTGTGCATTAAATTTCTATTCTGATATGGACCGTGTAGCGTTCTTCTTTGCAAGTGATGTGGCATATTCCTATTTGGGGAGCGATGTATTGTGAGGAGATCTGCATTGGGTTCCAGCTTCGGAGTATAGTTGCGTGGTACTGTGCTGGGCGCGTTTGCCTACGAAGCCCAGTGAGGTCAGGGATGAGGGCTGCCAATATGACTGTTTTAATGATGTCATGCTCAGGGGCGGGGGATTAGCTTTTGTGTAACAGATGCCGGTCAGCCAGGTGGATTGGTGGAATGATGTGATTTTCGGAATATTGCTGGTCACAGGTGCCTGTGTTTGCGTGCGTTTCTTGGTGGGAGACTGAGGTCATGTCCATTGGGATGGCTTCTGTATTCGTGCCATCTGTGCCCTGCAGCTCCCATTGGCCCCTCTTGAGATTCATTTGTTCGTTGGCAGGCATGGATGACTAGTACATTTCACTGGTTGCATTGTGTGACTTCATTGCACCTACGGGGAGTTGTACAATGTGGCCAGGGAGCGGTGTACAGGCACTCAGTGGGGCCGTTTACGGTTGGTTCGCGATGCCGTACTTCTCACCATGGCGGAATGGTACTTTCCGCCGTGCTTGATGGCGTTAGGTGCATGTCCGCTAGGGTCAGAATTCGCGTACCGTTGCGCCATGGTGGTAATTACGGTTTGGCATGGCGCGCGTGCGCGTACTTGGTGCAGTTAGCGTTGGCGTTCACTACGGTGTCGCTAATGGCATCGTACTTTGCGGTGACGGGTCATAGTCGCACCGAGCGCTATTCGATGGCGGTATTGCATTTCCGCCATCGTTTTTCGATTTCCGCCAGGGTCGTAATGAGGCCCAATGCGTTCAATATATAATAATGCCGTGACCTGTCGGACTATGATCGTAATAAACAGGTCTAGAAGGAAAATCGACCTGGATGGAAAGCACGAAACGAAGCCGAATGCAGCCGCGTACAAGGGAGGCGTGGCTTGTTACTTTCGTTTTCAAGAATCTCGTTCTGTTCGAAAGCCGAACTCTGTGTGCAGATTGAAAAACCAAGAATGAGAAGTAAGAAGTGGGTAAGAGGCAGAAATTGCAAATGTAGAAATAAAATAGGTAGAGGGCAGAAGGGCAGTAATAGCTATACTCACGAAGCGTTTGTATACTCCTAAGAGAGTAGCAATGCGTCGGTCTCCAGGGATTCCCGGCTGATATGCAGGTGGGGAAGTGATCTCAGCATCCTGCGTTGCTCTATGGGAAGAAACAACTAGATTGTTGCTAGCGCTAAGTTCCCATCCCAGCGCGGCAATGATGGAATTAGCGCAAGTGGGTGATTCGTCTTTACGATCATCACACAACCCCTGTCGGGGAAGGAGGCACTGAGAACTGGCTGCAAGAGTTCAAAGGATGGTTTATTTCTCCAGCTAGGAAATAACCCCAAAAAAAACCATTCACATTTTACATCATCACTCATATATATATCAATTAAAGTAACTCTAACAAAAAATACTAAATGGACCCGATTGGCCAGGTGGTGTGGTGCTGTAGGTGTGGGTGGCATCTCTTCCCTCTGATTGGCTGAGTGGCTGACGAGATGATGGACGCCAAATATCTTGTGCTCCACGCAGGTCAGGGTCCGGTCACTGTGGTCACTACCTAAGCTAATATGTTGCATTCGTAAAACACTAAATAACAAAGTATCTAAACATTTTATGCTACTTTTCATATTTCTACACAAATCACACATAGTATTTATTGTCAGTACAATTGGGTCATTTGTGGCTTTAATTGGAGGCCTTGACCTTGTTGTGCATGTAAAAAAAGTCAAGCTGTGTTTCACATATCTCCTAAGCTTTAGACCTATTAGTATAAGTAAAAACATATATTGTGGCGAAGTGCTTAAGGTTAGTAGCAGGTGTGTTGGGTGGGTTTCGCAGCGCAGGCGAGGGTCTGGCACTTGAAAGAAATATCTTACAGGGAGCGCAGGGTCAGGATGGCAATAAATTACTTTAAATGGGAGTGGGTGGCTTGCACGTTTATGGGGACGAACGAGCAAAAAGTGCTTAGCTCATCCTGGTTCACATGCTGGTTCTCATGCTGGCAGTGACCTCAGAGGAAGAAAACTGTATCATATTGGTTGTTGCAACTTTCTTCAGCTCCAGCGTGAGAATGGGAGCGCAGAGCTTTCCTTCGCAGGCGGAGTGCAAGGGTGGGTGCCAGCCAGCTGTCTGCGCGCCTTGTGTGTGTGCCTCTGTCCTTGGCTGTTGCGGTGGAAGGGGGAGCTGAGCCTTTCTGTACTATCGCAGTGAGGCCTTTTTACCCAAGATGGAGTCGAAAGGGGGCACAAAAAATGGATGCCCCGTGTCGTGCTCAGTAGTCCCATCTATGTAGCGGTCAATCGTGGTTAACTTTACATAACGGCAAGGGGCAACCCCACTACCGGTGGCAAGTGGTCCAAGTCCCGTACTGAGGAGTGTACAGCGCAATGGGGCCTGGGGGCCCCTCACTCCCATACATTCCCCCCTTTCGTTACATCTAAAGTAACAAACTACTTATCTCGTTCTTTCCGTTCTCCCTTCGGTAACGCTCAGCTTCAGCTATAGCCTCATCCCAAGCAGGTGTACCCTTTATTGGCATCCATGCTTTGCACACACTTCTTAAGCTGTTACCCCTTCTTACGTATTCTTCTGGGGTGACCATTAAGTATATCCCACCATCCCCATCGAAATCTATCCAAACCTCGTTATACCACAGCAAGTCCTTTGGTTCTTTAATGGTAGCGTGATGTAGATTATCAACCACGTCCCCATACTGCCTATAGATGGCAGTCATTCTATACTGCGGTGTGGTGTATTCTCCAGTTTGTACTTGGGCATCTATCAGAGTAGCCACCGTTGTCTGTCGGGCCACTGTTACCATCATCATCGCTGAATTAGGCATATTATTTTCACAGCATCTTAGTCCCAGTTGGCACACATAGAATATTAGGAGAAGAAAGACAATAATGGGAATGAGTATCTTCGCTGCTATGTTCACCCATGATGGTATCCAGCGAACAGATTGTCGAACCATGTGCTGTTGTCTGCTCCACCTTCCGTTCTCATTCTTTCTCCTAAATTATGCACTGCTGTTATCACGTGTGACAGTGTCCCGTTATCAGCATCTGAAGTTGGTATGAACGTGCAGCACGCCCCCCCAGTTTTTTTGCAAACACCGCCGTCCATCGCCGTGATAAAATCTAAGACATATCTGTTTTGCATCGTCATCAGGCGCAGTGCACGGAGCTCTATTTTTATGATGTTGAATCCTTCTTCAGTGTCGTTAGCCAGCTGGATGAGCTCCCAGCGTGTTATCTGCAGCCATTTCGCATTTGTGCTGGCTTGAACGCCTGGTGCTAGAAATGTTGCAAAAAATGTCTCTGCAGATGAGAAAAGCTTGTACTGCTGCGGGATTTTAGCAAGGAGTTCTGACGATTTGGACGAAATATAATTGGATCTTTTGCTGCGTGACAACTTGGTTCTCAATGTTTCTTCTGACAATAGTTCGTATGCTGGGGGCTCCGTGATTGTCTTATCGGGCGCTGTCGATGGTTCAGCCGATTGCCCTGCTGCCGCTATGTCAGCCGATTGGCCTGCTGTCGAACTGTCAGCCGAAGGCCTTGCTGTAAACTGAACGTGGCTCTCTGGTATCACTATTAGTGCTGAATGAAGTGTGGCTAGGGCACAAGTGCCCCTCCAGGATGCTGGGAGATGCAGGTAGGCTTGTTTGCCACAGATCCAGTATATGTCCATTAATGCGGCAGTGCCTTATTTCATATCTGGTATTATTAAAGTCTTATTGCACTGCTGTGCATTTCCCATATTCACCTTCCCTTCTCCATGGAAGCAAAGTTTGTGCGGTATTTCCTTTTGAATCTTTATGGGTCTCTCCAGTGGTGTAACCCATGTCAGCTTGGTGATATGCTGTGACCAGATGGGGATGCATGTTTCTTTTACCCACTCGTATGTTTCGTTTGGCAGCCCTGGAAGCCCCTCAGCTTTGCATTCAATCGTTTCATCATGCCACTTGTTGTCTGCATACCTTGTCCCTTTTATGATGAAAAATGGCTCTTGGAGGCAAATTACTCCCTGTCGTCTGCTGGTGCATGTTTGTTCGTTTTCCAATTTTTCCATGGTGACTGTGTGTGCCTGAAATGTCTTTTTTATTCTACACAGCATCAGATGAATCAAACATTGGGCCTCAGACAAGGGTACTTTCTGTGGAATTAACATTTTTGGGGTTCCAGTTGCATGAGGAATAAGTGAGCACACGTAGCAACTTTCATTACTTGCTTGCTTTGCTGTGGTGCTCATGTCTGAATACCATTTATTTGATTGGTCAGGGTGTCGGGGGTCCTCTATTTCATCTAACCCCAGGTTGTGATAAATATCATATCTGTTTTTTCCCGCCCCCCTTTTCTCTTCCCTCTTTTGTTTTTAAATTGGGTACCAACTCATTGATATTGCAGCGGGAATATTCTGGACCATGCATCATCAATATTGTTCACGGTGACATGTGTGTATTCAGTAGTGGTTTCTGGTGCTGTGTGTGTGTGCATGCTTGTATTTCTGGAGTTAGTCAACCAATAGTAATCGTCATTTACATCCCATCCAGGCTCTATTTCCTTGGCCATGGTATTACTCAACAATGGTATAGCAGTTTTGTTTTTATGCGATGGTTCATAGGGTGGCGTTGTAAATGGTTGTTACTCCAGTCCATATTATTTTAGACCCTGGTTTTATCATGTTAGCCCCGCTCCCCCCTTTGTTCATTTCATTTGCCACAAATAAAATGACATTATACCAAATAAAATAAAACATCATTATTGCAAATAGTATGGCAGCATATTTTATAACGCATTCACATTGCTCAATCTACTGGCCCTAGTGGCATCCCTATTTCTATCTAACATTTCTGCCTGCTCAGCCAATTCATCGCATTGGCTCATGTTGAACCTATGTGGGCGAGACAAATTCGTTAAGTCATCATGAAAAGAAACATATTTGCAATTGTTCATTCTTTTTCATCTTTTGCTTAGTTAGGCATTTAGCAATTTCTTTCCATTTATCATAAAAACAACGAGGAAAAATAGAAAAAAAAACACAATTCATATGAGAGTAAGAGAGGAAAATAAAAGAGAAAGAGAGAGAGAGTGAGAGAGAGAGAGACAGAATATGTAAAAAAACATTTTGCTTTTTACTATACTTTTCCTGTCTTAGTTGCAGTTTTCATCATGTCAGACTGTGTTAGCAATGCCATCCACACAGTCTGTTTCATTTTGTGGGAGTGCGACACTGTCCGAGAGATGTACCCAGTATTTCAGTCCCTTCACCTTAACTGCAGTTGGTGTGCTGTACACCACTGTGTATGGACCTTGAAATCTTGGTGCATTCCACCTTCTTACAAAGTTTCTAACATAGATGTGTTCCCCTGGCATTAATGGCCCCTCCGGGCTATCTGCTGCTGGCATGGAGGTGTCTGTTGCTACATCTTCAGTAAATGGCAGAGCAATTTGTTTTGCTATGCTGCGTACTGCGCGCATTAGCTGTGCTAGGTATTCCTTAAACTCTTCCCCCAACACTGTGGCAGCCCTGTGTGCATCAGACGCCCTCCTAACAGGAGAGAGCGGCGTGTGCATTCTTCTCCCCGTCACGATTTCGTGGGGGCTCAAATGGTGATCCTTGCCTGGTTGATTTCTGAGTTGGAACAGTGCTAGGGGCAGACAATATATCCAATTTTTTTTCAACGTGCTGCATAATTTCGATAAATTGGTTTTGAGCAGCCCGTTGATCCTCTCCACAACTCCATTGGCCATTGGATGTTTTACCCCCAGAAGGGAGGTTACTTCTTTGAAAAGGTCATTCACAAAGTGCGTGCCGTTGTCTGAACGGATTACGTCACAGATTCCCCACCGCAAGAATACTTCTCGCGCAAGGAACTTGGCAGCACATTTTGCATCAGGATGGGGACAGGGGCCCGCTTCCACCCACCGTGAAAAAGGGCATACCACCACAATCAAGTATCTCGCTTCATTACATCTTTCTCCCATATCGGCGTAGTCGATATGCAGTTCTCTGAATGGACCTGTAGGGCGTGGCAAAGTGCCACGCAGAGTTCGTAATGTCATTCCTGAATTGTAAGTTTGGCATGTAGTACATTCAATCACAAATTTAGACAAGTATTTGTGCAGATTGGGAACAAACCAATCCTCCTGAATGTCTGAGGCGATGTGTTGTTTTGCAACGTGCGCTGGGAAGTGCAGTTGTTGGAACGCTACTTCTAATAATTCTACAGGCATCACTACCTTGCCTTTCGTTTCCTATCTACAAATGAGATCTGTGGCTGATTGTTTACACCCTTGTTTGCCCCACAACTCCTGCTCTTCCGGTGGGGCCCTTCTCTGGAGTTCTATCAATTGTGCTATGGGCGTGTTACTGTATGCTTCTGCTGGTTGTTCTGCTGTGGCTGTTTTTACTACGTACTCTGATGTTGGTGTCTTATTGAAGTACGAGGCCTCCTTCGCTGCTGTGTCGGCTGCCGCGTTCCCCAATGAGACAGCATCTGTTTTATTGGTATGGGCTTGGCATTTAACCACTGCCACTACCGATAGCTCTGCTAAAGCTTCTATTAGTTCATTTAGCAACGTGGCATGTTGTACGGGAGACCCGTCTGCTCTTCTGAACCCTCTCCTTCGCCAACGTGATAGCCCTGAGTGAACTGTGGTGATGGCGTAAACTGAGTCTGAATATATTGTTACTGTACAATCTTTGGCTGTGTGTAACGCGCTGATTAGTGCCGTCAGTTCGGCTGCTTGTGCAGAGTAGTGTGAGGGGAGGTGCTTTTGAACAATCACTTTGTATGTGTCTTCTTCCATGCGCACTACTGCCATCTCCACATGTTTCTCTCCTGTCTCTGAGTTTATGGATGCTGACCCGTCTATGAAATAGATTTCTCCTTCTGTAAGGGAATTTTCTCTTGCTTTGGGAATGTCATCGCCCTCTCCCTCATACATGCTACAATCGTGTTCCTGTAAATCTTCAGTTGTGCATGGCTCTGTAATGAATGTGGCTGGGTTCACTGTCTTGCATCTGACCACGTGTACATTTGGACTGGATATTATTATTTCATAAGCAGATGCTCTCTGTGTTGTGAGAGTAGATTTTGATCTTTCCAAGATAGCAAATAATGAGTGTTCCGCACATAGCGTCACTGAACATCCCATTACGATTGTGGCACTTTTCTCTATGGCAAGCGAAATGTCCCTGCATTACTGGGTCTAATATTCCACTGTAGTATGCTAATGGTTTGTGGCCTAGTGATGTCTTTTGTGTCAATACTGCTGTCATCAATGTTCCATTGCTGTGTGAAAACAGGAAAAATTCCCTTTCATAATCTGGATTTGCAAGGACTGGGGCGTCTGCAATAAGGTCTTTTAATCGGGAGAATTGTGCAATTGTCTCATGTGTCCATTTTGTTGGGGCCCTGTTCTTCTGTGCTTCCTTCAGTGCTTGTAGCATTGGCCGTGTGTATGCTGCATAATCGAGGATCCATGCTCGGCAATAGTTACATATGCCAAGAAATTGCTGCATGTCCTTCACTGTTTTTGGTATGATAATGTGTCGAATGGCAGCTGCTCTGTCTGGTAGTATTCTTTTTCCATCTTTAGATATTTGCTGGCCGAGATATACAACGTCTGCAAGGCAGTATTGTAACTTTCCTTTGTCCTCTTTGTATCCCTTGGCGGCCGTGAGGACCTGCTCCTGAACCTCGATTCCAACACTCCATGTGTTCTCATTCTGCTCGATCTCTCCTCTGCCTTTGACACTGTCAACCATGCCATCCTGCTCAACCGTCTCCGTGATAACCTGGGTATCACTGGTCAGGCTCTGGCATGGCTGACCTCTTTCCTTTCCGGTCGACCCTCCCAGGTCCAAATGGGCTCCTTCCTCTCTGACATCTTTTTCTCCACCTGTGGTGTCCCCCAGGGATCCAACCTCTCTCCCTGGCTTTTCAACCAGTATCTGGCACTCCTTGCCCACCGCATCGCCGCTCTCTGCCCCCACTTCCAGTGCTATGCGGACGATACCCAGCTCATTTTCAGGCTACCCTCGGCCTCCTCCTCTCCTTCCCTCATCTCCGACTGTCTGTCTGCTATCCAGGAATGGTGTGCCGCCAATGACCTCTGCCTTAACGCCAGTAAGACTGAGATTCTACTCATCGGCACACCCACTCCCTCCTTCCCTGCAGCTCTCTGGCCGGCCTCCCTTGGCCCCCTTCCTGCCCCTACCTGCAAGGCTAAAAACCTCGGGGTCATCTTCGACTCCACACTCTCCTTCTCTCCTCATATATCTGACGTCTCTAAGAAGTCACACTACCAGCTGCACCTCCTCAGAGGTATTCTTCCCTTCCTCTCCTTCCCCCAGAAGCTCACTGTCTCCCGAGCCCTGGTTCTCTCAAGGCTGGACTACTGTAACAGCCTCTATCTTAATCTGCCTGCCTCCACTCTCCGCCCTCTGCAACTTATCCAGAACAGAACTGCGAGACTTGTCCTTGGCCTCAAGCCCAGGGACCGTATCTCTCCAGGACTGAAATCTCTTCACTGGCTCCCAGTGGCTGCGAGGATTAAGTTCAAAACCCTCTGCATTGTCCACAAGGCCTTCTGGGGCTTGGGGCCTAAATACCTTCAACTCTCTCTTCCTAAATATCTTCCTTCACGAGCCCTTCGCTCATCCGTCTCCAACTCCCTCATGGTCAGCCGCTTCTCGAAGCAACGAGCTGGGGGTAGATCTCTCTCCGCAGCAGGGTCCTCCCTCTGGAACAGCCTTCCTGCCTCCCTGAAACTCGAGGAGAACCATCTCCGGTTCCGGAAGCACCTCAAAACCTTCCTCTTCGCTTCTGCCTTCTCTCTCCCTCTCCCCTGCTAAACCTGCTTAACTCCCCACTGAATTCTGCACTAAACCTGCATCTGGGCCACTCTCAGTGACCTCGGTCCAGGGCCCAGCCACTCTCCACTTGCACTGCCTCCCTGGCTCCCCCTGCACTGTGGGACTGTCACTGTATCCCTACAGCCCCCTTCCCAGCACTTGCTCTGCACTTACCTCGCACTTGCCACCAGCTGGCCCTTTTATTTATTATTTATTATTTTATTACGCTACTTACCTTGTACTGCACTTTCCCCCCCACCTCCTCCCCCTGCACTTTCTCCTTTTCCCCTTACCTCTGCACTTGCGCGATCTGAATGACACCTGGCCTAGTAGGATCGTTTGTCTGTCTTCCCCTTGTTTCCCTCCCTCCCTGCCTCGTCGCGCCTTGAAACACTTGTGTATAGGCGCGTTACAAATACCATATCATATCATATCAAGCAGTGTTATCTAGTCTTCTCTACACTCTTCTTCTGTTTTGCTGCAGACGAGTAAATCGTCTACGTACTGTATAATGGTGCTCCCTACATCTATGTTGCCGATGTCTTCTCGTAGTATTCTGTTAAAAATGCTTGGGCTCTCGCAATACCCCTGTGGGAGTCTGTGGTGTTCATATCTGTTGTTTCCTAATGTAAAGGCTGTAAGGTACTGCGACTCTGGTGCGAGTGGCACAGAGAAAAAAGCATTTTTCAAATCAATGACAGTGAAGCAAGGTGCCTCTTTTGGTATACTGCACAATATTGATGCCGGGTTAGGCACTAATGGGAACTCTTTTTGGATGACGTCATTGAGTGGGCGGGGATCCTGGACCATTCTCCACGCCCCTCCTTTCGCTTTTTTAATCGGAAAAATCGCTGTGTTGCATGGGGAAGTTGATGGCACTAAGATACCTTGGTTTAGGAGTGCATTTACTGTTTCTCTAATACCTTCCTCTGCTTCTTTGGATATTGGGTATCGTTTCACTCTGGGTGGGAGGGCACCTGGTTTTAGTTTTATCTTTATGGGAGTACCTCATGCAACAATCCCACATCGTGTGGCCCTGTAGTCCAAATTTCAGGTGCTACCCTAGCCATGTCTTCCTCAAATATTGTCAGTGGGGCCTTTATGTTAGCCATGAGTGGGTTGTGTATTTCTCTGTATTGGATCATAATGTCACATGGTATGCTTATTTCCATTATTATTTCTCCATCCCCCTCGTAATCAGTAAACAATTCTTCATCAGTTGTTATCTTTTAGCATTATGGTCGGCTCTATGCATTGCACACTTCTCCACTCGCGTCGGAAACTTGAACTGCCTTAATGTCTATAGATATAATTGTGCCTGGCACTACATCTGTTGGTGTGATTGGGCGGAATATGAAGTCTGATGGTATTCTCCACTCATTTTGTGTTATTTCAGGCACTACTCGGGCTAATACCTGTATTCCATAGACGAACATGTCCATGTCAATGGGGATTCCTCTTACTGCAACTTCCTTTGTAATCATGCTTATTATCAGGAGTGCTCGTACTGGGCATACCCCTGGCGTTGAGCACACTATCCCTCTTTCAGTAAAAGCTATGGTCATGTTTAACTTACTGAGCAAGTCTCGTCCCATCAAATTGATTGGCGCGTCTTCGTAATACAATAAGGGTGCGCGCACTGTTTTTCCCCCTACCGTTACATCAAGATCTTTTGTGTAAGGAACTTTTAAAATAGCCCCAGAGAACCCCTGCGTCTCCAAATTTCTTCCCGAGAGCTGAAACCGCCCTTCTATGAGACATGATCTTTCTGCTCCAGAGTCTACCATAAAGATAAACTGCTTGTTTCCTATCTCTGCCGCACTGGTGGTTCCTCATTTGCACTTTGTGTGGTGGATAGGACTGGACACGCAAGTACTCCCTGTGGCCTGTTCTAGTCTTGGTAACTTTGTTGACCTTGCACTGAAAATACATTGTCACCTACGACCGTTACGCCACGGAATGGTGTAAGGGCACCATTTGCAGCTGCTGCAAAAGGGTTATTGTTTATGTTCCCTACTGAGTTTTGTCTTGCCATGGGCTGTAGTGCGTTTTGATGTTGTGGCTGCTGCTGTTGCTGCTGTGGTGGGGCTGGCTGTCTTTGTTGCATTTGGGGGTCATAGCAGTACTGATCTTGTTGTCCCCCCTCCTCATTGGAGCTCCACAAGGGCTACCTGGGTGTGGACAGCCCCACCCCTGTTCATTGTTCATGGGCTGCTGCTGCCCCTGGAAATACCCTGATGGTCGCATTCTACAATCTCGTGAATAATGTCCCCACCTTCCACAATTCCAACATGACCCCTGTTGTCCTCCTCTTGGTCCTTGCCCACCATACCTTCTGTTTCCCATTCCTCCGTATCCTCCCCTCTGCCCACGGTAACCACCTCTTCCTTGGGCCGGCCTGTTCTGCCACTGTGATCCCTGGCATGGCTGTTCCTCTCCGTTCCACTGTCCTTGGTCCTCTCCAACCCACTGCGCTGCTATCCCAACGGGCCTTCCTCCCGCGTTTCCCTCTCCTTCATTTTCTCTGTCTGCGGTTACACTGGCAGTAATGGCGGTGACCTTTACTTTTTTGTCTGCACTAGTTTTGCTTCGTTGGCCAGCCTCTTTTGTGTGACCTCCTTTTCCTTTTCTTTGATCCTCCTCCAATGGTGTACAATTATGCTCTGAATTCTAGGCCACCCTTTGGCTTCGATCCCAGCTATTTGGCCAAGGCCTTCTGCACCTCTTTCGGCAACCCCTTTTTAATGATAAAATAAAATAAGGCTGTTGATTGATTCCATGCCGTACCAGTTTCACTTCTCCATAAGTCTTGCACTCGCAAAATGAATTGCGCAGGATCCTCGCTCTCCTCCATCGTGCACTGCATCACTGCATGTAAATCTGGAACGTCTGGAAATGCATGCCACAATGCATCCCACACTTGTGCTCGAACATTGTTGAATGGTGATCCATCGTGGCGATCACATCTCATTGTTACTCCCGGGAACCCTGCCCTTTCCCAGATTGTGTCTGCTTGGTCCCCGATTGCTGATACTAATAAGCTTTTCACATCACCTATAGCCAGGGCTTTAAGTGGGCCGGGGCCTGCCGGGGCCGGGCCCCGGCAGTCTCCAAAAAGTGGGACTGAGCCGGGGCCCTGCCGGGGCCCCCCCTTCCACTGCACGCAACATTGGCGGGATGCATTATCCCGTCGCGGCAGCAGCCGCGACGCGAGATGCGCCTGCCATGAAGTCAGGCGATCTGACAGAAGTGGCAGCCAACCACAGCGATGCTGTGCCTGGCTGCCACTTCTGTAAGTCATAGTAACTGCCTCTGGTGACCTCTCGCGCGAGGGGTCACCAGAGGCAGTTACTGTCCCTTTGTTTCCCCAGGTAGCCGAGGCGTCTTTAACCCTCGGCGAACCTGGGGATTCCTCGACATTTTTCGAGGTTTATGAAAGATGGCTTGAAAAGTACACAATTCAAGCCATCTTTTATAAAGCTTTGCCGACGGACAATTTTGTCCGTAGTCAAAGCTTTATAAAAGATGGCTTGAATTGTGTACTTTCAAAGCCATCTTTTATAAAACCGAAATGTTTAAAAAAAAAATGGCCTGAAAAGTAGGCAAACCGTAAGGTATGCACACACACATATATATGCATGTTATATATCTGTGTGCGTACCTTACTATGGGTTGTGTACTTTGCAAGCCATCTTTTCTAAACATAGAAATACATATTTCTATGTTTAGAAAAGATGGCTTGCAAAGTACACAAACCGTAGTAAGGTACGCACACAGATATATAACATGCATATATATGTGTGTGCATACCTTACGATTTGCGTACGTTTTAGGCCATGCCCCCCACAAGCCACGCCCCCAAATGAGGGCCCCCCCTCGATTTCTTACCCCACTTAAAGCCCTGCCTATAGCTAACGGCACGCCTGCCGTGTTCTTCTCAAATATATGTATCCACTTACCTGCTCCTCCTGTCAGCGGGGGGGGGAGTTTTAACAGGTTGTTTTTGTCCATTTGGGCCCACGGGATATAGTTTGGCCTACCTGCTCCTTTATGTATCAGTGGCATTTGTGGTTTCTGTTTCTTTCCTGTTTTGCTTGTTCTCCCTTTTTTCGTTTTACTTACCAGTATGTTCCCTGTCCTCCCTGTTCGTTGTCTTAATCTACCCTGCCATAATGGTGGTGATAGTGTGTGTAGGGGAGGATTGGTCCAAAAGACCCCCCTCGCCTACATCCCCTCCCCCGGTGAGGGCTATGGCTCATCAGGGGTCCCCTCCTTACCACCAGGGCCCAGGTGGTGGATCGCTCACCTGCTGAAGACATTGCCCAAACGTATTGAATTTAGCTAGGCCTCAGAAACCATTTCGTCTAATAAAGATGGTGTGAGCTCGGCGCACTGCAGCGCGGCCCCCACCTTTGGAGAGTTTCAATTATCCCTGTGGCCGCAGCTCCCTGGCAGATCTGCTGTGAGCCCTTTCCCACGAACAAGTCGGACATGAGCTAGTGTAAGATACCAACACTGTAACATTTCACCTTCCGCAGTGTATCGCTGCTCCCAGCATGACCCGACCAGCAGAGCCTGGGTGGAAAGAGAACTGTAAAATGGCCCTCGGATAAAAGCAAAAGTTCCCAAATACTAATGCCAAAACTACCTGCGATGGGCGCATTTTCTCCACAAACCTCTTTGATTAGAAAGCCTGTAAAATGTATAGATATGGCAGAACGCATGTTCACATGGCATTAGCAATGAAGCACCCACACCACTGCAGTTATGTGCAAATAGTAAAAGCGTCCCGGGGGGTTATTTGTTGTGCGTGTCATTGAAAAGCTTACACCCCACGGTCCCGCGCCATAACCGAACTAATGCTGCTATAGTGCGAAGAAAGACAAATGCAACCACATTAAGGGATAATGTAAAGGGTGCACGAAAATGCACCCTTCATGTGTGTATGCCCAAGCCCCTTATGTGCCACTACCGTCACGTACAGTGGCGAGTCGTTTCTATGCGCTCCACCAACCTCACTATTACCTCACTTACTACAAATGTATATGCATATAACAAAATGTTGTAGTTGTTAAAACATAGTGTACAAATAATGTGCTCGGACTGGCTATATTCGAGAGGCATTACATTGTTAAGATATGAGCTTTGGAATGACTCGATTAGTATTGTATATTATTTGAATGTTTATGATGCTTTCACCTCAAATCAGCAACACACGAGGAAGATACCTTTGTGAGTATATGCAAGGCCATTCCCCCTCCCTCCCAGTGAAGCCTGCCAGACGAGAGAGCAGAGGCCCGCCCCGCGCTGCTCCACCTCCCCCAACTAGGCTGGAGCCGCTTCAAAGATTTGTAGTCCCCTCTGCAGCACCCAAGGCCACGGCCCGCCACCTGCATTATTTACAGCCGAGCAGTATACCTCCGCCTGAATACACAAATCCAAAGGCGCCCTCGCTTAAGCCCCACAACCCACCGGATCACCTTAGGTTAATGGCCCCTGTAAAATTAGGACACCCAATATTATGGCAACATTACAGCAACACATTCATAACGACTTCTAACAAGACAGGAAGACATGTACCACCTGTCCCATGCCCTGAGACCTAGCCCCACGACCTATGGTACCCGGTCAACAGGCCACTGGTAACCATGTACTGATGAATCACCATCAAACCCCTCTCAAGGTGCATTCCTCCTGTGTTGCATTAACCTGTAGAATAACCTATTGGAAGATTTACTAAAGAAGATAATATTGCAATGACTGAATGACTGCGGTGTGCATGGCCTAGGGCAAAGAAGTCAGGAAAAGACATTCATCTCTGACACTGGCCACAGTGGCACAACAACACCGCCCGGATGAACCCAGCTGACCTGCCAGGCCCAGCCCAACCCACGTGGCTGACCAGTGACGTCCTCCAGCCAAGGCCAACCACATCGCAGCAGCACCTATAGCTAGTCGTCGCCACCCAAACCCATTGAACTTGTGCCCCCTATAGTATGTAGGTTCTGATGACGTTTTTTGTAAATATATACGCCTGTCTTTGCTATTGTCAGACAGAGCGCTCTCAGAGTTTGCAGAGTTCTTTGCATGCCCTATTCTGATTGATAAACTCCCATTTACGCTCACCCGCACTTTGTCTTGGCCTTATTCCCATCCTGGGAGAGTCCATCATTGTCTCTCATTGCGGGGAGGATCGTGCTGGTTGGGGACGCTTGCCTTCAGTGGTGACCCCGAAAGCGTGATTATTATTTTTCTCCCAACATATCCCTACCGTCCCCTTTTGGCACAAAAATCTCCGGTCGAAAAGGGATACGCACAGTGCGCCGGCTCCGGGAGGCTGCCCGCCAACCGCGACCGGTACGCTCAGAAGTGCGCACTCAACAGAGGGAGGGTACGGGATCCCGGTTGAAAAATCCCCTTTGAGTACCGCTCGCCGGAGCCGGGGCTGACTGTTGAGCGTACGGCAGCACTGCATGGACGGACCCAGTTTCGGAGACTCTCGGTTCAAGACGGGCACGTGAGTATTGAGTGCGAGTGATCATAAAGGGAGTAGAGGAGGTAATTGAGGACAGGGAACGAGGCGGGGTAAAAAGGGGCACGTTGGGTCTGCTAAAGACCATCTTAAACTTTCTTTGCTTTTTCTTTGCATATGGCCATTAGGATTAAGAGGTGAATAAGAGATAAAAGTGACGGGAACCTAGCTCCGAGAGGGGGTGGAAGGCGGCGCCGCATAGTGCTATCTTGACTAGTACTGGGAATATATGAAGAAGTGGAAAATAAGATAAAGGTGTCTGGCAAAGGGAGACACGGAGAATATATTAGTGACTGCTATTCTTTCTATTCTTTTCTTTAGGTTTACGGGAAAATTAAAAGTGGGTTAGTACAAAACCAAAAAGATAAAGTAAAGAGACAGAGAGTTTTACTCTAAAATTGAAGAGCAAACCTATATATATATATACATATATCTGAATAAGACGGACAGGGACAGCCGGCCAGGGAGGAAAGGGAGGACAAACTGAACTGTGAATAGAGTGTTACATAGGGGTGTGTGAACATTGTATGTGTCAGGAGATAATTTGGTATAATGGTTGTTTAAAAATGGTCAGAAAGGTATAGCCATTGAGTGGTCATGGTAAGTGTGACCAGACAAAGTATCATAAAGACAAGAGTAATGTGGTGAAGTGAGTGTGTACCTTTCTGATTTTTGGGCTAACATTGTTGAGATTACTGACGGTTTGCTCTTGTACGTGCCCCCCCCCCCAAAGAGATTAGAATAGAGGGTGTGCGCAGCCAATCTTATGGTGTGCAGGCGGAGGGAGGAACACAAAGGTCCCCACGATTCAGTAAGACATAAAATACGCGGACTCACATGGTGATACGTTTATATTGAGATATCAAGATACATAGAGATACATAGGTACCAGGTGGGCACGAAGTATGGGGGCAGAAACACCCTTATCACATATTTGCAAAAACCTACCTGGGTACGCAGAGCGGATTAAGAAATATCATGACCAATGGATTACAGAGTTGAAGGGGAAGGGGTTGCCTCAGATATGGCCCGAAGGCGGTTCATTTGACAAGAGTGTCCTAGATATGGTATCCTCATGCATTTGTTTGAAATACAAGGGGAAGCAGTTGCATAATAGGAGAGAAATATTAGACCTCTGGAGACTGTTTGAAGAGATACCGCTGCCTAAGACAAGGGAATTAGATCCTGATCTACCATCTACCCTTGATAATCCACTAATGATACGAAAAGATGATAAGGCAGATGATAAGGCATTGCCAGAGGAAGAGCCACCGATAGAAGTAACGAGGTTGTACCCAATACTAAACAAGCCAGTGCCCGCAGAGGGAAACAGTGACCCTACTTATGTGCCCCCACCGACAACTATCACAACCCAAGGGCCCACAGCGCCCCCTCCATACGAGAGTCACGGGGAGCGAGCTCAGGTGAGCACACCAAGGGTGGACATAGAAAAACTAACAGACGATCTAGAATCAAGGCTCTCTATAGCCAAAGATGAGCTCTCGAGGATAAAAAGCATATGTGAGCGGACTGCACTTAATGCAGCCAGGCCAGAGCATGCTTCTAGAGCGCAGAGCGAGAGTAGAACATTTGAAGAAGGGTGGAAAAAAGGCGAGATACTGTTCAGAATACAGGAAGAACCCACCCGAATAATTGAACTAGAGGAAAGAGAGGGATGTACTGCTAATGAAGAGAGGCCTATAGGAGACAGGGAGGAGCTACTATGTGATATAAGGGATGATTTGGAAGAAAGCGAAAGGTTAAGTATGGCAATGGGAGGGGGAAGCGAAGGATTGGATGGTGCATGCTCAATGAGGACACTGGATGAGGTGTGGACAGGGCGATTAAGGAACCGAGTGGGGAAAATGGCATCATTAGGAAAATCGGGAATGAAGGGGAGTACAGATACGACGACGAAGGGAAAGTTGCAGCTACCGCTAATACATAGGGGAGGAGGGAGGCCGAATTACATACCCTGGGCTCAGATGGATAAGGCCAACTTACTAAAGTTATTGCCCCCGTTATCAGGAGGGGCGAGCAAGTGGATATATGCCTTTGAGAAACACACAGCTGGGGTA